>NC_036455.1:20310510-20927610 GCF_002775205.1 Xiphophorus maculatus | reverse complement strand
CTGATTGAAAATCGATTTATTTTTTCCTGTATGTTTATGTCTGATAAGGCTAAGATGGAGCGGCACTGAAAGCAGCTCTTTAAACCATTCAGACTAGAACACAACAGAGACACAATCAAAACTGTCAGATGACTTATTACCCGCGATAATAACTCAGAAATAGTCCAAATTATAATGTGTTTTTATTTCTTTCCTACTTACAGAAAGTTTCTGTTTATATCGTAGGTTTGTGGTGCCTTTCTATCCTAAAGAAAGATATAAAACTTCAGATATTTCACAAAAAGATAGGCTACTAACATTTATGTAAAAACCTTACATAACTTTATATTAAAGCAGAAAGTACGGCGCCCACCGTTAGAAAGGCTTACAGTATTCAATTATGCTGCATAACTGACCAGTACAGTATTGCGAGGGAACGCAAAAGTTTTGCGAGGTAATGCAAAAGAAAAAAAATCCCCCATGTCCCTTAAGGGGCTCCGTACGCTTCAGCCTTTCGCATCAGCTCCGAAGCGGCCTTTTTTCTCTCCTCTCCCTCGGGATATTTTTTAGCAAAGACAGAGTGTTTGTTCTCGAAATGTCTTTCAACATTTGACTTCTTGTTGTTTGCCAGTCTTTCGCCACATATTAAGCAGCCTATTAAGCAGCTCAGGATGGTCATGACATTTGCTCACCAACTTTGTGACACTTTGATTTGGTAAAGTCCTTCCCACCTCTAAGAAGGTCTGGAAGCTACCATTCAAACGCCACCACAGGGTGATTCTCATGACCTCTGGGGAGGGTCAATGGCAGTGGTGCTCAGTGTACCTGTGTGTAAGCGTGTGTGTGTGTGTGGGGGGGGGGGGGGGGTGCATATGTGACCACATGTGAGGGTTTTAAAGTACAGCACAATTGAAGTATGAAAAACAATAAGTGATAATCAGTATCAAGAATAATATACAGTTTGTTACATTTCCTAGAGAAGTTTAGATTTAGAATCTTGTAATTCCCTAAGGTTTTGCTCACCAAGCCGTTTGTGCATCCCTGCGTAAGAGTAAACACATACCTCTAAAGAAAACCTACAGCTTAACTGATTTACTGCATTATTTATGGCAGCACAATTAGTCAGTGCTGACTATGAGTTTGTAATTTCCTTCATCCGTTCCAAAAACTGTCACTTAAATTTTAAACTCTTACAGATTTTTTTACTGTAACACTTGCTAGTGTGATACATTTCAGTAAATGTTCCTCATTTGTACATGTACATCTTAAGAAAATGTGACAGACAGTAAACAGGCCTACTCGAGGTTACTCAAATTTAACTTTTATTTTTCCGCAGTTAAAGTGAAAGACAACCTCTAACATTTCTCCCTTTCCAGAATTTGTCCTCGCATCATTGTGAATGTTTTCGTTCAGTTTTTTTTCTTGCTGTTGAATCGACACTGATCTTCCCACTGCTTCATGCTTTCTCCAAAATAGTAAAGGTTGGTTTAAATACATTTGAAACTCGTAGATTTTTTTTCTGTAACACTTGCTCGTGTGATACATGTCAGTAAAAGTTCCTCATCTGTAAATTTATTTCTGAAGAATATCTGACAGGGACTTAACAGGCCTAGGTGAGGTTACTCTGAGCATTTGTTTTATGTACTTCATAAAACAGATGCTGTTTGTATTTCACCATGTCCAAATTACAGACAACTATCAGCTGGTATATATATATATGAATATATATATATATATATATATATCATACCAATTTCCCTTACGATAAATAAACCATATATTTGTATTGTAATAAATTCAGCCAATAAGATTCCGAGAAAGCTTACAAGCCCACAAGAGAACTATTGCCATAGTAATATCAATGATGACATCACAGACCTTTTCATGCATCATACACAAGAATTGTATCTTATAAAGACACACCGTTCCATAGAAATTTACCCACTTTTCACTGTGCGGCTTGTGCGAATTGTGCGGATTGTGCGGAAAACATTGTTTTGAGCAAAACCTGTTTGAATAAACCAGAATGCAGAAACCAATGGCCTATCATCTCAACAACGAGCTGTTTGACATCTTTCAGCAGGAGATCAAGGAGCTGCATCAAGATGTTGCGGCCATTACGATGGATAAATTAGACACAGAACGCTACTATGAAGACCTTGTCTCAGAGGAGAGGGAGGAGAAGCAGGCCTTGCTTCTGGAAATTCAGGAGCTTAAGGAGAAGCTGGAGAAAGCTGACTCCAAGAACCAAGGCCTGGTGGGCAGAGATGAGACAACGTGCTGCCCCACAATACAGGAACTTCAACAAGAGATAAAGGAGATGCAAAAGAAACATCATCAGGAAATTGAGATGCTCACCATTGAGCATGAAATTGATCTCGCTGTGGCTCAGAAAGAGGTGAAGGAGCTCCAGGAAAAGCTGAAGAATGAAACAAATCTTTGTGCAGAAAGGGATTCAGCGAAAAGGGAAGCCATTAAGATTCCCCCTACAAGGGTCCAGGCAGAGAATTTCTTGGAAATATTGGACCAAGAACTGAAAACTGAACAAGAACGTAGAGCCCAAACTGAGGCAGACAAACAGGAAGCAGTGGAGATTGCAGAGGAACTAATTAAAAAGCTTGAGGACATGGAGAAAACATCCAAGGAGGCTCCATTTGAGAACAAATTTGAACTGGAACTCCAACAGCTGGAGAAAATGCTCCAAGAGGAAAAAAGACTAAGGGTCCAAGAAGAGAGTAAAAATGCTGCTCTCTTGAAAACTGTAGAGATCCTTCGGCAGGAAACAATCAAAGAACGGCCGAAACCCTTAGTCTATCACCTTAACAATGAGCTGTTTGACATCTTTCAGCAGGAGATCAAGGGACTGCACCAAGATGTTGCGGCCATTACAATGGAGAAATTCAACACCAGACGCGACTATGAAGACCTTGTCTCAGAGGAGAGAAAGGAGAAGCAGGCTTTGCTTCTTGAAATTCAGGAGCTTAAGGAGAAGATGGAGAATGAAAACAAACAGGAAGCTGTGGAGATAGCAGAGCAACTGATTAAAAATCTTGAGGATGTGGAGAACATGTCCAAAGAGGGTCCCACTGAGATCACTTCAGCTGAAAGGGACAAGATTCAACTGGAAATCCAACAGCTGGAGAAAACCATCGATGAGGAAAAAGCACTGAGGATGCAGGCAGAGAATTTCTTAGAAATATTGGATCAGCAACTGAAAACGGAACAAGAACTTAAAGCGCAAATTGAGGCAGATAAACAGGAAGTTGTGGAAATTGCAGAACAACTATTTAAAAAGCTTGAGGACATGGAGAAGACGTCCAAGGAGGCTCCAAATGAGATCACTTTGGATGATAGGGACAAATTTGAACAGGAACTCCAACAGCTGGAGAAAATGCTCCAAGAGGAAAAAGCACTAAGGGTCAAGGCTGAGAATTTCTTAGAAGTATTGGATCTGGAACTGAAAACGGAGCAAGAACTTAAAGCCCAAATTGAGGCAGATAAACAGGAAGTTGTGGAAATTGCAGAACAACTATTTAAAAAGCTTGAGGACATGGAGAAGACGTCCAAGGAGGCTCTAACTGAGATCACTTTGGATGATCGGGATAAATTTGAACTCGAACTCCAAAATGTAGAGAAAATGCTCCAAGAGGAGAAAGCACTAAGGGTCAAGGCTGAGAATTTCATAGAAATATTGGATCTGGAACTGAAAACGGAGCAAGAACTTAAAGCCCAAATTGAGGCAGATAAACAGGAAGTTGTGGAAATTGCAGAACAACTATTTAAAAAGCTTGAGGACATGGAGAAGACGTCCAAGGAGGCTCTAACTGAGATCACTTTGGATGATCGGGATAAATTTGAACTCGAACTCCAAAATGTAGAGAAAATGCTCCAAGGGGAGTTTGCACTAAGGGTTCCAAGGAGAGACTGAAAATGCTGCTCTCTTGACAACTGTAGAGTTTCTTCGGGAGGAAATGGACAAAGAACTCCAGAAAGAAAGGGCTCTGAGAGAAGAGGCAGAAAGAGGTAAGTTGGAATTGGAGAAGGCAATTGATATACTTTACCAGGGTTTCGAGAAAACCTGCAAGCTGACAGAGACGCTCTCGGCTGAGACCGTACTTTTTACCAACAAGCTTCAGGCAGACGACCAGAAACAGAGATCTCTGCTCAAAGACATCCAGGAACTCACCCTCTTGCTGGAAAAGGAAAAAACCCTAAGGATCAAGGCAGAGAACTATGAGATGGAGGCCATAGAGATCATAGAGGCTTTGCAGAAGGAAGCAAAATATAGATCCCGGAAGAACAAAGATTTGAAAAAGAAACACCATCACATCAAAGCCCAACCTTTTTAAAGTTATGTGATTAACAACCTTGTTGTTAGATTAATACTTTAATTCATGTAAAAATAACTCATGTTTTTCTGTTTCACCACACCTGATTCAAATGATTGCATGACCTCCTCTGCAGCCACCAAATACTGCAAAAGTCTGTCAATCAGTCATTCATCTGAGTCAGGAGAAGGAGACACCTAAAGCATGTAGGGCATGGGTACTGGAGGACTACGGTTGGGAATCACTGCGGCGGCGGTCGATTCCCGGTCTGTCCACCCTTTCCCGTTTGTTTTCCCACTTCACCCACCTTGCCTGCTGGCGATTGTAATTCCAGTGTATGGAGAGAATAGATTATAACGAGAATTTATTCATGCAGCACATTGAAATGACGGCCATCGAGAAAGCCTAGTGCTCCTCTGATCCAGAGATCGGATCTTTGTCCCGCCCCGGCAGCCAATGAACCAATCAACACCTAACTCCAAACCGGCCCGGTCTGGTCGGCCCGATTGGAACTGCAGCTCTTGTGGTTCCAGGGAGCCGGGTGGTACCGGGCTGGAAGTGCTAATGCAAAAATGATCAGCCCTGCTGACCCGGTCTGACCAGGGCCAGCCCGGGTCTGGCTGTGCAGTGCAAAATGGGCTACAGACACATTCACTCCCTTCAGATACATGAAGTGGCCTGAAACACATCATACAGCAGGGGTCTCAAACTCCAGTCCTCGAGGGCCGCTGTCCTGCAACTTTTAGATGTGCCTCTGCTGCACCACACCTGAATAGAATAATTAGGTCATTAAGGCTCTGGAGAACTGATCAACACAAGGAGGAGGTAATTAAGCCATTTCATTCCAGTGTTTTGTACCTGTGGCACATCTAAAAACTGCAGGACAGCGGCCTTCGAGGACTGGAGTTTGAGACCCCTGCCATACAGTGTCATTTTGTTTTAAATGTTGCAAGTTCTAAGTCAGTGTTTCATTTTTATTGTACTCCTTTATTTAATAAGAAAAGGCTTAAAAACAAACAACAACATAAAAGGAAAGGACAGTTTTGTATTTTTTTTGACTTGGGATTCAGCCTCTTAACTGTAATATAAATAGCTTCTTGTGTTTGTTTCTGTTTTAAATGTTGAACGTTTTACATCATCATCGTATGTATTCAGACTCGTAATGTAATGTAAATAGCTGTTGATGTTTTTGTCTTTGTTTTAAATGTTGCAGGTATGTTGCTTTTTTGTTATTTCTTTTTATTTTTAAAAACACACATGCAAACGTTATGCGAATCATGACTCTGTACTCAAACTCTTATCTAGAGATATCCAATGCTGAAAAAAAATAAATAAAAAAATCCAATGATCGTTCCATATCACGAGATGGAACGATCATTGGATTTTTTTATCTTGGTAATTGTCACCATAGCAACCAAGCTTCTAAAATTGCATTTGCTTTGTGACGTCACGCGTGCAAGATTCTGCGTTTTACTTATCAAAAAGCCTTTTCCGTCCTATCATCACAGAAGTCAACATGTTGCATTTACTGCACATTAGGGGGACTTTAACTGAGCCAGTTGCATTTGGAATAAAACAAATCAAGAATTAGTGGAAAAGCTCTTAATGGCCACTGTCATGGACAGTGGCGGATTTGTGAGGCCTGCATGGCATTGTAAACTTTTTGAAGCACCGGCTTTCAGGCAGAAATGAACACAGAAATTATTTATTACAAACAAAACCAACATATGGAATCCAGTAGAAAGTCTGTGCGGCAAGTGTGCCAGCGCAGATTTTGTTAAAAATAAACATTTCTAAAAATTAGAACTCTTCCTCACTGAATAAAATTTTAAATAACGGACTAATTTTAATCTTAATGCCTATGTGAGATTACACTTCTGCGACAAAAGAGGAATTAATTTGAAGGCTTTCAACACATCTTTACAAGAGATGCCAACAAATTTCCGAGCATCTGACGTGCTCCGTTTAAAGCTTGCTACTGTACAAAAAGCCTTAATCATCACAATGCTCTGACCTCAGGAGGGACCCTCTCACCGTTGTCGGCGAATTTGCTGCGATGGTTTGTTTCCATACGATAAGCTTCCCCCTAACCATTTCCACTAAGCTGAACAGGTTTTCCTTCCATTATGTCTGGTAATAAGGGACCAGGTCTGCACTCACAATTGCTTGCTGATACCACACACGTAAACAAACAAGCAGGGTGATAGCATTGTCTCCCGGCCTTTCTGTAGGATGGTGTCTGTTCGTGTCGGCATGAACGTATTAAACCCCGCTCTGCATTAATATGGATGGGCGAATGTTCAGATGAATCTCTGCAAGCCTGTGTTTTCCAAAAGCCAGACTGCCGGTGACAGTGAGGACACAGGCTCATAGCCCTGGTGTAATTGGTTTCAGATTTAGCGTGAAGATGCCACGTGTTGTTGTTCAGTGGGAATTATCATAATGAAACGTGCTCTCTCTTTGTTCCTTTATGCCTTTTGGCCCTTTTTTTCCCTTCTTCCCTCCTCCTATTCTCTGTTCCAGCTTTTTTGCCTCATCTTTTGTAAGTGTCACCATAATTGTTTTGACCATGCATATTTCCCATTAACCCTACTTGTCTAACCCTGTTGTTCCCCACCCTCCAATCCCCAAACTCTCCTCCTTCGACCCATTCTCCCTACAGAGGTGTCGGTGTCGTCTGTGCTCTGCCTGTCATCGGTCAGAGAGCTGCCAGTTCAGGTCAGGGAACTGTACGCTCAGGGCTTTGTCCTGGTGGCAGTCCACCCCTTCGTCCACCCCTGCGGCCCTCGCCATGCTCACATCCAGCGCCAGCTCCACCGGGCCGTGTTGGTCCGAGAGACTCAAAGGTGAGAAGATCAAACGCATCTCTGTTTTGTTTGGGGTTTTTTCCCCCCCAGCATCATTACCACCTCCGCTTAAGAAAGTGGTTTGAACTGTAAATATCACCACTGTGGGCTGATTAAGATAAATGAGATGATTAGCTTGCAGCCAGATTTAGCTAACAATTAGAGGGTGCCTGCTGGTGCGACTTCATTGTTTTGACACGAGAGCCAACAGAGACTCATTATCACAAGCCTCCTCACCTTCTTTTGTTAATGTAAAATTAATCGTGGGTGATTCAGCCTCTTAAAGCGGCTGGGTTTAGCTCCCTATCCCAATTCTTTCACTTTTTTTGTGTCGTGCACAACTGATAGCTACACTATATAGCACATGTGTCAAACTAAAGGCCCGGGGGCCAAATCCGGCCTGCCATAACTTTTATTGTGGTCCTCTTAAACCTAGAATACAACCTTTAAGATAGCAGTTGTATGCGCAAGTATTATATCAATCAAATTAGAATAGTTTTCATTTGCATACTACCAAATTACCTCAGTGTGAAAAGATGTTTAATATTATTTACTTTTAAGAAGCAGTGGTGTGCAGAAAAAATTGCCGGGCAGGTGCTCAAGTATTAAAAAAAGGGGCATCTAGTGTGGCACTTGAAAGGGCAGGAGCTCACCATCTAGTGTCTATCTGTGCACATCTCTGTTATGGAGTACTCATTGAGTGCATCATATTTTGACGGTTTAACAGGTTTCATCAAACCATTCCTCCATAACCGGCCCTTTGAGTACATCCATAACCTTGAATATTTCTTCTACAGTTTTTGTATATCAGCAGTTTGATTTTTGGGACGTATTCAACTCAAGTTTTTTTTTTTCCTAAGAATTAATCTAGCCTAGATTTTAAAAAAGTACATAGAGGCAGAAAGATCTGCACAGGAAGTTGGGGTCTGCAGGTGTCAAGAACGGCTCTTGTGGTGGCGAGATGGAGTAAGGGTTCTGATTATAGTGAATTCAATAATGAAAAGACTGAGAAAAATAGACGAGGAATCGCAGGTGGA
This sequence comes from Xiphophorus maculatus, assembly GCF_002775205.1. NCBI lineage: Eukaryota > Metazoa > Chordata > Actinopteri > Cyprinodontiformes > Poeciliidae > Xiphophorus > Xiphophorus maculatus. Next base: position 20,919,420 of record NC_036455.1, on the reverse strand, counting down.
ACACAAACTCACTTGGAATTTTATAGAAAAACTCTAGGGCACAAGGTTGATTGCTTGCTGCAAAACAGGTGAGTCTGATTAACTGACTGCAGCTGTGGGGAAATGAAGGAGCTAGAGATAACAGAGGGGATTGGCTGGGAAATGATACTAGATGAATATAGAAGGAAACCCAGGGATACAGCTGATTCTAACAAAAGAAAAGTCTACAGTTAAAATGTCTGATTGAGGAAAAAATTAGACAATGTGACCAATTCATAAATTGTTCAGGGAGGCTTCTAATGATGAAGGAGATGTGGGAATTTCTCGATGGTATTGGCTGTATTGTACATGTGACAACACACTCCTTTATTTCCCATAGGTCTGAACTGATTAATAGAAGCTTTTTCTTCCAAAGAAAAAAAATCATATCTTAGCTAAAATCCCTCAAAACCTTATGGAAGGAGGCTACAATCAGATGAAACTAAACTTGAAATTTTAGACCACAATTCTGAATGTTGCAAAACTAGCACTGCACAGTACCTGATAGAACACCATAACCAGAGTAAAGCATGGTGGTGGTAATATCATGTTCTTGGGAAAATAACTCCAGAACATGATGGGAGGCGCTGAAGTAAAGACTGAATGTTAACCCTGAATCTGAAGCTGCTTCAACAAACCACATGTGTGTTGAAGCAGCTTTAGAGTTGATTGGATCACAATAAATGGATAAATGCTGAAGAAAGTAGGAGAAGAAGTCTGGATTACTGCAATGCATGCAAGTCTTGCAGGGAATCAGCCAGTTTGTTTTGGCAGATTCAGTACAAACCTAGTTGTACTGAATCAACCTATAGTAACACTTCAGCATTTCAACCTGCTACAAACAGAGGAGAACACACAACTAGGATTGTGTGTTCCCTAGTTGGTATGCTAGCCTTCCTGGGATTTCATTTTGAAATTCATATTGAAGTCCTTTTTACATGTTTTTTATGTCTCTTAAAGGTTGTGCCCAGAAATTTAGCATATATGCATCCCTTCTTGTTCTCTCAGATCAGTGGATCAGATGCTCTTGATCATTCTAAAACACAATTCAAGTCGGGATGACAGAGGAGTTGCTGCTACAGGTATAAAACTTTGGAGCACGTTGGCACTCCAGATCAGTCAGACTCATTTTATTGATGTCTTTGAATCTAATTTGGGAACTTATTTTGACTTCTTGCTTTAGGTATCTCTATTATGCTACTGGGCTTTATTACAGTGGAATTTTACATAATTTTAACGTCTTAACTTTATTTGTGATGATTCCAAAACTATGACGTCTAGATTACTTGCATTGATTTCCTCGCATGCAAACTCTTCTAATTGTCTGTATTATGTTTTAACAAAGCTTTTATGTTTGATATTCCTTAAACATGTTGACCTTTTCCCTTCTGCATTTACTAAAACCCCTTCCAAAAACAAGTAGGTATAGAAGATGGATCGATGAGTGGATTTACTAAAACAACTTCCTGGTGTTTTCAAAACTTACTTAAAGAACTTATGAACATCATTCCAAGCATGACAGATGCCATTGTAATAAAATCTGTAAAAAAGAAGGCATCCCTGGTGATCAAAATGGGGTTTTATACTTCGATTTTATGTTGTTTGTGTGATTTTCCTTTTACAATCAAAGGATCTAATGTGCTTGGTTATCAGCTTTGGACATTACTGTAAATTATGTTCATTTAAGTTGTATGCACACTCAAACACTCAGCACACAGATAGGTGCCAGGCTGCTCCTCTGATGCCCCTCCTGCCAAGCTGTCCTGCTGCTTCCTGGCACCTGTCACCGTGGAGACGGCTGATTGCATCACCAGAGCTTGCCAGAGGGGAACGGCGCACTGAAAGAGAGTCCATCTCTCCATCCTTTCATCTGTTTCCTTTTAGCGACCATCCCATACACAAACACGCACACACCTTTTTTTTCCCCCTCTTTTGTCCTGATCACCCCTCTTTGTCCCCTTTACGCTGCCTTTTATCTCCCCGTCATCACCATCCCTTTCATCAAAACCATAAAAATGAAAGAGAGAGAGAGAAAAAAAAAAAGCTAGCTCTACTGTTTCAAATCTAGCTGAGAATGTCACTCACGCCTCAGAGCACAAGATATTACTACGGCCTTCCCACTGACCTCAATCCAAATCTGAAGAGGCGTATCTGAATGCGCCTTTCATGATGGTGCCTTGCAGTGGGAGCAAAAGGAAATTTGGTTCTTTTTTTTCTGTCTAATAAGGTTTTTGTCCCCGTGGTAAATGGGTGCTCCCCTTAAATGGAAAATCCCCCTTCCATCAGATTTGACATTACATTTCTGCTGTGATCATTCTGGGTCAACAAGTGCTGGTGAACATGAGCACGCCTCCCAGAATCTCTAGAGCCAATCCCTCTGCCCCCCCTCTCCTTATGAGTGTAATGGTACCGGTGATGTGCAGTAACTACTAAAGGAAGAGAGGAAAATGACGCTAAGGCACTTTTTGGTCTGGTGCATCTTGACATTTTTGGGTCAATAAGACAGTATTTGACCTGAGCTAAATGACATATGACCATCTTCTTTTCATGTCTCGCCTCCCAGTCCAGAGAAAAGCCAGCTGAGGTGGGCGAGAAACCGTCTGGAGACGGAGGTTTGCGTGGCCAGTCAACAGGCTGCTGACCCGGAAGCCATCCAGAACTATGTTAAGAAGGTCAGTACAAAGATGATTCATTTGGTTTTACGTTGTTTCCCTGTATTATGATAGTGATAAAAACATTTCTGAAACTTCAGACTATTACTATTATGTATATGGTTATTTCACCAAATGTTGATTTCTGAACTCTTCCTGAGTTAAAACATTAGTATTATTGTTTCTAAATGAATATGAACTTGTTTCCTTTGCATTAGATGAGGTCTGAAAGCGCTGCATCTTTTCTTTGCTATTTTGACCATTTCTCCTTTTCTGCAAATAAATACTAAACTTTTGCTTGGAAGTTTGGAGACATGTTGTCAGCAGTTCATAGAATAAAAGAACAATGTTCATTTTACTCAAACATATATATACATATGAAAAAATAATATCAGAGAAACTAATCATTTTAAGTGGTCTCTTTAATTTTTCCCGGAGCTGTATGTGCCACTGCTATCGAGTCTGTGTAAGTGCTATTGAAATGTAACTTATTAATGGAATTTGAATGACTTGCTAACCTCTGGATGCCGAATGCCTGGAGTGGCTCGAGTTGATGACAGCCTGACCTCATGTCTAATTAATTCATCTGATAATCATTTGAAAATTTAGGTCAAGTAAAAATCATAGCGCATCAAACTTTCATCACCACGTGGTCACAAGATTCCTGAGTATATGAGAGAATATAGTAAATTAAACAAGACAGTTGTGTCTTGGCTAAAGTACATAGTTCTCCATTAAGAAATTCTCACAAACTGATGTTTTTATGTCTGGGGAAAAAAGCAAAAATTTGCCTTTTTATGCATTAAATAGAACATATAAACTTAAATCAAACTGAGCAAGAACAGAATAGCATATCTTGGGACTGTCTTCAGTGTGTTGCAGCTGGTAAATAATAAACGGTTGGAGTAGTTGAAAAGGGAGATAAAACATCATGGTAGGTAAAGCATCATTATTGGAGCAAATAAAGCTCTGACAAAGCCTTGAGTCATTTCTTTAAATTTAGCTTCTTTTTTTTTTTTTTTAAAGTGATGACGTTCAAGGTTTTTGAGACATTGTTTTCCAATCCTTTTACCAGGACATTTTTAGTTTTGCTTTTGGTTCATGTGAGCCACTCAAGCCTTTGATTCGTTTAAGCATAAAAAAGCCTCTTCTCGAGCACATGTTCTTTTTTTTGTCACTACACAATTGATACAAAGAAGAGATTTTAAATTCCACTTTTAAATTGCAATTGAGCCTTCCTTGAACTGACTAAAAAATTAGTTTTTCTTTTACTACTTCCATTTAACAAAAAGGGACAAAAACCATAAGGGAGTTTTCTTTCAGCACCAAGTTGATTATCAAGGAGATATTTGTGGGGTTTGCAATCTGTCTTTATTTTTAGTGGGGGCCGGGGATTATATCGGCAACGAGGACTGGAGGAAAACTTTTCCTCACACCCAGAAATCCTCAGAGATTGGTAGGTGACGACAAGTACTCACCCTGAGGTTATTTTAGTCAAAGTTGGTGAGGTTAGCTATTAATGGGCCTCATAAGGAGTTTCATAACTTATTCCTCACCTGATACATTTTATTTAAGATATCATCTATCAGTATATGGAAAATTTCTCAATAAAGTACAGAATATTTAATGGGCTCTCGTGTTTTTTTTCATGTAACTTTAGTGTAAAGAAATTGAAAGAATTGGCATTATTTCTGTTTTATTGGTGGCATATCTAAAAACTTGCTTGATGTGGATTTAATTATGAAGGAAACAAGCAAATTTGTAACACATCTAGTACATTACTTCATGTCGATGAAGTAATTATGATGTTTTAAAAAGTTATAGAAAGTGTTACTCTCTGTCACACCATTACAACCTTCCTTTGTCTGTCTCTGTAACTCATGATGACTTGACCAGCTTGGGCCGAGAGTTTGTTGATCTTTAAACAGTCTGAGTGCCCCCTTGTGGTTTAAATAAATATTATACAATTAAATAAAAAAACAAACAAGAAAAAGTTGGTTTTCTTGCCTTGGCGACTCCTCCAGGCATTCAGCATGTGGACGTGAGTGTATCTTTATCAGCACAGACCGAGCTCTGCATAGGATAGCATGAGGTTATTATTGTCATATACATGTGACATCAACATTTGCATTCCTGTGTGTGGCATACAGAGTGTCTGAGTCGTGGCGCTTTTGCCAATGTTTTTGTGTCCAATACAGTCTGTCTAAGATGGAGATCTAATTATGTATGATAAAATATCAGATGCATAAAAAGTTAATGCTGAACTTTTAGCTGTGAGGTAGGCTATTATGAAGGGATATTAAGACATAAACAAGTGAAAAATCTACCAAAACACGAAGAAATACTTTTTAAGACACCATAAACAAACACAAGTCAAAGTCTTTGGTGGAAACATGTAAAGAAAGTAGGTGTAGCTCAACACTTTTGCACAGTCCCGTGTCTGGTGTTAAACTTCCTCTGCGTCTCCACTCATGAATTCCCCGGCAGTCCTACATTGGGAAATGAAAATGTGCTCTATTGAATAGATTTGCATCTGAACACCCAGCGAGCACAAAGGAAAACCTGATTGGATGGAAATGCACATCACTGAGCATAATGTGATAGGCTCCGGCAGCGTGACATGAATAACCAATCGGATCGCAAGCTGCCAGTGAGAGTTTGTGATAAGAACCAAAGCAGACACAGAGAAGAGGGTACATGGTTTGTGTGTGTGTGTGTGTGTGTTTTGAAATCCTATACTTCTGTTTTTCCCAGTACTAAGCCAGCCCTGCCCACTCTTGGCATCCCGCTGGACGTAATGATCAGATAAACTAGAGCTGATCTCTGTAAATTGTGTCCGTGGGTGCTGGAGAAACCAGTTCAGAGTTGCAACCTGCGTGCATGGATGAGTGAAATGTCAAAAAGAGTGGGTGATAGGGGAAGATGTGCCTCATTATTGTTCCGCGGTAGTTCTGGAAATCTGATTTTCTCTCCCCTGTTGAGTCCGCCTGAAACTGTCAGCCCAAATATCAACTGACAATTAACCGCTCGAGCTCGGTTGGAGGGGGGGCAGCAAACACACGTGCCACATGAATGTGTACAGATAATGAGGTCCTTTTGTGATTTGAATATTTGATCTTTCCAGTTGATTAGGTGGGCTGTTATTATGAAGAATACCCACCTTGCGTCTGTCAGCCTTTGTTTGTGTGTAAATTAGGCTTTGTTTGTCGGAATAAAAGGAGCCGACGCAGCAAATTCATTTGTGCCGCTGTAAAAAATGCCCTTTCACACACAGAAAAAACCCCCAATAAACAATGAATATTCACTATAAGCAAGTGAACAGCCAAACATCCAAATAAAAGCAGAGCAATCAATGAACAGGCAAACGCTTCTCTTGTTTCATTATACTGTTATGGTCTTAACTATCCCAGTGTAACCAGTTCTGACAGTTCAATTATTATTACAGGAAATAAAATGGCTTCATATTTAAACAGCTCTTTTTTCTAATTATCTTTTAATTCAGTGGCTGATTTTTCCTTATTAACCATGGTAGAGCTTCAGTCAGAAAGTATGCTTGACATCAGTTGAATTTAAACTGTTGCATTCTGGGTACAGAGCATTTGCTGTACATCATCACGGCACGGCCGGAAAACGTGAGGAGAGGAAACGGAACTCCTGCGTAAAACACGTCTTCACCCACTTCAAAATAAGAGCGTGAATATAAACGTCTATTTGACGAATTCTTAACAGTTTTAACTTCAACACGGAGGCTGAATTTTATTGAAATTTTATTCAACTGAAAATTTTGAATTTATCCGGAAACAATTATTTAGTGGAGGCTAAGTGTGCTAAATATTTTTCATGTGCTAAACTTGCTTGGCTGTTAGCGTATTAGCAGATGTGTATTAGCACAATGTTAGACCGTATCCAACAGCTTTAGATACTTCCCAGGTGCATTCAATGACTACTTCTGATCAATAACACTTTTCAGGTCAGGGCCCATTTAAAAGTTCTTAGGATGTTCTTTGCTATTTGAGAATATTGTGCAGGTAAAGCCAATTGCAGTTGTATTAAATTGTGGTAAATTAATCTGAATAAAACAACTGGCTAAATAAAATCTCTATAAAAAGTGTATATTGTTTTTTGTTGAATCTGTGATTTTATTTATTTTTTTAAGAACTCATCTGTTCACCATTAAATTTGGCTGATTCTGGAGTCTTGACAGATTTGTCATTTATGAATCATCACAAATAAAGAGTCAGCCATTGCTGCCTTCAACAATAGATAACTGAGTCATTTGAGGAAAAATGGAATTAAATACCTGATAAATTACCAGAAATATTGTTTTTTGTAGACCAGGACAAGCAAGTGTCCCAATACAAAATCCTGAGGAACTCCTTTTATCAAAGGGAAAGACTCATAACATCTCCATATGCCAGATAATCTATTAATTATGTGTGTGTATGCTTTACAGATCCAGGATGTGGCAGAGCAAGGGGTGATGTTTGTGGGATTTCTACAACAGCCGGGAGGAGGGCCGTATTTTTTGGGACACTGGGACCCAGAGGAGCTGTCGTCCTTGCATTCAAGCCCGTCGCCAATACATCGGCATCCTTTCAGCACTAATACGAGCCCAACGGAGCCAGACCTGAATGGTGAAGATGCTGATCTCTGCTGCTGCGAATCACAAGAGTTGGATTATGGGGCTGTGGAAAGTGTCAAACAGGACCAAAACTCCTCAGCGTCCAGAAAACCAAACTTCAGCCTCCTGAAGCACCCGGTAAACTCTCCTCATAACCCAGAAGAGCTTTGTGATCAAATAATAACCTCACAGATTGGTGCCAAGGACTTCAATAAACCTCATAATCACGTCAAACCTGAAGCTCACAACATGGCAGAAGTCCAGAGCAAACGGTCAAGTCTGAGCCTACCAGAAACAGCAGTCACAACGAGGCTGCCAGAGTGTAGATCACAAGAGACTAAACAGCACTTCACTGCATCCACAGAGAAACATCTTAATGTCTCCAAACAGAGAGAAAGGAGAGTTTCCAGCCCAGACAGCTGGCTCAGCTCTCCAGAGCTGGATCGTAACCATGACAGAAGATCTGACTCAACGCAGACAGATGGGCAAAGACGCGTGACAACACAGAACAACAATCACATCAGGCTGAAGAATTCTGGAAACGACACAGGTTCAAGCTCACCGCCGGCACAGGCTAGTAAGTAAGCAGAAGGTTGTTATTTTGTTCCCCAATTCGACAAGCTCATCATCCGGGCTCACTCTCCACTTCATTTTTGCTGATTATTTGTCTGTGCGTCTGCAGGGATGCAACTGTTTGCACTGTACAACCACACAGAAGAGCCCGACACGTCCCTGAGGTTCTACTCTCTCAGGGTGCCTCTTCACGTTCAAAAGGAGGCGGAGGCGATCACAGACGTTGATGCAAACTGGCTCGACCACATGACTCAGCACTTTAGCAGCGGGGCGCAGCTCATTGATGGGTTTTTCCACCTCACAGACAACCATGGTTTGTCCGCCGTACTAAATATGTTTTTGAAACACTTTATGTCCATTGTTAAATCGAAGGTCAAGCAAAGTCGGCCACAGAAACCAGGGCTTGTTTTATACTAGGACATTTTTGCATCTCCTTAGCACAGCTGAGTAAAATGCTTTGCTGAAGTGTTTATGCCCCTCGAAATTTTCTTTTTGTCATTTAACAACAACAAATCTATTAGGATTGATCGACCAACACAATTTGGTGAAACAACTGGAAATGGAAGGACAGTGAAATCTGAAATATGTTGCATACACTTGTATTCAGAAAGTGCAGAAGTTCAGTCAACACTTTGTAGAACCACCTTTCACTGTAAATACAGCCACAAGATTATTTTTGGTTCGTCTCTGCCTGCTTTGCACCTCTAGAAACAGACTTTCTTTAGCCATTTAACATTAAATCCCCCTTTTCACTTTTACAGATATGCTCCTTTCACATAAAATCCTGATGAGATGCATTGAAATTTGTGATTTTAATGTGACATCTTGAAAACATTCAAGAGGTGGGAATACTTTAGCAAGACACCGTGACTTCTGTGAATGCTGAAACCCAGTTCCAGATCAAAATGTTTCTTGTTGAGAGAATCAAGATATTGCTCTACAATCGTTGGCAGAATAAATCTTATTTCCGACTAGAGTTTATTGATTAAAATAGGAATCCCACACCATCTAAGTCTAACCCGAGAATTTGAAAGTCTGGCGAGATGAGAAAATCTTCTTAAATTCTTAAGATCCCTGCTGCGTGATAGATGACACGCATGGGGGACATCACCTCGAAGTCCACGACTTGTCTCACAAGTCGCTGCTCGGCTGCACACGAGTGAAGCAGGCTTAATCTAAAATGGACGTGGATGAAGAGCGAGAGAATGGAGAGGAGGCTCTGAATCGCTTACATGTGCCTGTGTTTGTCTGTGACTCTGCTTGTTTCCAGACAGTGGCGTTTCATCTGTGGACAGCGTTTTCATCTTCCAGAGCTCTGCAGAGGAGACCACAGACACCTCCTATGACGCCATCGTGGTTGAGCAGTGGACTGTTATAGATGTGAGTTTTCAATGTTGTTCCTGTGCCGTTTCGACTTGGGAGGGAAAGTTTTCCTATGTTCTGAGAAGAAGAAAAAAAAGCATCGTGAAAAGTGCGCTTGATTCATGAATCTCCCCCCTGTAATGCGCATTGTATAGTTTTGGTCAGAACTTTAAAATCATCTTTTTAAAATGACAAAAAAAATGGGTGCACAGTTTTGAGTCTGATCTGACATTTCTCAATCTGAATCTGGTAAGAAATATACATAGTGGCTCAGCTGTATAGTGTTTGGATAGATGTCCCTTACCCACTTTTGCAGCCACTGCCAGCCCTCTGGCTTAGCTCTTTGTGGATACTTAATTAGGGGCTGCACCGATAAGTAGGACCTGATTTTCTTAATGTTGGGAGATTGGCAATCAGGCAACACATGCATGATAAACCGATATTGTCTTCAAATCTAATCTATCTCTGCAATAGTCTGCAAACCAGCTATGGTGCCCCTTTGCCCAGTCATGAGAAAGAGCTGACTGACAAACCCGCCCACCATGTTACGTCTGCGGTTAATAATTGTCACCCCACTGTTGCCAGCTTAGCGACTCTATTTAGCAACTTTTCAGACAAAAAAAAATATCGGCCAAAATCTAAATCAGCAGGTTGGGCTTTTTAAAGATTAGCGATCATCCAGAAAACTGCAATTGGTGCACAATTATATTTAATTGCTCTTATCTAAAATTGTGGAATCCAACGTTGTAGACAGGGTTGATGTCAGATCCATCACAGAAGCTTCATAGACTGCTTTTTATTTTCCAAAAACTAGTTTTGAAATGCTTTTGGGATCACGGTCCTATTGAAACACCCAGTTGTGTCCACTTTTAAACTCAGCACTTTAGCAGTCCACTCTATTTGCTGTTTTGAAATTCTGAACAACTTCCAATTTATTATCCCATCCACTACTATTGGCAACAAAAGACCCTCAGCATGATGCTGCCTCCACCATTCTTGACAGTTGCTATAGTGTTCTCCAAACTGAAAGCCTCTCTTTGACTCCTTCACAAATGTCTTGGACAAATAGTTCCTCTGACGATAAAACGGGACATTTGGCATAATCCATGTGGGGTGTGGCAGGTTTCAGTCGAGGTGCAAGGTATTTATTTTGGTGAGGTGCCTCATTTCAGGGTGATATTGAACCCGCTACACTGGTCAGGGATTCTGGTGTGCCAGAAGCTCCTAGTATATGATGGGTTATTGGGTTGCTCTTGAACCCTTTTTTTTGATTGACAGTGAGTCTGATTGATTGAACTTGACCCCAGAAACGCTACATTTTGTATCCAATTATTGTTTTCATGAATCGTTGAGTCTCTTTTGTACAATGACATTTTTACACTCATAATGACAATGCAAATTTCTGAGCATTCATGTAATGTAAGTATTTACATCTTGTACACATTTGAATGATTTTTTTCCCCCTTCCAGGGCGTTGTGGTGAAGACTGATTACATCCCGCTGCTCCAGTCCTTAGCTCCATATGGATGGAGACTGATGTGTGTGCTGCCAACACCCATTGTCAGAACAAACAGGTACCAAAGCCCTCTGAAATTCTAAGTAAAGATAACACTTGATTTGTTTAAAATATTCACCCTTTCATCCCGCTGACAAAAGTCTCCTAAACTTAGCCGGGTCTAATTACGGCTTTGCTCGATTGTTGATTCTTCTCGCCGAACACCTTGTCGTTCTCGTTCCTTTTGGGAGCAGGACTGACACTGGAAGTCGGATATGAAGGACAGATGGCTCCAGATCTGACAAATCCTGATCATATGCTCGTCTCGACATGAAAAAGCTTTTGAAATCTGTTGCCTCTGTGAACAAACAAGCAACAACAACAAAAAAAAGCCATCGCTGGGCCGCTTTTGTTTTTTAACCTGTCACTTTAGAAACCGCAGGCAGCAGAGCCTGGATTTCAGCTCACGCAGCGCTAATGCAAGCTCCCTGAATTATAACACGGTGGGTGACGTTCATTAAAGGGCTGCTCTTCTCTTTTCGCAGTGATGGAAGTTTGTCGACTAAGCAAATCCTTTTCCTTCAGAGACCCATTTTGCAACGCAGGAGAAAAGACTTCAAGGTTCGTCTTCTGTCTTTGCAACAAATCTGTCACTTGTCTCTGCGCCTTGAGGGTGAGTGACTTTGTCACAGGAGGTAAAATAAAAAAAGGTATGTTTCTAAATATGGGATGTACAGCGACTGTAAAACCCACTTAGAAAACGTCTAATAATAGGCAGGTAGTTGGCCTCAAACTGTACAGGAAAGAGGCATCAGTGAACAAGGCTTTGTTGTGGTTTGTCAGGCGTCTGGGGGGGGGGAGCGAAAGAAAAGACGTGGCACAAAGCAGGAAACCATCTCAAACACGTCCGTTTGATTTCAGATGCTGAACCTCAGAGGTCGCAGCAAGGCAAAGAAACACTCAGCCGGGGAGGCTCTAGACGAGCAAGAGAACAAGTCCCTCGTGATAGAGACTGAGATGGACAGGCTGAGGATCAACGAAGAGGAAGAGGAGGCAGAGGCGGAGGGGAGGAAGAGAGGGGACAGCGGAAGGAGCCAAAGAGCGGGCCTTCAGAAGAGCGGAGACGAGGCGCAGCATCAAAAGGCCTTCTCCCTTCTGCTGGAGCGCAGGGCTTCTGTCGAATATCAAGAGGAGGAAACCGATGTCGACGCCATCCCACTGCCCAGGCTGGAGAAGGCGGTGAGGTGGACGGATTTCTGTCCGGGTGACGTGAGGGGGATGAAGGAAAAGGTCAGGGTGGAGGAGCGCATCAAACAGCAGCTGTTCTCCGGCGTTTGTTGACGCGTCTGCGATCGGAGGGAAGGAAAAGCTTTTAAACATTCAGTTTGAATTCCTGTGGAAGAACTAATCTGGAGTAAAGCATATACAGTGCTGTGAAAAAGTATTTGTCCACTTGGAAGTTCTCCAACAAAGTGAAACCATAAGAAATGTGAAATGGGTAAATACCTTTTTGGAGAACTTTGGTACATTTTTCTTGTGTTCATTTGGTAAAGGTGCGCTGTAGAGTTTCCTGCTTTGTTTTGTTGACTGTTTTTGTAAAAATTGTTAGAAATGTACAGCGCGGCACAGCTTCTCCTGCCAATGCCTTAAGTAGGACATATGTTTGAGGATTTTTTTTTTACGTTTGCTATCTATTTCTGGCTAATGTGACATCAATTTGCCCTATTGCCGACCACTTCACATCTGTAAACCAACCAGCTAGTATCCATGTCCTTAGTCAATCCATAGCAGTTTCTTCTTCTGGTATTTAAATATTTTGATGAATTATGGAGACAAATAATCACATCACAAAACCCTTGAATTTCTCATAGAAACTAGTTTATTTACAAATTATTTTCTGAAGAAATAGATTATTTATTAGTGTGACTTGTGGGTGGTAAAAAAAAAAAATTAAAATAATAAAAAATAAAAATCAACCAGCGGCAACACAGTTGGGGACAAAAAGATCCAAACTGCAAAATGGCAAAGGGCCAAAATGACCCCCATGAGGAACTCCTGAAGGACTGCAGGTGACCTTTGCCCCTTTTCACCAGCTGTTTCTAAAGCTGCTATGAAAATATGTTGTTTTGTAAATAAAGAGTGAGTTTCTTAGTTGTAGTCCAGGTTGTAATCATCATATGCGGTGAAAGGTAAACGTTTTCTTATTTTGGAGGGGGAGTTTGAAGTTTACTCACAGTACAAATAAATGTAAATAAATGTAAATTTATTTGTACTGTGTCTTGCAAACGTATTGTCGCTTTTTGAGCATTGCCATATTTTTTTACTTTTACAATCTTATACTTGGATTTATATTTTCAGTAACAGTCACAAAGCTGCATGCCACTGTTAAGTGGAAAGAAAATGCGACTTGGTTTCCAAAAGTTTTTAAACACAAAAAACAAAATGTGCGCCGTGCGTTTCTTTTCAGCTTTTCTGCTTAATACTTTGTAGAATCACCTTTCACTGCACATAAAGTGGCAGGACTGATGCCACTGATGGACTGATGGGGGTATAGAGCTACTAAATTTACACATCTAAAGACTGAAATGCTGCCTCTACTATGTTTTGCCATGGCGTGTGTCCAGTGCTTTATGAATGCAAGTTAAAAAGTTTCATTTTGGCGTTCCAATCATCTTCCACAGTTTTACACAAGCTTCTTATGACTTTGTTTTAACAATGGCTTTCTTTTGGCTACACTTCCATAAACAGCTTCCCCTACAGTCTTCACAACAGGTGGATTTATTCTGTCATCAAGTCACACACAAGTGGAAGCTGTTTAGTAATATGAAACAGCTTGATTACACTGGATTTTAACTGAAGTGCAAAAAGTAAAATAATCCAAATTCCCGCCACACTTTTTAAATTATTGCAGAACAAGTTTATTTTCCTTCCACTTGACATTGCTCACTATTTCCTGTGTCCATCTGTCATTAATGGTAACAAAATGCATTGAAGTTTCTGTTGCACGACAAAATATGCATAAGTTCCAAATTGGAGTTTTACAGACATCTATTGAAAAGACGCTTCAATAGATGTGTTGACTAGGTAAGCAAATAATCTATGTTCCTAAGCGTATTTGAAATCCGCAGCAGCAAATTCACAGCCTGTTTAAAGAGGCTCTCAGTAACAGTACAATATCATCACTGCAAAGATCAAACAAACCTTTCTATAAGAGAGCAATGAAATCACAAGACAGCAGAGGCAGATGATGATGGCAGCGAAATGAGAAATCATTACAACATTAGGTCAGGTGAAAAACAAATTCCAGGAAGTAGACCTGTCCCTGTCAAATCAAAAGCAAAACGGAAACCTTCTCGTACTTCAAAAAACCGGCCAAACAAGTCTTTAGATTAGTCATCGCTGAAGTAAACAGTAGAGGCAGATAAACTAAACGGGAAAGGTTTGGAGCAAATCAAATTCATTCTTTGTCCATTTGATGTTTCAGATGGATATGAATTTAAAATGAATATTTCAGTCATACTTATGGGAACTTAGATAAGATCAGCTTAGTTGTAGATTCACTGCTTTACAGTTCTACAATTTGGAAAAAGTGCTGCCTTTCATCAAGTGGAAAGATCTTCCAACTCCAAACTCAAAATTTAGACCAATTACCAGCATATGCATTATCCAACTCCAAAAAACTAAGTGATAACATGACAAGAGGAATACAATTTTCAAATATCCACGTGATTCTTGTAGTGAGTATTTTAAAAGGTACAACCTTTCGTGTGCTTTGCCGTTTTTCTCAAAAGCTGAAGGCAATAGAACAGTTTTATTTGCAATAAATGACCCAAGAATGTGTTATTTAGAAATGAGCTCTTTATTTGTTTCCTGGACTACCTGTGAAGTGTGTGAGCGGTGTAACAGTTAGGCCTTGGTTTAACAAGAAGGTCAATAAAGTGTTTGAAGCCCAGACTGCCTCAAAGTTAGCTCTTTTTCTTTTCTCCATTTCACTTCCGTGTTATCGTCGTGAACGGGGGAACATTACAACCCTCGCTGACAAACGGCAGCGAGAGGCTCGCCGCCGTCTCTGAGGGACGCTCGGTGATCCGTGCCAATCAGAGACCACCTGGAGGTTCCATTACAGAGCGCCGCGGGACGCTCAACCTGCCCTGGGATGGAAAACTGTTTGCTGATGTGGAAGATGTGTGAGAAAAAAGAGACTGCTCAGATGATGAGCACCGTGGGAGGGTGTGTGTGTGAGAGAGAGGAAAACAGTACAGTGGTGGCCAAACATGTGAGAGATTGTCAAGTTTTCATTTGATGTTCGGAAAGAAAAAGATGTGAGGTGTAATTACTCTCATGGAAGGGAAGAAAACAAGCTCATCAGCCACATTTTTTCCTTTTGCAAATGAAGTTATTCTTTTTGGCACATAAACACAAAGTTTAAATTTTTGCTGCTTTGTTTTGAGGTCTCAATAAATGGCTTCAATAAGTGTGAAGCCAAAGTGAACAAGCTTGGTGGCAAATTCTGAAAATCCCGCAACAATTCAATTTACACAAGTTAGATCATTTTCAAATTGACCTAGAGCGGATCCCAGCACACAACAGGAAAGCTGCTGCTTTATTTGGCATCAAATATAAGATCTACATGCAATATTATACTGACAGACGACTGCACACAGCTGGAAGGCTATAAAAAAAAATGTTGTGAGCTCTTAATATTGGTTGAAAACAGCATCAACACAAAGATGGGAAATTGGGCACAAATCTGTGACCGGTGCATCTTTAAAATACATTTCAGTATGAAACATATTCCCAAAGTAAACTTTGCAAGGACTTTGTTGCAAATCGTACAAATCTCACTCTCAACTTAAATTAGTATTTGCTACCAATCTGTACAGAACCTTGACATTTAAAGTCAAAGATATTTTCCTGACTGTAATTCAGAAAAAAATAAACATATATTTGATCCAGCGCAGGATGGTGTCATAGACCTTCAATGTGTAGAGAAGCATTTCCTCCCTTTGAAGACCACCAAAAGTTACAACTTCTCCTACCACCACTTCTCAAACAGGATCCTGTCCTTTGGGAGGCCGAGGTCCATGAGGGTTTTTGAAATTGCCTCTATCATTGGCGGCGGTCCGCATAAGTAACACAAAGTCCTTTGCGGGTCCAGGTTCGCCTGCAACTCCTCCGCTGTGATTCTCCCACCTGAGGAGACACGGGGGAGCAAAGGCATTAATTAAGACGCCGAGGCTCGTCCGCGCAGCTTTGATAGAGCCGGCTTCACGTGATGAAACAGATAAATCAAAAGAAAGGCAGACTGCGGAGGAATGCGACAGTCGATCAATCATCCCGGCTAAACGAGGAAACGGTTCTGTGTGCAGATTACTTTTGACGAATGGCTGAAGGTGCGGCTCGACTCCTGCCCTCTGTTGCGTGACGTGGAAGTTGCAGGTGAACTTGTTGGGAAACTCCCCACATTTCTCAATGATGGAGCTCTGGAAGACAGAATAAGAAAAAGGAAAACCAACAAGTCAGGTTGTGACAGATCGATGGTTATTGAACCTTTCCAGATTTTGTCACATTAAGGGTTGAAACAATTAATCAAATTACTCGTGGCGAATCGATTATTCAAGTAATAGTCTAATTTAGTAACTGATTAATTGTTGACTAGAGTATACAGACAGAAAAGGCCATTTGCTGAAAGCACACAGAGCAGTAATTCAGTCAAAACTGTATGAAAAATATACATTTTGGACTTAAGATAAAAATACACCATTGTCTCTGAACATGTTCTACCCAGAACTTCTCAAGTGGCATATCTTTAGCTTCACTTGGTTCAAATTCTTTAACAGAGATCTCATATTAAGCACATTTTACTATCCAATTATTAATCTAAAAAATAATAATCACATCAGCCTTTCACTTTATTGACGTTTAGCAGAAACAAGTGAGCTTTTCACATGTTGATGCCAGAAATATATATTTTTTTAGCTACAGATGCATCCTTTGCTACAAAGGTTTTAGGCTAAAAAGATTTTATTTTCATATTTAAAAAAGGAATTTAATTGTTTGTATATTTTGAATGTGTTTCTAAAAACTTGCATAAAAAAAGGCATAAGTGGTTAACAGAATAATCTGCAGAACGTGCCACATTTTTTATCCAATTAATCGACAGTCTAATCGGCCGATTAATCGATTACTAAAATAACCGATTCATCAGAAACCTTAATGTGACACACATGATCATGTTTGCACCTGCAACAGAAATTATTCCAAGCATTCTCACTCTAAATGAAAAACATAATGAACCTCGAAGAGCAGTTCCTGAGTGTTCTTGGCGCTGTAGCAGAGGTGGGCAGAGCCGATGTTGAAGTGCCGACCAGCAGAGGACTGGTTGAGCCGCAGCAGATCTGAGGTGTGCAGCAGAATAGAGTACAGCGGATTGATCCCGACACCGCCGGCAACCAGCAGCAAATCCACAGCTGGACCTGAGGGCAGCGGGTCGAAGTAGAAGTCTCCGCCGACACGCATGGCCACACGGGAGCCTACTGCACACTGACAGAAGAGACAAGACGACAAAACTGTTCCAGAAAAATGGAGGAAGACTGACATAATAATAAAGAGGACACAACAAAATACTCGGGTTTCCTCACTTCAAGTGTTGTTTTTCTTCATGTGCTCTATTCTAAATGATAACGCATTCTTTCTCAAGCTACTATAACGGTGCCTAACTGTTCCTGGAGAACGATATCAAAGAAAAGGATCAAATCGTGCCAGAGCAGACAGATGTACGTCTCTGAACGCTCAAATGAACGCCGCTGTTGCTCACATCTTTCTGTAATAAGACCGTTTTTATCACGAGACTAAATTAAACCCACATGAATATGGAATCTGCAAAGGGAAAGTGAAAGATGAAGGCAAACATAACATAGACTTAAAGAACGACTAAAAGGCAAATTCACATTTTATTCAGAGGGGAAAAATAAACACTCATTGCCTCCCCTGTTAGCACTTTTTACAATCCTTTGTCCCCTCCTTTTCAGTCTGCTCCCCTCACTCACCACAGTGTGGACCCAGTGTGCTGGGGGATGTTTCGCGTACTTGATAGCCAGTTCGACCACACCCTCCCTCTGCAACAGACCCGGGCTGGAGCACATGGAGAAACCTCCCACCTTCTCCACACCAGGGATGAAGAAATCCACCCTGCACCAGGAAACAGCACAATGCAAAATATAAACCCCAAACGATCGGTGAAAACCGATAACTCAAGTCAATCTTGAAGTGGTGAAAACGTGTTGAGCTGCGGGTCAGAGGCTGAATGAAGGTAGAGCGTCGCCCTCTGACCTCGGCGACAAGAGCGGCCTGTTCCAGAACACCCACAGAATGAAATCGAAGCAGAAGCGCAGCTGCCTGCTAGCAACTGTGTTCCAACTGCAGCACGTTTGTTTGCCACAAAGCACAGCCACATGTGCAGCCAACGTTAAACAGCTGGACTAATGTTTCAGCAGCACAATGATCCACTGTTACGTTAGAGCAAGATAAAGGAGCCACATATGAAGGGTCTGTTGTAGCAAGGTAGTCATGTCCTCTTTAAAAAAATGACATATTTACAGCCACTTAAAGCAGGACGACTGGTTGCCTAGCGCGCTGTCCACTGATTAAAACTATCAGACACAACAACAAAAATAAAGGCCTGCTTTCATTAGAGAACCTATTTTCATTACGTTGAGTCTAAAATGTCTAATGTTACTAAATGGATATCTTTCATACATCTGTATAGTATGTAAAGTTCTGTCAATATTGAAAGCTTGAATCTCAAGTGGTTGAATCTGACCGAATGCTGCCACTAGGTGGTGGCTCTGAGTACTGCAGATTAAAAAAAAAAAGGATTTGCAGACCGCTGTGGTTGGTAACATATGTGACTATAACAGATTTGTATTTTTAAAATGCTTTCTATATTTTGGAAACATGCAAAGTCAACAAGAATTAACACAAAATAATTCGTCCAGTTAACTGAGCCCACAAATCAGTGATCCAGGGAAGATCTTCATGCTTATATAGGGGTGTAAACAGAGTGTGTTCTCACCACTGTCCTGCTTTGAAGCTGAAGTCGGGGTGCACGGCTATCCTCAGTCTTTTTACTGTTTCCGATTCGGTCACGATTCCACAGACTTGGGCGGGATACAGCGCCTACATCAGGCATCCAAACAAACAGACAAAAAAAATAAAAACACGTCAATAAATGAGGAAGGGCTAGCTTTTTACTACAAATTCCCATTGCTGTTTTCAAAGCAGAGCTTACATTCTGTCTGTAGTTGCTCGCCGTCCTCTCTAAGTGGTCCGTTTGTTTTTTGGAGGACATATTTCTTCTGATAAAGATGAAATGCAAGTTAGAAAATAGTTTGTGCAAAGAGCCTGGAGCTATACAGGGAGCACTGGTATATGAAAAAAGAGACATGGAGTTTGACCTCAATGGCAATAAAGGACAATACACTAAGCAGGAAAGCGCACACAAAGTACACCAAATTATTTCAAGATTTCATGTACACAAATGGAGACGAGCTAAGCGCTAACACTACTTCTCAATCATATAATTTATTATTGGTATAACACTAAATATATGTCATACAGGAAAAATGTGAGGTAAAGTGGCCCATTCAACCAAACTCACTTTAGATATACATTGTTACCTATAGAACAAAATGTCAATCAGTTTTTTTGTTGCTTTTTCTATTTAATTTTGAAAAATGATCTAATCTAGATTAAATTTACCCTCCAAAAAGCAAGGTTCAGTGCCTCTCCACTCCTCCTGTACTTTCTAGGACCAATATTAATTCCAAATTAAATAAAAATGATCTTCCATCTAAAAAAAAAAAATAAACAATGCTGTTTTTAGTCCAGGCAAGGTGCCTCTGACGTCCATGATTTTGGAGGAGACCATGTCTTGTGAGTCACAACCATCTGAAGGCTGCAGCAAACTCTGTTGTTTCTGCTTTATTTTCCGCCAGTTTTTCCTTCCACTCAATTTGCATAAATATGCTGGGATATGGCACTCTGTAAGCCGTCAGCTTAGTTGGCAAACACATTTTAGTGGCTTACCCACCAAGTCAAGTCTCCCCCATGATTGTTATGCCTTTAATTAGCTGTATTAGTAGTAATTTTTATATTTATTCTAATTTTCAGAGCAACTGAATTTAACTACTTGTAGCCTATGCTCATCAACATTAACATAAATGCTTAAAATAGTCAGTCTACATAAAAACTCCTCCACCTTTTGAATTTAATTCATGAAATACGCATTTCAATGACATTGTCATTTCTGGAGGTATTTGTGTATTCATTTTTTTCTAGTGACTAAACGTTATTAGCAAAGGGATCCCCACTGAATTTCAGCCAAACCAAACCAGAGCAGCGCAGACTCACCTGTTTGAGGATCCGGGGCCCAGCAGCCGCCTGCACTGCGGCGCAGCAGCAGGACTCTGCCGGGCGAAGCGTCGAGCAGCGGTGCAAATTAACCCGCAGGGGGCGCTCATCGCTACTCGGCTTCCTGTCAGAACAGACAACATCTGGAAAAAGCCGAAAACTGTCAAAACTGCTGAGTCACACATTAGCGGTGTTATAGTAAACCTTTTTCATTTTGCAGTCGTTTGGGTTTTATTTGAGGAGCTGATTAAGAAATCTACAAGTTTTAAACTGAAGCAAAATAAGACAAACTGCCTTAAAATATATTGCTTTTAGTCTAAAATAGTACTAGCAGTCAGCCGAAGCCCCTTTCACATTACCCGGATGTAAGAACAATAACAAAATGTTTACTTTTAAACCTAAAAAAATGGTAGGAAAACATCATTCTGTACTATTGAGATAAATCTAAACGGAGTTTGGCGTGACCTCTTTGGAGTAAGCTAACCAGCTAAAGCTGCATTAAAGCAGGGTTTTTATTCCGCTTTGTTGTGTCGGGTGGACAGAAGCTTGGTTAATTTTCTTACCTAAACGACGCCAAACCGCATTTCACACAAATTCAGGTCATGTATTTCTCCACTTCAACAGTAATAACCTTCGACATGTTAGAATTACATGACACAAGTTTCAATGGGAAAGCTCACTTCTTCGGTGCGTTCAAACACCTGGCATTGAGTTTATCAGCGCCCTCCTCTGGCCGAATGGCGTGTTGTATTTGTGACTTCACTGTGTGGCGAGGTAGAATCTGAGATTCATTTTATGCCATACTGAAACAAATGCCAGTCCAAGCTGAGATAGTGGCACAAATACAGACAGATTAACATTTGAAGGAGTATATTTAGGTGGTTTCCATTTAAATTCAGTTAAAACCAATTCAGTTCACACATCTGTGTGCCATACAAGAAAAACATCTTCAATTACTATCTTATTAAATAAAATCAATTACATGGTGAGAATTGACTACAATATAATCAAATAGCCAGATTCTGATCCAGTTCAATTCAGTCCAAACTTTAACAAAGTACAAGCAGATGTATGTGGTCATTAAAATCCAAGTAGTAAATCACTTATCTAAGAGACCAGGAAGAGGTTTATGGAGGATTGTAGCTCTCCATGGAGAAACTGTAGCATTTCAGTAGCTTTCAGTTCATTGTTCAGCGAGTGAAACCTGATATGTTCCTGTTTTGTTGCACTGGGTCATTCCCTGACATAAAAAGCAGCTGCTGTCATCAAAAGCATTCAAAAAGCCTATTGTATATTCCCAGTACAGCACTTTTCAACGACCAGACCAGCTTGGTTTGTATTGTTATCACCTTGGAAATATTTATTATTTCTCTTTAGAATATATGTAAACATGTAGAGAAAACACTGGGATATTCTGGGTTAAAAATGTAATGCTCATGAGTAAATAAGTAGCACACTGAGAGCATTTCTTCAGGGTGTTCATTTTTAAAAAGTCAATTTGTGTATTTTTGTGTACTTCAGACAAGTTTTCATCTCCCAGCTGACACACCACTGGAAAATTATTACATAGATCCCTCTAAGGAGTACGTTTGATGATTCTTTGCTGTTTCCATTATAATTAGTAACAAATGCTTGACTTGGCACTTATTGTGTTTTTGGCTCCATCTTGTGGTAAACTAACAGTATGTAGTGAACTGCCACAACCTTAAAGGCAGCAATTCTATAAATAGTTTAAGACGCCGAATTTATACTTCTTTCATTTAAATATTTTCTTCATCATACAGCCAAGCCTTCTATTAACTTTAAAGCTATTTCAGGCCTTAAGTCTGGCTTAAGGAAAACAAAGTCAATGTTCTGGATTGGTCAACACAAAAGCCCTGAACTCAGTCCTATTGAAAATGTGCAGGTCGAGCAGAAAGGTGTGTCTGAGCCATTCGGTCTACAAACACAACTCAGTTACACCAGTTCTGTCAGAAGGAAAGAAATGCTGGTGGAAGAAGACCCAAAACATGAACCCCCAGTCAGACAAACAGTTCTAAAATCATCAGAAAAGTTAACTGTAATAAAACACAGTCAGCAACACAGACACAAACATAGAGACGCAACTGAGTTGAAAAATATCTTTGAAATTAATGTATCCAAGCAATCACAGGTCAGAATTACAAGAGGTAAAATTCTAAAGAAAAATCTCTTGCATTATGTGTTTGTACAGAAATAATTGATCAAAGAAAAAAAAGGGCAACCTTCTCCTGACTGAATCAGTCTTGGTGCAATGATGGAGAGAAATGCAAAAAATATTCCTTGATTCTCTCCCCCCACCCTCTAACTGTGTGACACTGGGTTTCTCTGGCTCTTCCCTGTTGGCAACGAAACAGACAGAAACCAGTCTGGAATTACAAACCCAAACGATCCGCTTTCAACATGCGTAAGGCCACAGCCAGGAAATAATGTTTCCTAAACTCCAAAGACTTAAAATACACTGAAAACTCCTAGCATTTGGAATTATTTGGGAATAGTGACGTTTTTTTGATTAATTCTAGAGGTATCATTGTAAGATTGATACTATTCCTGAATCTAGCTATTAATTAAGTGTCTATACACTCAATGTGGTACAAATGGTAAAAATGGCAATGTGCATTATCAAATTACAGAGAAAGCCAGCTGCTTACTCAGAAAGATTTTTATGTTTAAAACTAGGTAGTGCGCTGTGCCGAATTGAGTGCCTTCACAGCAGCAAATGTTGGTGTATTTTATTAGGATCAAGATATACACTGATAATAGAACCATGTTTCTGTGCAATTAAAGTTTTATGTCTAATTTCTTTTGCTCATTCATCTTTGCAAAAATGGCGCAAAGACAATTATATTGGATGAAACACATCCATAAACATCAATATTTGATTCTTACCACAGATTCCAGATCTGTACTTTGACTGGGTCACATCCTCTATGATCTCAACCATCCTATGGTAGTTCTAGTGCTGAAAGGTGAATGTCTTCTCCAGGCTTCCATACAGGGCAGATTTGTGGCGTGAACCACACATAGTTGTCCAGTTCACAAATTCTTCCACCTGAACCGTGGATCTCTGCATCTCCTCCAAAGTTAACATGGGTCTCTTGGCTGCTTTTCCGGTTTTTGTAATCGCCAGCATTGAATTTTATTCATGGGCATCAGCGTAAAGAGGACTTATACAAAGAAGATTGAAATTTGTAGTTGTGAAATGACCAAATATGGAAAATGTAAGTATTTCCGCAAGATACTTTGAATATGCAAACAAAACCTAACTAAAATATGTCAGTTAGTTTTGGAAATAAATAAGTAAATAGCTCTAATGTCTGTATTTCTATCAGTTGCCTAAAAGCATTTTAGTGCAGAACTACAATAAATCTATTGAGTCGAGATGGCTTTATGAACATATACTTGACATAATTGTTAAAAAAAACCCATTTAATTCCGCATAGTGAAAAGAAATACAAGAAACAAATTTTCCAATCAGAAGAACACTGTGTTAGATGTATGTGAGCGTACAGTAGAGCTGTTTGTCTGCATATCTCAGCGAGTTTCTCTGTATCACTTTTGTAAGAACAACATTTAATAGAAACTCAGCAGACGCACAGAAAGAAAAGGCTTGCAACTGTTAGATTCCTTTCTGCATTCCTGTGAGTTTTCATCCTCTGTTCCTGCACTGATCACCTCAACATGCAGGTTTCATATTTTCAAGAAAGCCCTGAAGAAAACCTGTCAAACAGTACAATCCTGAAATTAAAAAGACAATTAGATGGATTAAACTCATTCCATTAAGGCAGATTGTGGTTTACTCCACCCAAGTGCTCTGGAGGAAGCAACTGTTTCGGAGCTGCATGGGAACTGTTTAACTAACACCAGGAACAACCTGACTCCCTGTTGTCATTGGTGTGGGAAAAAAAGAGTTTGCATATAAGAAAATTGTCAGTAAAAGTCATAAAAGGTTTGAGTACTCGTAAAAAGTGAGCAAACCATGTTGGTGTTTTTGCTGTGCTTAGGAACAGTAGCTGCTCACTTCCTTCACTGGGCTTGTTCCTTTCCCAGCTGACTCTACCAGTCCAACTGGCTGCCTTCCTGCCTTCTTTCCCATGAGCAGCACAACTTTGTTCAACCTGTTAGCCAGTACTTCAAAGTGACAAGAAGAGATTTTTTTTCCAGCTATGCACGGACACCTTGCTCTCGTCATAAGCAATTGTCCCACACATGATGCAAACGCATCAGCGTCATCACAAAACAAGCCTTTACGCAGATTCGTGTGCCTCGGTCTGTGTGCTTGTGAGTCAACGTAAATATTTTTGACACACTTGAATGGGTGACATCACGTTTTAATTTATTTCAGGCCATGACCTCTGCAACAGTTTTCTGTATGGGAACACACAATGGCATTTTCCATTGTTGGGGACAATTAATGAAACATATATATGTACAAAGTTGGTATGTCAATGCTTTTCTCGTCTTTCCTTCAGCTTTATGAAGTAGGCTAGTAATCATAAGCTGGAAGTCAGCCCCCGCTTGCAGACTTAACTTTTTGGCGTTGTGTTTGTGGAGAGTGACATGGAGGCCGATCTCCTTTTAAACATGGTCTGTGCAACGACATCAAAAGACTTTAGCTTTAATTTGACTATGTTCTCGCAATATTTCATTGCCTTGCTTCTGCAGAGAACTTTAAACAACCTCTAAAATGTTTCTTCTTCAGCAATGAATTGTTGTGCATTGAAGGTAGGCCACTGTGGTTGAGTGCATTTCCGATTATTTTCACAGAACAAATTTTACCCGCTAATCCCAGGTCTCTCTGAAGCAGACTACAGACAACGTTTTAGAAAATTCTTTTGACTTATGCGTCTCATGTTCTTTCCACTTCCGGATTTATGAGTTTAACCTTGATCGCTATGAAGTTCGGAGCAAAAGCTGCAATCATTGTATTCACTTTGTTTTGCAACAGTAAGATTTTTTTCGTGAAGGCATCTTTGCTTTTGTAAATTGGATCGCCATTTTTATTACTTTGGTAATCAATGGCAATCAGTTACTACCAAATGAGACGACATTCATTTGCAAATAGAAGCAGGGATGCTTTCTAAATACTGACATATTTTAGCTGGCTTTTTGGCTTTCTATGCACTTTTTTAAATACATTCCCTCCTTTGAGTTTAATACTTTTTCAATCATTTATTCATTGAAATATCAATAACATAATTTGTGGACCGACTTGCTTTAATGACAACACTGATAACAAGAAATAATAATTAAACAAAAATAATAAATTACCTTATTTTTCTTTTGCAAAAAGTACAATAGTACATTCTCACCCCACAACATCTATCAAAAAACAAGTGATCCCATAATAGCGTCTTACTAGAATAGAATGTACCAACCAATGTCAAACGTTCTCCTAGTACATGTACTTGTTCTTGTGTGAACTTCAGTTCTTGGAGTGTACGTGTATGCTCAAAATTACTTTTCATTCTTCTGTAAGAAGGGTGTGAGGCTGCCAGTCTGAAAGAAAAAATGTTTCGGGTTGTACTAATTGCTCTTCGGGTGGCAGCAGTTCAAACAGGGAGAAGGGCGTGTCTTTGTCTTTGTCAAATATGATGCGTTCATATTTGCCAACAGTAACCCCACTTTACACTTCAGATCACCTTAGGCATGATAAGGCAGCTTTTATCATCCTATTTACACTTGGCAGCTCGGGTCCGTTTTGCACATTTGAAGAACTATTCCTGTCAGATCTTTTTAACATTTTATCAAGTTACAATCACCAGATTCAATGCAATTTTTGGACGTTTTGTGCAATACGTTTCTGCAAAGAGGAATGGGCAAAAGAAATTAGATGTAAAGATCTGCATAACTGTGGAGCTCAGGGAAAGCCAACATCATTCGTTCTAAATGACTTGTTGCAAACCCTCTCTGGCTTTTTTTTTTTTTTGCAACAGTTTTGTTTGGTCATTTCTGAAATAAAAGCTAAATTCTGGTGTGCATGAATAATAGTGCTACTGTTGACAGATTATCCTGTCTGAGCTGCACATCTCTTCTGCTCTTGCAGAAATACGATGGGACTTGTTCCCACTTCTTTCATCAATGATCTTCTTTAGAGTCCCGTCAATCACAAAGGTTTTGTCTTGGTAGTAGGGATGCACGATTTTATCGGCATGGTATCGGTATCGACCGATATTAGCTGTAAAATTTAATATATAGGACATTGGCCATTCCGTCAAAATTACTCATCGATATAAAAGGCAAACCAGTGACAATGGTGCCTGCACCACAGCACAACGTCAAATTTGCAGTGTGTGAGTGTTGTCATTGCCTTAGAGAGCGCAAATGTCATTTGACATTAAACGTAAAGCAAGTTGAAAGTGTTACATCATTTTCAGACTCCTTTTAAGCATTTACATTTGGTAATAGGATAAACTTACAAAGATAATGCAGTATTTTAATTCCACAGTAAAGAAAGACATATACAGTAGTTTCAGTAAGAAGGCATAGGACAAAAATATTGGTGTTGGTTATTGGCCAAATGGATTTTAGTATATCGGATATCGAGCAAACATCGCGCATCCCTTTGTGATTATAAAGTACTCTTCATGTTTGGAAAACAGTGTGTGAAATCTAAAGATGTTCAAAGTCTCTTGTTTTCTGGTCCAACCCTGCTGTAATTCTCTACACAACTTTGTCTCTGACCTGTCTGGTTTGGTCTGTTATGATAACGTTTGCTCACTAATCTTCTCTTACAACTTTCAAAGGTCGTCACAGAACAATTTGTTTCAGGTAGACTTTTTTCTATCTAGGTGACTTTTGAAGGTATTTGGTTGCACTGGATTTTATTTAGTCTTCATATTAAGGGGGTCTGAATAAATGAACAGCAACACTGCAACCTTTGAGTAAAGAGTTCCACGTTTCCCTTTCTGCAAATATCATAGTTGTGTGCTGCTCTGGGTTGGTTTACCATAGAAAATCCTATTAAAATTGAAGTTAGTAGTTGCTTTTTGAAAAGTTTATGGTGGATGACTACTTCCAGGTACCATAATCACGAGAAGCGGTACATCTCCTGTGTACTTGGTTCTTTTGAAGCTTTTGAATGACTTTGTGGAGCCAAGAACCAAATATTGCCTCCACATTTCTGAGTCAAATGATCCACTTTTATTAAGCTAAGCTCTAACCTAAAAGCATACCGAAAGTTTAAGTTTTGGGTGAAGTTGTTTAAAAACAATAGGTCTTAACAGACAGCCCTGTGGGACACCTTTAGTGAGCTGTATTTATCAATTATGACATAATGTGGCTGATTTACTTTGCAACTCTGCGACTCATAACCACAAAAGGTTTTTTCCACAGAAGTTCTTGCACACGTTTGATGCTGCATCCAGAATTTGAGCCGTTACTAGATCATAACACTGCGTTTGTTCATATTTCACACATCAACGTAAATATTTATCTGAAATATAGCAAACACAAAATATTCTTAGTCATTTGTTAGAAATGTAAAAACATAGCATTCATACAAGGACATCCTGATGATACTCGAATCATTTCATTTTTAATTAATCATTTTTCAATTACATTCCTCCCTCTCTCAACAAACCAAATCTTCAATCGTGCTTGTTACAAAGCAGGAACTGAAACCACATTTTTCCTATTTTTCCACACCTCGTGTGAAACTGGTTCTGTGTGTACTTTTGTTTTGACAGAAAGACGCCTGTTTCCAGGTACAGAAACAAACACACATGGAGGAAAGACCTTTCGCAATTCAGGGCACTGTTTCAAAATCTCTCGACGAAATGGTCCAGCTTTCGGCACACATTCTCCACATGCTTCTGCGTTTCAGCGGACTCTCTTTTAAACGTGTTCCTTGATACAGAACAAAGCGAGATTTGCTGTCATAATGAGGTAATGTTTATTATGCGGATCCTTATCTAAAAGGTCTTGCATTGGTACTTTTTATCTGTCCGATGCAACCGAAGTTAATGATCAATCTTAAGTGAAATCAACTGTAATATTTTTGCGTTACGTGAAATGAGACACAGCTTTGCAGCAGCAAAATTTTAAAGTGCGACACTGAGACGATGGAAAATATGCAAATTTGCAGAAGGATAATTTTATATTGGTTTAAGGTGCAAAACGTAGCAATATTAGTTTTTTTTAAGTATTAAAAAGTTTTAAGTTAGCTCTAAGCGATACTACAAAATCTTTAAGGCCATCACTAATAATTGTATTAAATCACTCACTTTCAGCTCTTAAATGCCAGTCTATTTCTTCTTCTTTCATACAGTATATTACCTGTTTGTATAGTTAAAATATTTAGGTTTTTGAAGTGCGTCCATGCCTACCTTTGTCTAGATGAAGCAATAATGAGACAAACAGAGTAACAGAGAGCGGCTCTCAGAGTTTCGAGTGGAATGACAGACGGGAGGGAGTCCCCCAGCTATGCAGGCCACTGCCTGTCACCGGGAAGCAACGGCGATGGCACACATTCCTGCTGCCAAAACCATGAATTTCACTGTCACTTCAGGGGAGAGAGAGAGAGAGACAAAAAGGGACTCCCTGTCTTCCTCCGTCCTCCCTCTGAGTCTGGGTTTCTTCTGGTACTCCCTGTTGGCAACAACCCAAACAGACATGAAACCGCTCAGGGATTCCAAGGTCAACAACTTTTAACAGCGTAGGATCACTTCTAGGAGATGCAAAAAGATCTACAGATACAGATACAGATATGGTTCCTAAAATAGGCCTTAAAAGTTGCAACCAAATAGTTTGATTGCGATATTCCACACATTTAACACTACAGTGACAATCACAGCCCCAAAAACAGACACAGTAACAAAGAACATTGCAAATATATACATACAAAAACCAAAAACATTTATTTATCTGCTTTGAAAAGACATGATCATTCACGTGTGATCAACCGATATGGAATATCTGATATGGACATCGCTGAATTTATATCTTAAAAATGTATTTACAATTTTTGAAAATAAAGTGACAACATCATAAAATAATATTTTGGGAAACAAAAATGAGCTTAAACTTGAAATTACTTACACACCAGTCTCATGCGAGAGTATGCTAATGGTTGCTTTGTGAGTTTATGTTTGCAGCTACAATGAGGGAGCAGTATCTTTCTAGATCCAACAGATAGCAGCAGATTATGTTTGACGTTGTCCTTTATAATCTCCGTAGCGTTTTCTGGTCACTTGCCAAACAGCGAGACAGGGGGTTCCTACATGCAGATGAAATAGAAATAAATGATAGAGTAATTACTAATAGAGATAAAACTGATATCACGGCTTGTTTTGGCATCTTCCTGCAATGATTTTAACACTAAATCCATGTTTTTGCTTTAAATCCATGTAGATTATCTCTAGTTCACTGAGTGTAGCCTGATTATTATTATTATTATTATTATTATTATTATTATTATTATTATTATTATTATTATTATTATTATTATTATTATTATTATTATTATTATTATTATTATTATTATTTAGAGTAGATAATACAACCCCTGCTGAATAAAGAAGAAAGTTCCCACCGCCCCTGCTCCACTCCTTTGTATGGTGAGCCACAGCCTAAACATAATTTGGCTCCCCGGCTTGGGTTGGGTTAACCTGATACAAAGGAGTCCTTTTAATGCGTTATCTGCCGCGGAAGAGGCACGAGCTCCCATGGGGCATGTTGCCACGCAACCAAAGAGCCCCACCCACAGCCGCTCCGGACTCACCTGGGCTGTTCTAAGGTGACGCGCTGGGCTCAGCCAGCCAATCGGCAGCGAGAACAGGTGGCGCTGGACGAAGTTTCGGGCGGAAACTTGTAGGTCCAGGGGAGGTTAGGCTGCTTCTTATAAATATGCAAGTCCATTTTTACCGAAGGCCGGTTTAGAAAGCAGGCGAACTGTTTAACAAGAGCGACAATAAAAGCGATACAAGCTGTTTTGGTGCGGGGTGTTTGAGGTTTTTTTTTTGAGGTGTCCACTGCTTGAAAATGGATTGATCATCGACCCTTTGAAGGATTGTTGACACTTCTGATCCCAGGTCTGCGGTCTAACAAGAAAAACAAACAAAAAAAAAAAACACCGCGTCCTAAAAGCTTTGGAGATATCTTAGGACTGTTATTAATATAATTTGCCCAGTAGTTTGGACTCCCTTTAACTGTTATCATCTTTCTTTCCCACGTCTCAGGTAAGAGAGCACTGGTACTTTTTCTTATCATATGCATATTCTTGACATGTGATTCACACTGATTGTTCTCACGACTCAATAAACCAGTTTTACAGAGAGGCTAAATATGGCTCCGCTGGTTATTCATGGGATTAGCTGGTGAAGCTTGGGCCCAGAAACCGAAAAATATTCCAATGTAGACGTGCAGAATGTTCTTTACGTGGA
This sequence comes from Xiphophorus maculatus, assembly GCF_002775205.1. Classification (NCBI taxonomy): domain Eukaryota; kingdom Metazoa; phylum Chordata; class Actinopteri; order Cyprinodontiformes; family Poeciliidae; genus Xiphophorus; species Xiphophorus maculatus. The sequence goes on along the minus strand of NC_036455.1, from coordinate 20,888,889 downwards.
TTTGTTGTGTTTTCTTTTAAGGTGATTATTTGGCAGTGGAGTATAATGTTTCAAAGTTGTAACTAATAGAGATGCACCGATCAGTCGGCCCACGATTCGGAATTGGCCATCTTTTTCTTCGATCAGCTGATCTGCAGTCAAGTCAAAAAGTGAAATGTCTTTTTAAAAAAACTACTCAATTAATGAAAGGAAAATAATAATAATAATAAAAAAAACCTCTCCTATTTCTGCCAGGAAATTGACAAAACCATCAGAGTGTACGTTTATGAATAAGTACAGATAATAAATCAATCTTTTTCAGGTCAGTGAACACACAAGTTTGGCAGCAGATACTGCAGTTGTGTGAAGTTGCTCAAAGGAGAGCTTGCCCAAGGCAAAGCAAACCAAACCAGCCTAAAATTCTTGGAATTTTATCATCATATATAAAGAATTTGCATGCTTTTTTTAAAAAAAAATTGAGAGTGAGAATACTATTAAATTCACTTTGACGGTTTCAGCATTAATAAGTTACAAGTTTTTAAAATGTGCAAGCTCTAAATTGAATTCACTGTGTGAAGCATCAAAGAATCGTCTTTATGGGATGTTCTCGACAGGAAGAGGGGCCCCGAATCAAACTTTGCTTAAAGTCCCATACGTTCCCTGACTCCAAGATGCTTTCAGTATCAGTGAGCTGTTTCAATGGCCATTTCAAGAGGAAACATTGTGTTTGCTACATGTTGAGAAACGGTAATTCATATCAGGGAGTTTGTTGAGGCTATAAAGAGAGCGAGAGTTGATTATAGGAGGGCTGAACAGACTACGGCAAAAGTTGCTCTGCTGTATCATTTTGAGCTTTCCAGCGTCTCTCTCACGTCATTTTTGTGTGTATAAATAGAGCAACAAACAGCATGTACTTTGTTGCACTGTTTTTTAGGTTTAAGACAGATCAGATAAAGGCTAAGGACAAATGCTTTGTTGCATAAATGGGTATATATATATATATATATATTTTTTTTTTTTTTTTTCCATTTTCTGTTGGAATCAAAACTACTACCTCTCTTGGTCAGGAAAAGCCACATCAGTGTCTTTTACTTAACTTTGTTATTATTATTATCACATTTACTTTGATAGAGTTGGAAATGTTGAATCCAACTCTAAAGGTATTGCAAGGTTTTGTTCATTTAAAAAAAAAAAAAACTTTTAAAAGTGCTTCAATCTTTGTTTTTGTTTTTTTTTTCACAGGCCCCAACCGCCAGTTCAAGATGACAGAGAAGGTGCCATGGTGGAAGGTGTTCATTCCAAAGAAAAAGAATGCGGATCCGTACGGCTTGGGCCCTGACTTCAACCCTTTCGCCCAGCAACCAGAGAGGCTGAAAGACCCGTCCTCTTCGTCCAAGAGCACCACCGACCAGACCGTCCCCGCGCAGGGCTCCAGCTTCCTCAGCGACGAAACCTTCGACGACTCCAAGCTGGAATCGGTGTTCAACGAGCAGACGTGCCGCAGGAACATGAAGGTTTCCCGCTCGGGCCGGTTCAAGGAGAAGAGGAGGCCGCGCTCGACCCTTCCCATCGAGGACAAGGGGAGGGAAGCCGCAGCGCCAGGCAGGGAGGACAAACGATGACCCTTGGGAGAGGGGTGGGCGTGTGTGTGTGTGTGTGTGTGTGTGTGCGTGTAAAAAGACTGCTTCACAGTATTGCTTCAAAAGGAGTGGGATTTAAATAGCTGAAGGAACTTTAGTCTCATGAGGCATTGTACTGTACTGAGCGCTGGGGATGATGTTCACGTGGGTTTTATGTCAATAATGCAGAATTCTGAATATGAGTTCAGATCTATTTTTAAGATTTAAGACATTTTGTAGGGTTATGTTACAAATGTCTTATGTTTTTTTTCTTATCAAGGTCATTGAACCATTTTGCACATGAAATGTCACAAATGCAACTCAAAGGGCAAGTATGAGAAGCAATGGGCTGGTATCGGATTCTCTCTCTATGAAAATATTCAGTAAAGGTATCATGAAATGTACAGCATCACATCGTGGACTGGCGACTTGTCCAGTTATTGGTACCATCCCACGGTTTTTTCCCCAACTGCAGTTTAAACCAGCAATATCTTAATGTTGATAACTGGGACTTCTTTAGTTTCTATATCTCAGTTGTCCACTGCTTTTGCAATTAAAATATTTCCAAATGGCAGAATTGGCTCACCAAAAGAAGCCACCATTAAGCTGACGTTGAACACCAGAAACTTCTATGATGGAAATATATTTGAATGATTTTGAAACTAATTTTTTTAAAACCTTGATTTTTTTTTTTATCATGATACTCTCATTTTTTAATTTTATTTTTTTTTTTACAGTTCATCAAATCACAATAACTTTTTTTTTAAAGCAGTAATGAAAAGCTGTTTCTCTCTCAAAAAAGTGAAATGCCTCTTGGAAATGATGTTCAAAAAATTGTTTTCCAATATTTGTTGTAAAAAAAACAAAAAAACAACAATGTTAAAATGCTGCAAATAATTTTTCTACGATGAAGGATAGTGCTTGTTTTTGCAAGACCTTTGCAAAACGTTTGACTCTGGGCGGTCTGAAGGATTCCAGTGAAGGTGAATCAGAAATATTTACCAGCAAAAAGCAGAAGCTAATGAAGGATTAAATTCAATCAGGCATATTTTACAAGGTTTGTTGCAAAGCTGCCTCTACTGAAAACAATATGCTCTTGATATCCAGATGAAGATATGACATGTGACATATATTTTTTCTATTTAAAAAAAAAAGGAGCTGTGTAGCTTTGATCACCTGTGAATGCTTAACACAAAGGCAAAATTAGAAATAAACCTGCGACAGCTGACTCTACCGGTGTGTGTCTGTGCTTTAATAGCCCATGAGTGTCTTAATCTGAACATTTAAAGGTGAAGATTTTTTGTTTTGTTTTGCTTCCTTTGTTGATTTTGTCACTGTGCTCTACGGAAAGGGAAAACAAATTTTCAGAACAAAAGCGTAGGTTCAACGGGAAAAAACAATGTCCTTTTGTCAGCCGTCGATGTCGTACGACGTAATCCTATAAAAGCAAGAAGGTTTTACAAAGTGTTCACACACGGGGCCTGCAGCATATGCCAAACCTATATGCTTCAGGGAGTACCTCACCTGTGCCGCTGCATTCCTCTGCAGCTGCTAAACATTGAGGTGTGTGTCAACACTTAGGAAGAATCACTTCTTTGCAATCCCATTAGCAATATTTTTCGTCTATCTCACAGTAATTAAGGTGCAACAGGTTAAACAAGAGCTGGATTCCTTGGAGATGAATGTATGAGTGACTGAGAGGTGCAATGGTGTATTATCAACACAAGAGGGCGAGCTTGTGCGCTTAAGTGTCTACCTCACAGTTGTGAGAGCTGGGAAGGGAGGATGAAATAGCTTAAAACTATTTGTAAATTCCTAAAATTGATGCAGTAATGTAATCTCCACTGACTAGAATAGACCTCACATCGATTCGATTACCTTCCACGTGTTATTTAAAGCTACAAACCGTTCTCCCTCACCATTGGTTCCCTTGTTTGTTATGTGGCGTTAAGGTGTGGCTTGGCACGGTGAGGCGTCTGCAGAGCGCGTTTGGGAAAATAAACCGCAACCGCTGCTGCTGCTGCTGCTGAGCTGGACCAGCGCTCCACAGGCTGGGCGCGTTCACCGTGGCCGTAGATATAAGAGAAAAAGAAAAGTTTCTGCAAGAGGAAATGAGTTTACAGGTGCTTATAGGACCTAAATTGGATTGTACGTTTGATCAGTGGCGTCTTATTGGCCTATATTGTCTAAAAATAACTTTGTCACAGTCCCGTTATAAAGAGCGCACCATGAGGACTCAACTGTGCTGATCTCTGAGGCACCAAAGCTATTTCTGCAGAAAGGTTAGTTTTACAAGGTAAAGTACCTTTTTAACATTTACACAGGTTTGTGCAACAGGTGGATGTTTTATTATTATTATTATTATTATTTATTATCTGCAAATCCATTAAGCAACAGTTAGGTTTATTTCTCTCTAGGTGAAGCAACAATTACAGTACCTCGCAAAGTATCCACCCCTTTTGCACTGTCCAACATTTTGCCATACAACCACAAATCGTAGTGCAATTTCAGAGCAGGGTACTTACAGAACAACAGAAATTAGTGCGTTAATGCGAAGTAAAATGAAAATGACACATAATTTTAATTTAAAAAAAGAAGAATGGATTGTATTTGCACTCATCCTCCTGATTTCTCTGCAGTTACTGCATGAAGGATGCTTATGGATATGTCTCGAACTCAACTTCACACTTACAGACTGAAATCTATGCAAGATATTCTGCTTTGCAAAATATCTCAATCTCAGATATGATAGAAGGTGTCTGATTAAGTCTGATCTTTGACTGAGCCGTTCTAACACACTATAGCTGTGATTTTTCCCATCCCATTGTTGCTCTGTATGCATGTATAATATTGTTGTCGTGCTGGGAGGTGGACCTGTCTGCAGCAGGATGCTGCCACAGCCATGTTTTGTAGTGAGAAACTGATGAGCAGTTTTCGTGTTCTGCCAAGCGTAGTGTTTAGCATTTCGTTGAATTTTAGTCTCATGTAACTACTAGCATTTTTTCCAAATGTTTGCAATGTTCCCTGCACGGCTTATAGCAAACTGTTCACTAGACTCCTTTAACTTATTGTTGCCACTCCTCCATAAAAGCCATTTTTGTGGACTTATTTGTGGATTGAGTGACTAATGGTTTAAATTGTGGATTTTTGCAGCTGCTGCCGATTTACTACTGACATCTGATTCATATTCTCCTTGCCTTGCTTGTCAGTACAGGTAGACTTCTACCTCTTGGCATGTTTGCATTTGAGATGTTTAGAGTTTGACATATGTAACCCTTCCTCAAGCTGCTCTTCTGTCCTTATGATGCGGTTTGTTCGCTAACATTTTCTCACAAACATTCAAGAGCTTCACAAAACAGCCGGTCTTCGGTGCCTTCTAAAGGTCATTGGTTGAACTGGCCTTTATTTAGGGGGTCTTAGAGTAAAGAGACTTGGATACAAATGCACGGCACACCTCTTCAGGTTTTTATTTGATAAACAAATCAAAAGCCATACAACTTGTATCTTCCACATCAAAACTAGGCACTAGGTGGTGTCACAAAAAATTAAAACTGTTTGACCCATAAGAAACTAAATCGAGCATATGTCAGAGGCTATAAGTCGCAAAAATATATGAATGTAGATCTATGGATTCTGGCAAACACTGACCCAGGTTGTTTGTCTTGCTAAAATCTAATGTTTTCTATCTGCTGCAATGACGTGAATATGTGTTACTATTTGCAAGAACACCTTTGTTTTTCAAAATTGAGTATGATATGATATTTAATATAACTTTTAGCTATTCAGGTGGCTGTGGGTTTTTAAAATTCACTTTTTCCTTTCGTTTTTCGTTGTCTTCCCGCTTATTATTTTGTCAAAAAGGAGCAACTTGTCTTCCCTTTCTTCACTGTTTCACAGCATTGAAGGATGTTTGTGCAAATGTTTCCATTACTGATTAGAGCACAGCGGAAAGAAACTTATTCCAAAGGCAACGTGTTTTGAGTGTCATTAAAATGCTCCTTATTCCGGTTGAATCTGCAAGCAGTTTCAGTTACTTGTCTGAGTCACATGAGCTCCTTTTCGTCTCGAGGAGGCCGAACAACCTTTGGGGCGAAAGGTAACAAAGACTGGTGGAGACTGTGTGCATGCGCTCTCTGTAGCGCCTGCTCGGCCAGAGCTCAGCAGATGTCTAGCTTTTGGCGCTCTCATAAATCTAAACAGGCAGCGTCACAGAAGATCCTTGAGACCATTATAGAGACAGGAATAGCAACGGCGGACAGTCTGCCAGGTTGCAAACTCGCAAAGCATGAACTGGTCACATATAAACATAGGGGACAAGGGAGCTTCGTTTGTAGCAACAATACAGGTCCTGTTCAGCGTTTATTAAATTGCTAAGGAGGAGCAGGAGCAAATTCCACAGAGGGATGAGTGTGCAAAAACATCAGGATGCTTTCAGTCTGAGTGTTTGTCACTGAGGCTGAAGAGACTTTTACAGGACCGAGTTGGTTAGAACCTGCTGACACCATCCTGGATCTTCGAAGACATGCTGAGTATATTCAGGAAAAAAAAAAAAGAACAATATGTTTGAACAGTGCAGGACCTCTTCCTCTGGTCTTTCCTCGATGTGTTTTCCATCCAGTAACTGCACCGAGAGCCTTTCGTCACACAGTGACCAAAGGCTAGGGGTCTAGTACTTTTCACACAACGCTCCCCATTGTTCCCGTCTCAAGCCCAGCATTGTGGGAAGAAGAGTCAGATAGGAGGCGGAGAGTTGTGTCAGGTTTCTGCGGAGAGGATGGAGTGCTTTCTGTTTCCTGTTTTGTGCTGCATGGCCTTTCCTGTTCAGGAAAAAAGGCCAGGAGGTCATCAGATCCAGCCCCCTTCCACACAGTGGCAGTCCATGGTGACAAAATGCAATCTGAACATCACCAGTAGCCACGCTGGAATATAATAGTTGTGGTGATAAAGCGCGCATTTCTCTTGTGCAGGTATCTGAATCTTCGGTATGCCGCCCCCAGGGCCCCCGCCACCGCCTCCACCGCCTCCACCCGGCCCCCCGCCACCGCCTCCTCCCTCCGCCGCCCTGCCACAGGTGAGCCTGTCTACCTCTAGATCTTTCTCATCCATTTGTAAACGCTCACCTGCGTATACCCGACACCTGGAGGAGGCCTTTGCATTATTGATTGAGCAATGCACGCAAACACGCAGAGAACTGGACAAAGAGGCGACTCTGGCCAGCAGGAAGGTGTTGTGTTTCCACAGCGTCCTCGTTTTAAATGAACTAATGCATGGAGCAAACTGAAGAAACAGCTCAGTGATCTCAAGCTTTTCTTCTGCTCTGCGTAGGGGGAAGACAAGTCGTGTGGAAATGTGTCATACACAATATTCTCTTAGTTCATTTTGTTTTTTATTTCTTCTAATTTGTGTGTCTCTATGTGCTGGTGTCAATTTAATTAGCAGTTTACAGGAAAAATAATTTGATACTCTGCAAAAACACAAAATCTTAGTCACAAGTAATTTACAAGTAATTTCTGTTACTAATATTACTATAAGTTATATTATTGTAAAAATGTATTGTTCTGCTGTCAGATTATTTCATATAACTAGAGTTTTTTTCATTAATATTAAGTAATTATTGACTTAAATCAAGCTCATATTTTCTACTGAAAGGTTACCTGCAAGTTAGTTTTATCCTATTTAAAGAGTACTAAGATATTTTGCACCGGAGACTGAAAATACTTCATAAGATCTTGTGTTTTTGCAGTGAACTTTTATATATTTGCATAAGAAATGATTATATGGACAAGAATATGGCCATAAAACAAAAATAAAAAATAAAAAATCCAATAAGAAATCATTTAGATTTACAGTACTATGAATAAGTATCGACACCTATTTTATCTTTTTCAAATGTTGGTACATCACAACCAGAATAATAATCCAGTTCAGGGTAGATTAAATGTTATAAAGTAGTACATTTTTATGAAGTGGTACTCTGAAAAGTGTGGCATGCATTTTAACTCACCTTCCCTTTGCTCTACATGAGTATCGGTATAAATGCAGCTGTTCTATGGAGACCTCGGAGGTCAGAGAACATTGAACAACAGCATCAGGACGACTAAAGAACACACCAAGAATAAAGTTAAAGAGACATTTGAAGTGAGGTCAGGATTATACAGTAACTATTTATCAGAGTCACAAAGTCAAAGTCCAAATCTGACTCTAAGTGAGAATTTCTGGTAGCAAGACTTAAAATGTCACAGGCTCTCTCTATTCGGTCTTACTGAGCTGAAAGTATTTTTGCAAAAAAGACTTGGCAGAAATGTCAGTCAAAGAGGCGTGAAGCTGGCAGAGGCTCACACCAAAACACTTGCAGATGTCACTAAAAAGTGATTCTACAGATTGAAGGCGATTGAATTAAAAAAAAGCACTTAATTACTTTTTATTGTGCACTACTCTAAGTTTTATGAATCTTAGAAATAATTGTTGTTTGTGGTACAAAAATGTAAAAAAAAAACAAAAAAACATCAAGTGGTATAAATATTGTGAGGAACTTTTTTTTCCTCTTGTTTGCGACATCAATTACAATAAAGTAATAGGCATAACTGATACTTGTTCTTTTCCCTCTGGGGCACATATAGTGCCCTTTGGAGCCTCCTCAGCTCCAGCCTGGCGGAGGAGGTGGAAGAAATGCTCTGTTGGCCGACATCCAGAAAGGCGCCAAACTCAGGAAAGTCACACAGGTCAACGACCGGAGTGCTCCTGCAGTTGATAGTGAGTCCCAGAACCGTATCGTCTAATCGTGTGGAGATTTGATAAAAAGTCTATTTTAAAATGCCCTTCTAGTAAGAAGGTCATGAAAGATGAGAGTGTGGGAGAAGATTATGTAGGTCAAAGGGGGAGTTGAGGTGTGGGGTGTCAATGTTGTGTGTCTGTGATCTATATTTGAACACATGCACACAAATTGGACTCTGTTGCACTTCAGGGAGGAATCCCTATAGAGGCTAATAAAACACAGACAATGTGATTTATAATCTCCCTGCTTCTGATCTTCTTTTCTTAAAGATAAGAGTAAAATCTTATAATGATTTATATGAAGTGACAGCCAAACAGTTTGCGGTTTAATCCACCCGAAAGAAAGCAGATGGATGTTAATTCATTGACCTAATCTGAAGCATCAGTTTCATAATTTTAACGTCAGGCTTCTATTATTTTGATTCAATTTGATGACCACCATTGAGATATTGTTACTAATCAAATGTATTTAATGTGTTTTTTTCATAGAGTCCAAGACTAACACAGGAGATGTTGGCTCTTCTCAAAACCAATCAGCTGGGATTGGACCCACAGGACCCTCACTAAGTGGATTGTTTGCTGCAGGGTTTCCCACTCTCAGGCCTATTGGTCATAGAGACTTACCAAGCAAGACCCAAGGTGAGTTCAACACACCCTGTCCTCCACAAACTATTTTTTTGTTTACTGTATTAGCCTAACTATGGTTCCTGTTTGTCTCTATCCTGTGAAGTGTCTCGGTCCAGCTCCTCTGCCTCCTTGAGGCCGCAGTGGAACCCTCCTACATCGGCGGACTCGAGCAGCCTTCCAGAGTCTCCCAAGACGGCAGAGATCCAAAACTCCTTCCAACGTCTTCTCACTTCCTCCGCCTCTGCTCCACCCTCCCCCTCTCACGGCAGCAAGCACCCACCACAGTTCCCGGCGTCCTCACCCCCGACGCCTCCGCCCGCCCCTCCCTCTGTGCTTCCCCCTCCTCCGCCACCTCAAGCCGAACGACCAGCCAACAAGCCCCCTTCCCTTCCCTCCTGCCCGCCTCCTCCTCCTCCATCCCAGGTCACCAGGCCAACATGGCTACCTGTTCAACATTCTCACCACACATCCTTGCCCCAGCCATCGACTCCTCCTCCTCCACCTCCCCCTCTCACACACCCGCCTCCTTCATCCATCCCAGACCGCTCGTCAGGTTACTTCTTCTACTCTCCGCCTCCCTTCTCTGAACCGTCCAGGTTCCCCATTCTGCGTGATAGCCCCCTGGGACCTCCTCCACCTCCTCCTCCCCCGCCTTTACCGACGTCCTTCACCCCAAGCTGCCCAACCACCCTTCCACCACCGCCACCCAAAGTGGCCCCGGTGCCCTCGCCAGCCATGCGCTCGCTGCCACCGTCATACCCTTGCAACGTTCCCACTCGGCGCCCGCCGGCTGTGCCCAGAAGTTTAGGTAGGTGGTGCCTATGTGTCTTTGATGTCAGCGGGGAGGCGTTTTTATATCCACCTTTTATTGTCCACAGCTTTCTGCATCATGCAGGTTGTTATAAATAGCTCGAAGGTTAAAACCGCACACAATGATTTTGCAAAGCTGGAAAAGCTTTCAGTGCAGTCTGAGTCATGTTTTAGAAAAGAAATAAAATAAAAGTGAAAGGTGTTTGAATTCTTAGCTAACTTCTAAGCTATCTTGAATTGAACAGGTGAAAAGCCAAGATGCAACTTTATATGTGACGTTGTGTTATTTATTGACAGCCCAAAAGAATATCAGCATTTCAGAATATAATTGTCCAGAGTTAAAATGGTGTCAGGGGGTGTCAAGCTCATTTTCATTTAGGTTCATATCAAGACCATAAATGTCCTTAAAGAGCCGGTTGTCAGCTGTTGCAGTATTGCTTTGTAAACAATTTGTTAACAATTATTAACAAATTGTTTGAATATTAATAGATTTCTTTGCATTTGATGAATATTCCTTGAAATTGAATAATATTGGAAAGCTTTTGACACCTATGTAATATGTAATCAAAGCAAAACTGCTTTGATTTTATTGATAAACTAATATTTAAGCACACAACTTTGATCATGAAAGTTATACTTATGTGACTCTATAGAGTCAAGAGGCCCACATTAAAAATTATGGTGGACCGGATTTGGCTCCCGGGCCTCGAGTTTGATACATGTGGTGAAGGACAACCACAGAGTTGCTGAGATACTTGGAAAACCGTCACCTTCCTAAAATAATGGCCTAAGTCAATTTTGGCAAAAGTTTTTAACCCTCACATAGGGCCAGAGGTTAAACCATGAGACAGTGAAACAATGCAATACAGTCACTATGAAATTGTTTGACTTAAAACGAGCTCAGATTGACTCCTCTGCCGATTTTCTCCATGTGTGAGTACAGAAACATCTCTTTCCATGCAGAGTCCAGGTTGGATTCTGTGGCGCTAGTCGCACCTTGCCATTAAACCCAACACTCTGTGTGTGCTTTGGGAGTTTACGTGAATAGTTGCTTTTTCCCTGAGTTAGAAATAAGCATCATTAAACATTCTGTGTGCGTTAGCTGGCATTAGATCAAATTGTGGTGACTTTGCATGTGGCCCCCTCGTCTCTCTGACAGGTGTGGGTCGGCTGCTGGCTCCTCCACCGGCTCCTCCGGCACGTTCCCCCACCACAGAGTTGTCCACCCGCATTCTTCCCCCTCCGCCTCCACCACCTCCATTCAGCCTTAGGAATGGACACCTCCACAGTCTGGGTAAAGTTTCACTACTTTATTGCGTATAAAGAGAGAGAATGTACAATTGTGGTAAAAAAAAGACAGTACGCCACATTTAAATTGTGGGGTTTGATGCACTGTGTTTTCTGATGCATCTGAAAACACAAAGTGCTTGTGTTTTCCGAAACCTTTATATCTGTCCTTTGCTTTTGCTTAACAACAGCTTAAACAATAGCCTGGGAGGTAGAAAGGACTGTGACGTTTTGCATTGTAGAGGCTGAATTTAAATAACATTAAACATTTCAGAACCTTGCAAACATGGAGGTTCAAACGTGCCTCAATTTTGCTAACGAATAAATAAATCATTACATCATTGAATAATTATTTATATGTTAAGAAATTGTGTGGCAACGTAATAAAACAATTGCATTTTAAATGAAAAATAATCATACATCATAATTATTAGGTATCTGTATAGATTTTATGTTATTTTGTGATACAGGCTGAAACGAATTTTTGTATTGGATGAGAACAATACGAGCTTGAATGTTTTAACTGTTAGCCGCATCTTTTCTGTCCAGTAGACGACTTTGAATCCAAGTTCCAGTTCCACCCTGTAGAAGACCTCCCGCCGCCCGATGAATTCAAGCCTTTCCCTCGCGTTTACCCAAGCAAAGAAAACAGAGGTAGTCACTCTGGACACATGCAGGACCTTGCCCCTTTTCCACATTTTGTCATTGTACAACCACAAACTCTAAGGTTACTTTAGGGGGATTTCATGGGACGCACATACGTCAAGTAGAGTATGACTGTGGAGTTGAATGAAAATGTAGCACAGCTACATATAATTGTAGCCTCTCTGTGTAGTTCTCAGAAGTCTGTAAGTGAACATTTGCAAACAAACAGCATCTTAAAAATCAAGGAACAAACCAGACATTGTGGAGAAGTTTAACGCAGAGTTAGGTTATAAAACCCTATCCCAAGCTTTAAAGCATCTCATAAAACACTGTTCAACCCATCGTCCCAAAAAGACTGACAACTTACAGACAGTGTAAGTTGAAATAACAACTTACAACTGTCTTGGAAAAAACAGGTAACAATAACATTATATGTACTACAAATATAAGCCATGTAGGCTACAAAGCAAACATGTGAAAGAAGATGCAGGGTTGAAGGCAAATACATTCCTGTCACATTTTTTCATACCTATAAAGAAATGTGAGACCATGTGTCCTTATGTCTCCTTCACATTTATGTGCCACTTTGTGCCAGTCTAGCACATCAAGTACAATAAACCTTGTGGTTGAAACTCAAGAAAGTGTGAAAAGGTTCAAGGCGTACGACACTTTTGCAAGACTAAATTATGTTTACACTGTCTCCTAGCACTGTGGTCTCATTTGTTGCTTTGTCTTTCAGTGAACCCAAAGCCACCTGGGATCAGGACACACCTCAGATGAGTCACTGAGCCTCCAACTTCTTTCTCACTCGAAGAACACTGCTCCTCGGTCGGCCGTTTGACGGCTCCAGACACTCACAAAATGGACACAGAGACTAATTTATCCTTGGTGTGTTTGCGTGTTCTACGTGAGCGTGAGTGTGAAACAGGGTCCAGCCTTATTCCGACTGTGCGACCTCTGACCTTTTTCAGCTCGGAATGTTTTCAATGTGTGTGAGGAGGAGGGCTCGACAGACTAGATACAGTCTCTACACACTAAGTCGTGGGAAAAAGTCTTCCATCACTTTTTTTTTTTGTACTTTTTTAAAACATTTTTATCAATTTACACACTAATGGAAGGACTGAAAAGTTAGATTTTTGTCATCTTGTGTTACCTCAACTCTACATTGTGTACTACATTAATAGCCGCAACTTTTTAAAGACATACAAACTTGTCTTTGTCCAAGAGTTATGCTGCGTTTAAGTTGAACTTTAAGCAGAATTTTGTACATTTCTTTTTCTTGTCATTTCTAAATGGTCAAGCAACACACACGCACACGCCCACACACACCCAGACATGCATTTTAGTGGATGTGCTGAATTTTGGAGTAAAAAACAAGGTTCCATGTACATCCTTTATGATTATTCAGTCTTACCTGTTTGCTTGGTAGTTTTTGCATACAGCATAATGGTGCTCCTTTGTATTAATTGACTTTTATTTTTAGAGAAATTGATGAGACTGACATGCAAGGATGGACTAATAGGATGTTTGGGATTAAGATTTTATGAGCAGATAATAAATGAGTTCAGCTGTTTTCCTCGTTCCAGCAGCAGCTAGCACAAAGTTTAAAAGCTGGGAGGACAGTGCCATCTGCTGGTCAAATGTGAAGGTATCAACAAATTAACAAAAGTTGGCACAAACGACATTACTGACGTGTATCTACTCCATTTCTGATAATGTCTACAGTGGAAGACTGACCACAAGCACTGAACAAAAGTATTTGGAAATAAAATAAATTGTGCAGTATTGGATACACCATCTTCAGTTGTAGGTGGTGTGTGACCGACAGCTACATTCTGAATATCGTGTCCGAGTTCCATCTTCTAGAAAAAAAAAGATCAAATCTGTTTAAAAGAACTATTTTAATGCTTAATACAATAAATATAACACATGTTCCAGATTTTAAGGTAAATTTGTTTTGATGATAATCAAGTTTTTGGAGAGTTTATGTTTTCCTATCCAAATGGATTCAGAAAATTAGCTTTAGAAAGATGTCAACAATAACAAAAATGACAAGGCATTTCTACAGTAGGAAAACTGTGAGCACCATGGGTTTTTTTTTAAATTAAGATGGAGTGGAGTCATTTGACCTGCAGTTCTGGTCAGAAGTTTATATACCTTCATGATTGGCATGAAAGTCACTATTCTGGACATAGAGCTACGTACATAAAAAAATGTACTTGAAAGCCAGATCCAGGTGAAAAAGAGAAATATTTTAAATAATTTAGCAATTTCTCATAAGATGAGTAGTGGTAAAATATTTAGCTCCAGAGCTTGTTCAAGGCCCCACACAAGCCGTATGGTTTTTCTGCTACTTCCTAAAAAACATCAAACCAGCTACTAGTGAAGGTGTATATATAAAGTTTTGAGACTATTGCAAGAGACAATTAAGTTTTTTGTGGTATACTTATTCCACTAAAAGAACATTTAGCCCATGCTGAGTAGATGAAAACTTCTGAACAAAACAGTTTGTCTTCAATGATCTTATGTGTTCGAATGGAAAGCCAAATGTTTTACCTTCTTTGCTATTCTTGACTTTTAAAAATCTTATCTCTGATTGAAAACTTGGCCTCAAAAGCAAAACAGTCTGCTTAAAATGTATGACGCAACCAGTTTCACAGTTGTGTTTCACACAAGCATGCTGCTTTAAATAACCTGAGAGTCTCTTGTGTTTAAGCAACAAGCCACAGCAGTGATGTTACAGTTCGTCGTGTTTGTAGGTGAACTCTCTTGCAGATAGGAAACCATCGTTGTTCGTGTCCTCTTTGGCGAAGATATCGGCCGCCATGTTCTCGTGTAACGTGTCATTGGGCGGGTAGCCGTGGCGCTCAAACTCCTTCCTGAGATATTCTTTCACCTAAAACAGACAAACAGTGAGATATAGGGATTAAACAAAGCAAATACTAAAAAAAAATACGATAAATACCAAGTAAAAACAAACAATAAAAACTCTGTCTGCAATAATTATGTGAAAAAAACTGAAGAAGCCTGAAAGAGATAAACACTTTTTCTTGACTCTGTACACTCAACTTATTGCTGAAGAGAAAAATCTTTGTGGTCACCTCGTATCTGGAGAGCCTCCAGTCGTCATTGAGGTCCATCTCCTGAAAGGACTCGTGAGACCTCGGGCCATTTCTGATTTCAAGCAGTTCAACCAAGAAGGTCAGCGTGCTCTCCGGTGGGATCTTACCTGGTCACAGGTAACATGGCAACAAGTCAGGTTAAAAAATAGAACCATCAAAAAATTACTTCAACAAAACGGTCATTAGGCAGTTTCAGTCTTTCAGCCAAGCTTTTGGATGTTTTGACGTCTATAAAATGGATGGTTAGCTTCTACAGGGCGATGGTTTTGGTTAGTGTAGTTTGTGCTTACCAGAGTGAAAGCACAGAACTGTTTGCATGCTCCATGCTGAGTCAAAGCAGACGACTGTCCCACAATAAAGTTTCAGCTTAGCATGAAAGTCCTAGAAAACCACTGGAAGTAAGACAAAGAAACATGAATATCACATAGAGAGACTGTGTTCATGCATTGAAGACAGAAGACAAACAAGGCCTCTCTACCTTTCCCTTCCTTCCCATAGGCCAGGTCTGGAGGTATTACCAGTTTCCTCTTCTCTCCTGAACACATGTCCTGCAGGCCTACATCCCAGCCTTTGAGTACTTCCCTGATCCCCAACGTGAACCACATTGCTTTCTCATTTTGCCTTCGACTGTCGGGAAAACATAACGAGAGAGACGGTATTTAAAGGTGTCACCTGTGCCTTCGTTCACAGTTACACAGGTTGGTATTTAAAAATAAACCTGTTCACTCTAAGGCTTTCCTACAGAAAATCTGCTAAACCTAGTAGTAGAGGCGCTAGGGCAGTCCACCGGCGGCCCTCCATGTTTTTGCGTAAAAAAAAAAATCTTAAAAGTTAAAAATATTTGGAGGTGCACGAGCAGGCATCATAATTTGGAAATAATAGCATATGAAGCCAACAAAATTGGTGCGCATCCCTCACATCCAACTCAATGTGCCGCTTAGCCTGGTGGGGGGTGGAGCAAGTAAAGCCTGGTGGCCCGCCAGGCTTATATTATACTGGGGGAATCACTGAGTCTGCTTAATTACAACTAGTGATGTTTCATAGTTTTATAAGACACAGAACCATTTTATGAAATATTCAGATATGATAAGCAATATCATATCTGATATTGCTTATCATCATTGCCTTATCATTGCCCTTTGTAAGACAATATCGACACAATTGGTTTCCATACTTAGCAACAATACAGCTCTTATAAACGTCGGGCACTGTCTTGGGTTCACCGGCAACATTTTAAAACTTGAGAGATAGTTCCCATTGGGTGCAATGAGATTTTCACAGTATAATAATATTGAGAAAGAATACAACTATTTTACAGTAGAATACCATAATCAACACGATCCTTTAAAATGAGCTTGATGCAGTGGACGAAAGACAATTATTCCTTCTGCTGCCAAAACAATACAATATATTCGTTAATATAGTTATAACAATGAAAATACAAAAGTTTTCTTATTCTAATATTGATTTTAATGCACACAATTCAAAATATATAATATGAAAACCTTCTGATTTTTAAATGATTATTGCACCTAATATTAATCAGACTACTGGCTGAATCTGCTTTTTGTTCTTGCAGTTGTTAAAGTAAATATTTCCAAGCAGCCAGGAGAAGGTAAAATGCCAGCCAGGTCCAAACAAGCACCTTCTCTAGTCCAAACGTAAAAGTGCATTAGACTGGACCTGCTGCATCTTTTCCTTTATACGACATTAATGACCCCCTGCGTCTGTAAAAGTATCAGTTCCGGTTAAGGTTTTAATCACGTGATGCCAACAAGTGGAGAGTTTTGCGTACACTTACACTTAAGCTTTTTGTGAAATTTTCGGTTTATGGGTGACGAAAACTTTTCTTTTTTTTTTTTACTGTCACAAAGAAGAGAGGGGATCCGTGTTCTAACTTCTGTTACACAACATGCTAGAACATAATCCACCAGGAAAAAACATGAAGACTTTTTTCCCCCATCTTATTATGTTTCAAATTCTTTAATAAGCAAGGCGTGTCAGTCATGGAAACACTTTGTACCTGGAGTAAAACATGGTCCCGTTCTCAAAGTATCCGTCATGATGCACCAGCAGCATGTCTCCGTACTTGGACCTTCGGTGACAGATGAAGGGCCTGTGCAGAACCTCTGTGTCCACCTCGGCTTCGGGCAGCTTCCCGCCGCCGACGGAGGCCAGCATGGAGGAGCCGAGCAGCACGACCAGCCACATGCCCACACACCCAACTTCAGGCAAATTTAAGAAGAAAACACGCAGAAAACATAAAACTGCAGCAGCAGCAGCAGCTTCTCCTCTACGTGGCAGTGAGTGACGCTGCTGCGGGAATCTTTCCTCTGATTGGCTGCTTTCCGCAAAGGCCCCGCCCACAAACAATTCATCTGATTACACGTATTCATTCATGCTTTATAGGCTGATGCAAAAACAAAATGTTTTTCTTTTATTTTTTGCTATATATTATAGTTACCTCAAGAACAACTACAACAAAAAAAATCCGTGACTTTTTATGGATCTGAGCACATGGACAAAAGTACAATTTCTTGTTTAAAGTAGTTCTGCTAACATAAACATAAAGCAGGAAAATGGTTAGCTTAAAAAAAAATATCAAAGTTGGAGTCAAAATTCATTAAAATATGTCCACCTACGCATTTGTGGCTCAGTTTTAGGTTTTATTTTACTTTTTTTTTATAAGTAAAATTCTTTGCAAAAGCATTTTTTCCACATACAAAATAACTTAGTTACCGGTGAGTGATTTAAAATGATATTTCACCTCCTCTCACCAACTTCAAGTTATTCCTGGGTCCTTGTCCAACCTCATTTGTTACACTTGAAGTTGCTATAAACTTTCAAATGAATTCACCTCAGGCCAGTTAAATTAAAAACTTTTTCCATACCTGCGGCACTTTAAGTCAGCGAAGTGTGTTTGGAAATATTCACACTAATAGTTTGTCAATTTAAAATGAATGTTTCCGACTGTTGAAAATAATGAGGGCGGCTAAGGGAAATCAATAAACCCCACACAAAGTTTACAGTACAACATGTACTGTTTGCTCAGACTTTGTCTCTGGACCAAAGTACACCATGGATCTTGTGTAACATTCTGCTGAATTTTCCTCACACAAGTTATATTTTTTTACAAAAATGTCAACTACACTTAAAGTGCTGCTTTAAAAATGTCCAAAGAGGTTGAAAAAAAAAATGCAAATAAAAAACACAAGTTATTAAAATACATCCAATGGCACAGATTTCAGTTCCAAAAGATCAATCTTGTTTTTTTTTTTTTGTTTGTTTGTTTTGATTTTATTAGATCTAATGTGTGAGATGTACTACATCACAGAAACATGTAATAACATTTAGTTACAAGTAGTATTCAATAATCACAAAGAGGTTTTCTGGAGAGCAGGTTCATTTTTTATTAATTGTACAGATGTATTTCATGACTGCCGACACAAGTTAAATTGCACAGCAGATTCAAATGATTTCCCCTGCCTCTACAGACAACAAACACAGTGTTTTTTACAGACGAAAGAAAATGTCAGGGAGCACACATAGTCATTCCACTTATGGTGTGTGTACATGTTGGTGTGTCCACAGTTTTCATTTCCTCCTGCATTATCTGGTTGCCCTCCGTCCCAATAGAGAAAATCCATTTTGGACCCATCTGACCACATCCAGGATCCTTCCTTGTGGAGATCGGTGAGTCCAATCCAGGTGAAGGCCTGAGTAGGATCAAAGCTCTTGATCATGGAATTGACAAAATTCTGTTCCTCCAGACTGTGGATGGACGCCAGGTTGCTGTCCGTGGACAGACAGTAGAGCTCGGCGTCAGCCCAGGTCATCTTTGTGGCGATGTACTTGTAGCAGCGGTCGTTGAAGCTGTACCAGAATTCCGGACAATTGTTTGTCGCTAGCACAAGTTCGTTCCCGTTCGAGGGAGACATGGCAACCAGAGCCAGACCCAACGAGAAGATCAACAACATGTTGGAGTTAGGAGACAAAAAATGTACCAAAAAATGTCGATGGCTTCCTGAACTTCACTGATAGATGTAATGAAGTCGTCCGCCTTTTGTCACGTTCTGATGCATCACACAGAGAGGCGTCTGCTCGCTTGGTGAGTTTCATTGGTCAAATGAATTTAGCAAATGGAAAAAAAAAAAAAAGAAAGATAATCATTAATTTAACATTTCCCTACAACCTCCAAATGGTTGTATTCCCCTAAAGCTGATATTTAATTTTTTTAAGTAAAAAGAAAGCTTTTCTCCTGCAGCATGTGATTGTTGATTGTTTCATTATTCTGTACTTTCAATAGTTATTCACATTTCTAAACACTAAAGTAAAAGAAATCATGTCATAGTTACGTTATCTTGTCCTGAACGCACACAGCATTGCAGGTGATTTATTTAGTTTTTTCCATGATTGCAAGATTACAGGGGCAGCATTCTGTGTTTTTAAGGCACATAGTGACATTTAATAGCATGGTCAAGTCACTATGTTACCTTCAGTTGCCATAAAAATGCTACTTATGTGAAATATGACTTAAAAGAAAGTTTACTTCCTGATTTGATCCTTGAAATCGGGCTCTCTAAAAACGTCTACTGTTTTGAGACTTCACTGTCAGGAAGTCATCACAACATTGCTCCTTTATTAACCTTTTTACCAAAAGATAAATAGTATTCAACAATCATTCAAACAAGGTTTCTGGAAGGCAGCTTTATTTTTTCTGAATCAAGCACATTTATTTCACGGCTGCAGAAACAAGTTAAGTTGGACAGCAGATTCAGATGTTTTTTCCGCATTGCTACTGACAAACCCTGCGCATTCCACAAACAAAAGACAATGTTTCAGAGCACACGTTATCGTTCCATTTATAGTGTGGGTGCATGTTGATATGTCCACAGTGTTCACGTGCTTCTCTGTTATCTGGTTGTCCTCCGTCCCAATAAAGAAAATCCACTTTGGACCCCATCTGACCTCATCCAGGATCCTTCCTTGTGGAGATCAGAGAGTCCAATCCAGGTGAAGGCCTGAGTAGGATCAAAGCTCTTGATCACGGAATTGACATAGTTTTGTTCCTCCAGACTGTGGCCGGACGCCACATTGTGTCAACATATTGGTAGCAGGTCCAGTTGAAGTTGTACCAGGATTCTGGACAGCTGTTGTTCATTCCCGTTTGAAGGAGAGACAGCAACCAGAGCCAGACCCAACGAGAAGATCAACAACATGTTGGAGCTTGAAGATAAAAAAAATGTACCTTGGTGTTGATGTCTTGCTGAACTTCACTGACGGATGTTATGAACTCATCTGCGTCTTGTCATGTTCTCATATGTCCCACAGAGAGGAGTCTGCTCGATTAGTGAGTTTTATTGGTCCAATGGATCAAATGAAAAAAGAAAATCATTAACTTCCACAGCAGGTGAATCAGCCTGAACCAGATACTTACCGGTACTCTTTTTCTGTAAAGTTTAACATCAGTTTTGTCAAATTTTGTACTCCGCAGCACACTGAAATGTGTTTTTCTTTGAACCAGCTTAACAAAGTACTCTAATTTGCTCAAGTTACTGTAATTCTAATCTAATAAAATGACCTGTAATAAATTAGAGTATTTTGTTCAAATGGTTGAAAGTTTCTTTTTTCATTGCACGAAATTATTATCCTTCTGCACTTTATTATTCATAATTTACAGTTTTTCTTATGCAGTTGTCGACTCAAAACTCCTCATTTTCAAGTCAGTTAACACACGGGCCTAAACAGCAATATTCATGGTCAAAGTGACCATAAGTACAGCAAAAGTGTTTGCAAAAGGCTCTCATCGTGTCAAAACGTTTAGAAAATTAATCAAAACTGGCAACTAATTGCACAAACTCTTCCAATCAATCATTACATAATGATTATAAAATGGACCACACAATACAGCTCTTATTACTGTAGCCCATTAAATTGCTTTCAAGCAAGTGTTACGTGTTATCTTTCTACACTGGCTGTGTCAAATTGTCCTTCCTGCAAAGAACTAGATCCAGAATCAGATATAGTTTGATCCAAATTGTATTGATTGTGCCACGTCTGCAATGTTCTTTACCAGTAAGGATCAAATTCATATGAGACTGCATTTCAATTGTGGGGTGTTTATTTTACTGTGATGATTTTTTTCTTAATATGTTATTCTCAGATTTGATTTTGTTTTACATTTGCAGTGCTTTCTGTAATATTTACAGTATTTCAGTCACAGTTTGAGAACAAATCAGTAAAGTTATGCCTCAAAGCATTTCTGATTCTGGATCAAATTCTTTTCAAGAAGGACAACTTGACACAGAAACATAATAAATGGTACTCGTATGGTAGTGATGTAATGGGCAATCAGAGCTTTTCCAAGTGACATGAGAAAAAAAACAAAAAAAAACAGAAAAAGTAACTATGAACATTTATCCATCTTCACCAGACCTGTGGGAGAGAAAAAAAATTGAGAATTTTTTCAGTACCTCAAAAGTTGTGAATAAATAGACAGAGTCTGGGCCAAGCAAACTAAAAAAGAAGGAAGTGAGATCATGATTATTTACAGTTGGGATTCTCGTATCTAAAGCAGGTGAAACATCTATGAATGGAACAGTAAGCACAGAAACAGCAAAATGTTTACATGAAATAAGGCCAATGAAGTGGTTTGGGGTGATGCTTTTACCTTCTCACATATCTGTTGTTGTCCTTAACATCATTCATGTTTATTTACTTTTTTTAATATAACCAGGATGACAGACATTTGAACAAAATGGTAAAGAGCATTATTTTTCACTCCATTTAAATATTCTCAATAAAACAGTTGCAGAATGAATTACTGGACTTAGTCTTTGTTGCCAGTGAGGGACAGCGCTGTGTTTCTGTGCTGCAGAGATCCTTCTTTTGAACGAGAAAAGCAACAAGCGCAGGAATATTTACAGGAATATCTACAAGAAGCTGCTGCAGATCTTTTTCTTCCTGCTTGGCTGCTTTCCACACAAGCCCCGATGTGAAGGTCAAGTCTTTATTGATGTTATTATTTTATCAAATGTACACTTACATTCATACATCATGCTGCTTCAGTAATCGTATGTTATTACTATGTTTTTGCTAAAGGACATTCATGTTTTCCTGTCGGATTGTTTGAAATTCCTCTGCTAGAGGGGACACAATATGGCTACAGCTTTGAACAGATAAAGCAGTCTGCTGTGCACTTATACACATTTGCATGCAATATCACAACATTGTAATTAATAAACACGTGTTTTGTTATACATTGCACAGGAGTAAGAACATTCAGGCGCCTTACATTTGCATACGACAATACAATACAACCCTTTTCTAACGCCTTGTAGGAAAGAGCACATAGCTTATTTCTGCATTAACAGTCAGCACGTCTTAAACAGCGTTAAGTATTTCACATGGTGCAATCATTACATCCTTAAAATGCTTCCTCCCCATCTCTAATGATTTTCTAACAGTGCTGCAGCCCATGGAGCTGTTATCCATGGGCTCAAGACCAAACCTCAAGGTGTGGAGGGTACTACAGTTGATGTAAAAAAACAAAAAAAACAAAAACATTCTTCCATGACTTTTCATGCCTGGGAGCAGGCACATCAGCTTCGCTTTAGTGCCGTCTTTCAGCGCATCACTTGTTGGTTTCAAAGTTTTGATACTCCAGAGGAAGTCTGAAGTACAATTTCTTCATTCAGGGAGGCCTTCTGTATTCAGGTGAAGTACTTGCAGCCGGTAGAATCAATGAGGCAGGACTCGGTGCATTTAAGCTGCCCGAAGGACCTGCAAAAAACATAGAGAGTGGTTAAAAATGAATGAAATGTGCCGTCTGCTAACATGAATATAGAAGCAGGGCTAACTTAAAGAAGTCGGGGAGTCCCGATAAAAATACATGAAAATATGTCTACCTCTGCATCTGCAGCTCAGTTTTTTTGTTAAATATAATTTAGCAATATTTCACGTTTAAAAAATGCTGCACTTTACAATCAGTGATGTATTAAGATATTTTAACTCCCTCACTATCCTCACTTTTTTCTTGGGTCCTCATTTTCTAGTTATCTCTTGACGTAGCTCTATATGTAGCTTCACTCGTCTTCCCATTAGCTTAATATAGCCTGAGAGGTCCATACTGAGAAAAAGCAGCTCCACAGCATTATGCTGCCACTGCCTTTTTTGATTCACTCCACAATTGTGGTCTACGTTGTGTTGGACTATGTCAGAAAATTCCAATAAAATACATTGGAGTTCGTGATCGTAACGTGGCACGACTGGAAAGAAAATTTAAGGTGTATGAATTGTTTACACCTTAAAACCGCTTTCCTTTTATCATATTGTCTTAAAATCTGTAATGAGAGTTGCTGTAATTAAAAAAATAACCCAGTAAAATACATGTGTGCATGCTCTAAGAATCAGTTAGCGTACCCGGGGAGATAGGATTTGCAGGTCTGGTAACCAAAATCTTTCCCATCGCACTCTTCTATACCCTCATGTCGGTATCCATCTCCACAGTAGGCCCACTTACAATCTGCAGGGGGGTAAGAGAAAATGTGAGAACGCAACGGGGCAGGAGAAAGAAGACGTTACTAATTTCTTTGGCACAGCGACCCATGTTCGGTGATGCCAGCAAAGCATTTTCCTGCTAATTTAATTGGATAGAGGCAGAGCGCAGTGAGAGGTTGGCAGGGAAAGGGACGGGCGAGGGATTAATAAAAGATCAAGGAAAGTCTTTTAGACTGCGCCACATGAGCACAGGATCCAGTGGCATGCTGTGGCTTTGCTCTGCAGCATGCTTCTATTTTTTCCTGTGGCAAAATTCTAGACTAGTTTATAGTAAAACTGCTGCACAATAATCTGAAATGAAACTGAGAATATAGTCTGTGCGTTTTACTTACTGAGACAAGCGTCTGTGACGATCTGGTTTCCGTCGTCGCACTCCTCCCCGTGCTGGATCTGCACCTTCCCGTCCCCACACACACCTCCTCTCTCTGGGATGGTCTCCGTGGACTGGAATGGCTGAAAGGGCTGCAGGGACAGAAAATATAAACGCTGTCCAGGTGTTGCTATGCAGACTAAAAGAATGCTAGCACGAGCTCATTTGGAGACTAAGCATATTATGCTTTCAAGCTGATGATCAGTACATGTTCGAATGCACAGTGCTTCACAGAAGTATTGCCACTTACCACATTGCATTTGATTGAGATTTCATGTGCTAGACCAGGGGTCTGCAGCCTTTACAGTGCAAAGAGCCATTTTTACCCCCAGTGAGGCTAAAAGTCTGACTTAGATTTGCACATGTAACATGAACTTTTGGATAAGACATTTTTGATGAATATCTGCAGTACCAGACTTGTCATTTTTGATGAGTTGACATTTTATTTCTATTCTCAGGTTTTAAAATGACATAAAAAAAACGACACTCGCAAACAGAAGGTGGATACGTTGTCTTCTTTAGGATGTCAGTACTTGTGGAAAATTATGTAAAAAGAAAAATAAAGTACATGGATTTTAAGTAATGACAGGAAAAATTGCATGTTTTTGCAAATGCAAAGATGGAATTTACACTTTTGTAAATTGAAAATTTAAATAAAATTGTATTACATGTAATTATAATTAAATTCATTTAAATTACATTCATTTAAATTAAACTATGTTTAAATTAAAATGTAATTTTTGCAAAAATTCAATTTTTACAATTAAAACTGTAATTATTGGGTCCAAATTCAAAAACATTGGGTTTCTTATCATCTTAGCTAGAGCTACATGCGGCTCCGGAGCCGCAGGTTCCAGGCCCCTTTGCTGGACGAACCAAAAGTACATAATATTCAAGTAGGAAATTAATATTTTGGTTTTCAGATTTGTTTTTTTTTTACATGCAGAAGTGTAAAACAGAATATGTCATGCATTTGCATCAGCTTCAGATGCCCCTACTTAGAGTCAGTGCAATAAACAGAAGTGTTTGGCCTACATGGAAAATACCACATGGGAAGAAAAACGGTGAATATCAGCCTAAAAACCTAATTCTCATGCTAAAACATGGTGGTGGCAGCATGATGCTGTTCTGCTGAAACTGTGCAGTCCTGGTAGAAAACCTGGTAAAGGTTGTTAAAGAGTTGAATCTTTAAGAAAGGTTCACCTCTCATTAGGACAACAGTCATGAATGTCCAGCTAGGCATGCCATGGAATCAAAGTGTATTCATGTGTTGCCATGGCCCAGTCAAAGTTCAGCATTCATATCCAATTGAGAATCTGTGCTGCTTTGCTTCATTCCCTTCTCTTTTTTTATTTGTGCAAGACATTATAATACCAAACGTACACCTTTGAATCTAATTACCTGGATGGGGCTCCAGCCGTCTTTATCCTTATAGTAAAGCATTCGCTTATCTTTCCTTAGTACGATTGCGTTTTCGACATGAAGGCGACCCATCTCCTCCTCGCTGTTCACCACAAATATCTGCATAAAGAACCGGAGCACACTCACAAACTTAGTGGCCACACTAACGGTACGATTTCAGTTTGCACTGTCAACACGCAGAGTCTCACAGCAGTGAGTTTGTTGCCGCCCCGTCGCGTTGTGTAGTAGTTTCCAAAGGGGGCGTTATTTGATCCAATGACAGTATCACAGTCGCAGTGACCTGGCGGGCCCGGGAGGCCCTTCTCTCCTTTCTCCCCCACCAAGTAGAGACCTGAAAAAAGGGTGCATGGATAATGCATACAGGGGTCAAAACAATATATAGAGGTTGGAACAGAGGTGTGTGTGTGTGTGTGTGTGTGTGTGTGTGTGTGTGTGTGTGTGTGTGTGTGTGTGTGTGTGCGTGTGTGTGTGTGTGTGTGTGTGTGTGTGTGTGTGTGTGTGTGTGTGTGTGTGTGTGTGTGTGTGTGTGTGTGTGTGTGTGGGTGTGTGTGCGTGTGTGTGTGCGTGTGTGTGTGTGTGTGTGTGAGCTGGTTACAGTACCTGATGCTGGAGGCCCAGGTGGGCCAGGGAGGCCATTGGGACCTGCAGGTCCTGGGGGTCCCATGACGCCTGGGGCCCCTGAATGCCCTTTGATACCCTGCACAAATTCAACAGCAGGCCAACCGTAAACACAAACACAGAGAACTGTCACTTTTATCACGTTGTTTAGTACAACTAGAGTCACACAAATAGTACAAGATTTCTTTACCTGTTTGCCTCTTTTCCCTGGTCTCCCAGTTGGTCCTCTCTTCCCAGAAACACCTGGCTCTCCCTTTGGGCCCGCCTCACCCTGAGAGAAGAGCATACTTCAGGGTTCCGGCTCATTTTTAATGTGAAAGTTCCTAACAGTTTATTCAATACCTTCTGTCCGAGCATCCCAGGCAAACCAATTGAACCCTGGACAGAGAAAAACAGTTATGAAAAATAAATATTACTACAGCAATTTAAATCAGCTGTCTTGCATCAGACTTTCTTGACTTGGAACTTTTAGTTAATTGGAGAAGATGCTTATAGTGTAGATGTTTTAGTCCTCTGGAACGCAGTATGAGCAGATAATCATAGAAGCAAACAGAAGTACTAAATGCAAAGATACAACAGTTTCCAGGTGACTTCAGGACCTGCAGTGTAAACAAACAGACCTTGTCCCCTTTTGGTCCTGCAGGGCCACGGTCGCCTCGGTCCCCCTCGTTGAAAACAGAAGATTGAAATGTGTCAAAATTCAATTAAAAACAGAAAGCAGCAAGCATTTGCTGGAACTTCCTCCATCAGACGGTCAGTCGTTGATATTATTCTGTTGCATAAATGTAACTGGGTAGGCTATAAATCACTGCACTGTCAGGAGGATCCCCCATTTGGTGAGACATTATTGATTCTTTTCACAATTCCAACTTCTCTTGGAAACAGTTACGGTTTGGCAGGAAGAACGTCTGCCTCTAAGCTTACCTTGTCACCTTTGTAACCAGGTAAACCCTGAAAAGACAAGCAGCGAATGTTAAGGTTGGCCTTGAATCTACCCGGCTGTTTTCATAATGGAAAGATCTCTCTGACCTTTGTTCCCGGCGGACCTCGCAGCCCTGGTAAACCCATGAGTCCTGAGTCTCCTTTTTCTCCCTTACAACCAATAAAAAAAATCAATCATTCCCAATATACAGATGTCTATGACACATTTTATTCTTGTGTGCCATTGTAGATAGGTGTACCATAGTACATTGTGATATATTTGTACCTTATGGCACTTACTTTGGGTCCTTGTGGACCAGGAAATCCTGGAAATCCTGGTGTCCCTGGGGGACCGGGCGCGCCAGGACGGCCCTGCAGGAAAAGAAAGTGCAAGTTAGAAATACTGATGTATATGCTCATGTTTTTTTCCCACTATTTCTTGTCATATTACAACCAAAAACAACATCGCTACCATGACACTCTGTGGCAGAATCATGCAGCATGCTTTTCTGCAGCGAAAACAAAGACGCTGGCCAGAACTGGGAAGAAGATGGGTGGAGCTATAGATGCGGGAAAATCTGGAAGAAATCTGTTCAGACTTGTATTTTTAAAAAGTCTGGATGAAAAACCTTAAAAATGAGGAACATACAGTACATAAAGCCCTAATTAGTCCCACTCTGCAGCTCTCTGCTAGCTGAACACAAGAGAAGCATCCTCACATCTTCTTTACATCTGAACTGCATTCCAGAGCTGCAGCCCGTGCTTTCGTTCGGCAGCCCGTGTGTAAGGCTGCGGCGTCTGGAGGCACAGCGGACCTCCTGTGTGATTTATCATGGAAAGCAAAAGCACTTAGGAAGATTAAAATGCACAAGGAGAGTGCTGGTGGAGGGGCTTGATCAGCAGGACTTGGGTCCAGTCGTGGAGGTGAATGGGACCAAGCCAAGGAGAGCTAGAGAGTAAGGAAAAATGAGCAGGGTACCGAAGGATGCCCTGGGAGATCAACCCAGTGCTTACTGCTGAGACTAATGTTGCGTGACCCATTTAGTAACGGGAGGAGAATTCCGGGGATATTGATAAACAAATTGGATTAGAGAAAGAGAATGCTTGGAGGAGGCTAGAGAGGGGCATGAAGGAACACGTGCAGTAGTGAAGCTGCTCACCCTTGCCCCCGGACGTCCAATTTCTCCCTGGAGGACGACAAATGGAAGGAGAAGAAGAAGAGATGTCATTAGAGCGCAGGTGAGTGCAAGGACAAATTCCTTCAGCAGAGCTTTGAATTAGGGGCATAATTCTCAAGGAGAACACACACCTTTCTCCCTTTTGGTCCCCTTATACCAGGCAATCCAATTTCACCCTGAAAAATGACACAAAACATTTTTATCCAGCTTGTGTGACCTATACTGAGGACAAGACATTTGCAGCATGATCAATAGTAACAAGGTTATCGAAATTCCTGTCTGTGCTTGCTGAACAATATTTCCATCTACTGCCTTAAATGTCTGTAGCTATCCAATGCAACATGATTTAATCAAAACCTAATGCACAGGGCCCGGCAAAGCCATTTACACCCTTTGACCCTTTCTACATGTTGCCCAAAAAATCATCCCATCAACATGATGCCGACGGCACTATGTTTCTGATACTGCAAATTAAAGACTAATGCAGAAAATTACAGTAGGATTAAGTTTCAACCTTTATCCCAAGAGCTGGAATGGCACAACTGCAAACCAACAAAGATATGGACACCCACCTGAACTGGACATGTGGAAGAAAGTGTCCTGGTCACAAAGAACCAAAGTTGAACTTTTTGGCCTGCAAATTAACACTTCACACCATACTGCATGCACCATCATAGTGATGACACATGGAGGTACCAGCATCAAGTTGTGGTGATATGTTTTTTTCCAGAAGTGCACCGATTGCAGTTTTCTGGTCAGTCTTTAAAGAGCCCAACCTTCCGATTGTGATTTGGACTGATACTGATTTTTTTGTAAATGGCTGACAGTGTAAGGTGTTATAAGGGTACAATACACCTTCAATGTTCCAATCTTATTTTACTGAAAAAGACTGAACAAAACTCATGGCACAAACGTTTTACCTGCACGAGGTAAAAAGGTAGTGGTAGTGCTCTCAAATATAAATTAAATGTTTACTCGTGACCCGGTGGGCAGGTCTGCCCTCTCTCAAGGCAGAGATTTTCAGATCTTTGTGGAGATCAGTGCAAGATCCATGGATAAGATCATTTTGACATTTGAGTATCGACTGATCACCTAAAGCTAAAGAATTCAGGGCTGATCAATCGGTGAACCCCCGAGTATCTTCAGAAATACATTGAAGTTTGTGGCTACATTGTGAAGAGTTCAAAAGACACAAATATGTTTACAAAGCCCTGTAAATGTAAAATGTTGAGGTCAGTCCTTACCTGGGGTCCTGGAGGTCCTGGGGGTCCTGGTGAACACTCTGGGGTTAATTGCGTATTATCCGGCCCTTCACCTCCGAAAACGGTTGGTTCCAATAAGCTCAGTGTGTCCTTCATTTCACCAATCATGTTAACACATAAATAAAAACAATAGCTCCTCAATGAGTGGCCATCAATGGCAATAGAAGCACAGGCCGACGAGGAGAGGGTGCGGTACACTAACTTACAGGCGTGCCCCTCTTCCAAAGCCGAGGAGGAGGAGGGAAGAGCGGCGGTGGAGGAGGCGACATGAGACAACAGGGGTCAAACCTCAACGCCTCATCTAGGAACCTGAGGGCTGGGAGGACGTCCCTCTGCATCGCTGCGGCGAAACACTCATGTTACATGGTCTACTGTTACAGAACATCTGGGCCTGTTTCCATTCAGCAACACACACTCACAGCTGATACCTTACCTGAGCGAGGCGACAGGATGTCGTCCAGGTAGGAGTGATGGGATAATGCCCAAGCGGGACACAGAAGAATGGGAAGGGACAATGCAATTTTCATCAGCTCCATGCTGCCTGTTTGCTGTCTCTGAAATGAACACAACACAAGCTCCCCTAAGCACACGCGCTAATCCTGCAGTCCCCTGGCAGCTGTCACTTTTCCTTTTTCCTCCTTTCAGAGCCCTCCCACCCCATCCACCCAACCCACACTCTGTAGGCTGTCACTGCTGCTCTATAAACTTGTTGAAGCCCCTCACTGCAGCAGATGCAGCCACCGCTGTAATTCCAGCCGTGCACATACGCCCTCTGTGCCAGAATTAGACTAGAGAAGGAAGAGGGGGTATATCACTAGCATACAGTATACGCGCACACACACACACACACACATAAGTCATGCAACAGTAGTAAGACTGTAATGGGTCCATTCAAACACAGTGTTAGAGTTAACACACTTCAGCATTGTTGATCAGTGCAGGGATGTGATTAACCGGGATGATCCCCCGGTTTAATGTTCTCCTGCTTTGTATAAGCGGTACAGTCCGTCCAGTAGATGAACCAACATTAGAAAAGTGGCATCAACAGGCTCTCTCCTACCTTGCACTTGAATCTGATTGTGTGGCACCTGCAGACACGCTGTCTGACGCTCCTCTCACCTTAAAGAAATGAAGCGCGCTGAGCAGACGAGGCTTCGCTGACATTCACCGTGCAAAATTTGCAACCCTGATCAACCGGATCCGACTTATCGACCTCCCCCTTCCCTCCGCCGGTTAATAACACAATTTTTAAAGGAATGCAGTTTTTTTTAAACCTCCCCTCTTCTTCCTCCTCCTCCTCTTCTTCCTCCTCCTGGCGCTGAAATGCCCAGCAGAAACCACAGAGCAGCGGTGCCTCAGTCCCACTGGATCGACTGGATCTGATGTATCTGCTGTGCCATCTGGATCGACTTCAGATTCGCTAGGACGGATCTGACACTTCTAAGGAGCGTCTGCACGCTGGTCTGGCGCGATTTGTTAACGGTCTCTTATTAGAATAATGGCGCCCTCTGCTGGGCATTTCAGAGAAAGACATAAAATCTATATTTACATGTAACGCTTCAAACACGAGGTACAAACTCCTACTGGGGCAAATTGGAACAACTAACTAACTAACTAACTAACTAACTAACTAACTAACTAACTAACTAACTAACTAACTAACTAACTAACTAACTAACTAACTAACTAACTAACTGTCAGGTTTGACACCTATTAAAGACAAATTGAACAAACACAGAAAAGACAAGAGAGTTAGATTCTTTTGATCTCGCGGACAGAGATGTGTTTACAGTCACAAATCTGCAACCGCTCTGAAACACATTTGTCCGCTCCTCTCTTTTTATTACTTTCAGAGTCCCTATCACAGAGAGCACTGCAACTCTAAGGGGTGGGGACAAAACATTTCATTACTTAGTTGCAGTGCTAATGACAATCACTGACTAAACACATGTTATCTTGCATTAAGACACAGAGTAAAAACAGAACAAGTCGTACAGATGTACGAGGCGACGGTTCTACAGCTATCTAACAGTTCAAAGGAAGAAGAAGTTCCTGCTGAGCAATAAACCCCGTGAGCACGGTTGTCACTGCTTCTCTTCAGGGAGGCCCTCTTGTAAAAAGGAAATAAAGTAAATCAAACAATACAGAAACATTCTTTATGCTGAAGGGAAAGAAAACAATAAAGGCATATAAGACGGAACATCATATAAGTAACACTATTGTTATAAATGAAACAACAAATATATGGTAATATATATACATTTCACCTAACACTAACTAACTAACTAACTCAGCTATTTAAGATAGAAATGCACAAGTAAAGTATGTAAATCTTTGTTTCCCTACAAGGAGTCTGGGACATAAGACTTTTCCTCAGTTTTATCTGATTTGTTTTGTTTGGGGGAAATTCTTGTCAACTGTCAACTTATATTAATACAATAATTGTGGTGCTGGTGGTTTTGTTAGAACAATTATTTGTCGACATGGTTTATAATCCTTACTAAAGAAATGTACTTATGCTAAAGGTTGGGTATTTCCATCACTCTCTGATTGTACCTGCAATAAAATCATTAATTTGAGAGTTTTCCACAAAAAACTGAAAGGTATGTTGAGGAAAAAAAAAAAAAAAAAAGATGTTGATTATGTTAAATTTGAAGAAAATGATCACCTCTTTACAAGGTTATTTCTGCGACCTGCTAAATTACATAAAAAAATGTGTCTACGCAACACATTCTGTTGAGATTTCTGTATTCAAAACAATGACTGTGTGAATGAGACAAAGTTTTTGTTTACAAAAACACAAGCCTGTATGGCATTATAGCCTCAAATGTCAATTAACAATAAAACCAACATTTTCCATTGATGCAACATGAAAAAGGAACACAGTGTGAAACATGTAGGGAAAAAATAAAGTTAGGCAAAAATGACAAATAAGAGTATAAGGTAAAAATGCAGCTCTTGTGCGTGTGGCAGTAAAACCTTCGCTTTCTGGAATATTCACAAACTGCAGGCGGTGTCACTGATGGTTAAAAACAGGCACTTCCAAGAAACCTAAACATCATGATGAGTCAGCGGTTGTTAAAAATTTTGACACCCAACTTTTCAAAAGCAAGTCAGGAATAAAACCTGTAACTATTGTTCATAGAGAAAATATTTATTTCATCAAGGTGAACAATGCTCTTGTAGGGATCATCGGCATATTAGGAGGTCGCATCCTTCAAGTCGGCAATAAGGTCTTCTCTCTCCTTTTTCTTTTTGATGCCATTGAAGATCCTCTTCGTTCCCGGAATGTATTTCTTTGGGTTTTCGAGGTAGATGTTCAGCGTTTCCTCGTTCCATATGACACCTGTATGAAAAGTGAAAATTTTAACTGCTCATCGGCAAAGCAGGAACCTTTCATAAATGCGGCCTCATGAAAAAAAAAAAAAAAAAAAAAACTGTCTGCCTCCTCAGACGTGTGGTGACAGTTGTAGGCTTTTCATGTCCTGCTGTCGGAGCGTAGCTCAGAGTCAGAAACGAAAAGTACCACCATCCCCGGCCGGCCTGTCCAGACCGGCTGTTCTCACTGTCATGTCAAGAAAACAAGCTTCCTTTCCTCACAGCAAAAAAACTCTTGGCTGAGATGAGCAGCATGCAACATAAAGTCCTGTGATATAAAGTTATACTATAGTACATTAGAACATCATTGCAAAGAACAGGCTGCAGAGAATGGGCTTTGGTGTATTTAAATATAGATAAAATTTTAGATCAATAATCTTGAAGTGTTGAGTGCTGGGGGGACAGTGCTCATCTATCACTGTGCCAACGCACTAAAAATATATCACATCACTTTAAATATCAAACTGACTCTCGCTTTTGATTAATCCACACTGTAATAAAACTCTTTAAATTCTTTTATGGCTTTGTGGTTTTGACATGCCAGTGCAAGACTGTCAGTAAAATCCCCTTCAAAAGCATGATGTCCTTAAACTATCCTTTAAAGCTGCTAGCCAGACATCTCCGTCTTGCTCAGTTGTTCTGTTTATCTTCTGGTCTCTGGTAGTTTTATTGTAATCCGTTTGTAATCTGATTGTCGCTTTGTCATATGATTTCAGTTACAATGGAGCCATAACTTAAACCAGCCTCTCTAGTTCTCAAGGTCACTCTATATTTGAGAGAAACACCGCTCCTAGAACACGATAAGATGAGCGGTGACTTGCTTTTTAATCTGTAAAAAACTTGAGTTGCTGTGTCATTTACTTTTTAGGACAAACTGGGGTCATGGAGCATGACCATATCAAGTTATTTTGCCCAGTGAAGGCTGCGTGGAACTCAGGTAAGCTGAGTTATCGTTTTTCTTGAAGGCTTGAAGGCTCTCAGTAACCTTTCCCATTATATTGATGATGTAAGAAGCAAAAACACGAATAAGACAGCTTGTACAAAGCAAAAGGTTGTGGTATTCAGAAGACAATGGAACTTGCGACTGATTCCAACTATTTAGCAGATAAGCAAAAAAACATTTTGTGTGCTTTATTATTTGGGGTTAAAAATAGAGGCTTGTTTCACAATCACAATTGTCTGGAATAATTGTTTCAACACAGCCTGATTTCTCTGCGGTAGCATTAAGGAAAGAACGCCTTGACTTTAAAAAAGTTTGTCTCCCTCTAGTGGTCAAATATAGTAAAGACGGCACAGTCACATCCTCTGCTTTTCATCCCTCACAAAACTAGTTGATCATTGGTTGATCTAATGCTTCACACATTTATATTCGGTGGAAAAAGTCAAGATTCACCTGGGATCAATTTAGCAGCTCAGGACAGATTTAAGAAAAGAGACAAGCTTGACACATTATGGCAACTTTTTAAAGCATTTTGCATGTAAAGACCTATATTACAAGTTTAAGGTTAAATATTACACAGGGTGCGATCATTAAACAGAAACCCATATTATACATTTTGATGACATAAGCAGAAGACAATGTAGGAAAAGGCACGTAATTGTACATTATCATGTGTATTATTGACCAATGCATTTGCAACCTGCTCAAATGAATGATTAACTGTTTGTTGGATGTGCACAAATGACGATGATTTGAAGACTGAACAAGTACAGTTTTGAACATTTCAAATCTGTTCTGAGAAATGCAACAAAGTGACTCCGAAAACTGTAATCTACTTTTTACTCTTGCCATTACTGTATGTAAATGTCCAGTAACACAAAGAAGGGTCTGTAACCTTTAACTATTTATTTTTTAGCAACTGACAGTAAAAAAATACATTCAACTCATTTTATTAAACACAAACTGAATGCTGGTGATGTAAGAGAAAAGCCCGTGTTGGGAGGTCAGAGCTTTGGCAAACGTGAAAATGCAAATGTTATTCCTTTTTTTGTAAGAAATGTTAGATGGTGTTCAATATTTTCATCTATGTTTGGGATATTAGAGAGGATCTGGCCTTTTCCTCATATGAATATTTCAGTAATTTAGAAAAGAGCCACCTGAGGGTGCTGTTATCCTTTCACACAACAAGGAGTTTGATGAAACTGAATTTCCCTCATGCAATGTGAACACAAAGGTGGTTTATCTTTTCAGAATTTGGAGGGCAATTCTGCACCAAAGTGCTCCTTGTCTTAAGAGGAAATTCTGACATGTGGAATCCACCAGAGTTCGCTTCATTCATTCATTCAACTAAGCTCTCCATGCAAGTTTTTAATCACCCATCTGCTCAAAATCAATTTTTTCTTGCATGAATTTCTCCCATTTCTCCTTATTATTTCAATACAATATTATCTCAAATTAACTTCCCATGCAACAGCCAGAAAACCTAATATAAAACTCCTGCTAAGGAAAACCAACAACAGGAAAGAAAAAAAAATCCCCTGCCCTCTGAGACATAGCAAAAAAGGAAAATACAAGATTTGACACAAAACAATTTTATTTATTGGTTCAGACGTTGTTAAACAACCCTTAAAAAAATTAAATGATGTGACACGACTTATTATTGATCCAGCTGCTGAATTACAAATTTACACATAATCTGTCAAGATCTGCTCTAGCAAATTGAAAATGAAAAGATTTGCTTGTAAGTTGCTGTTCTTAAAATACGAGAAATGAGGACAAGAGTAAAATATCTTCCCCATTCAACCCATTCAAAAAAGGGGCCAGTACAAATCTAAACCAGAATTGAACAATCAATATCTTCAGCAAGAACAAACAAGATAAATATAATTGAACAAATAAAAGTTTAGCATAGGTGTTACTATGTGCGTCGAGCGGCTTATTCCACAATGAATAGGTATGAAAAAATAAGAGAAACAGCACATTTCTGACTCATAGAAGCTCATTCAGTCCCTATATGTGTAGCTGTTTGAACACGGTCCACTGTGTCAGTATATTAGGAGGTTGCGTCCTTTAAGTACCCAATAACATCTGCTCTGTCTTTCTTCTTTTTGATCCCACTGAAGATCATCTTGGTACCAGGAATGCACTTCTTTGGATTTTCAAGGTAGACATTCAGAGTTTCCTCATTCCAGATGATGCCTAAATGGAAAACAAGACAGAAACAATCAGACACATCTGGTGTGTGCAGTAATGACTTCAGAATGTCAGTGGAATGGGTTTATAGAGCACAGAGAGGAACAGTAGTGCTGCCAGCTGCATGATCAGACCTGCTGTCTTACTTTATATAGATCAAACCAGCTCCTGTTAAGGAGGAGCAAGAGAAACTTGGACATTATGTAGAGGGAAAGCTACTAATAGCTTTTTCAGATTGATTGAAAAGGAGAAGAAACATTAGGTAGATTATTGTCAAGAGTGTGGTCATCATATCAGATTTGTTATCTTTGACCTGTGTACTTCTGAAATAAATGTTTTGCCGAAGACTTGCAAACAGTATGCAGATATAATAAACAATTTTCCACATTAGGTCGCTTTATTTTGTGTATTTCTTAAAAATTATGATGGTTAGCTAATTGATATTTGTCTGAGACATTTGGTCACTGTAACACGTGAGTATGTGTTGACGTAAACCATTCCGTTACGGCTTCCGCTTTATGTTGAGAATAAAACATCGCTGCAGTCTCAAGTCAGCCTCAGTCAGGTTATCTTCCATTGTTGTCCAGTAATTAGCTCCATCCATCTTCCTATCAACTTTAACCAGCTTCACTGTCCCTGCTGATCATAGCGGTCCCACAGCATCATACTGTCACGATCACGTTTCACAAGTGAGACAAAGTTTTCCATGTAGGCATTAAGAAGTTCTGATCAGATGACCTGGATGATTACAGATTACAGATGACTGGACGCATCTGTAATATTCACTTGATATTTCAGTGTGTAATTTCGACAAGCTGTTATTTCTTAAAGCAAATGCTTAAAGAAGTGGCACCCTTACACAAACTACCCCCCACTGTATATCTGATACACTTACATGATGGTATATGAAATACAAATTCTAATAAAGTACTTTGAAGCAGGTGTATTGTGAAAAAATGTGAAATAACATGTGGTACTATCAAGTATATGTGTGTATCTATTATTCTTTAAGATTAATATTGGGTAACTTGCAAACAACTCAGTGATGTGAACTGCCCAAAAAAGAAACCAAAAAAAAAAATCCATACTTCCGCTTTCCTTTATACCCCTGCCAAATGTAGATTTTGACAAGCTTTTGTCAATATCAGCTTCTTGACTGAAAGGAAATAATTTAGCTTTTTTTTCTGCCAGTAGTTTGAGTACTGTTTCCAATTCATATGTCTTGTAAAGCTAAATCTAAGTGTGAAAAAAGGGTATTATGCACATTTTGTTGTTCTCTCTTGTCGTAATAGTGACATGATGAGTTTGTAGCACAGAAATCAGGGAAGGTTTTTGATTTAAAACACGTTCATTGCACCCTCTAGTGTTCAAATAATGCAACAACGGCTTCCTCAGCAGCTTGCTATAGCAGGTTCAGTTTTGCTCATTTTTTAATGAACCGCATTAAGCTCAAAACGTATCTACTCCTCTCTAAATCCAGTTCAAGAGAATAATTCAAAGTAAAGGGCTTTATGATGAACCTTATGCTTTCTCTCCAGAATATCCCTAAGAATTTTGGGACATTTCTACACAAATGATGACGGGTTAAGATGAATAACACAATAACATTTTGCATTCTCATTGCTTGAAGCTTTATTTTTTACTTTTTGTATAAACCTCATTGTTCTATAAGATCAGTTTCAATACAGAGAAGGACATTATTATCAGGAGACAACATCTACATGGAAATACTCCAGATCTAAGCTTTGTTTTAATAGCTTGAAGCATCTTTACAATAAAAACACTCAATGGAAGGAAGATCTGGCTATCCTTTGAAGGTCTTTTCGTCTGTGTCTACGTCTTCTTCAGAACTGGTTTTGTAGTCAAAATCTTCAGTCCTGTTGGATAATAAGACGCTTTAATCATAGCAAATGAAGCAGGGTTAGTGGTTGTGATGAGTGTAAGAGGGATATTTAAGATTGTGTCATTACCAGTGCAAGCCAGCGTCCAACAAGTGTTCACTGGCCAGGGTCCTGAGGAGACTCCAGTAAGGAGCGTTTCTTCCAAATCTCTGAGGCAGCACCGGGCTGGGGGCGTCTCGTGCCTCGCGGCACTCTCCGCACATCTCGACCAACTCCCAGGACCTCCCGAACCTCTGGGGCATGTTGGGGCTGGAGTTGGGCACCCTCTCGTCGCTGCTGTCCCTGCCGAAGCGCAGCGGCATGTTGGCGTGCATGTGGAGAGGTTTGGCCGTAGGGGGGTACAGCTTGATGATGGTGGGCAGGCTGTTCCTGCTGGTGGCCGGAGTCACGTGCAGCTTGAAGCTCTCCAGATCCAAACTTCTGCGGAGCCCACTCGGTATCTGGATATGTTAGAATTGCATTTAATCAGATTAAGTGGATTTTCAATGCGGGCCTTTGTTACTGTCACTTTTAAAAAGTGACAGTAACAAATCAACGTCTACCATTTTTAGTTGTCCTATAAGCTAAAGAGCAAACATTTAATGTTTATTTTTCAAAAGTAAAATGGTTTGGTGATTTTCTTTTTGATGCTATCTGAAAGCATGATAGGACCTTGATCAATCAATCGATCAATTAGTCTTTATTTATGGAGCTTTTTTTTTCTTTACACTAAATAACCCAAAGCACACATGTAAATAAACTTGATGAATGAATTAGACAGTTATTTTGAAACAGGAAGTGAGAAAGATCTACTGAAAATTATTCAAAAACAAGAGCCTTGAGTTACAAAATTGATTGATGACGATGATTATTACACTAAGAGGTGATGTATAGCTGTAATTATGCTATGCTCTGAAAGCATGCATTTCTTTTACTGTTATACAACGGCTCTTTCTACTTGTTTGAAATTGTTTATTGTCATTTGAAAATCTACGCCTTATACTACATCTTAAGTTTAGCCCTCACAAAGCTGGAGAAAAGCCTTCCACTCATGAAGTACAAGATCTAAAATAAAGTTACAAAGGCCATCAACTGGACCTCGGTTATCTGGAGACCCAGAATATAAGATGGGTTTCAGAAAAAAAAACAAAAAACTAACACACATGTCATTGGTTTCTGGTTGCTTCTAACCTGCTGGCGCGGCTGTTTCCTCACAGAGTGCCTGTCGTCGATGCTGCTTCGCAGGGCTTCACCGTTGTGGAGGGACTTCCCGAAGACGTGGAAGTCAGACGCCGCCACCCCTCCGAGACCCCCCATCATCAGGAGCGCTGACAGTATCACTGCTGTCAACATGCTGAAATCTGTTGTTCCTTTCTGAACTGTGTCTGGACATGTGGCTTATTTCCCGCTAAGTGACCTGCCGCGTGTCATATAAGCCCTGTGAAAACCCACGTCACATTAAAAAAACTGACGCACACACACACACACGCACTCACACACAAAGTGATGCATTCACATTTATTTTTGGCTTCATTTAAACAAGGCAAATTCCTGACTTAGCCACCATTCATACCTGGAAAGGTATCTATGTATGTATGCACTAATTGGGCTGCTGAATGAACAGGGCGCTTTTGTTTCTTCTAAAGAGCAGATAACATTAAAAAAATAAATAAATAAATAAATCACACTTTACTAATTGTACTGAATCAGCCATCAGTTGGGAACAACTTATAATAGTTTGATCCTTCAAGAAGTTTTGCAACCAAACATCCTAACCTGTGAATTAACATAAAATGCACATTTTTGAAGTTTAACTGTATACATTTTGAAATGAAATCAAAATATTCAGAAGTCATCTGATTAGTAATTAGTCTACCTGTGCATAATTTGAGCTCAGTGAAATCAGCGAAGGCCTCAGAGGTTTGTCCGAGAATTTTAGTGAAGGATCAGGATCACAAAGACCAAGAAAACCACAGCAGACCGGTCAGGGAGGAAGTGGTAGAGAAGTTTAAAGCAGGTTAGGGTGTGAAACAATATCCCAAGTGTTAACCATCTCAGGAAGTACATTCCTCATTGTTTTGCATTGATCTATCATTTATAAATCCAGTGAACTGCATTGAAGTTTGCAGTTCTTACTTAGAAAAATGTAAAGAAGTTTGAGGGATATTAATGCAAATATAAGGAATTTTTAGATGATTTTAAGAAATCTTCTGCTAAATATGGACTGACAAAATCACTCTTTTTTTTTTCAAGGTTTTATCAGCTCCAGTGGCTTTTATTTATGTTTTTTGATAATGGTCAGATAGGAAAGCGGATTGTGAGAGAGGGGGAAGACAAGGGGTCGAAGGTCACCGGGCTGGGACTCGAGGATTAAGGCTTCTGCAGATGAGCCACTGCAGTGCCCAAACTACACACATTTATTATGTATTTCGCGTCCACTTATTAGATTAGTTATGATTAGATTGGTTTTTATTAGAAAGAACCTTATTAATCTCTGGAGAGGTTTCCTCTGTGAAATTCAGTTTCCAGCTGCATTACACTGATAGAAAGAAAAATAACTTTAGCTAAGGAATATACAAAAAGGAGGGCAGGGGGGGAAAGAAACATAAAAGATGAAGATGCCTAAAAACAATATAGGAAAACATGAGATGAATTCAACATGGATTCATTAATGACTCGTGTTTATCTCATGAGACTGACTGATGTCGCCACATTTTTCATTTCTCAGGTTTTTACAGTTGAAGCCAGTAATGAGCCATTTTATGTGGGAGGCTCAGGGGGGAGACGTTGCATTTGGACCAACAACAAACTGAATGTGAAGAATCCCTGTCAGGCATCGGCGACAGCCAGAGAGGGAATTTTAATTTGATCGTTGCATTTTCCCATGTTGCCACGTCTGAGCACTCAGAACATGTAACACCGCGGCGGAGGCAACTCAGCGGAAAAGAATTTCAGTCCCATCTGGTTTTAGTGATTCAGACTTAGCCTTGAGAAGGCTTACGTCTCAGTTTACTTTTCCGTATTATCATTTACCTCCCATCTCTTCTCAGCTCGCCTCTTTGTGCTTTCTTTGCCTGACCCTGGTCCCGGCTCGCAGACTGTGGGATTTGGGATTTACGACCGCGTGTCGGACACTCATCCTGAGCACTATCAGCAGAGGCCTTCAATAGACCTCCCCCTTTGTTCTTTAGCTGAGCTCATAGAGCACTCCCTGGAAGACCTTGTTCTCTGCCACTGTAATTCTCCCTTCCTAATGTTTTTAATGCTCTTCTTTCGCCACCCCTGCAGCCTTTTCATCTTTCCATCTACATGCTTTCAGGCCTCCTTCTCCCAGCCCCCCTGCTTCTCCATGTTATTAACGCATGTCTTGCTTCCTTGACAGAAATATAGCCATCATTCCCATGTTTAATGAAAAATGTTACCCATATTGGGGAATCTTGCATACCCATGACTTTGTTTGGACATTAAAATGTTCTTTATTTGCCTATACAAGAGCCTCAGTCGTGTGTATCATATTTTCTGCAACTTATAAATCAACCGATTTGTCTGAGCGAATCATTTTTAGTCCAGTTTGACTGCTCACTCGATGAGCTAAAACGTTACTTCTTGGTTTTTCTAGAGTTTGTCTTGTGCTGGTTTGTTTATTTCCGCCTTCTTTCTCGTAATCTTGTGACCGATTTCCATGGAGTTTCCAGCAAACCATACAAAATAAATCTGTAAAAGGCAAATATAGTCAGTTAGTGCTATTTAATTCTCAAAACATTCCTTTTTTTATTGCCTCCTTGTTTAGCAGATGTTGTCCAAGAAAAATTTTCCCTGCAAAGAAAACAAACCAACCCGAGACGAACTCCAGAGAAACCAAGAAGTAACGTGACAACAGGTTCACCATGATCACCGCTGCCTCCCTGACTCTCTAAGCTGCTTGTTTAAAGTCTGGCAACGATCGCAGAGTTCCTTTCTCAGTCTAGATCTCAAATACCTGATATGATATGTGGGAGTCTGCGGTTGCCTCTCCGCTGAGCTGATTTACGTGGAGCTTTATCCTCACCCTTACTTAGACAACAGCCAGGTCATCATCACAACACTTCACATGCCTGCACACTCTGAGAGGAGACCCATTCATCAAGCCTTCCTGACCGCTTAAGGTTCAGACGGTGATCAAATCCATTTCTGTTGGATCTCAGCGTCAGCGTATGGCACAATTAGCTGACACAAGGCACACAGCGCTGCGTGTGTGGTCTGTATAAAAAAGCAACTGGTTACAGAATGAAAGGAAAACTATTAAAGATACACTAGCGGAAATGTCTTCCTGTCTACTGAGCAAACATTGAATTCCTAGTATTTTATTGGGATTTTAAGTGATAGATCAACTAAAATCATGACTAATTGTCATATTTTTTTGTAAGAAGGGTCTTGGTAATTTGCATGCACTCTGCTTACTCAAATACCTCTAACTGAAATCCAGCGCTACCAGTTTTCTTCCAAAGAAACCTAATTAATAAATTGTGCACCTGAATATCATTTTTTTTTGGTTTCTTGCAATGAAATATTATAAAATTGTGTGTATAAGCGCAAACCAGTGATCTACGGTATGTATTACCTAAATGATCATGCAATTAAAAAACTCAAAGGTCAGTCACTTTAAAATCTCCAGCTGGCCTTAATTAGAGAAGCAATAAATGCAATCACTGGTGAATATTTTCAACTGCAGGGTTAGTGTTATTAAGAGCTATAACAGCATTATGAAAGCACATGGTGACTATCACAAGACAAAAATGACTCATGCCAAAGCTGGACAATTACGGGTCTCAGATTAAACAAACAGTAAGTCTTAGAGAAATGATGTGATCATGGTTTTTTGGTCTTGTATACATTGTGAGCAGGGCTGGGACTACTTCCTAATTTCTAGGACGGTGTCCACAAACCGATGGCAGGTGTGAGTGTGGACTACAGTTTTCTTTCGAACAAGCGAATGCAGCAGCCTGCTGGCTTGAGTATGAATTTAATGGCACTCATTGCGCTCAACATTAAACACTTAAAAACACACAGTGGCCATGGCTGGCTGTTCTTTATAGGCTATAAAAAGCACCAGCTACTGTAGTTCAACAGGCTGGGTTTTAGCACCGTATTAATATTCATGTGATGAACCAGGCGCTATAGAACACCCTGGATAAAACAGTCTGTGGTCCAGAACACAGTAGCCAAACAAACAGGACTACAGGCAAAATTGTAACTCATTTTCACCAGGGCTTTCACACCATCTGTGAGATCTTGGTGTTCTTTTAACAACGACACATAAAAAATGTTGATTCCAGCCATACCTTAACGTTCTCTTCCCAGGAGAATACACTCTTGGGGGCTTCGCAGATCCCACACAGACCGGAAAGCTTTAAGTTGGACTCAGAGCATTAAAAAAAAAATGCATCAAGGGATTTTTTTTATTTAGTTCTGTA
This sequence comes from Xiphophorus maculatus, assembly GCF_002775205.1. Classification (NCBI taxonomy): domain Eukaryota; kingdom Metazoa; phylum Chordata; class Actinopteri; order Cyprinodontiformes; family Poeciliidae; genus Xiphophorus; species Xiphophorus maculatus. The sequence continues at coordinate 20,845,852 of NC_036455.1, read as the reverse complement.
TTGCATCACCTAGAATCATTTTCCAGAATTTCACGATTGATGTTCTTGGTTAGGCTGACGACTATTGACATAAATCTTGGTATGCAACACAATCAAAACCGTTTAGTGATAAGTTCACTAAAGGAAGCTATGTAGTACTGTGAGAGTGAAAAAGATTTACAATGATGTAATTTGTTATAAGTCCAACAAATTATATATATATATATATATATATATACAACCCAATTACGACTCCTCATTAGTTAACATGAACACCATTGAGGTTGTGTGTGTTGTGTTGTTAGTGTACTGCCTGACTGCACTGTATTTTGCATGTGGGCAGAAAAACCTTAATTTTGCTCTTGAATGACCTTTGAACCTCCGACAGAGCTAACAGAGCTATTGGGATGATACTGACAATGAGACCAGTAGATTTGTTGAAAACAATAAATTGCTCCTGACTTTAGCCTAAAACTCATTTGCATGAGGGTCATGTTAGCTGACCTGGCTGCTCTAAAATGCTCATATACTGTAGGTGTGATTGTGTGGTACCTAATCACCTTCCTTTTTTATCATTATTGCACAGGTGGTGCTGCTGTTTAGTTTTCTCCTCCTGACAACACTAGATGGCACTAAAGGACAGAGAAATAAAAACTTGCACTTCTTATTTACACAGAAATGTCCTTTCTGCTGTAAATGTTTTCATGTTATACATTATTTTACTGTTTTTAGACTCAGGTATTGCATTTTTACAAATGTTTTTGTACTATACTGCTTTTATTTTCAAATGTAGAACTGAATAATAAGCCACTGGGGTAACACAATGTCCTAATCTAAGAGAATCACCCCACCAGGTGGAGCCCCGGCACACTTATTCCACAAACTTCAAGGAAGGTGGAGCATCCAAACCAGAGGCGGAGAATTAGACGGGGAGGCCGTCCTAACAAAAAGTAGGAGGTGCCAGTAAAAGGGGGAGGTGTTTTCAGGAAGAGGGGGGTGCAAAAGGAGGTCCAATCAGCATCTGATCTGAATCGACCAATCAGAGGAAGAGAAGAAAAAAGCAAGAATAGGCAGGAGGAAACTGAGCAAATGACCCTTGATGAGAGAGGAGGTGGAGGATGGGAAGGATGGGGCGGGGAGGAAAGGGGCCCTGGAACAGGGATGGGTGTGTGTAGGCGTGTGTGTGTGTGTGGGGGGGGGGTGTTTGTGTGTGTGTTTAAAATGTTGCCTTTGCTCAAAAAAATCGTCTATATCTTTTGTCACTCTTCAATCGGAGATGCATTTCTGTTTTTTAACAATACTTATGACTTGTGAATTAAAAAAGCCAAAGTTTGCTGGAGAGGCCAAGTTCCTTTGATAAAGCACGAACAGAGGCAAACATTTCAACGCAAAGAGAGGCTCAGGGACAGCGTTAGTGGGAACGGACGAGGAAAAAACCCGAGATTTCTACATTTACCAATGAGTTATGATTTCTCCAACAATGACGCCTCGTTGAGCGATTAATGCTCAACGAGGTTTAGACATGCCTGCTGTTTTGGGGTGGAAAAAAACAAGTCTTTTTATTGCTTTCCTTGCTCTCTCTTGATTTGAATGTTTACACGGTCATTTATCTGTTGAGTGACTTTCATGATCATTGGGCCCTGGAAACCTCTTAAAAGCCTGGCACATAAATTCCAGAAACACGCCTGTCTTTAGAAAAATAAGCATTTTTGTCCCACATTTGCTTCTGCTGGTCATGGCACATGTGTGCCATTGTTTGTGCAACTCTGGTTTCAGGAAGACAAAATGAGAAGCTCAGTAAGAAAAAATAGAGGGAAAGAGTAGAAAACATGGCGGAGAGAAAGCTTTTTCCTTGATTGTTCCTCCTGACCCCCGTGCATCCTCTCCTACTCCCAGTTGAACGGCCAGTTTGGCTGCTGTTCAGTGGGTCAGAGGGGGTCAAAGGGTACTAAGACACCCACACAGAAATCTACACTGTAACCTCTGACCTGTTTCCCCATGATGCAGCTGAATGCTGGGAATGCAGCACAGAAAGCGAGGCAGAAAAGATTTTTTCCAATCAGCTTTACACCAAAAATACGTTTCTGTGGTCTTGTAAAAGGCTTTTTAAATGTTCCAGGAGGAAAATTTGACGTGCAAACTGTTTTTTTTTTTTTCCTTTGCCTTAAAGTCTCAGAAAAGGTTAGATCCCACTCTAACTGTGGGTAGCGTAGATGCGAATGCTGAGTATTATCTGTAATTGAACACATGAGACTTTCATAGCTGGTACCAAAAGCATGTGCTTCTCTGACTCGTCAATGAAGACTAGCAACTTACAAAAAAATAAAATAAAATAAAAATTAAGTAACCAGAATTTGGATGAACAAAACATATTTTTCAAGATTTTTGTGATCCCTAAGTAACTTAGGAAAATGTAAATAAAACAAAAACAATAGAAATATATAGTGTGCTTTTTTTTTTTAAAAATAGCAAGAATAATTTATTGTATTTATAAATTACAAAAAACAACATTAAGGAAAATACTGTCAAATGTGCATCTTTAATTTGAAACCAGAGCTGCAGAAGTGTGTGTGTATCTGTGTGTGTGTTCTGGGAGATGATGGGAAAAAAAACTCACAAATCCCTGAATGAAATCAATGCAGATATAAAATAACAGCTCACCCGAAGTTCTCCATTCAAAAAAAAAAAAAAATTGTTTAAACACAAGAGTCAAAGTGCATGCACTTACTGTAGCTGCTTACGGTTCTAGTAAAAGCACTCATGTTTCATTTCCAGGAAGCTCTCAACCTCTGATACAATAAAGCCTTTAAATTAGGATTACACAGTAGTTAATGCTATGTTAAGCTCTCTAATCTGTTTTTCTTTGAGTAATGCTTCTCACTGTCTGAGAAGATATGCATGTTTTAATTATAAACAACAGGGAATGAAAGGGAGGTGTTTTATTATCGGTATGAGGTTTGAAAAAAAACAACCAACATTGCAAGTTGCAGAAGTATAAAAAAGTACTTCTAAGTGTAATGAACATAACGGAAAGTAAGAGCATGTTGGAAGAACTTTAAAGCTGACTCTATAAAGTTTTGTGAGATCAACTAACAAGCTCGCACTGTGGGAGCGACCCGGAATTTTGGCTGCTATAATAATTTTACAGGAGCAACGGGACATATGGTAGCTACTAACTTATGGTACATTATTTCAGGGGTTACGTTTGGAAAAGCCACTATGTATCTCATTAATTTATCTCGTGAACTAAAATGCACTTTGGGGACATCGTGGCAGGGCATCAGTGAGGACCTGAAGTGAACTTTTCGTTTTTTTGTTGTTGTTTGTTTCTGGTTTTTAGAAGCAACTTTTGGTAAAAGTCAAGTGTTCTTTACCTGTGCTCTTTTTTAGTCAAATCTAGGGAGCCTTGCAAAAGTCTTCACTCCCACTGAATGCTTTCACATTGTGTCATGTTATCACCAGTAACGTGAAAATATTCTAGTGTTGTTTAATAGAGTAGCACAAAGTAGGGCATAATTGTGAAGGTAAAGAAAAATGGTCTTCAGTATTTCTAATGAAGAGAATCTGAATAATGTGAAAAACCTTTGGGTTCACCGCTTTTAATAATAATAATTTTTACTTTATTCATCCCAGCAGGGAAATTATTTCGCAGTTACAGCACACGACAGGAGCTGTGTCTGCAGGCAGCCAGCTGAGCCGGCGCCAGTTTTTGAAGGAGAACATGTGGTCGTCGGGACCGGGAGTCGAACCCGCGACGTCCGCAGGTCTAAGCCCTCCAAACGTGGGGCGTGCTAACCCGCTGCGCCACCACAGCACGCCCCTTAAAAGGAAGCACTCTCCTTCGAGCCGGATATTTGAAACCAGATTCAATTCTATTCTTTTAATAGAATTAAGTGCAACCACTTGCCTTTAGAAATGGACAAATTAGTGAAAGCATTAGTGAAGAAATTAGTAAGTTAATGTCACTCAAATGCGAGAATGATTGTTGGATTATAAAGCACTATATGAGAGTTTGCAATGTTACCTACAGGTAAAACTATGAGCTGCGACCCTGCTGCAAATCACAGCGAAAGCACCGATCTGTGTTGAGTGATGCGGTGGAGGCAACATCATGTTGTGGGGATGGCTCTCTTCAGCAGAGAACTTGAAGTTGGTCATAGTTGATGGAAAGAGCTACGTCGAGGGCAATTTGGGAAGAAAAAGTTGTTAGATACAACAGAGACTTCCCAACTGGGGCAGAAATGAACCCCCCACAAAAACTGTGGCCATTTAGCCAGGAGAACTGTGATGGATTGTTTGAATCAAAGAATATTCATACACCCAAATCTAAGTAGAAATGAGAGGCATCACCTGAAAAGGCTCAGCTACTTTGGCTAGATGAATAAGAAAAAAAAAAAAAAATCAGCCTCTGGATACCAGCAGAACTGCAGTTCTGTTGTGTAGTTTTATATTGACTCAGGGGGATAAACACAAATTCACACCACACCTTTCAGATGTATCCAGGTAAATTTTTACTTTATGATCAATGTGTCAAACTCATTTTCATTTTAGACCATATCAAGGTCATAAATGTCCTTGGAATATCCTCAAAAGGCTGAGGCAGAATGTATTGGTAAAACCCATTAACAAACTATTAAAATATTAATAAATATCTGCCTCTGCATTGGATGAGAACTTCTTAAAATGTAGTAATGTTGAACATCTTTTCATACTGATGTAATTTGACAGTATACAGATAAAAAATAACTGCTTTGATTTGATTGATGAAATAATATTTAAGTACACAGCTGTTATCTTCATGGTTCTATTTATGTGTTCCTCTCGAGCCTGGAGGGCCACATAAAAAGTTATGGTGGGTCAGATTTGGTCCCCAGGCCTCGAGTTTGACACTTGTGGTCTATGACATAAAATTTACTAAAGTTTGAAGTTGAAGCAAAACCAAATGTGAAAAATTTGTAGTTAGAATGACTACATCTGAAAGGCACTGAACATTTAAGTATTTTACATGCTACACTGGATTAGGAACAAGATTATATCTTTTTAAGCATCGTAAAGCAAAATATGTAAAGTTCAGAGCAAAATTATTATTATCCAAGGAATGTTAAAATTTTAAATAATAACATAATTAAATTTTATGGGTCTAATTTAATTTGACCATTATAAAATGCATTGGGTGGGATTTGAATCCAAGAAATAATCTACAGCTTTAGGTCGGAGAGAACTCCACATAAACCTTCAATCTTGAACACTTGGAGCTTCTTGCAAAAGATGACTCGGCAAAAATACCAACATGAAAAGGTTGACCGACAATTTTAGGAAGGTTTTTACATTTCTAAATAAAGTCGGACACATGTCATTTTTCATGTGGATATTCTTATAAAAACAGATTATTTTTTTTTCCTTGAAAATGACATTCTGTCGTAAATTGCTGGTTTGAGATCGGAAAAGAGTGAAAGCAGGAGCTCTGGAGGATCGTGATGTGAAGACTTTTTTAATGGCGATAAACAAACTACAAGCAGGCACAACAGGATCAGGATGAGGAACAGACAGGAACAGGGTGAACTCAAAAACCAGCAAGTAATGAGAAGCAGCAGGCAGGATTCGGGGAAAGACAGACAGACAGACAGACAGACAGACAGACACAGAGACGAGGGAAGAAGTGGAGAACCAGGAGGCTAGATGGTGAACAGAAGAATGTGGCAGTGAGTGACAGATAATGAGGAGCTTATATATTGATGAGCTTGATTACTTGACAAAGAACAGGTGGTGGATTAGAAACAGGGTGAAGCTGAAAGAGAAGACCAAGCAGGCCGACTGAGGGAGTTATACATAAAACTAGAAAGGAATTCCTTGTAAATTGTCTATTCTATTCGGGTGAAAATATTTTTGTTGCTCTTGAACCAAAAAGACTTTAAAAACATCCACAATGTAAAGTTTGGGGAAAAAAAGCAGTTTGACATACCACATTTAGCTAATAGTTGGAATTTTTTTTTTATACCCTGCCTGGATTGCGTGTTTTTTGAATTTCCACTCTATTTTCCCACACTCAGGATACATGGATGTGTGTGGCCTGTTTTGTGTGAATAAAATATTTCTTTACCCTGATTGTTTGTGATGGTGCTGCTGTAAAAGAATCCCCACTTTTTTCTCATTTCCCCACACAATCCCCACCTACCCCAGAGCCATTCCCGGCAACCGGAATTGGAGCATACAGCGCATGTCTGCGTATGCTGTATGCACGCGTTTGGCTGTGCGTGCATAGGCGTGCGTATGTAGGGGTGTGTGCGTGTGTGTGTGGCTTACATACACACAGAGGCAACACGATCCAGACCATTGCTTTCAGAACGGCGTGCAGGATCCCCAGAGTTTTGAGAGAAGACAGAATTAAAGGGCGGGAGACGGAGAGAGATTTGACCTCGGTGAAGCTGTTCGCGCACACGCACTCGTGCACGGTGTGTGTGTCTGTGTGTGTGCATATCTCTGAGTGGTAGGGACAGCTGTGGGATAGTGACATCATCTGGTTGCTGATTCGCGTATTTGATCTGGGCAGAGAGAGAGAGATTGAAACTGAAACATCTGACTTCTCTTTGGACCCACATCCTTTGGGAAAGTTTGGGAAAGTTTGGGAACGTCTGCGTGCGTGTGCTTCCGAGCACATCTGGATGTGTGTGTGCATTAAAGATATAGGAGCAGCAATAAAAACACCACACTGAACTGTACACCTCGTTCTTTCTCTCCGTCTGCCTCCCTGCTGATTGATGAGTTGTATATATCCTGCGCGGTAACCAGATCCGTTTTATCCAGAGGTAGCTGTAAATACAGTCTGCTGGAGTGCCAGGCTGCCAGGCAGACAAGCCGACTGTCTCTGGCAGGGATTTGGCAGAAGCTGTAAAACCCTGCGGTGGAGGCCTCCCCCCCCCGGGAAGCAATGGACGAACACACGATGTACCACCGTAATGAGATGAGAGCATGGATGCAGTGGTGTGCGTTTGACTGTGGGCGTGTGCACGAGCGGGATAGAGGGAGGTCAAATGAGGCCCATGTTAGCATAGACGTGCAGATTCATTAGACATCGGAGTTGATTTAGGCGGTAAATTAGCTGTTATATGGAGATGAGCGAGGCAGAGAGGTGGTGCGCTGATGTGACTTTTTGCAGTTCACTGAAGAGGACAGAAATTGGAGGACATGCAGAAGTCGTACACACAGAGTGACACAACCATGTTAGAGTGTAATTATCTGACAGCAGAAACACACACACAAGTCCGTATTTCTACCCATATCAGGACTTTGTATTGACTTCCATTCATTTTAGTCACTATTTATGCCTCACCCAGACATGTTCCCTAACCCTATCCAGTACTGGTCTATTCTGAAATCGAATTCACACTTTACCTCCAAACCAAACCACATCATCTTAGTTTGATGATGTGGCCCTATACAAGGGGGTGTATTGTATTAGAACCCGGCTTTGGTCCCCATAAGGCCCATTTGTCTCTAAAAGGTTAGTAAATATGTTATAAATGGCACTAATTAGATAGATATTTAATTGCAGTATGTTTTTCTATCTTCACGAGGACTTTGTATTGACCTCCATTTAATATTTTATTCATTTCTATAGTCTAACCCTAACCCCAAAACCTAACTGTTACCAGACTAAACTCAATTGACACCTTAGTCCAAAACTTAACCTCTAACCCAAAACAACACTTCTTCATATGGGGCCCATTAAAGTAAAGGTTTCTGACAACATATTACATTTAGAATACCATGACCCTTTGCATGCTAATACATTACCTATCATGCAAATACTCTTCATTATTGTTGTTGTTTTTTTTTATCATTGTCTCCAAAATGCCGAAAGCAAACTTAAGAACAATAAAAGTGAACTGATAGATAATTGACCAATATGCTAATGTTTATACTTTTAAAATATTAAATTTTACTGTCTGTTTTTTTATTTTGTGAGCAGAATGTTCTGCTCTGCTTAAACTGTGATCACGTTTGCTATAGCACTAGCCAAACGCAACGCCACTGTAGCACATTTGCAGAGAACAGAATTGATGCACTGAAAACAAGCGGTCGAGTGACAAAAACAGAGAGAAAGAGTGAATCTATTGAAAGTGAGAGGAGGGCTACCACCCTTCAGAGCAGACAGCACACCCTGTCTCACTCTCAGCAAGTCAGCTCAGACACAAAAGGTACAAAAGCCATCTGGGATAGGCGGCTACGCTACATCCAGAGACAAAAGGGGCTCATTCACACAGTTCGGCCCAGCCAGAGCCATCTGCTCTTGGTGAGAGTGAGTGGGCGAGGGGACACCCGGTACCTCCAGAACCCCCCGTTGCTCAGAAGCACAACATCTGATTTCAGCACAATATGAGGACAGAAGTATGGAAATATGAATTTGGATGAGCCGCTTTACAAAACAGGCAATCACAATGAGAGTGGTGGCCGATACAAGCATGAAAGGCTCACGCATCGGGAACGACAACATGTGCTGCCCTCTGCACAACAATGCTAAAAAAGAGAGCAACTGCTAGAAAGACAGCGAGCGAGTGCGGACGCATGCAGTTGTACATGGGCTCTGCAACGTAGCATGTCATTCATCATGCAGTGGAAACTAAACAAAGAGACAGAGGAAGCTGGAGGGAGTGCGAGCAAATGTCCTTGCTGTTTATTTTGTAAACTTTATCTAGCATTGTCTGGGCCCAGAAGTGTTATAAATTTCTGTAGGAAAAACATTCCACTAGAGCACAGATCCTTCTCAGCTTCGGCATTGCGGGACAAGTTAAGAAATAGCGTGAAATCACAGCTGAAACACAGGAGGTTGTACAGTGCAATTGAACCCACACTGAGACTCTATCTGAAGTAGAGATTGGCATGACATATCAAGCACGCAATCATAAAAGTTATGAATGTGCACACTGTCCAATTTTTACCATCTGGACTTGGGATTTCCCCCCATTTGATTTAGTGTCCTTTCTTTTTTTACTCAATAATCCTCTTTGAAAGAAATCTGTTGAGTTTCTTACTGACCTTATGAATGTAGACGCAACACTTCACTCTATGCATTGACCTCTTCAGACAGTAGACTGAATAAAACAGCTGCAATAACTTGATTTGTTGTCTGCTATAGTTCAAAGTTGCTCTTGGAGTTATCAGAAGCATAAGAATCAAAAATATTTAAGAAGTTTGCTAAAGGTGTATCTTTCAACCAAAGTGGTGTGGGTTATGCCTTCTAGTGACATTTTTGTAAATGTTCTAAGTGTACTGTAGGTAAAACAAGTGAAGACAGTTTGTCAACTCTTTTTTTCCAAAACCCTTAAGATACAAAAAAACCCCAAAAGACTTCAGAGCTACTGTTCTGCTGCTTTGTGATGCAGCCTTTTACCGACAAACCAGAATCAAATCACTTGACTCCCTCCCAGGTCTCTGGAGAGCTGGATGAAAAAAAAAAAATAGCTTAAGTAATTCACAGCAGAGGGGCAAAATGGACTCGAGCCTCTTCAAAAAAGGCAAAAAACCAAACATTTCACTCTCTGACATATTCTCATCACGTTCCATCTCTGCTTTTTTGGTTTCGAATCAAACTCAGAAGACACAACAATCTGCCCCTAGTTAAACTCGCAGCACAGCAGCAGCACTTGGCTGTCATCAGCAGCTATTGTTAAACTGTATCAGACACAATGACAGCCTGTCAGCGGTAAGTACTTGGCAGCTTCTATTATTTCAGTGTCAACACTGTCATCTCAAAGCTTTTGTCTACCCACTCTTCACTGGCAAAACACTGTTTACACAGTCAAGTTTGAGCAGGCAGGTAGTATTTTTATCCTTGACTTTAAAGTGGGTTTTTTTTTTTTGTTTGTGTGTTGATTGTGGCGCTACTTGTGCGGCAGTGAGCAACGCACTGGATTTGTGAATCCGTTCGAGCAGGGAAGCACCTGAGTTTACTCTGAGATCAGACGTCGAGGTGCACACCGACGAGAGACGCGGTGTCAAAATGTACGCCCGCGCGATAATGAGTAGCTTTGTTCTCAAACACAACCAAACTGAACAGTGTGGAAATCCCTCTCAGCTGGTGACAGACGTGTGTCAGAAACCTCAGATTAATGAAGGCGTCTCTCAGTCAGCTGTGTCCCGGAGTTCCTCCCTGGAGCTTAGTGTCTGCTCAAATCTTCTTAGGTTGTATGTTCACAAGATGTCCCACAAACTTAACGTGCACATTCATTCCCATATGATGTGTTGTTATTGTTGCGATATCTCTCGCATGATATGTTATTCATAGAACCCAAGAGCCACAAATTACGTGTGGATCTGTCCGTTCCAGGGTTGATTACAAGCTGGATTCTGCTACACTAACTCAAGAAGATTGTGTTCTGTCAGTTTGTGTCATATTGAGTGAAGTGGAGGCAAGAAGAAGAAAGAAAGAAAGAAAGAAATGTGCGTCCCTTACGGTTAAATTGAATTTTTGCACATTTCCCTTGTGGAAAACATGGAGACCAAAATGGTTCTCAGAGAAGCAGGGGACTAAGAGGAAAGCCCTTCATGTGGAAGAGCAACAATACATCCAGAGATGAAGTGATACACGACAATAAAGCAATATTTTATTTTAACAATATTGTTGGGAGATCAAATCATTCTTATAAATAAAATGTAAGAAGAACTTTAACCAGCATACAATATTCCAACCCAGATCTAACAAGTGTTAGACAACTAAGCTACTTAATTGAAAAAACATAAACACAGTAATAATTCACTATTATAGAAAATATTTTGGTGTTTTAATTGTCGCTCACTTTAAACTGCTACATACAAAGCAACAGGATGTGAAATATTTCATGCATGAAAAAGTTACATTGCTGTGATTCGATTTATCACAGTTTGACTGAAATGTTGTTTCAGTAAATAATATGTTCTTAATGAGGCAGGAGCAAAATATGCATTTGCATGTTAAATTGCAAATGCAAACATTCATCATTCTCACTTCTCCAGGGTCATGCCGCCCCCCTCCCCTCACAAGATGCCACTCTGGGCGGTTGCCCATGTCGCCCATATCAGAAACCGCCACTGGTTGTACCGGCTCCTCTGGTTACAAGTGCATGTTAGTGCCTGTGTTTCCCTTACAGAATATCCAAAGTAGGCTTAGCTTTCTTGATTTTCGCTCACCAACGTAGTCACAGTCATTTGTTGAAAAGCCACCCACAAAGTGAGGGATTACACCAGCACAGCTTGAACTAAATACACTCAAGTGTACTGAAGAGTGACAGAAAAAGCTGCCCTTTGCTGAAGCTTGACAGGGTTTTGTTCAAAGTCATTTGTATATTGTATGCTGACATCCTGCACGTTTTTCATTAGAAACAAACACATTTCTATCAAACTGTCAAGAGGCCAGCTAAAATAAACGTTCACGTGCCTGATACTGTTACCCTCATCATATTTTGAAGCCTTGGTGTCCTTTTCAGCCAGCCATTTATGTGGTCCAAGTTATCCAAGTTGCATGTGACTCAATTACTACTTGTCCTGACTCCTAGCACTTTAGGGAATTACCAAGAAAGTAACAGGGAGAAAACGCTGAAGAATTCACACTGTGTTTTGTTTTTTGTTTTTTTTTTTACTTTTTGGAAAGCTGGAACAAAAGTGCATTCATCTCTTCAATGAGTCCCTTTTTTCAGAGGATACAAACTACATGCATGAGTTGGATCCACTGAGTAGCACTAAACAGCCTCTGTGATGTGATGTATTGAATTTTCGAACTAACTGGATTGAATTTGCAGAATAGATTTAATTTGCAGAGGCAGTTTAGGTGCTCTGGGGCCAGACCTAAAACCATTAATGGCTCACTGTCTCAACAATTTCCATCGTAACTTGTTTCATGATTTGTATGCCGGCAGCTTATCAATTGCCACATACGGTCATTGAGAAAAAAAAATAAAACTGCCTGCTCTTCTTCTTCTTCTTCTTCTCTTTCTTTTTCTACGCTTGGCTTCTGTTTGCGAAAGAGTGTGTGTGCACTCGCAGAGTGGAAAGAGGTTTTTGACAGGTTTTGACAGGTATGGCACGGTGGCAGACCTCCTGGCTGTCAAACAAACAGACAAACCTCTGAAACCAGACATAAACAGTGCTCACTAAAGAAAGATGACGGATGGATGGCTGTGCGGACTGGGAGGGGAGTGTGCAAGTGGCTGAAAAACAAAGGAAGAGAATAATAAATATTCTTCACTCGCTCTTTTTCCTTCCCTTTTGTCTCCTTCACTCAACACCTGGCTCTCACCTGGACGAGTGGACAGAACCGCAACAAGATGCTGCCTCGCACAAGTAAATATAAACACACCTCAAGTGCTCTGCGTCTTGAAACGGGCCCGTGCAGGAGGAAAGCTGATCGGTGTTTTTACAGAGTTTTGCCAGTTGGAACTTGTCGTGAAAGGATATACAGTGCCTCGCAAACGTATTCACATCCGCTGAGCGTTTCGCACATTTTCACTGGGATTTTACATCCAAGACACATGCAAAGAAGTGAACAATTGGAAATGGAAGGGAAATCATAGCTCGTTTTTTTGAATACAGAAAAAATCAAAAGGCTTGCGTTTGTACTCAACCGCAGTTACTTTAAAGCCCCACGTAAAATTCAGAGCTACCAATCAACTTCTAACAGAAAGTTTCATCTTGAGTAATTTTGTATAAATACACTTTTTCTATGAAAGTCTCAAATGTTAAAGAACTTTTATAAAACAAGCAGCATCACAAAGATCAAGGAACGCAGCAGGGATCTTAGAAATAAAGTTAAAATCCAAATCAGGGTTATGGTGATACAACAATGTCATAAGCTCTCAACATCTCGCTGAGCACTGCTGAGTCCATCACCTGAAAACTGTAAGAGTGTGACAAAACTGTAAATCTACCTACATGCTCACATACATCCACAAGTTATGGGGGAATTTGTCAACAAGATAAATTACAAATTCATCATGCAATCCATGAGTCTTGCCATCAGAAGCAAGCAAGCCATAAGCAGTCTGGTTAAGGAAACAAAACCCTTGTGGTGAAATAATGTGTTCTGGTCAGAAGGGACCAAAATGTAACTTTTTGGGTTTCTATGCAATGGCCTATATTTGCATAGCACTTTATCAAGCCAGAGGACTCCAAAGTGTCTTACACTATAACCAGCCAATCATTCATACACACATTCGTACAATACTGGTGGTAAGCTTCATTGTATCCACAGCTGTCATGTTTTCCACTTATGACTTGTCATATTCTCAAACTCAAGTGGTCATCTTTGGTCAAAGACAGTAAAATATATCAGAGCGGTGATTAAAAATACAACATGGGGTGGAGGTGGTTCCGGGAATAAGAGTTTGTCCTGTGAGCCGTGGGCTGACAGTTCAACCTGCTGTCTTCATCTTAGTCATTTTACCATTGTGTCTTTGGGCAAGACACTCCACCCATCTTACCTGCTGGTGGTAGTCCAAGGGTCTGGTGGTGCCAATTGAATGGCAGGCTCACTTCTGTCAGACTATGTCTACAACGTAGCTTTATAAAATGAGCTTGTCAAAGTCCAGACCTAAAGGCAACTGAGAGTCTGTGACAATCAACCCAATTTTACTGAATCAGTGGGCAAAACGTTCATTCTCAAATACAGTGAATGTATATCTCAAAAGATTAGAAGATGCTATAGTATTAACTCAGCAGGCTAATTAAATTTTATGTTTCACCTTCAAGGTTTCCACCAGAAAACTTGCTAAGCCCAGTGGTTGGGCGCTCAGCAGTCATTCATCCAGCGGCCTGCCATGTTTTTGAGTTAAAAAATGTGTAAAGTTGACAGGAAATTTGAAAATATAATTTGATAATTATCGTATTTTCCTGACTATAGAGCGCACCATACTAAAAGCCGCACCTACAAATTCTTTGAAAAAAAAAAAAAACTGGAAACGTACATATATAGGCCGCACCGGGCTATAAGCCACTGGTATCTCCACCGCTCTTGGTTTTTCATAAGGACCCAGCAGAGGGCTGTGTCCTAATAAATCTGCTGGATATATAAAGGATGCAACCCTCCGTCTCCAACGCTGAACTGTGGTTTCGTTCACTCCGAGTTTGCGTGCAGCGTCTCTATTTCCCTCCTGTACTGCCAGATCAATAGCCTTCAACTTAAAAGCTTCATCATATGAGTTTGAATAAATTTCTCCGTCGTGCCTGCTGCTAGCATGTGCTTGTTCTAAATGAAAATCAGCACTTTCTTCTTCGTTTTCCAATTTTGACTTCCAATGATTCACTTCCTGCTAAAGAGCCCCCTGGTGGTTGAAGAAAAGTCCACAGAAAAGCCGCACCGGGCTATAAGCCGTATGGTTCAAAGCGTGGGGAGAAAGTAGGGTGCTTATAGTCCGAAAAATATGGTATGTGTTATTGGAAGATTGGAATATTAATATTTGAACGGCAACTATAAAGTCTTAAACAATGCAAACATTTTATAAAGACTTAAATAAATAAGCAAAGCTAAGCCTGCTGGGGGCAAAAGTAAAGCCCGGTGGTCCGCCAGGCTTATAATACACTGGGGAAACCCTGCACCTTTCAGGTTTTTATGTCAAAAATCTTGAAAACTATGTATGATTTTCCTCTTACTTCACAGTAATGCTGCGACTATGTTGTGTTGGTCTAGTAGCTAAAGCCCAATGATATTGTAGCATGATGCAACGAGGTGAAGTTAAAGTAATACAAGCACTTTTGCAAGTCACTGTTTAGTCAGAGGGCTCAATTAGAGCATGTGGAATGCTGGGAGAAGCACAGAGTGAGCTTTCAGGAATAAGTAACATAGACTGGAGGGAGTGTGTATAAAAAAAAAAACAGGAGATCTGTGTATTTCCTTGGTGAGAGGGTGCTGATGGTTGAGTTGGAGTGGTCTGTCAGGCTTGTCACCCTTACAACCAATCCTTTATTTCACGCACTTGGTAAAAAAAAAAAGAGGCCTCTGGCTTCTAAACCCCTGTATACACCAACATACACAAACCTTCCCTTACACCACCCGAAAACACCCCTACACACACAAAACTAATTCATTCCACTTCCTCATTTAGCTCTGCCAGCTAGAGATCCGTTTCAGAGAACTTACACAACCTGTTGATGCTGTGCTGAAACTCTTGGGAGTCTTTGCGAGTCTTGTTTTAGCAGAAGAGCTGCACCTGGCATGCTCCAAGCTGGAAACACCACGAGGAAAACGGCATCTTTCTTCTCGCTTTGGCACACTGCCAGGCATGCAGGTGTGAATTATCTGTGCGAAAGCATGCAAACGTTCGGCTTCGAATCTGTCACCGTGTTTCTGCCGAAAGAAGCCAAGATCACAGCAGCAGTCACAACAGTGTCTTGGTGCACAAAAGGCACGATGGACAGATGAATGAAGGAGGGATGAGCTGAGTGAGTCGCATGAAAGACGGATGGTCTAATGGATGGATGATTTAAGTGACAAGAGAAATGACAGATGTTGCTGAATAAATGGATAGATTGACAGATCGATGGAGAGGCGAACAGATCCGTGGAGATGTAAAGTGACAAAAGCCGGGAGGAAAGAAAAATGAAAGCACACGGGGAAAGAAGATATCATGTTCAGTCACTGAAACACTCACAGAGAAGAAAAGAAATCTGAATAATGGCTCTTGAAGCCATTTATCTTTAAATGTTTTATGGTACAAACTGAGGTTTTGACAGCTCCTAAAGTGACTGAGAAAAAACATCTCTACAAGAAGTTCAGCTTTGAGAGTGGACTTCCGTTTCTTCCGGCTCCGTAGATAGATGAAAAAGCAGGATGGAGCAGGAATGCTGTGTTCCAGCTTGAAGGCAGGAAAAACACACAGACTGAGAGACTTCCCATCCGAATCTCACACGCAAGAGATAGACAGAGGATGCGGGCAGGGACAGAGGGTTTCGTTATACATCTGCATTTCATAATCATCTTGTGTGGCTTCATAAGACTTTTCAAATGGAAAACAGTAAGTGAAAACAGCAAACACAAATGTGGTTCATTTGTGTGTTTAACATCAAGCAAGAAATTCCATGGAGGGAAGCATTCCCACTGCCAGAGCCCGACAGCAGGAAACGCTTCCAGATATGGAGTATAAATTTGCGTTTGGGAGAAATGCTCAGAATTGCGTATCAATGGAGGTGTAAAAAAAAAAGTTGTCATCCACAGTAATGGACGTGAGAGCTGAAGTTACTTTAATTCTTAATCCACTGCCACACTCTTTTTTTATTCAGTCTATGTCAGAATATGGCCTAAATGCAAAAATTTGGCCACTTTTGTAAAACATGTCCATATTAAATAAAGATTGTGACTCGAATTTGTACATGGACTCGAGTTGCTCCTAATTGGCAATTAAGAATCAGCAACTGATAAGTTTGGGCTGACTTACCTCCGACAAGTATTTAGGTTAGGGTTATTCAGCACACGTTATGCTAATTTTAGTTTTGTTTCATTTTTGCCCATTTTTAATGATCCCGAGATGAAAGGTGAATGTTTTACACACAGCTAACAAGTGTCCCTGAGTGTTCAGATAAACATTAGGTTAATAAATCAGAAGGACTGCTGTCAGTCAGATCTGCTTCAAATGTTTAGCTTGTCGAGGTGAGTAAATTGCATCAGTGCAACGGCAGTAATGACCAACATTACTGATATAATCCCATGTCGTTGTTTCACATGTTGATGCTTCGAGAGCTTCCCCAAGTGCTAAAATGTGTAGCATGCTTCCTAGTTCTTGTGACAATGTCAGATATTATTATAACAGGTGATAACGAAATTAGCACGAAGCCTTCAGGTCTCGGCAGGGATCCAAACAGTTATTTGACCTCAAGATGTTGAAATCCATCCAGAGTGTGCATCCAGAAATCCATTTCCTTGATTTTGTTGGTGGCTGTTTTTACAGCATACTGAGGACTAGCAGTATGCTAGTCCTCAGTACCTCAGCTAGGACTAGGACTGAGGTCCTAGACTGCTAGGACCTCAGTATACTAGCAGTATGCTAGTCCTCAGCATTTATAGCACAATGTAAAAGAGAGCATATTCTTTTTTGAGAGATCCTGCTGACATAAAATCTTAGTACTCTTTTCTTATCACACATAGCTCTCCAATCATTGCTTTTGTTTTATTTTGTTTTTTTTTTTGTTTGTGTTTTTGTGTGTCTGATTTCACTGTTTTCTCCAAACATCAGTCAGTTGAGGTAGATGACCGGCCACACAGGGTCAGGTTCTGTTTGAGGCTGTTTCTTGCTGAAAGGGAGTCCTTCCTTTCCTCTGTCACCACATGCAATCTGGGCTTGCTGCAAATAAGGTGTGCACTATGACATTGCAACCTCACTCAGGAGGAGGGATTGCTGGAGAATCACAGACTCACGTTTCCTTTAAAAAAATCTTTTTACCAATCGGTGTGTATATATATATATTTCTGTATATAACTTGCATCGGTTTTTCATGTTCAGTGCCTGCAGGTGAAATTTATTGCAAATTACCCCAATATAAACACATTAAATGGAATTGGATTACCACTTTGGACTAAACTTTAGAATGTTCTGTGTTCTTAATTTGCATTATAAATACTTTGAATAATAGTTGCTAGAATCCCTTCCTTATCACTCATCCTGATGCAGCCTTCCTGCATCATGGTCATTGAAATGAAGGTATTAGAAAGCCTGCAGTAGGTCAACATATTGGTAGACAAGTGAAAAAGAAAACCATTAAAGTGCCAGACCAACTAGACAAAATAGGATGGTACATTTGTAATCAGCTTTGGGTACCCCATTCAAGTAAATACAATATTAATTGTGCTTCTTTTATGCTATTTTGGAAAATGATTTTTTTTTTTTTTCATTTTGTAAGCCTGTGGGCAATAGGTGCAAGCAGCATTATGTAAAAGACTCATATGTAAAATACCTCCAGCTATATAAAGTTAGTTTTTCTAACACTAACTTTATATTTTCAATATGATATCATTGTTTGTTTGTTTTTTATTCCACTGTTTTGTTTCCTGGTGTGTCTGAACATTGTGAAATTTATTGTCCTTTGGAGACTTACTAACATCACATCACAAGCTAGTTAATTATCATCAGTGATTTCTGAAGGGAATATCTGGGGCATATTTTCCCGATGACAGCTATTCGATCTTTATCAGCTGACATTGAACAAATGACCATTTCATTCGGTTCAGACGGAGACTCTGTTCCCCCTCAGGAATGACTCTTGTTCATTGCTTATACAGAGACATCATCTTCTGGCAGTTGTAGTGCAACAAAGAATGGCTTGGAAGTGATCTTTTTAAGTGTTTTAATGTTGTTTTTTTTATGTGAGTCATTGTTTCTGAGGTTTGTGTTCAAGTTAAATTAACCCTGATTATTTTTTAACCAAAGACAGACAATGTTGTTTTTCTTTTTATGAAACGAGTCAGCAGAAAAATTAACAACAATTTTCAAATTGAGAACAGAAAAAAAAAAAAAAATCCTTTTTTAGCTCTTTTTTAAAACAATAAATATTTAGCTGAAGAGAAACTCCTTTGACTTGTTGAGTTGTGCCATTATAGTGGAGCTTTGTGAGCCTTTCTCAGGTCAGTCTGCACCTCACAGCTGTGGGACAAGAGGTGGTGAAAAGTCAAAAGATACAATTTAACCAGGCACACACTTTTACAAACCGCCACCTACACACCATGTGCGCACTCAAGTTTAAGTTTGTGCACAGTTTGAAGCGTCCGTTGACCCTCCAACTTCGTCTGCACACACGTTACCGGGACCTTATTCATTAATCTTCATTTCAACACACACTCCGGCTGCCGTCAGCACATATGCTCCCAACAATCACTTCGCACTGTGTATTCTCTCTCCCACGCCGCCTCGCACACACACGAGTTCTCAGTGGGTGAGATCTGATTGCTGACACTGATATCAGGTCCCCTCTTGCTGCTGAGCTGTCCATCTGGTTGCCCGATCAGACGACAGAGTGGGGTCCTCACCGCGGGGCTCCTGTCACTGAGTATTAGGACCGGGCTGACGGGAGATCTGCACTGACATTGAGGATAATATTGGCATCAAAAGATGCCTTTGGAGCTAGTATCACGTTGAGTTTACAGTGGAACATGATGACATGTAAGGTGGCCGGGTCGAGTCATTTGCAGGGCATAGTGTACTCCTACGATCCAGTGTGTATTTTCCTGGCTTTTTCAAGAGGCAAACATTTGGAGTCTCACTACGCTACTGTCCTTTGCTAAGGTTTTAAATGCGATGACAATTTTGTCACGTCACTGCAGCAAACATTAAGGCATTTTGGAAGTTCATGTGACAGAAGGAGAAGACTCGTGCTCACTTGGTTGTGGGATACACCTTTTATACACGGTGCAGACCAACAGGTGGACATTATGGACTGTTACACGTTGGTCATCTGCGGGGTCACCTGGAGGGACAGAGAGCAATCTGATGTCAGGGGGCGGCAGCCAATTGAGAGTCTTCGTAGCTATTTAATGAAGAATCACAAATGTGAAAAATTTCTCACTGTGTAGGATAAGCACTCCTCAAATGTGTCACCTGCAGATACAAAAATAGTAAAAGTGGACGAGTTGAAGCGTTAGTGTCAGCATTACTGTCTGAGCACATTTCCACATAAAACATGCCCAAAATCTTTTGACCAATCACACAACACATCCAATGGAGCAAATTCATGCCGTAAAAAAGAGCCATTCCACCGTGTGGAATGGTTCGACTCAGCCAAAATGTCGCAATTTCTGTAATTCAACAACGTCAGTGAGTGATGACTTCGAGCCTTTAAGCCATACCTGTGAAAGCATTGTTCATTCAAGGTGTCAATAAAGCAGTCAGGCTGAATGGATGACGTCTTTTAACATGGATCAAATCCTGCAACAGATACTACAGGTTCGATTTTGGTGTGTAATTTGATTGGGCCTTGCCGAACTCTGCACAGGATTGTTGACCAGGTTTCAGGTTTTTTGCAACTCCTTTATTCCTGTTTTTACCTACCGTCTAATCAGCTCTGACTGGTTTTCCTGTCTCTGCTGGAGAAAAATATCCCCATGGCGTGATGCTGTCACCACCACGTTTCACTTTGAGAATGGTAGGCGTAGTTTGATGTGCAGTTAGTTATTAGCCACACATGCCCGTAAACAAAAAAAAAATCTCAAAATTTGGCACAACAGTTCCCCTGTGAACAGATTCTCTCACCTCACCTGGGTGCTTTTTAGCACACTTCTAAATCCCTAAAAGAAATTCTGTATTTACATGTGATTACATTACACACCTTTGGTCTGTGTTGATAATAATAATAATAAAGTGACTGCTGAAGGTAATTAGTTACACTGGATATTTATTTGGGGCTCTCAGAGCAAGTGGGACCTGAATGCAAATGCACATGCCACTTTTATGATTTTTATTGTGATTTAGGAAGCTCTATTTCACTTTCCTCTCATTTCAGAATCATGTGCAACTTTGTGTTTGTTTCTCATAAATTCGGAGTAAAAACGGATCAAAGCTTGTGAGATGTTAAGCTTTTGTTACGCTATGCTGTAATATTTCCCTGGTGTTGTGACGTTTCTGAATCACAAAATTTCCAGACAGCATGAATCACGTCAGTAGACATGCAGCCCCGATGCACAATGTGCCAATCCAATCAGCTTTCCGGTGCTGTTTTTCAAAAACGTCCAAATTGTTGGGGTCTTGTGTTTGTTTGAAGTTTGTTTCTAGCAGGGCCTGACTGATTCAGTACAACATAGACAAATAAACTCCAGATCTGGGTCTTGCCAAGCAAATCAGAGCTGCTGAATGATTCAATCCCACCGTTTATTATGGTTTTTACGGCATGAATTCCAAATGAGGGCCCGAGCACGAACAGGCGAGCGGGGGGGAAAAAAAAGCAGGCACTTATGCTTTGTATATTTATTGCTCCCAGGTCCTGTCTGTATTTTCTGTATTAAATCTTCTCTGTTGAAAAGATTAATTCAAAATCTACAATGCCACATTGTCAGAAATAAGAACAATGGTTCAGAAGGAAAGTCAGACTCTAGCTCCCAAATTGCAGTGAACAGAGGGGCCAGTGTGGGCTGGAGTCATTTCTCCCATCGTCCCCAGCTGTGACTTGGCTGTCAGTGAGACATTTGGCCCTCTGGCTGAGGGCGACAGGAAGGTTTAGGTGTTGTAATCAAGCTCCCCTTATTCCTCCAAGGCTCGTTACGATGCTCAAATTCTACACTAATTGGCCAGTGAGTCCCCTGGCAGCCAGGCACCCTGTCTGCCCAGCAACACCCCATGGGGGGAAAAGAAAGAGCGGTTTTTATTATTTTCATATTGTAGCAATATATAACCTTCTAGTGAATTTTCCAGAATTTAGAAACAAATAAAGTACAGATCACACACAAGTGAAACCAGGTATATACACACAGTGTCTGAAAAGAGACATAAACATTATTTTTGGTTCAATTAGGCTAAACTTTTCTTGCTTTAGGTCTCTTTCTTATTTCCATTTGCTAAATGTCAGAATAATAAAAGGTGTTTTTGGAGATTTAAATGTACTTTCCAAACACAAACCCTTCCATATGCAACATTTAGAAAGTCCAGTTTGATGTTTGATGATGTAAAGACTTTGACAGCATGTGGATTGGCTGTTTTGCTGAGTGGGGATCTGATGCTTTTCACATAACAGATAGGATGAAGAAAAGCATGTAGAGATATTGAAGCAACATTTTGGGAATCGGTCAGGAAATTAAAACTTGGACACAAATAGTTCTTATGATTGGACAATAAATGTAAAAAAAAAATACCATAATATTTGTTACAAAGTGGCCTAAGAACAACAAAGCTGATGTTTGGTGTGACCATCGCAAAGCCTTGATCTCAGTCCTACAGGAAATCAATCAGTCAAGTTTATTTGTAAAGCACATTTTAGCAGCAAGAAAATTCAAAGTGCTTTACATCATAAAAGCATAAAAATACAAAGCCATTAAAGACACCACCCGGTCAAAAATGGTAAAAAAAATATATGTGTAAACAAGGTGGACTTTATATCTGACTCAGCTGCATGTGTTCAGTCTGGAGGAATATGGCAAAATCAGAAAATTACTCTGAGATGCCTGTGGAAGAATACACAAAAGGTTTGACCTAAGCCATTAGGTCAAAACAAAAACAGTCAAATTCTAAAGAAATGCATGGAAACTTCTGACTATGACAAGTTAGTCTTAACAAAATTATCAAAAAAATCTCTCTTTCGTTATTCTTATATTTACCAAACAATTCTGACTGAGCTTAAACACAAATTGTTTTATTTGATTTCATGTCAGACAGTGAGAAAAATAAGCACAGGTATCTCTTTATCCTGTTTATTATGCTAATGTTGTTTTCCAGCTGTATGTACAAGACCTGAAATTAGCAGGTTTCTCTGCTAATTTCTGCTAAATTTAAAAGTAGAAGTTCTTTTGAGAGCTGAAAACGTGTCAGAAGATGAACACTTTCTGACCAAAAGGATAAAATGTGCTAGTTTGTCATCCTTGCGGTGGTGCATGATGTGTGTTTTCATAGAGATTTATCAGGATCCACTGCAGACGGATTTGAAAACTAAATGGATTCTGACACTGCCAGACACTAAAGATAATGAAGTGTAACACATAAAGCAGGGTGATGCAAGTGTGGTTTTTCAATAATTGGAACTGGAAGATGAAGAGCCTACCTTCAGCTCCTCCTCTATCTCTGTAAATACCTCTACTGTTGTCCTCCTTCATCTCCTTTAATCTACTTTGCTCCCTTTCTCGCCTCCCTTTCGTTAGTTTATGGCTAGCACTTCTATGGTTGCTGAACCGTCACTCCCTACCCCCCCCCATCCTTCACCCTAAAGTAACAACAAACTGATCCACGGTCAGCGGAAGTGTCCTTTTTTTTTTACACTGGATAGGTGAGAAATGTTCACCTTTCTGTCTCTCTCATGCCCTTACACATCCAAACGTATCTTTCCCGTCCACGCCCGGGCTTTCAAGATGACAGGAAAAGGACAGCTGAGGACAGAAAACAAGAGACTGAGGATGGCTGGAAATGTGATCTACTACGGGATGGGTTTCTTCTTTTCTTGTTTTATTGTTTTTGTAGGGTCTCCTTGAACCAAAGCAATTGACACATGTAAGCCTCTACTTCCTAAACCTTGAACAAGAGTTATGGAGAAGTCTTTAAAAGTAAGACATTGTTATGGTTCAGCTTTGTTTGGTGCAGACTGAACATATTTTGTCACATTACAATTGCAGTATTTTTTTTTATTTTGCTTTCATTCTACTGCAATAATATGTCTAACCATCACAAAGCACTGCTCAATTGTGAGCTAGAAAGAACGCGACACATGGTTCTTAAAAATCTTCTGTAAAGTCTCTGGCATGCATTTGAATGTGGTCTTTTTCATCTGACATTCCAAAATAAAATCATGTGCAAGCAATTGCCTTCTGATGTCGCAAGTATACTCGTGTGCAACTGAATCTATGTAAATACTGCTGTGCTGCAAAGGCGTAAGAGGTTTGTCATAGAAAGAATTAACCTGACTTGTCATGTGCCCAATTGCCCAACAACTGCTGGGATATGCTCCATTAAATAATTTATACTTTGTGTTTTGAAAAAATAAATAAGCAAACGAAAATACTGATCAAAATTAATGTGCCATAAAAAACATTGTGTATGCCATGAGATGCCTAACATATAAGTCCTTGTTATTTGTGGCCATCGACAATATTTTGCCATAAAAGTTTGCAATGTGTCTAAGAAGTACCCTTCGAAATTATTGCCATCACTGGCAATGATGTTCAAAAAAACATATAAAATGTAAGGTTTTTTGTGTAGGTCAGAAAGTTTAATTTAATCTGACAGGATAACCTGTTTTGATTATCCCGTTTTGAGGACAACCAAAAAACTGCTCAAAACAGGATGATCTTCAGAGTCAACACAGGACTTCTGGCTGCTTCTCTGATTAGTTTAGGTAGACTGACATAGCTTGGTATGGAATGTTTACCATTGTGTCATTGTCTTTGTGTCATGAGGATTTAAAGACAAACTGGGGACTGACAACCACAAACCACACTAAGGTTTGTGGTTGAATGAACATCATGACATGAATACTTTTGCTCGGCACAATACCATATTTATAGACCGATGAATGATTGAATAGCTTTATATATGTTCGGCAGCTCTGAAGGCAATTTCACTCCCAATTAAGAAACATAATACTGAAAGCCAAGCACTTTTTCACTGCAAAGCACGATTCTCCTGCAAGTTTCCTTTGCTTTCAACAAGGGGTTAGCTTTTCATGTTGATCTAAATTAAGTGTGAATTTGTTCATGGTCATGTGGCTGATTAAGAGCACGTCTCATGAAGGCTTGGGTTTCTCGCTTTGACCCACCGCCCACCCAGCAGGCATCACTGGACAGCTGCAGGCGGAAGAGCAGGATAGAGGGAAAACATGGAGGCCTGGGGCCTGAGTGTCACCATTGCTCAGTGTTCTCAGACCTTTGCTGCGAGGACCACGTACACACACCCAGCCATACGGAGACGTATGAAAATGCCCAAACCATCAGCTTGAATGCAACATCAGAGATCTGACAAAGACAAGCTGGCCCTGGCTGTCTCGGTTTTAACAAGCTCCAGCTGAGGGTGGACGTTGTGTGCTTGAGTGTGTGTGTTTAGCCTGGCACCCGTGGCGACACAAGGCAGCCTGTATATGTGTCTGCTTCTTCATTTCCTGTTCCTGTGGGGCAGACATTCCTCCAGCAGAACATGGCAGCTCACCACTGGAGACCAAATGGGGCCTGTTGTGAGAGAGCGTGTGTGTTCCTGTACCAATGGGACTGAAATGTTATTCACACAAAATGGACTCGGTCGCACTTGTTGCTGATTAATGCCTGACTCCACCCGTTAGCTCTGCCTTTCTCCTTCGCCTTCTTCTTCTTCTTCTACTCATTCTCTGGCTCCTCAGCTGTGAGTGATTAAGTCGAAGGGAGAGCGGTGAAGGGGTGGAAGAGGTGAGATGGGGGGACGGGGTACTCACTCACAGGCTGAGTAATAGCTTCCAGAGATCCACAACTGCCTAGCTCTGTGCAACACGAGAGCTAATCAGGAGTGACGGCTCGACCCGTTTGGACAGTGTAAAGGCAGCCCCACTTCTGTCAGGAAAAAAGACCCGGACAGCCACTCCCCCGTCTTTCCCTCTTCACCACAGAACGTCAGCTTGTCCCCTCCACAGCCATCTGACAGGCGAACGTTGGGGTAAGAAACATGAACAGAAGGACAGGAGAGAATAATTCAAGAAGATTTGAGGCTGAAAAGGGGAAAGCAAGTCAAAGAAAAGCACACGGGGAGATACATGAAAGGCTCCGCGTATAGGGAAGCGGTTGATGCGGTGTGATGCTTTCATGTTTGTACATGCTTCGCTGTCAGACAGACTGCGGGTGTTTAATGGAAATGACGGCGAAACCCATCATGTTCATTTACCCCAACGGATCTCAAAATCAAAAGACAACAAAAAAAGAAAAAAATACAGATGTTGCGATGCTTGTGCAGACGCACGTGCTACGCATACAGGGTGGAACGCACAGGGCCACGATGCGGTTGGCTGATTTGTGCTGTTTCCACGACGATTGGTTTCCATCGCACGTCCGGGGGGGTGTAAGGGAGTGGGTTTCAGCCATTGACAGCAGTCTCCCTTTCCCCGCAACCCGACTTTCTTTTCATTTTTCAATTTCATTCTCATCGGCCGCTGCTGCCTGCATTTTTTTTTCCTCCTCCATTTTTCTATTTCCAGCAGACGACAGAGAGCGTGTGAAGTGTGAAATTAGAAAGAGCGTCTGTAAATAATGGCGTGTAACACAGGGAATACACAGATGGACAAGCACGCACAAACACACGCATGCTGAATTATATAAGCTGGGAGACAAAACTCATTACCTTCAAACTGATCGAAGGGAAGAAGTGAGCTGATTACTTAGTCTTGCTTCTAAATAACTTGATAAACAGAAGTTGATAGTTGGACTTCCTATTCGCTTCTATCGACAGTAAAAATTCAACTAAACGTGCAGAAAGAGCCCTGTGTTACTTTCTGGCTCTGACCAAGACATTATGGGTTCAGTTTAAGTATTTTATTCCATCCTTTTGGGGTCTCTCCATGAAGGAGCCCCTGTTCTATGTCTCTTTGGCACAAAAACACTTTCACACACAGCTTGTGCCCCCACCTGGGTTTAACTGTCTGACAGAGTGAGATGTTGGCGTGGTGGAGTGCTGGAGAAGGAGGTCAGGGGCGCAAGGGCAGCCAGGTCCCTCAGACGTCCATCAAAGTGACAGGTACCCCTGCCTTAAAACTCAGTGACCCCACCCCAAAAACCCAGTTTCCCTCCTTTTTCACTAAACACACAAACCTTCAAAAACACACACACACACACACACACATCCCCCCACACACCCACAGAAACACACAAATACTGAATTACCAGGCCTGAAAAAGCAGCCCTGCAGCAAAGTAGACCAGCTCTCCGTAATTAGGACATTCTGTGGCCATGAAATCATTCTGAAAATTAGCTCCAGGAAGCATGAGAAGGGAGACAGAGTACTAAAGAAAGAAAAGAGTGAAGTTGAGAGAGGAAAAAAAGTGTTCTGGATGTCTTCAACAGGCAAATTGACAAGCCACATGTGCTGGCAAGGTGAGAAATGAAATAATTTAGACCCATCCCAGATAATGACAGCTGTTAAGATTACTAATTAATCCTCTGGCCTTGTGACATGTTAGATTTAGTTCGGGGGAAATTGCTTGAAGAGGTGTGGGAGTGAGCAAATAAGAACTCAGTCAAGGTAGGATTCCCCTTTCTGTGTCTCTGTTTGTGCCTCATTTGGCTGACGGTGTCCAGGCCTCTGGTCCTGACAGGAGAAAGAACCAAGGGTTTGGATCCCGTCTCTCGGTTGACCAGCTCTGCTCTGTGTTCACCATTTCTTTCAGGTTTTGGCTACAGTAACACTTGCAGATCAGCGAAGCTCCTGTCGCCACTGGTTTACCCCATTCTGACCTTCTGCCATTGCGCAAACAGCATCTGCCAGCAATCAACCCTCCAACAAGCACTAAGCACTATAGGACAACATAAACCAGTGTCACCATGACCCTCAGGCCATCCTGTCTTCTCAGCTGAACACTCAAGAGATAAAATTGGGGAACACTTGCTGGTAGCTATTTAACTCAAGGATAAATGAATGTGTGGATAAAAGTGGTGTTGGCCCAGCTGTGGGTTGTTAACACTGAACTGAGCTCTGTAGGGAAGGGCCACCAGATGGCTGGCGAACAGAACGATAGAGAGTTGAAAGGGAAAGGTGTAAAAAAAAGGCAACAGGATGGAGGAATTGTAGAACCAAGCACAGACGTGAGCTAAAACAGAACTTTTCCACCACTTTACTCCAACAGAATTGTGCAGACATGCGTAAAGTGCCTTGCAAAAGTATTCAGCGTCCAGAATCTCTTTACAGTTACTCATTTGCTTAGAAATAGACTCTGGTGTATTTATTGGCATTTTATGTTACATACACAATGTAGAATATAATAACTTTTCTCTATTTTCAGATAAAAATACAATGGGATGATGGTGACGGTGGCGATAGGAGTTCGTCCAACAGTTGGTGGGTCGATCCCCGTGCTGTCCACCTCTGGAGGCAAGGTGAATTGCTTTGCCCAAAAAGGCAACAACTGAGACAAACACAGTGGGGGTTTGAACCAGCACCCCACCTGTTACAGGACAAACTCCTACCACCTTTGTAACCAAAACCTTGTGGAGTGAGCATAAACACTTGAGACATCATAGTCCTGATGGGAGAAGAAATCTCCCATCAGGACTATGATCTTAAACAGTCAGAGCTGCAATGGAATAGCTTCTTCTTCTGATAGAACGGCCTAGTCAAAGTCAAGACCTAAATCTAACTGAAAATATGTGGCAAAACTTGAGAATTTATATGATTTTGGATAAATATGTAAAACGATGTGAAGAAGGTCAAGGAGTGTGAATTCTAATGAGAGACAATGTATGACTCCTTAAATGCGCAAAGTAGGTAACACAGAGACGTTTTATGAATTGGGACATCAGTAACTTTGGGGGCTGGCGGTTTTGCTCTGCGTATCTATGGAGACAAAACAAGAGTAAACATTTTCTAAGGTTGTGTAATCCAGGCTGTGTTACAACATACTTCCCTTTTAATTTAGTTCAAACAAAGGAACAACTCTGACAGTCAACCAAATATCACGCTATTGGCAAAACAGCTAATCAAGCGATGAGAGACGTTGGGAATTCCACAGCAGGCGGACAATGGCAATGTTTTGCAGTATCCAGAGCAGGAGGCAAGGACAAATCAAGCTCAGATGACTGGCCAGTCAGATACGCTCACATTATTATTTGACAAACATTTGGCAAGATTAGTGCTGATCTTGATTAAAGGCCATGCTCTTATTGTATTTTTCTACTGATGACATGTTTCACTACCAGTCCTGTCAGTGCATGAGAACATGTTAAATTTTTCCCTATGTTAATTTGCTTATGAGTGAGTGATTAGCTGCTGTTGCTCACAGGTGTCTCTTTCTAGTCCTTATACTCTAATCAGAGTTGAGGCCCATTGCCACAGCCGGAAGGAAAGTCTGACTCTGTGCAGTTGACCTTAATGTGACCTTTGTGTCAATTGGACATCAACTGAGCTGAGTAAAAGGAAAAAAACACTGTACCACAAGGTTTCAAAAATCCAGTCACTGTCAAATTCTGTCCTGAATGGGAGGGTTGGTGTTATATGTGTTTGTTTTGTCCATGCTGATCAACAACTTGTTGATATAAACAACAAAAATACACGCAATACGCACAAAGAGTGTTGAGTCCAGGACTCAACACTCTGACACAAATACACGCTGTTCCTTTCTAAAAGAAATGGGAAAGAAGTCAAACCCAGGTAAAGCTATGATGTTGAAGTGCATTATGGGTCACCGAGACCTCACTCAGGCGCTGAGTGATGATGTAAGTCTGAGGAAACCACCACTGGGACAGCAGGAGGAAAAATAAGAGCTGTGGCATGAAAACAGGGGGAACGATGGAGATTGGAGGCGACAGTTGAGTTGTGAGAAAGTGTTTTTGGGGCGCCGTGGCTGAGAGTGTGCTGTGCGGTTGCTGGCTGGCTAAGGGATTTTAATAAACAGCCTGCTGAAACATGACAGGACTATTGGGTGAAATCATGGTTGTTTTAAAGTGATGACTGTTGGAATTCCCTGAACCTAAAAATTAAAGCAGAGCTCACCAGAAAGTGCCTTTATTATACTTTATGCACATTCAGATCTACAAAGAGCACCCTAATTCTTTTACTTGTCTGTCAGACAAAAGCAAAGATATATATATATTTTTAAATTCTTTAAACAGAACAAGCACTTGCTTTGTCATAAAGTATGTATGCTCAAAGCTTGTACACTTTAAGAATACATACAGTGTGGCCTCCTTTCCTACTTTCCTTTTCTCCTTTCGCTTTTCCATGACGACTGAAAAGCTTGATCCCTCAACAGTTAGGACACATTCTCTGGTCCTCTTTCTTTAAAGTGACATGATGCTCAGGCAAGATCGCTCAGCCCACACTGAAGTGTAACTCAAGTAGAGAGGACCTCCGAAAAACAAGCACGGTTATAACGGTGGGGGTATTGAAGCTCACAGCGTTACCTGAGACATTGGGTGAGTCATTTTTGCCTTATCAGCCAACATGAAAGCAAAGAAGGTAGGTCAAAAAAAGATTCAAACAAGTCATATTTTAGGTCCTTGAAATTATTTGTGGGGAACGTTAAAGCCAAATTGTCTGATCTTAAACCATTCCACATACAGGCCATCAGGCTGTGTATGAGTATTTGTATCACATGCCTGAAAAGTTATTGCTTTACCAAATAAACTGTACCCAGAGAAAATAGAATTGCAGCCACAGCTCACATGTATTGTTTTGGAAAGCAAGCAATGTAATGATGAGAAAAAAATGGAAGATTTTCTTTCAGTTACCTTCATAGAGACGAGAATTTGGTAGTATTGTCGACCACTGTTGTAATCAGATTCTCGTGAGGTCAGCTGCAGACATTTTATTTATATATATATATATATATATATATATATATTTTCCAATCTGTTAAGGTTTTGAACATTTAAACAGCTCTATACCACCCTGTAAGTGTTTTTGGTAAAGCATGTTGTGATTGAACACTCAGCATTTAGCAATTTTCTCTGATTTCTTTTCACCAAATCTCTACGACCGCTCAGCGTATTCATAATGATAAACTCTGACAACCTTTTCAGAGGTAAAGGTTGTGAGTTCCTCCAGCTTCTTCAGGACAAATTGTGATTGCCAATCAGTCAGTTGCTGACAGATGCACTGGATTGATTGACAGGTTGTGTCATGTCAATTGGGACCATTTCTTTGGTCTACCACCCTATAGGCATTGTTTTTTATGGACATCACATGTCACACACAGAAGTCCAACCACAAGACCCCATGCCTCCTAATTGGATCACTCCATGTAACCTCATTGCTGCCCATGTGGGCAGTCTCACAGGAGAACAACAGAACAGAGACTCAAGAATGTTAGGCATTCTGAACTGATGGTCAGTGTAGCGGCACACATGCTAGTCCCAAACTTTTTCTCACATTTCAAAGTTGCAAAGGGACAATCCTCTCAGTTACTGAGGAAAAATTAAACATGAAGAGACTCAACCAGGGGCTGGTGTGTATCTGCACAATTTCCTACCACCTCACTGTCTGGGCATCTCTAGAGCTGGAAAAATGCCAACACTTTTCTGGGAGTTGGGTTCCAGAGCCCAAACTTTGTGCAGAGTTGAAATCTTCAAAACAGATGTCCTCAGTTAAGAATTTTAATAGTATAGTGTGACTAAAACACAAGATTGCCTCTAGATCTAAAAACTAGCGTCAAACAACAAATAAGTGAAACAGCCTATTTCTCAAAAAAGACAAAGTTTATGGCCAATGATTTGCTTTGCTTCTGATTATGCACTCTAAAATCAGGCATGATTGTGGATTGATTGCAAATCTGATAAAACTTAGGGTACTAATTGGCAACAAAGGGTTCCATTGCACTAAGCCAAACCTCTACATAGCAACAGCTTGTTTATTTAATCAGCAAATTGTTTGCATTATTACATATCACAATAAATGACAGTGAGTTAATAATCTTTACCACTTAAAACATTAGAAAATTAGCATAAAATTCTGAGCTTTTCTACTTTTCCGCTATCAGTTGTAGTTGTAGTAGAATGAGCTTTGGAATTATTGCTTAAGCAAAACAACTTTGTTTCTCCAACATCCTTTACTTTGAGCAAGTGGGAAAAGTCCTCAATGATAAATAGACCAATCCTATTTCTGGGAGGCTTCTTAAAAAAGACATAAAAATGAGGAGCTGTGATTACCTTCACCAAAGTCTCTGCAACAATTACATTCAGCAACGGGATTTAAAATCTGCATCTTTCTCATCTGCATCTCAACATTTACATAATATAAGGACATTAGGCACCTGAATTTGCCACTTGAGATGCATCAGCATTGTAGATACTTTTGACCTTAACTACCAAACATTTATGTTGCGCTGAGGAAGACTGTTGTATCTTGCAGATTGATGTACCTGTAAGGAGATGGCAGCATAGTGTATGTTATTCTAAATTAAACGTAACTCCACAGTTGCCTTCATGGACTTTTACGTACAGCACCACATACAAAAACCCTTTCTGGTTTAAGCACACCCTGAGGCACTCAATTATAAAATCCACCAATTTATGTAAATGTTGCAATTGCCAGTTGGCTATAGAAATGCTGCTGCCATGGAAAGCAGACAAAGCAGGTATGTACCAGTCATGCGCTCATGGCACTCACTGCTTCCATAGGCAATTTGGAGGACAGAGAGGATGCTGATGTGAGCAAAAAGCCACCTTGCCTAACCCAGTCCCTCAACAGACGTATTATGCTGCTGTAAGGGTGAGGGGTGAGAGGTTACAGGCGAGGGGGTGGACTGTAGGGGGGAGGAAGGGTGTCATGCCTCTGGATGACAGCTCTCTCCACCTCATCCGCACACCAGCTGCCCATGATGCATACAAACACACACACACACACGCCCACACACGCCCGCACACACGTGACATTCATGCATAAGCACACTCTTCACATTAACCCACTCAACCTCCCACCCCCTTTTCTCCCCAGCCTCATCAACTTCTCTCCTTTTTCAACAAAGACTTTCTCGCCCCTTGATGTCGGCGTTATTCACCCCGTCTCCATGCAGGTGCCTCATGTTTTTTCCATATCTGTCCTGCGGTCAAGGTTTGACATTTAGACCAATGCCTGGGGCTTTCTGTGATGGCTGACATGTTGTAGTAAATGAGCATTGGTATATGTTCGATGGCGATGCCACAATGATCAGGTATGACTCAGTGTTCTCAACCTTTTATGAGTTCTGGTAGGGCTCTCCCATTCTTCCATTGCATTAGGCAACCTGTGGATTTTGGTCTTTCACTTATTCCTAATTCATACCTATTTGTCAGCTGTACCGCTCAACTGAAAAGCTGGTGCAAAGTACATTTCAACATCTTGTTTGCCTGCAGGCCAGATTTTCATGACT
This sequence comes from Xiphophorus maculatus, assembly GCF_002775205.1. NCBI lineage: Eukaryota > Metazoa > Chordata > Actinopteri > Cyprinodontiformes > Poeciliidae > Xiphophorus > Xiphophorus maculatus. The sequence goes on along the minus strand of NC_036455.1, from coordinate 20,813,218 downwards.
CCATTGGTTGTGCACTCTGGCAGGTACAGTAATACTCCCAATCAGAAGGTGTTGCCTCGACTAAAGAAGACTTACTACACAGTATATAAAACAGCTCATCATCTTCCTCTAAGAGGCTATAGAGAATAGAGCATATCTCTGAGGTTAATATTACGGTTCAGCAGAGCTAAAAAGAACATGCATAGGACAACATGGTTATTTGCAATGCCTTAACAGATTGCATACATGATTGCAAACAGGTATGTCAAGGCCTTTATAAGGGGAGTAATTTTTCTCCTGACCACGTCAGCTTGCCGGTCAGGTTTTGTGGTTAAGATATTGTTTTTGTGAAACCCTCTGGTATCAGAAAGGAAGAAGTCTTGGTAACTAGTTAGTTCAAACTTTCTTTAACTCAGTGACTGCATAATATGTTGCCCATAATTCCACTTCATGGTGATTGAGTAGTCAAGGTTGAGCTCCTCTTGTGGGGAGTGCAATTCTTGAACAAAGAGAAATGTTGTGGAATGAGTAGGAATCTTGGAGAAACTTTGACCAGGCTGAGTCAGAACCATAACTTAATACTCATTTGGACAGTTTTAACTGTGGTTGCAAAAAATGTCTGGAGTCATGCCCTCTGTTAAGTTTGCCAAGATATACCTATTCATCCATCCATCCATCCATCCATTCTTACTTTGTGGTTATTGTTGCATCCATATTAAAAAGCCAATGTAGAAATCTGCAATAATTCCATGGTAAACTTTCATTTTTGTACTTTTAGAAACTGTCAACAAAGGACTGAGAACTGTGTGAAATTTGAGTCTGGAGAAGTATGGCATTTTGACATTAAAAAAATGTGCATGAACCCTAGGGGTACATGCCTGCGGGGCAGATGTTAAACACACTGTGAAGGAAGATGGAAAGAGCACAGGAGGACTACTGTCAGAGGTTGAGTGCAGTAGACACTAAAAATCGGCACCGAGAACTGAAATGGCAGACAGAAGAGAGGGGATTTCGTTGTCTTAAACAGAACACAGGTTTTTTTTTGGAGATTAAAACAGAGAGTAAGAATCCACGGCTCACTACATCAAGACCAATCGAGCTGTGATCAAAGATATCACATCTGCAGGAAAAGAACTGCATGTCTCAGATGAAAAGGACGTATTCTTGATTTCTTTCCTGGTAGGTCTGAGCTGTCACGGTGATGGAAATGAGCACCGGCGCTGATCCGCGGGGCCCGATCCGCACATGTGCTGGCCCGTGAGTGTGCAACAGTCTCTCCACTTTCTCCTCCTTCTGGTTCTCTGTCATCTCTCCGTCTCTCCCATAGTTTCCTCCCATGGTTTATTATTACGGTATAATCGCTTCCATCTGCCTATCAAGCCGACGGGCAGAGCGAGATTGGGAACAAAAAGAGAGCGAGAAGGAGGGCAGGGAGGGATTTTTCCCCCTCCTTTCCAACACAAACACTTCTCCTCCCTCCGCTCACCTCTTCTCAAAGTCCCTCGTCAGACCAAATCAAAATGCTGCAGAGTCACTTCTCTCTTTCTGTCTAGTATATTATAATCTAGCATGACTTCTGGACAGCTTCACGCATAATTAGGAGTTCAGCAGCTCTGGGCAACAAAATCTGATTCGAATTAGTGCTGTATTACATTACTGTTTACTCGTGATCTTTCTTGCCATCTCGCATCTCTTTTTGAGGTACCTCTCGTGTGTGCATGTGTGACTGTTAGCACTGCAAAGTTGCAAGACAGGAGAAGAAATTTATCTGCTTATGAGAACAGATTTGAGTTCATGTAAACTTGGTGGATTCTTCAGGAAGTTTTAGTAACCAACAAATGTTTGCTTTGAAAATGGATTCCCAAAATCTCACGGCAGCAACCGGTAGCAATCAGCTGTGCTACAAACAAATATGTTTGATGTGTACATCTTGGGTCAATGCAGGGGCCAAGGGAATACTCACTCTCAAACCACACAGGACCCCCAGTCCTCTGATCTACAATCAGATTAGCCCCTCGGCCCAATTACAGCCAATCAAAGGCAATTAAGTCCAATTATGACCAATTATGGGTAATTAGAATGCCTCGGAGATTGATAACTTGGACAGATGGGGCAAGATGGGGCACCGGGGTGTCACTTTCAAAAAACTGTCACCGGCCTCTCACTCCATCTTTGTCCAAAATCAGAGTGCTGGCTCTTTTCAAAGGATGCCCGCAGAGTTCAAAAAGACTTGGCGATAACTGGGGAATCTAAGAATAAAAATAACACAGGTCTCCATATGCCTTTTGGATTCCCTGCCCCATTTCTTGCAAATTCTGGAGGTTAACATGGCAAAGTGAAAAATCAATGAACACCAGTTGAACTGTGTAACCACTGCGAGCCCAAGATGATTTTCTCTGCTGCTTTTCTTAGGACATGACCAATTTGATTGTCAGCTCTTTACCTCAGAACAATCTTTGCTTTCGGCACTTGGGTATTTTGGTAATGTGGTCTGGAAACTTCAAGTCAGGGAAGGCAAAGCCATCGTTTTATTTCCAGTTTCAGATCAGTGTTCTTAAAAATATCAATGTTATACTCTAGTACTTTCTGGGGTTTCCTTGTATGGTGAATGTTTTTACATTTGCACAGTCCCTCTCACTGAGTCCCGTGGAATGTCCACCGGCTATGTTATTCCATGGCTTTAGGTTTCGGACTGTTAGGGTGTTGATGTTTGACTTGGGGTTGGCGAGAGATTTAGGGAGGCATATTTCCATCTTTTAGCCCAGAGAAGGTAAAATCTGGAAAATAAATCTAAGACGCCAGCTGATGTTACTCTGTTTTCAAAGGTTTAACATGTTTGTCCATCAAATCTGTTTCTGTCCATCAAAAAGGTCAACTTGTGACCACATCTTATCCCCGCCTCATGCTATCACCGAGGTAGTTTCGGCTTAGCCTTGCATTTAGACAATTCTGTTTTCCATTCCACAAAGCGGTTGATGTTATCATTTTGATTAAAATCACCGCTCAGATATTCGCCTCTAATGGCTGACAGAGAGTAATGGGGGCCTTTTTCAGAAAAAAAAGGGCCTGCCAAGATAAAGTGCACTGAGTGTGGAGTGCAGGCTTTTGCTGTTTGGAGCATTTAAAGAACTGAAATAATTGCAACAAAATGCTTACATGAAAGCTTTCCTCTGTTTGACTCCATCAGATATTGCCTGCAGGGGTTTTCTTCCCTGGATTAGAGCAGAAATAAGCCAAGCTACAAAGAGTTTCACGGCGATATGGCTTTGAATGAACTCCATCGCTGGTCACCCGATGAAACTATGGCGTGTTTTGACAGTTGCTGTTTTCACGCAGCTTCTTATTTTTTTACGTCACAAACCTAACTCCACAAACCTAACTCTGCCCTGCGGTTCCTTCTTCTTCTTCTCGGTTTATACAAGTTCGGATGCCGAAAATCCGAGTGTGCGTTCGAGGCACGGAGGGTTCAAAGGAAACATGGAGGATAAACAAACAAGAGTTTCAGAAGTGTAGACGGCACAGCGCTGATTGCGGGGCTTAGATTGGCTCGGCCCTGGTTTATTTGTGTATGTCACAGAGATAAACATCACTCCGGGACTTCGACAAGAAAAATGAACCCACAAGAGAGGATGGACACTGGTGAGCAGAAACCGCTCACACATGTAGATTAGTACATGCTCGCATGTATAACACACCCACAAACTCTCTTGCTCTCTCAATACACACATTCCGCCTTCCCTTGCAGGGCCCCTGCAATGAAGGGACCTTTTTAGGAGCTGTCACTCAGAGCTGGTCACCATGGAGGTGACTTGGGCACACAACAAAGACCGTTAAGAGTTTCTCACAAGGCCGAAAAAAAAAAGGAAAGCATACAGAGAAAAACAACAAAGAAGGAGATAGAAACAGACAGCGAGAGATTCACTGGGAGACAACATGAACACTTGCGAGGTAAAAAGATTGACTGACTAAGCGAGTGGGATGCCATGCAGATGAAGATGGATGGAATGGATCTGATGGACAAATGAGACACAAGCATATTGTGATAAAGAGGTAGGGAGGTAGAATTTAGAGCTGGCGACATTAAGAGAGAAGCAAAATGCAGACAGGAACCAAGCCTATAGCAACTACCAACAAAACCACAAAACCTTCACCTTTTAGATAGTTGGGAATTATGATCATGACAAGCTTTTAAGTGCAGATAACTCTGTCTTCATTTTCTAGAAATCCAGATAATATGACTCGAGAGGCTGAAGCTAAAGGCCTCTTTAAGAGAAGTCAAGTCTGAAGCAAACATCTAAAACAACTTCAATTTCAAAAATCTCAAAAACTAGTTTATTAAACTTTAATCCATTATCACTTTTGCTTTGAAAAGTTGTTTATGCAGAAGCCAATTCATATTTTCACGTTAAAAGGAAAGTTGGAGGAGGTATGTCACCAAGGCTCTTTTTGTGTGAAACACACACAGGTAAAGGAACATGTATAAAAATCTCCTGTAAGAGTTTGACTTAAAAGTAAATTGGTGTAAAATAATTAATACTATATCGGTCTCCTCAGCCAGTGTAATATTTTAGTTTTCTTTGCACCACCTGACATTTGCAACAGAGAACTAAGTTGTCAGAAAAGCTGACCATGTTTCGTTCTCAGTGTGTTTCCCCACACTGAAAGATCATTGGTGGTACACAGCCTGCAAATGACTCTTCAAAAAGCCTTCTTTACAGTTTTATTTCTTCTCAGTTTACACCTCTGGGCTTTTACTAGGAAATTGATTACAGTCGTATCCACTGAGTTAGAATATGAGTTCCGGTGAGGAATGTTTTTCAGATTAAAAGTACCTTTTGAAAATAACACCATTTAAGCAGGAACTAAGCTTCCTTTTTATTAAGACCACATCACTGCATTAAATATGCTCTTTTATAGTCTGATGTGGTAATCTAATTTTAAATGAGCTGAGCAAGGTGGTGGGAAAAAGATGCCAATAAAGTTTCATAGAGCGTCACTTTGAGAGTTGGAAATTGTTTCCAACTGGGGATGCTACACCGCCTCCAACCTCTATGTCCCATGAAAATGGATAATTGGGTTATGCGTAAATTATTATCCAGTGAAAACTGTTTAGAGCTGCTAAAGTCAATGCATATTTAATATTTGTAAGCAATTAGCATCTTAACTAAAGTAGATAATTCTCTCCATTTCCTAAAACTCCAGATTAGTTGGTGGTGGAGGCTGAAGTAAATAGCTTGAAAGAGAGACCCCATGTGTCGACTTCTTTCACATCATTGTCATATTTAAATTGGCTAATTATTTACAAGTAAACCAACGGTTCTTTACCCAAGAAGTGGTGGTAGGAGGCGGTTTAACACTTCTGATCTGTAATCTGACTATACGGAAGCGTTATGAAGCATTTCCTTCGGATTCTCATATATTCATACATTCATTTCTCTTTTAAATAATATTTGGTTCATGTTTAAATATCTGCCCAATGCAAGTAGATCCGAATTTACTAAGTGAGTTTCTACTTAAAGGTTATTGGCAGTTGAAATGGCAACTACTGTATATTTAACAACTTTTGTGCCTTCTTAATTAAGTTTAAATCCATATTAGCTGTATCTCTGGCCTGATGTTAAAAGGGTCCCAGACTAAATTAGATTTGTAAAGCAATACAATTTTTTATTGTTATTATTATTCTTTTAACTGCATTAATAATTATTTACACATATGTCAATACTTTCTTTTTTTCCAGCAAAACGAGGTATGAGGCAGTGAACCAAGAATTGTCTTCTTGTGTAAATTAAACTGACACATCATATGTAAAACATTGTTGATCAGAGTGACCGTCATAACCAAAAGTCAAGTGGTAAAGAAAACAGAAATAATAGAAAAACAGCAAACACTTTACATTTTCTATTCTCTGTGCATGTTTAATTTTGCCGTTTCATTGATGACACAAGGCCGACATAAATTTGCTTTGTACATAAAGCTTTTCTGTAAGCAAGCCTCTATTGCAATGAGAGAAGCTTAAAAGTCCATAAATGTTCTCATAATGTTCTGAGCTGTGATGTTTTTGAGAAGAGAGTTGTGTTAAGACAATCAGTTGGTCTCTGCCTTCTTTAGCCTTCAGGCCCAGCAATCTGGAACTGAAGTAATCTATGGTAATCTGGTTTTACACTAAATAAAGATGTCGAGAAGTTTATCTAGTGCAGGTAAGATCTTAACAACTTTTCAAGTAACCTTGGTTCAAATTATCCGAATTACAATCGATTATTGCCACTACGTATGTACAAAACATTCTGCATGCTGTAACAGCTGGATAAGAACATTTATGTTCTGGATTATCTGGTGAGTAAAAAAGCCAAAGGGAGCGTGGGACAGTGGGTCAAGAGGTGATGGGTCCATGGACGCAAAGGGGGGCCAGGGCATTGGGTCCTGTGATCATGGGTCAGATGGGAGTGTGGGCCTCGGGCAGAGTGCCAGGGTGAAAGGCGCTTGGGTGGGCTGTCCACTTAGTTTTCCGGGAGTAAAAAGCAATGGAGTCAAGGGTGGGGGAACAGTGGGTGAGGGTGGAATACACACACTGGATGAATTCTCAAAGCCAATTGGGCTTCAAAGTAATTCACCCATATAATGTTTTCAAAATGTGATGATCACCAAGCTGTCTTTTTTGAGAAACCACCAGATTTGGGTGGATCAGCTTTATGTGGAAAAGAGGAAAGTACACGGAAAAACCTAGAACCAGAATAAACTGTTTAATTGACTGTTGTGATTCACGTACACACACACACAGTCTGAAGTTGTTCTCAAACACTCCTGAACCTTTTACACTCTGTTTAAAACACTTTCCATCCAATCTTTGACTGAAAGGCACAAGTCGGAGGTTGTCAAGTTTGTTCTTAAGAGTCGCTGACACAGTGATAGAAGGCAGCACGAAGCAATGACAGGCAGAAGGAAAGAGGAGAAAGGAAGGGGGGTGGACTACAGACATTTAAAAACAAAATAGACAGAAGCCCTCAGTGGAAGCAGAAAATACCCACAGAGAGAAGAATAAGATTAGCTTGCAAAGGCAGTGAGAAGATGAGAAGAAGCCAAAGAGAGGCAAAGGAAAGAGAGGCCAGCGGGAAAAGGAGAAAGAGTGACTCAGAAAAGAGAAAGCAAAAGAGAGCGAGTTAAAAAGATTACTTTCAGGTTCAGAGACGCTCTTTCTGGCTGTTTACTGGCTGTCACTCAGTGCCTGGCTCCTAGAGAGAGGGACTGCTGGTTCTCATTGGTGTCATTCACCTGCCAATCTGCCTGACAGGGGGACCATAGGGCCCCATGTTGTGGTGCGGAAACTGTCTGTCAGCCACGCAGCAGCTGCATATGACATCATCCAAGATCAGGTTCGAAACATTCATACGCAAGCTGAGCGTGTGACAAAAACCATGCACATCATGCATGGTAAAACGCAGAAGCTTGGATTAAGGACATGCCATGCCATCAGTGCTTATTCCTGTGTAAAAGCACACAAGTGTGTGGAGACAAAGCACGATGATTCCCTGCAGACTGTAAGCCTCGGCCTTACCAATCCCCTGGCTGTCCCGCCCCTCCTCTGTGCAACCCAGAAGTCCTTGTTACTGGCAACCAACTGTGGGGCATCTGCACACCAGAGAAGACTTTCGTTCCCATCAGCACACATGAGCAATATGCACAAAGAAACCAAGGAGAAACCACATTTATGTATAAGTCTTGGTAGCAATTAGGCACACATAAACAACACAAATGAAGATAAGCACATGAATAAACTCTGTCTGGTTTACTCTGGCACAACCGCACATAGCTTACAGAGATGTCTTGGCAACAAGTAAGCGCCCTTCTGTTTCGAGCTAATTTAACAAGATCACTCAAACAACAGAGACAAAGGCTTGCACTGTGAATAATGGTTCAGTTTCAGTCGGCTAAAATAATAGTGAAAAAAAAATCAATTTCTACTGTATGTAGATTACTGTCAACACACTTCAGCGGGTTTTTTTTTCCTCATTGTGTCATAGAAATCACAGCTAAAACACCAGCAATTAGGTTTACATCAGATATATTCCAGTAAGTGAGTTGCATGAGTAACGCACATGAGAAAAATCTGAGATTTTGAAGTCAGCAGCAATCAGAGCCATCTCTGCTTGGAGAGTTAACAAGAGCACAGTTCTCACTCACTGATTTTGTTGAGTGTTGTTAGCTGCGTACAATGACTTTTGATAAAGTAAAAAAAATAAAAATAAAAAAATCATGGTTGCATGAAAAAAGTAAAGAATAAAAACAACAGGTAGTTATTTTTTTGTTACAACAGGATCATCAACCAAAAGTCTTAATTAACTTAATTAAAACGACTATTTAGAACCATTACAAATTTTAGCATGTTGAAGTGATATTTATTTGTCTGTTTTTCTTATGGACTTACTGAGTTCTAGATTGGTAGTTTAGATTTTGTTAAAACACTTACTTGCCAAAGCCCACATTTGGAGTGAAAAAAGTCAGTGTGACAAAACTGTGACAGATGATTGTCGTCTCCCACAGAGAGTCCCTTTCTTTTTAATTTATTCTCTCTGAGGCTAGCTGAGTCTCTTATGTCCATGTTGTGGTCAGAAAGCTACAGGCTTAAAGGTCGTTGAGGGAAATAGCGGAAGGTACATTAACAGAGAACAGAATGAAATGGAAATATTATAGCTTTTGAGTCAGTCCATGTCCGCCTTTATATCTTCGCCAATTTGACGTTCACAGGCAACATTTTGATAATGAGAATCCCATTTGAGCTGAGATTTCTTTGTTTACTCACTGTCATCTGGAGGTTAATAACATATTTGCATAACCAACAGATCGTCAGTTTACATCAGTTGAACAGAAGCATGAGGACCATCTTTGGAGGGAACAGGCTGTTCTGCTGAATGAACCCACCTCTGCCTGTGATTTGTTGCCTGCTGACAGGTTTGTCCATCGGCTAGAGCAACCAGGAGGCTGTTATTACAACATGACGGTCCACAGATTCTTGGAGTGTCTGGCATGAATGCTCAGAGCGCTCCGAATGGCTGCTCACGGTTACATGTCACTTGGAGATCAGTGGGTTGCAGCTTACAAAAGGACTTACTGCTGTTATTAAGGACAAGCACAGAGGCTGGAAGACCTCCATTGTTTCTTTTCTGATCCATCGACTTTCTTCTTAGGAGTTAATTTTCTTCTTAGGAGTAAAACATTGCAAACGTTTTAAAAAACTGTTTCCAATGTGGCAAACGTTTTTTTAAAGGGCAATACTGATTGGGAAAATTCTTCCCTTTTTTACAGTACTTTAATAAATGAACTGGGTCAGAATTTTGTGGGCTCACCTTTTTTTTTTTTTTTTACCAATTTGCAAAGAAGAAGCTCTATATTCCATTGTCAAGAGCAACAAAGTAGAAGAACATGAGTAACTAAGTCCTTAATTTAAATTGGTCTTGCAGTTGAAGGTACTTTTCCTTCAGTGACATCAGTTAAGAAATATAAAAGTGTATCAAAAGTATCACCTAAAATACAAGCATTAGAATGTGCTTATGATGTGCTTATGAAATTAGCTATTTGCATGCACTGTGTAAAAAGACATTATCTTTTTCCCCTCACTACACTTCTTCTGCTTTAGGATTATAAAAGTTGTTTCATTGTTCGGGAAATAATAGTTCTCAACTGGACAAGAGCAACTTTGTTTTGTTGCTTTTCTTTCAGGTCAGGAGCTAAACATGTTCTTAATATTTGATCAAATTGCCTCTTAAAGTGTTTAATTTCAGCAGTTGCTGGAATATGAGTCCGTTCCTCCTAACAGAATTAATCCAACTAAGTCAAGTTGCTGACCTTTCAAGCTGTGACAACATCTTTTCTAGGGGATCAACATTAAGGGTTTTATGTTGGCCAATCTAGAATATCAACTTTGTTGTCTTTCAGATACTGTGCAATAATTTGGTAATATGCTCAGGGTCGTTGTCCTATTTTTGTGGGACCCATTTGTGCTCAAGTTTTAACTTCCTGGCTAATGTCTTAAGATGCTACTTCAATTTTTCCATATGTTTTTTCCTCGTGATGCCACCCGGTTTGTGAAGTACACCAGTTCCTCGAAGAAAAACCACCATCCCACAGCTGAGATGGTGTTCTTCCCTTTTTTTTCCTTTTTTCTCCAAATGTGCCTGTGATCATTACGGCTAAACTACTTAATATTAGTCTCATTAGACCACACAGCATGTCTCCATAAATTGAGGTCTCTGTTCCTGTGTGCAAATTGTAATCTAGCTTTTTGAAGTTGCTTTTAGAGTAATGGCTTAATTCTTTCTCTCGCTGTGGGCTCTTAGGTTATGTCAGCACAGCAATAGTTTCAATGTGGAAAAATTTAAAACTGTCTTTCCAGCCAACATCTTCAAAATGTGTTTTGTTTTTTGTTCTGGGCTTGACACATAGATTTTATTTTAAAAGGTGTTAATCACTTAGAAACAGAACTCATCTCCTCCTAAAACGTTCTAATAAACTTATTGTACGCTTACAGAGCCATGGCATCATCATTTGTGGTTTCACAACCCATTACACATAATAATCCTATTGTATGTAAGCCTATAGCACTTTAAGAAAATATTTAAAAAATGAAAATATTTATCCTTCTCTGTTTTTAGGCATTTAAGAAATAACTTTTTTCCCCCTTAATCCTAACTAACCTCAAACAGGAAATGTTAAATCTGCTTTAATGCCAGACAGTAAAAGCAAATAATGGTGCCTATGTATACAATGTATTCTAATGATAGCATCACATCAGTAGCATGTTCACTCAGTGATTGAATGTCTAACTAGCAGTTCAGCTCTTGAAACTTTCCATTCCGGTTCCAGTCTCAGGCAAGCTTGCAGAGAAAGTCATTCTCCTGCTTTACAAACTTTGCCTTGCTTGAAAAATCATACTCTTTAAGTTCAATTGTTTCAGCGACTCTCTGCTTAGCATTTTTTTTTATATAAACAGCTAAAAATATTGCAGCACACCCTAGCATTTTTCTCACTTGGTGGAACCAAATCTAAATATTAAATAGTGTATGACAGATTTAAGGCAATAATCACTAATAACATATTTTAAAATATTTTAGTTTAACAAGCTCAGAGACATAATGTTGCTTAGCTGCTGTTGCGTCCTCTATTTTTCTCTGTGGAAATTAAATTTCTTTCATCTGTCAATTCAATTCAGAATTTTTCCTCTTGAAAATATACATATATAGACATCTGTGAAAAAACACATGAGCAGGAATGTTTCACTGTGTAGAGAGCAAAATAGTCACTTTTCATGTTTCTCCAGTTCTATTCTTCTGCTCATCTGTTTCTCTTCTTCAATTTTCGGCTTAAAGTGGTGCTGTTTTTCCAGATGGCTTTGTTGCTACGAATACGGAGAACAACAAGCACAACTTTGCTGGGAATATGAAAATATCTTAGCATGTGGAGGTCATTATGGTTGCCTAAATTGTTTGAGCTCCAGAAAGAAATCTAATCCAGACCTAAAGAGCAATAATAAATTTGTGTGCTCATGCACGAAGGCTCAACATGTATGCCTCTGCATTTCTTCAGATCTGAGATGTGCAGATTTCAAACACATGTCTGTTTGTTTCTTGGAAAACTTGAAAGCAATTAACGTGCACAAACCCAATTTGCCTTCCATCTGGTTGAAAAGCCCTAAGTGTCTGACTTCTTGCAGATAAATACCAAACACGAGAGTCGCTCAAACTCATACGAGGAAGAGAAAGAACCCAACTCGTGCTTCGCTTTCTTACTCTGCACGCTGTTTGATTTTCCTCAGATTAGCCGAGGGAAGCCTGTTTTCATTTATTGCTTAGTCGTTCCTTAAATCTGCCTCCAGCGAGTCCTGAAAGTGCCCCAGTGCCAAATGAGCAGTATAAAGCATGCCCCAAAGCATGGCCCGAAACGACAGCCTAACAGCAAAGCTGTCAGCCCATGAGCCAATGCACTAAAACTTGAATCCAGCCGAACAGTGGGGTTTTATAGCTGACAACCCTCAGTCACAAACTCTCTAATGCCCTGTTTAACAAGCTGAAAATCCTTCATTTATTCCGTCTGCATTTCCCTTTATATGAGCTCGTCCATTACAATTCACAAACGGAGGTGGTCTAAAATAAACACTGTTTTGCTTATGGATTTTTGGTGTACAAGTAGGTCCAGTGCCATAGCAGTGTCCAGACTTGCACATAATGTCAGTTGTGTTTTCTTAACTTATTACATGATGTTTGTAGGCAACATATGGGGTGCATTGATACAGGCAGAAGAGCATTATATCAAAAAATATTAATTCATTTTTATTCTCAAAATAGCTGCAACCCAGATAGGATGGAGAGCATCTATAAAGAGGTTTCCAGCAGCAACGCTCCTAAATTTAGGGACGTGGCCGTTTGCTACGTCTTCTACAGGACATTCTATAACTTTTAACTTTTTCTTGCCACTTGTGAAGTTTGGTTCTGTTAAATTGTTCCATCCGAGCAGTGGATCTTTGCAGCTCCTCCAGAGTTACCACAGACAATTTACCTGCTTCCTTGAGTAAAGATCTCATGTGAATTTGCATGGATGGTGGATGGTCACGCCCTCGGTAGGTTTGCAGTTGTGCAGTCCTCTGTCCATCTTCACATATTGAATTACTAGTTTGGGGTTAGATTGAACCTTTAATAACTGGTCAGGATTTCTTGGAAGTGCCATCACTACATTTAAAACTCGTGGAGATCGGAAGTTTCAAGACTGTTGAACTCTCTGACACGTCCTTGAGTTTACACATTAACTCTTAAAAAGCAGGTGGTGATATTTTTGTACAGGAAAGCTTTCAACCGATTAATTTGGTGATTTATTTTGGGTCATTGGGTTTAATCTGTGTGCCTTTGTATTAGTTTGTTTTATTCGTGAAGCATTTGTGATTTTTATTTGGGTGCATTCATACCAGCTCTGTTTAATCTGCTTTAGTTGCTTTAGTTTGTTTGTCAAGAAAGTACGATTTGTTTTGGGAAGTGTGAATGCGTAACTGAACTCTGATACGGACCAAAAGTGCAAACTCTAGTGTGCCTAAAAATCTAGGTCTCAGTCTGGTTGAAGTAAACTTTGGCGCAGTTTGAATGCGTATGTGAATGCAAGTGGACCAGAGACTGCTCCAAAGACCAGGAAGTGGACTACAGCGCTGGGCATCCTGGGTAAATACAATCTAAACAAAGGTGTAAGTCAATTACTGGAGAGAGAAATGGCTTGTGATCTTTTAAGAGAGACAAAAGAGAATGCTACAACCGCTAAAATCTGACACTACTCCATTTTTGTTTACATTTTGTGAAGAAGGAAGTTGGGCTCATGTCTTCTCCTGAGGGTTTTGTGCCGTTACCTTCAGTACTTTGTGGTGCAGCACCATCACAGTGGACAGGTTTTCCAATGGGTTTGGATCATTGCAGTATGAAAGTGAATAGTACCCACATCAATATTACTTACTTACTAATTTCTGTTCACTAATGCAACCATTTGGGGTATTTCTAGACTCTGTTTACTAATTAGACTTCTTAAGGCAATCAGTTACACTAGATTTATAGCTGACAACCCTCAGTCACAAACTCTACTCTTTAAGTTCAATACAAGACAACGAAGTTTGTGGTTGTAATGGATCAAGATGTGAAAAGGTTTAAGGGGTGTGAATGCGTACCGACTATGTATTCAGCAGTTTGATTTCAAGAAGCTCATATATTTATAAAGCACAAATCAAACACAACGTACTGCAAAATGCCACCTCAAGCATTAAGAGAGATGTCACTCAACATTTGCAGAGAAAGTTGAGGAATACATGGACAATGACTAGAGACGTAGCACGTCTCTAGACGTAGAGACGTAGCACTGCGTCTAATAGAGACGCAGTGCTACGTCTCTATTAGACGTAGCATTTCCACTTTTATGGGTTTGAACTGGTAAACACATTTATCCTTCGCAGGCCTTCCTGTTTCAGTTTAATTTTTGGCAAGTGGAGTGCAGCCCAGTTGGGTTCAGATCAGGGGATTTACTGGATCATTGCAGAGTTTTACACCTCTTTAGTTTCAGTAACTCCGGGGTTGCCTTAACAGTATGCTTTGGTTTGCTGTCCATCTGAACTGTGGAGCTCTTTCCTGTCAGCTTTGCTGCATTTGTCATTGTTTTACCAGACAGTGTATCCCTTTGCTTTTCCGCCTCACTGAACTGCAGCACCGCTGGAAGCCGAGCTCGCTCATGCCATCACACCACCTCCACATGTGGTGCAGATGACGTTGCTGCCCTTAAGTCGTATTTCATTCGCAGCTTCTTTTTTTCCCCAGTATTTTCTGTCCTGTGTTTCTGGTACAGAATGATCTCTTTCTCATCTGTTTTGAAAACTGGTCTGATTTATTAAACGTTTTTCTTTCTACTTTTACAACCGTGATGGCTTTATCGTCAGTTTGCGCAATATTTTGATCTTTCCTCAGCTGGACGAGATAGACCTCTACTACAAAAAAAAACATGGTTATTTTCATTTTACTAAGCCCAGAACAATGAATTTCCCCCAAAACCTACCATGATTTTTACAGCTCTGATATTGACACCTGTTTTGTTTTTTTTTATGGTTCCAAGGATGTTTTAATTCACTTGAATAGAAGGTTCATTTACCTGCAGGTTTAAAGCAAAGCGTTTTATAGGCACGTACCACTGAGGGACTTCTACTTGCCGAAATAATCATGGAAAAGCTCAAAGCAGTTAATAATATGCAGAGCCTGACACATTTATTGCTTTTAAAAGGTCTTTAAAAATTAAACGATCTTGTATTGCAGTAGCAGAGTCTTAAACTAAAGATTTCAATCCAAGCTTTAATTTGAGCACATTTACTCAGCAGGGAAAAATGTTAAAGATGTAAGGCATTTTATGTCATTTTTAAAAGAAAAATAATTACTTCCACCCCGCTGCTTTAGTACAGTGTCTTTTTGACACTGGGAAAGCACTAATGACAGCAATAATATTTAACAATGTTGGAGAACACGTAGAGGGATCTTTTCACTATTCCTGTTTCACATTTCTAAGTCCTCTCTTGTACTCACCCCACAAGTTTTGTGTTTGGTTTAAGCAAGGGAGCTAAGATAGTTATGGAATAAGGTGATATTTGTGTCTTATGAAACATTTATTTATTGAGGTGCCCATTTTTAGCTTAGTGGCCGAGGCCACAGCATTCTAAAGTAAAATGTCCTGGTATTTGAAGCTTTGGAGGTGAATCTGAAAGAAAAACAGGCCCAGAGCACCACAGATCCCCCTCCGTGCTCAACAATAGGCTTAATGTAGTTTTCCACATATTCATCCTTTTGTTAGCAAAAAGCTCAAATTTACTTTAATCTGATCAAAGCAAGATTTAACTACATAATGTAGCCAGGGATTATGTTCAAAATAATTATTTCTTACGATTTTTCAGTTGGATTTTTCAGATTAGTCCAGCTTGGGATCATCTTGCTGCAATAGTAGATTAGTTCATTTTATGGCCTTAAGAGTCAGATCTACATAGAAATGTCACCAAGTATGGAAGAGAAGATGTTCACATTCAAGTTCTTACTGATTATGTTACTTTGAGGGACACATATTTAGATAAAGTAATACAGACAAAGGTGGGAGCATATAGTTCCACCACCGTTTCTGCACGGACTAGCTTGGCAAATGGTCTTTTTTTTCCTGTTAATCTTTTCACATCTTGTCACAACTACAAAAGTCAGTTGTTTTATTTTTTTACAAATAAAAATCTGACAAGCCTGTAACGCATTTGAATTTATCCCCTTACAATGCGACATCACAGAGCATCAAATTTCTTTCAGTCGTCACGATTAGTAGCGCATCACCTTCTTGCAAAACAAGACGTGTGGTGGAAAATTACCCATCACCCTAATGGCACCATTATCCATGGTTCAACATGACGGCAGCATCATGGTTTGGGGATGCCCTCAGGAAGCTGGATGGAGCTTTATACAGACTGAATTCTGGAAGAAAACATGGTGCAGGCTGCAGAAGACTGGAGACGGTGGAGGGTGTTAATCTGTCAGCACCACAATGAGCCTAAATACACAACTGAAATGTTTTGACCAAAGTACATATTTATGTCAGAAGTGAAAATAATTCACCCTCAAGTTGTGCAGAGCTGGAATACACAAGTGGCAAAAGAAGTTATGTGTGATTTTCTTCCGCTGTACAATGTTTCACTACTTTCAGACGGTTCATCTCACACAGACCTTTAGAAAAATAATTTGAGGTTTGTATTTCTAAGCTGATAGAATATTAAAAGGACAACGAGAACATTTGCAATTCTATGTACACGAATTCAGATTGAAATGGTTTGAAGTTCGTCTTTATAAAGGCTTCTTGCACGTTTTTACGTAAAGGACGAAAAAACTCAACAAGAAGAAAAAGATGGAGTAAAGAGATAAAATGGTATAAGGATGAGGGGGGGGGGGTGCCTCTGTTCCTCCATCGCAATCACAACAGACTGGATGAAGTCCTCATCGGCGTTAAGCTGTCCCAGTCACAGTCCCGTGAAACCAGCACTGTGCCCTCCCCACACACACACTATATGCCTCCCCCGCCTTTCAAAACAATGGTGTCACTTCTGAGAGCCAAAGAGACTCGCAAGGCATGCTGCATCATGGATATTAGCTATGGGGATCACTTGTTTAAAACAAGAGATCAGAGGTGTGCTTTTGCAGCCTGTCAAGCATCAGCAGCACATGACCACGTTTGAAGTTTTGACTCCTTGCGGTACACACGTCTGTCTTTTGCTTTCAGGCTGGTTGGCGACGGCGAGGACATCCGTGTAGGTTCGTACAGGCATTCCAGCCCGACTCCGCTTGTATATTACCGTTGTGTTTTGTTTTCATCATAGGTTTCAGCACTCTCTGAGGCAGTTTGGAGCGTTCTTTCCACTTCATTTAATTTTACAACATGTCCTGCGGGGTGCTGTTTTACCATCTCGGAGAGAAGATTTTAAGTCAGTTTTAGATGCCCTAATCACACACCAAAGAAGGTTCTGTATTAAGTGGGTCGACTTTATGAGTTGTGGTCATATTTTCCAGCTAAGAATAGTCTGCTTGTTTGTTTCTCTGTTTTTCCACCCTCCAATTTAGCAATGTAACGTGGGAGACTAGCATGTGCTCCACCTTGTTTCTCGTATCTTGACAACAAACTGTTGTGGCCTCTTCTGAGAATTACCAGTTAAGCGAAGACAAAACCTGGATCAGATGCGATCATCTTTACCTCCCACATCCCCCCACCCCCCAACTATTTTCGTTGAGCGTGTTTTTATAGCCACAGGAGGACATATTTATGTTCAACGCCGTGGCAGGGTTGGAATCCTCAAGAGTGCCGTGATGCGGACAGGAAACCCTGAATCGCTCTCCAGCCCAAACATCATACGGCGTTTACCCCCTCTCCTCACCCGCTTCTCTAAAACAACAGCTTTGACACGATCTGCACCACGTCGCTCGTAACTTGAGAGTAACCTGCCAGACGTCGGAGCTCAGAGGGATCCTTTGCGAGAGTCAATCAGACGACTGATTCATGAAGGAGAAGATCAGGTAGGGGAGATGGTGCAGAAGGTTCTCCCTGGTTGAACAGGCCTAAGCCAGCTTAAGGTGGCAGTCAGCAAAAAATGTCCACTTAAATATGTTGTGGCTCAATCACACACAAAGTCTTGCTACCTTCTTCATTTGGTCACAGAAGTGCAGTCGGGCAAACATCTGTCAGCCATTGCCTCCACTCTCCTCATCCGCCCCCCACCTACTTCCAGCAGTTCATTCTGCCCTCTGACCCTCAGTTGAAGAAAGAGCAACTGTGACTTTCTTGCAAAAACTCTGCACAGACCTTAGCTTTTTTGACAAGTAGCTCAAGAAAGATTTAGAGCTTTTACTGCACATGGATAAATCTGTGTTAAATGTAATACCTATTAACATTATTGCACCGTGATGTAGGGAAGTGATAACTCTGTGTTGTTTGATCTCTTCAGCAAAACACAAAATTGGTCATTTACCGATTTGTTTTTTTTTTTTTCTTTATATCTCTTATGAGAGAAGCATTCATGCAGCATCACAGATCCTCCACCGTACCTAACCGCCAGCATGAGATGCTTTTCCACACATGCGTTCTTTGTTTTAGCCATGACCCACATGGGGTGTTTGTTCCACAAAAGCTTAGTCTTAGTCTCTAAGTCACTCTCAAGCTGGTTAGCAGATAGAAAATGTCTAGTAGACGGCCCAAGACGGCACTCAGTGGTAACATTATCTTGTGATTTGGAGATTTTTCACGTGTCCAATGGATTTATTTGTTTTTTTATCTAATCCTTTGAAAGTTGTTTTCTGAAGGTAAAAGAGTTGAAGTTCTTTCATTTCTGCTTCATTCTGATTTTATTTGATCTTTCCTGTTCCTCATCCTGCTCAGTTAATTAGTCAGAAGCTCTGTTCTGCCATCATGGCAGCCACCCTACGTCCCACAGGACCACCAGACCAGCACCACGGACCCAAAGACACACACCAGAGCTCTCATCAGCTCGCCCACTCCCACCTATCTCAGGGGCCTCAGGTTTCTCCACAGTCCCTGCCGTCGCCTCTGCTTCCAGCAGCCCACCAACCCCCACCCTCGCTCCCCCCCTCCAGACTTCCCTCTTTCTCCACATCAATTACGGCCTCTCCCCGTTGCCAGAGCCCTCAGCTCTACGACCCCTAGGGTTACCAAGTCAGGGGGGTCAGAGGTCAATCTCCCCGCTGCCAGCCCAGGCATCTCTCAGAAGTTTCCGGCCCTGCGCCTGAAACCCTGCGGTCGTAAGGGGCAACACCCACACGACCCTCAAGCGGCCAGGGAGAAACACCGAAAAAATCCCCCCACCATTGCTGCAAACAATGCCGTGCCACAGTCAGCCTGGAGAAGTTAGTTGGTTCTCTTAAGTGATTCAGTTTTATGCCTAAGAATAAAAATTAAATGCTGCTTGTTCTCCAGATGATTTTTTTGTTTTTTTTTGGTTAAGATTCCAAGATTAATTTTATGCTGAATGTGTGTGTCTTGTTTTCATCTGCTTATCATAAATATGGGAGACAGTGTATTGAATATTCAACAATTTAAACAGTAAATACTAAGTTTTCTAAGTACCACCCTAAAGGAGCGTACTACTGGACAAACACGAGGTTTGATTGGGCGCACAAATTCCAGTGTGGCTGCCATTCACTTAAGTCCTACTATGACTTACAGTTAAACGTGGGTTAATTGACATTTGCATTTCTGACTAAATCAAACCTCATTAGTTCTTTCACACATAAGGAATTACACGATATTTAGCAAACATGTTGCTACAGTGTTTTAAAACACAAAATGCAAAGATTTATTAGCTTATGTTGCTCATAGCACATACCCACCAGTGCTGTAACATGCTTTCTTCTAGACCATTCCAATCAGACTTTGGCTCTATGTTCAGGGTCACTGATGTGCTGGAATCTGACGTTCTGCCGCGATTTTCATTCTTTTGTGGGTGGCCATGCCGGCTTGTCAGTCTAACAGGTTTCCTGTGCAAAATGACAAAATAAAAACAATCTCAACATTGTGCTAATTCCCATTATTCACTGTAAAACTGGAGTGTCTTTAGGGAGCCTTCGGTGACACAGTTTGTGGAGTGTGTTGCTAATAGTTTTCAACAGATTTTCCCACCTGAGGTGAGAATCTCCGCAACTCCTCTAGCGTTAGCATGAACGTCTCCGCTGCTTCCCTGATAAAATGTTCTCCTGGCCTGCCAGTTTAGTGGACATGTCTGGGTAGTTTTGCAGTTGTGACATACTCTTATTTTTAGTTGAGGGATTAAGAGTGATAATATTTCTTAACAATGCCATACTGGCTGCAAATAACCCTTAATTTATCGTTTTCCTTTCCTATTATCACACTGTCTCTAAAACTATCAGCATCGTAGTCATTAAGATCTGTCAGGTAGGATGGTGAGAGTCGCTCTAACTGGCTAAATTGATACACTGGATCAAATGCAAATATGACTTTGCACAAATATCATGACAAATATTAATGACCATGTCTATTAATGTTGTCTAAATATCCTCTGAGGCCTTCACAGAAGAGCTAAAAACAATTGGTTGCAGTGGATTTTAGGTGTTATCCGAATAAGGAGGGAAAAGGTAAAAAAAAAAAAAAAAAAAAAAGAATTACGCACTTTTCAGATTCCTATTTGTATGGAAAAAATATGTGCCAATATTCTGGTCAACTTTTAGCTAGCCTATTGTTTAAAATCCAATGAAGCACAATGAGTTTTGTATTTGTAACACGACAAAACTCAATGCAACCAAGTTAAGATGATATAAACACTAAATGGTAAATGGCCTGTACTTGCAAAGCTCTTTAACAAATGCTCATCACACAACAGTCAGTCATTCACTCATTCATGCACACATCCACATGCTGAAAGGCAGATTGTTTGCAAACTGAGCTCGAAGACATAAAAAAACAACGATTTTACACATATGGATTTTGGAAATACTTGAATTTCCTGGGCACCTTGCTGGAAGACAGGGCCAATAAAACCAAAATAATGTTTTTACATCAATTTTTATGTGAGTAAAAAAGGGACATCTCAACAGCCTTGAATTTATGCTCGCTGCGGCAGCGCCCCCACTCCATAAATCTCTTTAAATTGATTACTAATCAACCACAGATATTAAAGAAGGGGGGAGATTTTCACTGATTCGGTGGTAAATTTCACAATGAAAGGCCAGCAGTCTATAAAGATGTATCACACAGTCAGGCAGGTTAAACAGCATGTCAATGGCTCGGGTCGCTTGGTTGAGCACACAGCCTTGATGTGGAGCACAGCTGTATTTCTGTCGTGGATCCCAGAGCTAACAGTATCAATATCAGACACATTATTGCTAATGGGAGAGCCAGAGGCTGGAGGGAAAGCGGGAGACAGAGAGCCTGCAGAGGGACGGTATCTCTATTGATTAGCTGGGGGAAAAAAGGACCTCCACTCCAGTCCGCTCCCTGTTCAGACATATGGGGTAATAAGGACCACTCTTCCCCACTGCTGCTCATCCCATCTCCCCACACCCCCTAGCAGAGAGCCTTTTAATCAGCCCCCGGGGGAATACATGGATATGATATGGGAGAGAAAGAAAGAGGAAAAGGAGACAGGGTGAGAGGAGTCCATTAGTGAAGCCGACACAATAACTGCAGAAACAAACCTGACACATGGACGGTTGCTTCATGCACACAAAATATGAGGGACATGAGTAACAAGCACAAACATTTTTAATATGCTTACATGTTTTGATTTGGAATAAAATAGATTTCAGGTTTCAACCACGTTTTGATGATTTATAGAGCTGCTCGTGGTCCACATGACATCTAAGCTGATGGCACTCCACAGTTTCCTGAGGGTCAATTTTCTCTCTGAGCAAGGGCTATTTTCCTCTGTTTATGTATAAGAGCTTTCTGTTTTCTTTTCCAGCCAGAAGGATGCCAATCTCAGCGAGCCAGACTAACTTTATCAAAGCGGCCATCTCAGACGCTGACATCGAGTCCACAACTATGTTTCATGCTGAAAAGACATGAAAAAGAAAGCTGTCAGCGCCTCACCCCTTCACTGGCCTCTCAGCCTCTCAGGCTCTCTAGAGAGATGGTGAGAGAAAGGGAAGTAAGGCGGAAGAGAATTCAAGAGTAGTTAAAACAAGTTTTAATGTGACATGAAACTCCGAATAAAGTGCCAGAGATCATCTTTAGGTTTATTTTCAAACAAAATAACAGAGATGTGAATGAAGTGGTAAGATTTCAATTAAGAAACCCCAGTTTCTGTTAGGCAAAGTAACAAAATCACTGGAAAGGCTTGTGTTGCGTAAAACTTGTGCAACAGCACCCCCCTGTGGCAGATAAGATTGGAGCACTTTTTAGAGCATCTGCAGATTCAAAGTTTCACACCAGACTTTATTGTTAAATTGCTCAAACTCACTTGGATATTGAAATCTGTAGAAAAAATGTGGCGGTCAGTTTTTCAATTGTGGTTTTGATTTCCCATAACCTTTTATGAAATTGAAATAAAATCTACTTTACCAAACAGTAGCCTTGTACGGACATAATTATTGGAACAACCCATGAAACTTGAACAATTCTTCAAAGTTCAGTTACTGTTTTCCCTATCTATCTATCTATCTATCTATCTATCTATCTATCTATCTATCTATCTATCTATCTATCTATCTATCTATCTATCTATCTATCTATCTATCTATCTATCTATCTATCTATTTTTATTAAAACGAGGGAACAATAAAACACCTGAAAGCAATTTGTGAAACAGACCACAGCATGTCACGTATGTTAAAGTCTGTCTGCAATATTGTTTCCTAATAGGAGTTGATTACCTCCATTTCTAAACCTCTTGTGATGTCACTTTGTTAAGGAGTTTTTCCTCTTTAAAATATTATACTTATTTCAATTCCCGCTGGGAAATTCATGCTTTATTGCCCACTTGTATTTTCTGTCACTCTAAAACTAGGCTAGATAGTATAATGTTGAACATGTTGAGGAAAAAGTGGCAAGGTTGAGCTAAAACGAGCAACAACAGTCCTGTAATACTGTCAATAGGACTTTTATTATTGTTGAAGGAGCAAGGCAGAACTACTCCTTAATGTAACACATGTTTCCTTCTGACCAGAGGGACACATTAGGTCTGTTTATTCAATCAGCGTTAAAACAGAACTGGAAAGGGGGAATGGAGGTCGGGGGGGGTGGCTGGATTTGGACGGAGGAGAGCAGTTTTCATCAATACGCGTCAATTGGCAAGGAATAATCCTGATGTGAAATTTCTTCCATATGCCCCCGCTGCGGGGCGCCAAAGAGTCTGCCAAAGCGTCCTCCATAGAGTCTGTAAGGACATTTGTTCTCTGTGATTGGCTGATGAGCTTGGAAGCAGCTGGAGAGAGGGACCAATAATGAACTCGTATATTGAGTCTCCAATGCCATTGGCTTAGAGTGGGTGTCAATCAAGCAGCGATTGGGGTCTGAAGAGAGAGATCGGGCCAGTTGGTTGTTTTGCACTCTGGAGGACGGAGCTCTGCAGCAGAGAGTTGCAGACACACACTCGCACTGCTGCTGATCACCGAGCTGAGGACTATGCATTTATATTTAACAAATAATAATAATAATAATAATAATAATAATAATAATAATAATAATAATAATATTAATAATAATAATAGCTATTGTTATTATAATTAGAAGTACAGAAGTTGTAACAATAATAATAATAATAATAATTTATTATTATTATTATCATCATCATTAAATTTATTAGATATTTGATTATTTTTGTTTGCATTGTTTTATTTGCCTGTAATATATTCTTTAGATAGATAGATAGATAGATAGATAGATAGATAGATAGATAGATAGATAGATAGATAGATAGATAGATAGATAGATAGATAGATAGATAGATAGATAGATAGATAGATAGATAGATAGATAGATAGATAGATTAAATTTGATGAGGTGTCAGTGGTATCCTCAAACTTAACCCCTCATAACTACTAAACTAACAATTTTATAACTCACAGAATTACTACGTGTGTCCAACTTCACATCAAGCCAAGCTGCCTCCATTTATTTATTTTTTTTAGATACATGCGCGTGCGCATTAGTCTGCCTCTACGTCACGTGTGGCTCCTCCAATCAGCCTCGCTCTAAGAGGGCTACATAGTGTGTGATTTAGGAGTCCTCCCTCAATAAATCTGTCCGAACTTCGCAAAGTTGATTTGAATGTGCTTGTTTCACTTCGTTATTGAAAGTTGTCTCGGATTAATGACGTGACAGCGCGCTGGCGTCAGATCAGTGGGAGTTGATAGTTTTAAGCTTCCTAAGCGGCACGCGAAGGCGGAGCGGTTCGGGTCTGGACCTCGTTTGAGCCGCGCAGTCCGTCAGTGACGCTTTCACGAGGCGAAACGCAGATGTCACGTGCTGTCAAGGATCAGTTTCTTTCTATTTCTATTTCGAAGAGTTTTTGCATGTACCTCATATTTAGGATAGTGGGGATATGTGTATTTCTTTCCTTAGCTTATGCGTTGAAAGATTGTCAGTTGCATGTAATTTAATCTCACAGTTAATACAGTTAATGGGTGGGAAGAGTTGCAGTCGTTTGCCAAACACTAAGTTTGTTGGTGTATTTTAGGGACGCTAAATAGTCGAGAGATGTTTGTACTGAAATACACTATTTACTTCTTAAAATAAAATAAAAAATTAAATTAAAGAAACTGTTAAAATATTTTCTCTGTGTGCTTTACGACGTTGTTATATTTTGAAATTAAAGAAACGGTTAAAATAATTTCTCGGCGTACTTGTCATGCACAACGGTGTGTCATAAAAACCCTGTGTACAGTAGGTTATTTTTAACAGACAGTGCATTTCCACTGATGTACATTATGTAGGCTAATCTGGGCCAGGAAAAATTCAGTGTTTTGTATCTCTGCGTGCTTTTGAAAAACCAGTGTTTCACTTTCTGTTTGCGATTAATAAAGTGTTTTGTCAACTGTATTTAGTGAAATTTAGTGTCACTTCTCTCACTTTCTAGTCAAAGTAGACTAGTAAAGTTAATAGTGTCTTCCCATCTATTTCATTTAATGGATCATTTTTAAGGTCTTTTGAAAATTTTAGTCAGTGTGATCAGTTTTTATGGATTATACTTTTGTCTTATTGTGACGATTTTAGGGAGAAAATTCAATTCATTTTCCCCTGAAAATGAATTGAATTGTAATATAAAGGATTTTCTACCAACAACTACGTGTCCATTTAGACATTTGTTACAGTATTATCCAAAGTCCAAAACTGCTTTTAAAAACATCAGTTCAGCAATTACCAAATTGTGACAGCAGGGGTCGCAATGGATCACTAACAAATTACACACACGGACACGGTGCATTTCACCAGCTAGTTCAAACATCTTAATTTACATTTTTGTAAGTATAATCTCTACATGTAACGTCATTTTTTTTGTTTGTTGCTTATTTGTCAATATCGATTTTTTCTTATTATGCAAATGAAACCGGATCTTTCTTTGCCCATGTGCTAAATTGCTAAAAACAAACAAAAAAATCCCCTTTGATATCATTTTTAATGATTTAGACAATACAAAAATTAATTAATAAAACTAACTTTTTACAGATAAAAGTAGTCTTAAAGATCCAGTACTTCATCAGCACTTGGGATTTTGGCAAAAGGTGTTTATTTATACTTTTATAAATAAATAAATGCTTTTATTTATTCATAAAAGTAAATAAATCCTGCATTTTGTTTTCAAACCCAGTTTACTATATGTGCATAAATGCGTCACAAACACATCGATCCAATAAAATGAACAACCACGCTAAGTTTTAACAACCATTTCCTCTCTTGTGGCATCAGTCAAGGATATTCGTTCACACAATCCTGCAGAGACCTTGGATAGTGTCTGGTGAAAAACCCTGACTGTCCAAAGTATAGCTTTATCAACTCTCCTACTGCATGAATGCAATCTGTCCTTTTTTTTAACCTTAACTATTATTCTTTGATTTGTGCCAAAGAAATAAAGGCGGGCATAAGATAAGAATGTTCAAAAGAGGCAAATAATAAAAAAGAAAACCCTGCAGTCTATTCAAAAGTCTCACTGAAATAGCATGTGGATGAATTGAGACTGACATTGACATTACGGGTTAGAATGGTTTCCATCTTCCAATTCTCAAATTCTCC
Organism: Xiphophorus maculatus; assembly: GCF_002775205.1. Lineage (NCBI taxonomy): Eukaryota > Metazoa > Chordata > Actinopteri > Cyprinodontiformes > Poeciliidae > Xiphophorus > Xiphophorus maculatus. The sequence continues at coordinate 20,787,466 of NC_036455.1, read as the reverse complement.
TGGAGACACAGAAACTATATTTTCAAAACATATTACGCTCAAGGCCTGTGATGGAGATGGTGAACTGTAGAATACATTATTGTTCAAAAACATTGAAAACCACACTCTGCTCTCTAAGTCAATGTACACATGCTGTACCATAATCAGAACTGAATGGAGATTTGATGCATAAAGCCCATATTGTTTCTTCAACATGTTCACCTTTTAAGAAAAGAAGGATTGCCAGCAAGGTGTGGATTTAAATGTGGACTTTCCTCATATGTCCCAGTAGGATAAACCACAAAAAATATGAAAAGATACTATTAAAGGCTGCAATTATTTGGTTTTGCAAGACATAGAAAATCGTATATGTTGTTCAGCAAGTGCTAGTTTAGATTCTTAGTCATCAAGGACATTACAGTCATAAGTGGTTAAACAGAACATAATTAGACCTCTTTGCTTATTACTTGAAGATATTTCACCTCTCATCCAAAAGGCTTTCTCAGTTTTGAACATGTCTTTAAGCAAAAGTACTCACAGGGAGAGGCAACATTAAAAATATACAATTAAGTAAGAAGAGGCCTATCCAGGTCTTTAAGACTGCCATTAAATTGCATCTGCATTTTTAAGATGCAGCTGCAAGGCAAAATCTAAACAAAGCAGTTGGTTCCTGTTGTATTTTTTTCTCTTTTATGTGTGCACCACCAAGTGAAATCCAGTGTCATGTCAGAGCCCTTTACAACGCAAACAGGCCAATTCATATCCACACATAGAATCCAATTATAATTCAAATAATTTTCTGATACAATTAAATTATAAAGTAATATTCATGTTGGTCCTGTTAAACAACACAATCAAATGTAGTTTATGTAACACCAAGTGGTCTGTCTAAAGAAGTCCAGCTGATTGCATTGATTCATTGACTTTTTTAGAGATTCCTTATCCTACATAACCCTTGCACAAAAGCACTGGTAGCTCCTTCAATAACATTATCTGGGAAAGAAGCACAGATAAGTACTGAACCTGTCGTACTTCTTGTGAAAAAAATAAAATAAAATCATGGATGGAATAGCTAATTGTGGCAATATCTTGGTCAAAAGGTTTATCCAGAAATGAGACATGATTAACAAAAGCACCGGCCCCAGATTACTTTGTATCAGCAAGACAAATAAAGAGAATAAAGCAAATAATTCTATCAGTGATTCTGTGAAACAGCTTACTTCAGAATGACTGAGCTGGGAGTCTAACAAGGACAATTAAAGCGAGGACACAGCTTATGGCAATAATATTTGTGCCAGTGACTCCATCCAGGAAAAAGACACAGCTAAACTCAGAAGCAATAAACCACGTGTACTTTCTATGGAAAAGAGAAAACCTTAATGCACATAATTCATGGCAGCAATAGCTCTCTCAATGTCTTCCATACAGGAAAGATTTAAAACAAAACACAGAAGCAATGTGCCAATCACACCTTCTATAAAAAGCACAATTAGCGAGAGAGCACAAAGTTAATGTCTGCGATAATGGCATTGCAACAATTATTTATTAAGGACTAAACGAGGACTACACTCATATTGTGAATAGCTGCTTTGGGCTAAAAGGAAACAAATTGTTTCACTTCAGTATATATCTATATTATTATTATGGGTTTGTTTTACCCAGAAAGAGATCATACATTTATTGTTCAAAATCAATTTGCAGGGGCTGCACAGTGGCGCAGTTGGTAGAGCTGTTGCCTTCTAGCAACATGGTGCATGGTTGTGTGTCCTGTCTGTTTCTGTGTTGCCCTGCAACAGACTGGTGACCTGTCCAGGGTGAACCCCGCCTCTTGGCCGGAACGTTAGCTGGAGATAGGCACCAGCAACCCTCCTGAACCCACTAAGGGACAAAGGTGTACAGAAAATGAATGGATGGATGAATCAATTTGCTGACAAAATCCCAGGATTATCACTTTTTTGTTTTTTTTATAATATAATAGCAAAAATACGAAAGCTATTTAACCTGCTTCATTCCATGTAACTTTTTAATATACTTTATTAGAAAATATATGAGGGAAAAACAATGTAATCAAGCTCAGTTTTGCTATATTAATGTGTATGGCGCTGTAAAACAAAAGGATTTTCCCCTTTTATATTTTGCGTGGGACATTTTTGCCTAACGTCTTTCTTATTGTTAAATTGTGAATAATGACATGAACCATTAAGGCACTGGGACATGCAGTGCTTTAAGTGATCTGTGATTTTTCATGACTCATTGATGCACTCTTAAAGTAATTTTGGTCAATTGCATTAGGGTTCAGAACTTTTCCTCGTTTTCTTCCTTTTGAACGATGACTGTGGTTCCACAGTCATCCGCAATCTCAGTAAATTACTCTGTAACCCCTTTGAGGCACATCAATTTCAACTGATTTGTTTCTCATCTGTTCTTGAACTTGTTGATATCAGGGCATCATGTTGTTTTGAGATCTTTTAGCATTATTTTGTCAGCCAGTAATCATCCTAGACTATAACTATTGAAACTTACCTTAACAAGGAAGCATTTATGTAGGCTTGTGTGTATTGGGTGGAGAGCTTGGTTAGTTATCTTAAGTAAAATCATCATTTGAAAACTTCACTGACTCAGTTGACTAGGCAAGATTGTAAGATAGTAAGCAACACAGATCAACAGCTCCGTTTGTATTTACTCTGCTTATATGATTTTTAAAATGTGGTTGAGAATTTCAAACATAAGTACGTATTCTGTAATGGGGTAAATACTTTTTTTATATGGCATTTTACTGCTTCCATTTGTGCTCCTTTGTAAAGAAATTAAGTAAACAGTTTGAACGTATTCGACTACCACCTTGTATTAAAAACTAACAGAGAGGCTAAAAAGTTAAAAAGTTGGTTTAAAGCACAAGTACAAGGGGAATTAGAAAATCCTCACTGAAATTCCTAAGTAACAATATAATCTTGCACCTTAGAACTTAGAGATATTCAAAATTAATCAACACATTATCAAAATCATAGCTCACCTCGTTCGGTTAATTATTAAAGTATGAATGATAAACGATTAAATGGAAGCTTACTTTCTTGTTGTTCAAGTGGACAACTTTTCTTTGCTCCTATTGGTTTGAATTTATGGACAGTTGGCTTGACCAATTACGCTCTCTTCTGGCCAAAGCTTTCGCCCAATCAACGTGGAGCTATGCAAATTACGAAAGAGTTGCAGCAGTTTACAGTGACAGCATTGGAGCTATTTACATGTTTCGTTTTCACTTTTATCCGAACGACTTTGGGCTTGTGATAGCGTGGACTCGTCGGGAAGAAATGTATCCGCTGCAACGCACGGAAAGTTAAAGTTTGTAGTATGTTAATGACGTGAAGTTGCCTTTTTGCCGGTAGTTAAGTCTTGGAGCTAAACGCTAACAGCTAGCTAGACGTTGTCACCGGTACAGGCGGACCTCTTTGTCTGACAGGGGAAGGCGTGCTCTTTTGTTAGCTTTTTTCCCCCTTTGTCCGCTCGGGATAGAGGAACTGACGGGTCAGGATTTCATAGGCGCCCGTATTTTGGGAGTATTTAGAAAATGCAGGTCGCGAAAAAATACTTTACAGAAGGCCTAATTCAGTTGACTATCTTGCTCAGTTTGGTTGGAGTTCGAGTAGACATCGACAGCTACCTTACCGGCTACTATCCGCCACTCACCGAGATCAACTTGGGTCCAAGCTCAGCCTACATTCAGACACCCTTTCACGTCTTGAGAGACACGCTTGACGGATACGGAGTGCATCCAAAATGCCCCGAACTGGACTACTTCTTCGCCAGTCGTCGCCTGCTGGATGAGGTGAGGAACCTCGGCTCGCCGCGGTTCCACACGCAGCTGAACGCGTGGCTGGTGCACCAGGTTTCCTCCACGGGGCCTTCCACCAGCGACAACCCTGACGCCAGCGTAGGGTTAGAAAGCACTGACAATGAACCTGCGGATGCCGGTGAGCACCTGCTTGCCAGAGACCAAGAAGTGCACTGCCAGCCCAACTCTGAGCTGGGACAGGGGCCTTGTGGTGCTGGAGCCTTCCTGAATGTAAGTAATGTCTTATTACGTTGGGGGAATTGTTATTAATCAACAACATGTTTTGGGGATAGGCTGGCTAACTGACAACAAACAAAGGGATCAACAAGGACTTAAAAACTTATGCCGTGACTAACCAGTGGCTCAGAAAGGGGGAATATCCACCCATGTAGTCAATTATTTTTATGTTTCCTTGTAAACCAGGAAGGAAACAACAGAATGTGATAAATCGTTGGCATAAGGAACAGAGTACATTCCTTTTCATTTGTTTGAGGCACTTCCAAACCTAAAGTGCTTTTCTGGAGTATACGTACAGTTGTTCGTCTGTGTGAAAGTCAAGAACTTGGGGTTTGCAGAGAAAATCAAGGATGGGGTTTGTATTTTAGTTAGAATGTCTCAAAAAGAAAGCATGAAATCTCACATAATATTTTGACATGCCCTTTAGAAAGTTGCTGATGAACCAGGCAGGTCTTGTAGCGTCCAAACAATGTCAGCTCCACTCCAGAAGCTTAATCCTGCCCTGTTTTTATCCATTTCAACACCAGTTTCAGTGTATGTTTCAAATTGTTATGACTACCCAGTAGTCTCCAAGTCCAGCCATCTGAACCAAACTGTTTCATGTGTTTGGGAGCAACCAGAAAACCACCAAGATTTAAACCTTTCATAAACTGGAAGATGCTGGGGGACCGTTGTAGTGAAATTAAACTCAAAAACACAGCATCAATTGTCAAGCATGGTAGTGGTAGCGACATGATTAGAGCATTTTCTGCTACCACTGGTCCTGATGCGCAAAAAGAGGATGGAGTAAGAGAGAGAAGGACTACCTCTGAATTCTTCAACTTGACTTCAAACCAACAGATAAATGTTCGAAACATGAACATAACTAAATGTAGAGTGATTCCTGAAAAACATGCTGCTTTTGGAGCGGGTGCGATTATATAAAGCTTCTGGAAATATCTGACTTTAACCCTAAAAAAGGTGGCTACGTACATTGAAACAGGCCAATTCAAAAACAATTCTGCTGCCTTTGCTGAGAAGAGTGGGCAAATATTGGCCAGAATTAGACAAAGTTAATAGAGGGCTACAAAAAGCAAATGGAGTATCTGCAAGTTGCTAACTTGCTAAACACATTTAACCAAATACAAGTGATGGTGCATGTATTTTTATACTTGGGATGGTTTATATAATCTTTGACCATGTTTAAACCAGAGACGATGCAGCATATATTCATAACCTTTTTATTCTTGTTTTTCAATTTTACTTCACTCCATCATGGAAAGGTGACAAGTTCATGTGCTTCATCAAAAGTCCGATATTTATGATATTCACACTGATGAATATTTTAATTTTAGCAAGGGGTTTGCAATTGCTAGATCTTCCTTGGTAATGCAACTAGTCTAGTTAGATACTCATTAAAGGAGATAACATGACAGTCAGGCATCAAAAGTATGCAGAAAACCTTAGGCTGCTCCTGTCAGTTCTCACTAGGTGTTTTCGCCTTTAGTTGGAATGTGATACCTCTAAATAACACAACCAAGATAAAAAATCTTGTTTTTAGTTTCCTCATTTATCATTCTGGGTTTCTGTTTGAGCCCTACATTCTAAGAAAATAAAAGAAAAGCACTGAACGTTCTCCTTGTAGTCTTCCTGCTGTTAGCACATATTAATCATTTATATTAAAAGCAGAGGTGACGTCACACTGTGTATGAGAAAGCAGCTGCTATAAAACATTGCATCACTGGCATTTTAAAACAACTGAATATTTACAGAGCTGATGTTTTATGTTAGTAATTAGCATGGTTAGCATTACTAAAACGATAATCTCTGTTAGGGACTTGCGATGTTTCGGCATCAACATCGATATCGCCAATAACTTTTCCAAAATTAACAAGTATTTATTTCCTTTTTTTTTGCCATTTGTGTTTCAGGAGGGGTTTGGGAGTGGGTTGGCCATGTGGTATTTGTTTGATCATGTGATAGTGATGCAGCAAAGCATTATGGGCTGTTTAACTGAAGAAAAGAAGCAATGTAAGCGATGTGGTTGTTTCAAACATTGGTTATTGGCAGTATTGATATCAGATATTGATGTCTGCCCAAAATGTTCATATCGGTGCCTGTCGTAAAGAATGTTGCTCTTTACTTTGGAGAATGCTAGAAGGCGGCCAACATTTCCCAATCCATCATGTTCCATGATCAACTTTTCTATACCCCTGTCGCCATCCTGTTTTCTACCAATGGTCTTAGTCTCTCGCATCATCAGCATTGAGTCATCTTCACTCGATTACAAACTCCTCTCTAAAGAGCGTAGTTGCCTTTCTGACTTGTTTGTTCTTAATATGGTGGAACATATAGAAGAAGGGATCTGATTTATGCGTTTCCAAACAGCTAATCAGTGCCAACCAGCTGATTTCTTAGTGCATCTCATAGATTTTCTTCTTTTTGTAACGCAGATAAAACTCTCAACCCTCATGTTTAATTCCTCCACCCATTAATGACGCTTTTCTAGCTCTTTCTAGCAGAAACAGCTGCTTGGTGTAGGTTATGTTCTGGCAACAGTTGATGTTACAAACAGTGTCGCCTTTCTTCAGGGTTAATCACCAGCTGTGGACCTGGAGAGGTGAAGGAGTGAGGATCAGATCCGCACCCTGTTTGCTTACAATAGCAGTGGTCTACTCTTGAACATTGTCCCTCCCATAGAGTTCCTTTGGAACTGCTAAATGCAATGTTGATGTCTTTATTTCTTTTATTTTACCTCCAAAGCTTTTTAAATTACCTTTTGCTCTCTACTGTCTAAAGAAGAACGCTTCAGCTGGGATTTTCATAGACTCCAGTCGGCAAGTGTCACAAAGCTATTTGAAGCTGAAGAAGTGACCGAGTAGGAAGTCAGCAAGTTCAGGCAGAGCAGAAATAGGCTGCTTTCTTTTTGCTTTTAGCAAGGACGCAGAAAGTTAAATAGTAATCATTATCCTTTTACATCCAATCCCACTGCACATGGAAAACAACTATAGTGTGTGTGCGTGTGTGTGTGTAACAGCTGGTAACTCACATCACTGGCAGTGCATCAGGTCATCGCTGCCCTAACTTTTACAACTGCCTATTAAAACAGACCTTGACATCGTTAGAACGTTACATAACACAAGAACCACATTCTGCTATGGCTAAAACGGGATCAGGGAACCTGAAAATGCTGTGACCTCTGGCGGCTTATTGGGTCGCAGCGAACAAGATGATTGCGTCTCTCTTTTCGAACACAAAGTTCAAAGTTTACAATTTACTCATTGCTAATCTCTCTCTCTATACTTATTCTCCCTACCAGGAGGATGAAGTTAAGATTAAAGAAGAGGAGGAAGCAGTTCCACTTACTCACCTGGCTCACAGTTCAACTCTAGAACAAGAGGTATGACAGTTCCTTTGTGATTTTTAATGCACTTTTTATTTTTTGGAGCATATACCTTACAGTTCTTGTCTTAGTTTAAGTTACTCCAGCTCAGTATCGTGCTATGTTGGATGTACTTGTGTAAAAGACGTCATATGGCAGTAATCTTTGAACAGATGTACTAATTTTGTACAGCGTATTTAAGCATATTTGGACTTTAGTGCAAAATTTGCAGGACATTTTGCACTAAAGTTCTGCAAAATGTAAGGTAAAGTAACACCTAAGGCAAAGAACTCTCATAAAATTGTGTGGCATTAATAGGTTCATTTCACAGAAAACCAGTAACAATCCTAGATTTTGAGATTACATGTCTTGTGGTTTGCTCTGTTTCGCTTCATTGCCCACAGAGTTTACCCAGTTGTTCCAGTTTCTTTTAGTCTTCCAAACTTCTATTTTCACGTGATTCATAAACAGGAGCTTCTAGTTCATATAAAACTTAGCGAAGAGCCTCTCCCATTTTCGCTTAATAGCACTGATTATGTTCATGTTGTTACCTAACATAGGTGTGGGAGTGTTTCAGTTAGGAAAATGGGTCAGATTTCTCCGCTGTTCCTGTGCTTCCTGCCTGACTCATCTGCTTTGAGGCGACTCTGCTCACTTCCCGTTAAAACAGTACTGGACGTGTTGTCAAAGGCTCCTCTGAAACCCGCTGCAGGGCCCACGACAAAGTCGGCAAGCAAAGTCTGTCTGAAACAGACTTTGCAAGCAAATGCATACACATCTACAGGAAAATCATTTCCGTCTTGTTAAAGTGTTTTTACTTTAACCAAGAATCAAATGTAATGAGTCGGAAAAAAATACATTAGCTCAAAAGCACTACTAAAAACAATGTTCAGTAATTACATTGCACCACCATGGTTCCCCTGGTAAAGATATATAATTACATTTTAAAGTCCAAACTTTTTTTTAATGTCAATTTTCAGTTTACAAAATCTCAAATATCGCAAATATAAACTGAGCATATTCTATTATGTCAAGGTGTCAAGGAAAAGCTGACAAGCATGACTTTGTTTATTCCTGATGTATAATCTTATGACCAAAATGGACATAGGTGACTCATTAAAGGTCATAAATAAGAGGAAAGTAGACAAATGCTGATTTGAAAACGTCCGGAAAGTGCTACTTGAAAATAGCTGCTAGCCTAAACTTGCTCTCCAGTAAAGGCAATAATTAAAATGTTTAAAACAAGTGGAACTGTGACAAACAAGGATGGAAAAGTACCCAAGTTAATCTTTCTTTCACGCACAGACAACAAGACAGTAGGAGAGAAATTAAATAAAAAATATCCAACTGTTTCCTTATCACACATTTGATTCTATCCATACACCAGCAACTGCTTTCAGAGGCAGAGGAGGGACAATAGTTTTCTGCGCTTTTGTCAAAAATGTAAATGTGTCGAAGTTGATAAATCCTACTTGAGTGTTTAACTGGAACAGGGTGGTTTGGTCAGATAACGCCATGATTAAGCCTTTCTGCAACGAACTGCAACAAAGGTACTGATTCAAAGGGTGAATGTGCCTGTAAAGTATGATGGAAGATCTGTGATGCTGTGGGCATGGTTCTTCTCCAAAAGCCTTCTCTCAGTATGTCTTTTGTGATATGTTATAGAAGAAGACCAACGAGTTTTCTGTTGGCAAAAAGTACCATAATTGCTAATCCAGACAGCAGCAATTTTTGTTTCAAAAAATATATATATTCAAAGAGATCTTACATCTACGGCAATGAAATATACCTCATTTGTGAAATTTGGTTTTTGTTTAGCCTTTCATGCCTGTTTTCCTTTTTTCTTTCAGAGTTTGCTTGAAGGCATCACTACGCTGCCTGAGCCGGTTCTTCATCTTGTTCCTCCAGCTGCTGATATCGACTGGAACAATTTGCTTTCTGTTGCAGATCTTGATGTGAGTTTTCGCAAAATACAAGTGCAAAACACAAGAGTTTGGTTTAAATTGATCTGTATGCTGTGGAAAGGAGTTTTAAAATTGAACAAGATTCCTGTGCAGTCCAGAAGAGAATGGAATTTGAATTGTGTATTTTCCAAATCTTGGTATTTAGGGAAAAAACAATTATATTTCCAGTGTTTTCTCTGTTGCTTTGTCTTAATCTCTCCATCCATCATTCAATTATCCCTCTGTTTTCCATCCATTTGTCCTATTTTGATTCGTTTTGTTTGACCTGAAAAGATGCAGGAACGCTGTGTAAACGACGTTGCTCTTTGCTCTTTCAAAACGCAGGATCTGGACTCTCTTGTCACCGATCGTCTCTCGGAGCTCGACTCGGACATCAGCAGCGCCATCAGCCAGGACGTCAGTTTGCATGATGCCATGGTGACCAGCGCCGGGGCGTTTGGACCGACGGACTCCCAGACGGTCAGCCAGCGGGATAGAAACCTCCTGCGACTGGAGTCCACAAACTCCTCGCTCTCTGACTCTTTGCCGGGCATGGCCGTGGGCCTCGCTGCGCTGCCCTTTGCCTCGGTGTGCAACTTAACTGGAAATCTGACATCGCAGAGCGCGCTCGGTAGCTGCCTAGATGAGGCTGTGTTTGAACAAATCAATCAGCTGGGTTTGGGCCTGGAGGCAATAGACAATCAGCTGAACTACCTCGAGTGCTTAGACTCTCGAGCATTTGAGGACTTGGACTCCGATTCAGGACTCTCCTTGGAAAGCAGCTATGGATGTCCAGCCTCCCCTGGTTAGTAAAATTTTTTTTAGGTTACTAATATATTGCTAATATTTGTACCAACATTTATTTTATTCTCTCTCTTTTAGGTTCATCTGAGATGTCTTCATCGACCAGCTCGTACTATGAAGAAGAGGGCGGCGCGACTGGCTACAGCAGCGAGGTGGACTCCAAGCCCCCTAAAGGCATACTGGACCACCATGCCATGTGGCCACATGTTGATCTGAGTGAGAGTGTGTGGCACGACCACAGCTACTCATCTCCCCCTCTCCTCAGCATGCCACCCCTAAGGCTGCCATGTAAAACCGAGGAGCCAGAGGAGGACGGCGGGTCCCAGCTGGAGGAACAGGAGCTGAGCCGCGACGAGCTGCGCGCCCGCGCCATGTTCATCCCCTTCTCCGTCCTGCAGATCGTCAACATGCCCGTGGAAGAGTTCATGGAGGTACTGGACAGCCACAGCTTTTCCGCCGATCAGGTGACGCTCCTGAGGGACATCCGCAGGCGCGGGAAGAACAAGCTGGCGGCGCAAAACTGCCGCAAGCGTAAGCTGGACGCCATCACGGGGCTCCAGGAAGAGGTGGAGAGGCTGCAGGCCCAGAGAGACAGACTGCTGAGGGAAAAGCGGCTCACGGCCAAGACCATGGGCGCTGTGGCCCACCAGTTTAAGCAGCTGACCCGGGACGTCCTCTCTCGGGTGAGGGACGCGTCGGGGCGACCCCTGAACCCCGAGAGGTTTACCCTGCAGTGCGGTGCTAACGGGAGGGTCGTAGTTCAGCCCATCAGACAGCCCGCTGTCGCCACATCAGCTGGCAAAAAAACAGACAAGAGAAAGAAGGAGAAGAAGCAGTGAGATTGCTCACTGAGACTTGAGCTTTAGGGGGGTGTTTTGGATATTGCTGAACTTTACTAAACCTATCATTGGGGTTTTACATTTGTAAAGATTGCATTGGGAGCCTAAATTTTCACAAGCTGCAAAAACAAGAGAGACTCAGAGCATAAATTAATAAAAAAAAATATCTGTTCTTATGGAAAAGAAAAGTAGCTTACACACTGGACTTTTGTTTGCTTGTTAAAGATGGGCAAAGCAGGGTTTAAGGGAACAGCTTAGCTGCTGGAAACAGCATCAATCTCTCTTTGTGCCTATTAAGATTTGAACTCGGACATTTATTGCTAAGTATGGCAGATTCTGGTTAGAGCTCTAAGAAGAGGGTTGTTCTGTTTGTTTGCCTTGTACTTTGCCTATTTAGTAGAAGTAAGAGGGTAAAGATTGTATTTATAAATGGCTTGAGGTTCTTGAACTTGAAGTTCTTATATGCGTCATGAGACTTTTTTATATATATATATAACTTAAAATGTAACTGATAAGAAAATTTAAATTCCACCAAATGTTTACAGCCAACATTTCAGACATCAGGGGGTAGGTAAAGGTTAACCTTTTGAACTGAAATGAAAAAAATAATAAAGTAATTCTTTTCTACAATCTTTTTGATTACATAAAGCAAACCAATGATTAAAGAGGCCTTAATCTGCTTTTAAGAAAGTGTGAATTTGTTTTTGTTTTTTTTTGTTATGTTGGGTGTAAACATGTTTTAAGAGTTTTAAAGGTTTCTAGAACGAATAAAACATCTACATCAGTTGGAGATGAGGACATGTAGGTTTGACCTTTTCAATTGCAACAATTTAAGTGCTGGCATAAAAATACTCAACCTCATCCCTAAAAAAAAACATATCAATGTTGCTACAAGGTAAAAGAAAGTCTAAAATTGTCAACATCAACTTTTGGTCAAAAAACATTAAGTTTTGCTTTGACACAATATTACATATTACAGAAATAGTTGCTAGGGAATGCACTGATTAACATTCTGTGGAGGACTTTTAGATCTTTATTTGAACCTGCTGATACTGAATGCAGCTAATTCAAATTTCTCTTTAAGAATAGGTGAGACATATTCAAAGTTTTTTTGTTTTTTTTTTCCCTCCAATGAATGTTCAACTATTAGCAGGGATGGAGTCAAAGAATATCCTTAGATTAGCGATTTCCAAAATACGAACAATACTTTAGGATCCACAACAGACTCGAACTCAAAAGGATACAATAGCTCAACCGTGTCTGTACTGTTTAATCTTCTGATTGTCTTCTGAAAGTCTGGCTCTTTCTTCCACCCCGAGTGAGCTGCAAATATGTCTCAAAATTGTATTAAATGCAGTTTATTTTTATAAATATCTGCTTACTTCACCGTCGTTCATCTGCAGTTTCAGGCACTTGTGCAGTAAATAGTTAACTTTGATTCGGTAACAGCATCCACACCCAAAAGTGTTTTTGCCAGTCATCCATCATGGTCTTATCTGTTAATTATTCATGTTGAAGTCGTTCTATTAAAAGGTTCTTCAGTTTATATAGTCACATGAGTGTGGAGGAGAAATGTATCATGTTTGGAGTAGTCTCTAATTTGGAAAATTGCCTTCCGTCAAAAATCCAGCTTTGTTGTTCTGAAGTGCTTAATCTGTTAATATTAGATTTGACCTTATTTCTACTTTCTATTCTTTGATCAAACTGGTTTGGAGGAACCAAAAAGGGTGTTTTATTATTTTTATTTCATGATCAGTGAGGTTGTGTCAAGTACTTACAAGGTGTTTTTGCACTCCTTCACTTTCCACTATATAGTATTTACCTTGGATCAAACACACTGACCCACTCTGGTAATGTTGAGGGCACATTTTTTTAACTCCGCTTGTCTGTCAGGAATCGTACCTGTTCTTTTCTACAAGTAATAAAGTGACCTATAAATAAGTACTGGACACAACCCCACGTTAATTTATCATTTTGTCAAAGCCACGCAGCAAAAACACGAAATCTTGTCAAGTATTTTTTGTCTAGTTTCTAGTGCAAATATCTGAAATGAAGCAAAACTATCTTATTAGTCACTTTTCAGCAGGATACAGGATCTTATTCTAAGTGAGCAATCCCTTAATATCGATGAAAAGGTACTTGTTTCATTGGCAGATTATTTCACATATAACATTGGGAAAATGTCTTGTTATAAGTGAAATAATCTGCCAATGGAACTAGAACTTTTTCATCAATATTAAGGGATAACCGAGTTTAAACAAGCTCTCATATCTTGCTGAAAAGTTACTTGCAAGTTAGTTTTGTCTTATTTCAGCTGTGCTAAGATATTTGCACTAGAAACTAGACCAAAATTGGCTAAGATTTTGCGTTTTTGCAGTGCAACCAGACCAATTTTCTCCGTGCTCTTTATTATTGGGTGTTGCTGTTGAGATTATCAGAGAACGAAGTGAGATGTTACCATTTATTGCATGAAAGTTGTTTTAGAAGAGGCTAAAAAAAAAAAAAAAAGAAGAAAAGTTGGAGTGCATAATGTCATTTGTTTTAAGTTGTGCTGTTTGTATGCCTTTTTTATAATTTGTTCTTTTTCTGAAAATCATATTTGCTAGACTTCAGAGTGATTGTTGAAAATAAGTTTGTGTGATTAAAAAGAAGAAAAACTTATTGTCTGATTGTTCTTAGCAAATCACAACAGCGATATACTTCAAAGTCAGTGCAACTGAAACTTTAAATACACTGCCTGGCCAAAAAAAAAGTCGCCACCAAAAAATGGTCACACTCTCTAATATTTTGTTGGACCGCCTTTAGCTTTGATTACAGTCCGCATTCGCTGTGGCATTGTTTCAATAAGCTTCTGCAGTGGCACAAGATTTATTTCCATCCAATGTTGCATTAATCTTTCACCAAGATCTTGTATTGATGATGGGAGAGTCTGACCACTGAGCAAAGCCTTCTCCAGCACATCCCAACGATTCTCAATGGGGTTAAGGTCTGGACTCTGTGGTGGTCAATCCATGTGTGAAAAAGATGTCTCATGCTCCCCGAACCACTCTTTCACAATGTGAGCCCGATGAATCCTGGCATTGTCATCTTGGAATATGCCCGTTCCATTTGGGAAGACAAAATCCATTGATGGAATAACCTGGTCATTCAGTATATTCAGGTAGTCAGCTGACCTCATTCTTTGGGCACACAATGTTGCTGAACCTAGACCTGACCAACTGCAGCAACCCCAGATCACAGCACTGCCCCCACAGGCTTGTACAGTAGGCACTAGGCATGATGGGTGCATCACTTCACCTGCCTCTCTTCTTACCCTGATGCGCCCATCACTCTGGAACAGGGTAAATCTGGACTCATCAGACCACATGACCCTCTTCCATTCCTCCAGAGTCCAATCTTTATGCTCCCTAGCAAACTGAAGCCTTTTTTTCTGGTTAGCCTTACTGATTAGAGGTTTTCTTATGGCTACACAGCTGTTCAATCCCAACCCCTTGAGTTCCCTTCGCATTGTGCACGTGGAAATGCTTTTGCGTTCACAATTAAACATACTCCTGAGTTCTGCTGTTGTTTTTCTTCGATTTGATTTGACCAAACGTTTAAGTAATCGCCGATCACGATCATTTAGGATTTTTTTCCGACCACATTTCTTCCTGGAAGACGATGGTTCCCCACCATCCATCCAGTTTTTAATGATGCGTTGGACAGTTCTTAACCCAATTCTAGTAGTTTCTGCAATCTCCTTAGATGTTTTCTCTGCTTGATGCATGCCAATGATTGGACCCTTCTTAAACAGACTAACGTCTTTTCCACGACCACAGGATGTGTCTTTTGCCATGGTTGTTTAAGAAATGAGGAGTTACTCATTGCATCAGCTGGGGTAAAATAACTTGTTGCCAGCTGAAAGATAATCACCTATGCAGTACTTATCCAATAGGAGGCTTGTACCTATTTGCTTAGTTAAATCCAGGTGGTGACTTTTATTTTGGCCAGGCAGTGTATATTCCCTTTGCAAAGTTTTTTATTTTTGACAATAAAGGAGAAATACCCTGGACAGCTTGCTGGTGGGTCAAAGCAAGACCTAAGAAAGGCAGGACAAACGTGACTGCAATCAAGAGCAATGAGAAGAATGCAAAACCTGCACAAAGCTAACTTACTGTCCACTGATATGACCTTTAAGTCTGACTGATATTGATCTATTTTGCAAAGAATAGGCTAAATTTCGAGGGACAAAGCTGGTAAAGTCAGATGTCAAAGAACTTTCAGCTGCAACCGGAGAAGCTGGTTTAACTAAGGGAGGAGAGTTGAATACAAATGAATGACCTAAATGTTGAAATTTTATTCATAAAAGTAAATATAAGAAGGAAATCGTGTAGAATTTTTTGTCGAATCTCAAAAGTCATTTGCTCTGTCTGCTTTATCCGACTAAATGGAACGTCACAAAATGTTGAATGTTTTTCTATGTTTACTTTATTTTTTCCCCCACATAGAAGAAACACCTGTTTTCTAAAAACCTATAAAAGCTGCCGCTGTTAAAACTTTTCTCTTTCGGTTTTTAAACACGCAAAAAAAAAAAGTGAAATAAAAATAAAATGTCAATCCCAGTTCTGCTCAAAACAATAAATAGTGGAGAACTCAAAAGGGGCTAAAATTCTCCCTTTGAAGGCGGAGCCTGAAAGCGAACGTGTTTCCTTCCGGGTTGCCGTAGAGCACCTAAATCTGGCTTTTCGCGCTATAACTTGAGAGTTCGTTTAGTGGACCGCGTGTTTAGAAGATCTCCCCAAGTGGATAACTGGGTTTAAGGTCGGTGTGCATATTTCACTTATCTTCAAAAATAGCTCATATTCCCACTTTTCGTTTTAACTTGTCGCTTTACTAAAGTGAACTTACAGAATGCATGCTGATTCTGCATGGCTGCATGTCTATCAGTGACTCTTTAAGTGTTATTACTCGGCAAGGCTCGCTGCACTATTGTTGTATATTCGGCTAGCTAAAGAATAGACGTACCTTTTCGCAGGTACACTGTACTATCTTCCTTTGTGTGTTTTTAGCGCGTCATTGCTGTGATATTTATTGCATAGTATAGAAATGATTGAATTTTCCACTCGGATATAATGTTAAAAGTTTATAACCTAACGGTAAATGTCAATCGGCGAAACGTGTAGCTAACTCAAGTTAGCACAGCGGCTTACCTTTGTAATGCTATCAAGAGTTCCCTGGCTAATGAGCTAACGCCGGATGCTAGCAAGTTTATTTCAACACGGAGAAGGAGAAGGCCTCACGATATCAACCAGATTTAGATTGTGTTTGCTCCCCCTTTTCAGCATCTGTAGCTGGCTACCAAAAAGCTAGCTGTTTTACATATATGTACATAAACGTATCAATCAAACCGACTTGATGCTAATAATGTGATGCTAATCCCTCCTCCTTGATTATAGAGTACAAAATGGGCAAGAAACAAAACACCAAAACTAAGAAGGAAGCGCAGACTCAGGAGGAGCCGGAGGAGTTTGTTGTGGAAAAAGTAATGGACCAGCGCATCGTCAATGGGAAAGTGGAGTTCTACCTGAAGTGGAAAGGATTTACTGAGTGAGTTTCTCCGTGACAACTACCTCTGGTATGGGGTTGTGCTGTACATTTGGATGCATGTTTGTGCTGCCGTTCTTTACCGTGGATGGATGACGTTTGCTTTCAGGTTTCGGCACCTGTTCATGGAAGTTTGGAGTTGGAAAATAAAATGTCCTCCCCCCTGCCTGTCTTTGTTCATTTAGTGCTGACAACACCTGGGAGCCTGAGGAGAACTTGGACTGCCCCGAGCTGATTTCAGCTTTTCTGGAGTCGCAGAAGAACATCAAGGAGAAGCCTACGGCTTTGAAGAGGAAAGCTTCCACAGAGGAGGGAGAAACTGATTCTGCAAAGAAAATTGAGGTTTGTTTAAAATAAAAATAGAAAATTCATTGTTTTAGCTGAGTTAGTGGTCATTGTGTAATGATCTAGATTTATTGCTGGACTATGTGAAAGACTCATAACTTCATCATTACTATTTTCTTTTAAGATGTGAGTAGCAAGAAAATGTTCCATTCTCATGTTATGCTGTGGTTTTGTAGGCTGAGCAGCCACGTGGCTTTGCCAGAAACCTCAACCCAGAAAAAATAATTGGTGCCACGGATAGCAGTGGGGAGTTGATGTTCTTGATGAAATGGTAAGCTACTAAGGATTCCTATAAATGTCAATAGGGACTGCTTAAAGACTTTTTTTTTTAAGTTTTAATTTTTGCTCTCAAGCAAAGATGTTTGTATGGATGTAAAATGTTCAAATCTTCTAAAATACAATTGAGCTATTCTGAATCCAGGCTGTTTCCTGTAAGGCAGTGATGTCCAGAGTATTTCAAGAGCCAGAATTCTGCATGTTTTCATTCTTCCCTGGTTTATCGCACCTGAATCAAATGATGGTCCACTACCAGACCTCTGCAGAACATTGACATGCTGAGGAAATAGTTGAAAATATTTAGATGCTCAGAGATGCAAAAACTGACACTGGAGCAGGAAACCCCTTCTGCAAGGGATGGCTGGTTATGATTTATATGGGGATCACTGTATTTCATATATGTTGTAGAAAAGTTTTATTTTTCTTTAAATACACTTTCCATTCAGTGCATCACAGTCCACTTTAGGCTTGGACATTTTCTAGATTCCTTAAAGGGTAACGCAGCTCTAGGCCTGTCACGATAGCAAATTTTGCTGAACAATTAATTGTCTCACAAATTATTGCGATAAACGATAATATTGTTTGAAGACCTTTTTACACTGATTTAATGAAAATGATGTAATAATGCATGTGATTTCTTGCCAAAGATAGATACACTTTGTTTTCAAAGAATATTTAACACTGGAAATGATAAACAAAGCAACCAAAAACAAAAATAAAATGGATTCTCAGTCTCCATTAACAAAAAACGCACTTGAAAAAAAACTAAACACCATAAAGCCAAAGTGGAAATAAATACTGCATTCAATGAAAAGAGTGCAGATTATGAAGTCTGTGTACTATGTTGCCCTTCAGTAATAATTAGATTTAAATAGAGAAGATGGGCTCATCCGACTACATGATGCAATAGTTCACACTACACGGTTTTTTGCTACTATCTTTCCCTTACAACAATCTTAGAAAGTTGGTCTTTCTAAGATTGTGTGGTGTGTTACGGTAGATCGTCGTTGCCTCCGATCTAAATCAGGGGTTTTCCCTGACTGGGAGCTTTAACTCCACCTGTTGAATGTAACAGGTAGCCAATCAGAAAGCTCCGATTCTCCTCTGAGTTTTCTGAGGGGAAATTACGGAGGGGAATCCCAAACAGCTGACACGACGCAACCCGAAGTCCAGCGGACATTGGAGACGATACGTGGAAACAACATTAATGTTTATTCAACATGCAAAGAATATAGAAATGACAAGAGGAGGAGTTGGAGCGAAATTGCTACTGCAGTTAATAAACCCGGTAACTTTTCAGCTGCTCTTCATTACGTGACGTAAATAGGTTATAATGATTTTCATTCAGTCAGGACTTTACGCTGACACTAGCCACATGCACTGCAGGTAGATTGTAGTAAAGCATTGATTGATGCCCGGTTTTAAAATTAGTTAACTGGACTTGTAGCCATTATTTTGTGCCCATTGTTGGACACCACACGGCAGGAACGAACCCGATCGAACTGATATACCTAGGATTTCTGTCGGCTGATGTGTGGACTGTCAGGTTTTGAAAATGGGCCGACAATCACAGCTCTAAGATCGTGTCGTGTGCGCTGGGCTTTACACGAAGTAAAATGAGGAAGGGGGGGGTCAGTGGAGAGCACCGGAGTTTAGCCTTTTTTCCATTCAGTGTCATTAACAGAAAGAGAAAAAGGCTGGAAGAGACGATAATGCCGATAATTAAAATGGCATTGATAGTTTTAATTTATCTTAGGATTTATCGTTTATCGCGACAGGCCTACGCAGCTTTTTCGTGTAGTGCTAAATCTGAAGCACCAAATCATGCCAGCCAGTGTACAATTGTATTTTCTCAGTGTTTACCTTTTTCTTTCTTTCACTTTGTTTTTGTTTTTCCTATAAATATCAAAACGTTTTTATTTTTTTTTTTCAGTGCTTATTAGAATTGTTCTGCTAATGCAACCATTTACGATGAATAAGTGTGAAATGGTACAAACACAGTTGAAGATGCTTTAGATTAATTCTTGATAACAAACATCAAGCTTCCTTCTAAATTTGATTTCTAGCCTTGAAGAATCATCTGCAGTAAGAGCTCTAAAGTGTTATTGCTTGATATTAGTGACTTTTGTTAACTGTGTGACAAAGAATTGTATCCGTCTCTGCTTTTATTATTAGTGGAAATTTTCTCCACTGACTAACTTTAATGTTTTGTTTTTTTTTTCTCTCTCCTTATCTGCTTTCTCAGGAAAGACTCAGATGAAGCAGATTTAGTCCCAGCCCGCGAGGCTAACACACGCTGCCCTCAGGTCGTCATAGCTTTTTATGAGGAGCGACTGACATGGCATTCATGTCCAGAGGATGAAGCTCAATAATTCTTCCCTCTGGTTTCTACTGTTTATGTTTTGTATTTTTTTTTTCTCTCTCTCCATAAAACCTGGACTCCTCCTCCTGGTCTGCCTCTTAATTTTAGCTACCTTTAGACTGTTTTGTAGAGTTTTCTACATTTGTACTTTGTTTGGCAGCAGAGGAGAGCTTTATGGCTGTGTGAAGTAACCGAGCAGCTGATGTGTGCGACAGAGTTCATCCAAATGTCATGTCGCGACGGAGCTACCTTGCATCTCATGCCTGCTCTCAAATGTTTTTTCTGACTACTTGAAAAATGTTAAAAGCTGTTAATTGAGCTTGGTTTGTTGTCGTTTTATCCTGCAAGTTGTTCTGAAAT
The DNA here is from genome assembly GCF_002775205.1 of Xiphophorus maculatus. Taxonomy (NCBI): domain Eukaryota; kingdom Metazoa; phylum Chordata; class Actinopteri; order Cyprinodontiformes; family Poeciliidae; genus Xiphophorus; species Xiphophorus maculatus. The sequence goes on along the minus strand of NC_036455.1, from coordinate 20,767,548 downwards.
TCCATTTTGTTTATGGGGTGTAAATACTATCCCAGGTTCCAATTAAAACTTGTATGTACATATTTATAGTTCTGTTTATTTTTGACCCCTTCTATATATGCATACATGACAAGAACAAGAAAATAAATTGGCAATCTTTATGCCTTTTTGTAATTTCCTCTAGTTGTGACCTTTTCTTACAGGGCAGCTTGTGTGTATTAAATCCAAACCGGCATTAAGAGATGAACTTTAGACTTTTGAGCATATTGTTGGGCCTTCTGTGGCAACACCTTGTGTAATGTTGTGCAAACTTTTATAACTTTGCATTTAGGCCAGTTAAAACTCCATCACTTTTACAGTCTTTTTTGGGATTCTTGTGGTGTTCTTAAATTAGGTAATTTCTTACTAAGACTTTGTGCTTTTTACTGCTAAAGAAACACATTAGATAATTTGAAAACAACCTGAGTTCAGAAAGGGGTATTTAAGTGACTTGGAATGTGACATGGTTAAATGCGCAAGGTGTACTGGCGTAAGCATTTGACCCACTAAAATGTTTTCAACGCTTTTAACATAACCACCTTGATGAAAAAAAAAGAAAACGAACAATCAAAGAAAATGGCTTTATATTGGGGGACATGAAACTGAATTGATGAGTTATAGTAGCTCAAATATCCCCATCATAACAATCAAGGTATTTGGAATACCTTTTCTAAGAGCATTTAGCATTGAAATGTTGAAGCAGATGTCCCATAGCAGTCCTACTGGGTAAAAACAGGAAGCTGAGGCTACGATTGTAGCATTCACATGATAGTCAGAATTTGATTTTTTTTTAAAAAGGGGGGGGGGATTTGATTACTTTGGGCTTTTTAGCACCAATTGAATACTGTTTAAATGACAGCCTACTTAATTTTTCCTGTCCATTCCTTTATGATTGTAGTGTACTCATTTGTTGACAGCAGTTTCCTCCAATCACTTTATCACAGAGCTCAAATCATCTAAACTTGTTTTTTTTTTTCTTTTTTTAGTTTACTCAAAAGGACTTCATGGTTACCAGATCTCTTCCAATAGTGTATCTCTTAAAATGTGTCTTGAGTTGTAGATTCACGTCATGGGTGTGTAACCTGACAAATCTAACAGTCAAGATGGATCAAAGTCTGGACATTTGGGATTTTACCACTTTTTTGCATCTGGATCACACTAGAACTGCTCCAGTCCCTAAAATACAACTCATAGACTCTTCAAACTTGGACTAGATTATTCTGCTCTAATAGCAGATTATTTAGAACCATGTTTGTGATTTGTGAAAATTAAAAAAAGGGCAATTTCACCACGTTTTTTTTTTATCTTGGTCACACAAGAACTGCTCTAATTTCAAATCTACAACACCTGGACTCTTCAAACCTAGACTAAATTATTCTCAACTAATAGCAGAATATTTAAAATATTTAAAATCCCATGTTTGGGATTCGTAAAACGTTTTTCTGATTTGTGAAACTTCACTTAACAGAAGATCTTTCCTTCCAACAGCCATCACCATAATAACTTTTTGAAGAATTAATGGGTTACACCAACATTTAATTTTCCATTGGGATTAATAAAGTGGTTTTGAATTAGAATTGAATTTGAATTTAAAAAAAAACACCATGGAACAAGTGTGAATAGTAATCTAAACTTTAGTGAAGTTTCACAAATCACGTAAGAGTTTCACAAATCCCAAACATGGACTAAAATATTCTGCTATTAGAGCAGAATAATCTAGTCCAGGTTTTGAAGTGTCTAGGACTCTAGGTGTGGTGGTTTTGGAATTAGAGCAGTTCTAATATGAACTAGATGCAAAAAAAGAGTAAAAAAAAATAGCATGTTTTGAAGTTTCACAAATCAGAACAAGGTTTCACAAATCCCAAACATGGTTCTAAATATTCTCCTATTAAAGCAGAATAATCCAGTCCAGGTTTGAAGAGTCTAGGTGTTGTAGTTTTTAAACTAGAGTCGATTAAAGATGCGGAAGCTAGTGAAAAATTAGGTGGAATCGCCCTTTAGCCATTTCCCCGAATCGGAAACCAACTTCAGCTTCGTTCCCACCAGGCTGATTACGGGACAAATAGGTTTGCTGGTGTACAAATGATCCTCTCCTATCGACAGAGGTCGTCACTCCTCTTCCCCATATCCCCGGCTTGTGGGAAATAAAAGTTCAGAGAAAAGAAAAGAAGTGGTTTGTTGATTCTCTGAAGCATCGTGTGCTTCAGAGAAGCAGGTCTCACCGAGCTGTTAGTGGTTAACAGCCGAGCTGCAGTCCAGGCGGGGCAGAGCTGCAAGCCAGAGCCACCTGGGTCCCTGTTGTTCACAAACACCGGATTAAGTCTCTGAAATTGAAGAGAACGAAGGTAGGAATTGTTTAACTGCATAAGGTCTTTGTAATTTCGAATTTTGAACTCTGAACTCTGAAATATTAATATTTTGTTTTATCAACTCCGAATAATCCGCTTATACCGCGAGGCGCTGAGTCTTTAATTAGTTTTAACTGGCAGGTTTGACTCAGGACCCTACATCTTGAAGCAGTGCAACGTTTATATCTTACATTGACTTTAGTTTTGGTTGTGGTCTTCTGACTAAAAATTTTAATTGGATAGTCTAATCAACTGTTTGTTCCTTTATTTACTTATCTATGTATTTTTTATATATAAATTAATCAAATTCTCGAAGAAAATTCTGATCTGGATGTGTTGCCAAAATGTTTGACTGTACACTTGGTTGAGAAGTTGTTGCAAACGTGTATTAATAATTAATTTGGTAAATCCCTCTGATTCCTCAACCTGCTTATGCAACATGGTTAAGTTTTATGTTTTAATAGCTCGGTTACTGTGGTAAAGCAACTTCTGATTTACTTAGCAAAACGAGCACTACTAAAGATGTCCGATGTAACAGTGGTACTTGTACAAAGTCTGGAACCATGGCTTTAGAGGGGGGAAATGTTTTGCAGTCTGAAGATGGATAGTCTTTTCTTGTCCTTAGTCAACTACTGTTTTTTCTTTCAAATTGGACTTCCTGTTAAGAGATTCAGTATTTTCATAACTATAGCACATAAAAATGATGCCGGAGTCTTCTAGGTTTTAATTGGGTTGTAATTTTGAATATTGCAAGGTTAGCTCTGTTTTTAAAAAAAATTAAACTCAAAGGGCATCAAAATAAATGTTCCTGGTTTGTCACCGTTATGCAAGACAATCGACTGTCCCAACAAAGAGCTGTTTTTCCTCAACGTGAAGAAATTGTGCCATGAACTGACAATTAGCTCAACATGAGGACAGTAATGCTGTCCTGCAGAAAGATTACTGGATCGGTTTGTGACTTCATGCGGTAGTTTTGCAGAGCACATCTACAGATTAGACATGGACTGACAATGTTTGGTTCTATTGATCAGTTCTGCTTGAGGCATGCCTCAAGTAATGTGTCTAAAAACACATGTTGGCAACGTGCAGAGGCCTGTAAATGTGACTGGCCATGTGATGGGAGCAGTTGTGCAACAAATAGACCCACACACCCCGTCCATTCGGGGTAGGCTACTCTTGGAGATATTCAAAGATCTTTAAAGTGAGTCTCTAAAAGGATTTAGTTTATCCTTGGAACGTGAAGCTAATGGCTTGGTCAAGATGAGATAAGTGGACTTCTGTCTATAGCTCCATTCTCAAACATCACTTCACTCCTTCTTCCAACGCTAGGTTCACATTTGGATTAGTTTAAACCAAAGCCCTTGATTATTTACACAGCAAAAAGAGGTGGCTGGGAAGTGACTTTCATGTGTGAAACCCATACTGGATGTCCCTTTAGAGTAACTGCTGGATATTAAAGTAAAAGAAAAATGTATAAAGTGTTTTGAAGGAATGTTATTACTGGCCTTCTACTTGGAAGAAAAGTTGGATTTGCAATATAACATTTATTTTACCTTCTATACAGAACTTGTACCAGTAATGGACAGTGTTCTGGATAATCTCTCAAAAACTGTAAGTACTCAAATGTATTCTTCAAATCTTCAGAATCAGATTGAACTGAAGTACTGAAAATGGCCCCCAGATGAATCCCCCCTATACCACCCTCTTTTTTTTCCTTTCTTTTTTTTTTAACTTGGTGAGAAATTTGGATTCTCATTTTCCCACTGACTTTTTCAGGAATCTGTTAGCGTTTGTGTTCAAGATCCTAGACTCCACAAAGTTGACCCTTGGCACACTCATGTCGACTACGAGATCTGTTTACAAGCAAGTGTTTTTGACATAACATTGACCTGTGCTTTATTTTTGTCAGTAAGCCTGTTCGATCAGATAAGTGAACAAATATTTCTCTTTCAGACCAACAGCATGTGTTTTCGAAAGAACACTTCCTCTGTGAGACGGCGTTACAGTGATTTTGTTTGGCTGCGTCACTGTCTGAAGGGGAATGCTCTGATCATGTATGTTTAAACTGAAGAATCTTGTATAAACTTCTAGATGCATGTAAAAAATATTTCGTTTTCTGTGCAGAGAATTGCCCAAGTTGCCACCCTGGAATCCCTTCTTTAGTTTGAAGAACAAAGAGCAAGTATCCAAAAGAATGAAGGGCCTGCAGGAGTTTCTAGAAAAGTTAGTAGTTTTATAAAAGTACTGTTGTTTTTTTTTATGCTAACTGAGATGTTTCAATGCAATTTTCTTTTTCCAGTGTTTTTCAGAGTCCCTTATTGTTATCAGATAGTCGGCTCCATCTTTTCCTCCAGTCAGAACTCAGTATCAGAAGGATTGAAAGGTGTGCTCTTGGTAAGACCAGGTTCACTGTAGCTGAAGCTATTCAACAGTCCAGAAGCAGTTACAGCAGTTCAGAGGACAAGAGTTCTTCTGACTCGGACTGTGAGAGGTGAGATGTTCACAGTGGCTTACAAAAGTAATATGCTTTTTTTTTTTTTTTTTTTTTGACCTTGAGATTTTCTTTAATATTTAATACTTAAATGGGCTGTTAATGAAAAAGTAAGTCACTTAAGATAATGTGAATTACACAAAAGACGATTAGGACCATTAATAAATTACTTTTTTCAGATTTTTGCCTTTTTTTTTTCAGTATCTGAGTTTTAAAATTTTCCCCCCTGTGCCCCCACGTTCCTCCTGTACTTCCCCCACCCCAGCCAACAAAAGGAGCTAAAGCAAAAAAAAATATATATAAAAATAATGTAAACAAAAAGTTCAAACACACTGTATCTTTTATTCTGGACCAATAGTGTTTGAGCCTCATCTCTCTGGTTTTAAGAATGGTTCCCATGTACTCTGATACTCCTCTATCTGACCGTTTATCTTGTGGATGAGTCGTTCGTAAGAGGCGGTTTCTAAAAGTGCCGCATACCATTCTGTATAGGTAGGGATATTTTGACCTTTCCAGTGTCTTAATATAACTCGCTTTGCTGTGGTGAGGGCAATTTTTAACCATTTTGCTTCCTTTGTTCCAATTCCGACCTTATAATCTAAGAAGTTAAGAAGTCCCAATGTAGGTGTCAAGAGTAAGTTGGAGTTAAGTGTGCTGTTAATTTTTCCCATAACCTCCTGCCAATAAGAAATTCTATTCGGACACATAAGGAACATATGAAGCATGTCTCCCGGACTTTGTTTACATCGCCAGCAAATATCAGAGTTACTTATTCTAGCTCTAAATAATTTAACCGGTGTCCAATATAATCGATTAAAAATTTTGAACTGTATCAATTTGGAGCGCGAATTTCTCATGGGTTTTAACATTTGTTTGACTGTTGCACCCCTCTGTTCCTCTGTGAACTTTTTGTTTCATTCTGATTCCCATACCTTTTTAAAGTCCCGTATTAATGTTACAAGTGTTCTCAATCAGATAGTTATAAATATGACTTGCTCGTCTTGGGGAATCTTTCGTTTTATTAAACATAGCGTATATTGGTGATTCCGTGGGTACGGTTCCCTCAGGATTCTTTAATTTTGTGAGGCAGTCCCTAATTTGTAGGAACTTCCAGAAATCTTTGTGGTTTAGATTGTACAATTCTTGAAATTGTTGAAATGACAGTAAGCTACCATTTTGGAAGAAGCAGTTTATACTGTCAGTCCCTTTTGTATGCCAATTCCTCCAAAAGATCATTTTTCCCTCTATTTTTATTTTTGGGTTATTCCACACTGAGGCTGTTCCTTGAGTGAAGGGACAGGTGTTTGCTTTTTTATGTAAATGCTGCCAAACGTTTTTAGTGTGGTTGACAATTGGATTGGATTTAACTCCATCATTTGGATGTTGGGATAGATAATCAAAAGCTTTAAATGGAGCATTTATTTCACTTTCCAAGTTCACCCAGGTCGGATTATTGTGGTTGTTTAACATAAGTGATGTTATTTGTGCGCTTATAAAAGCTTCCTGATAAAGTTGCATGTTGGGTAGTCGTAATCCTCCATATTCTATTTTAGTTTGGAGTTTTAGGGCAGACATTTTAGTCTTTTCCCCCTCCCAAATAAAGCTGTTTATTATTTTGTCCAGGGTTTTAAATATAGAGTGTGGGATTTTAAGAGGTAGTAAACTGAATAGGTAATTTAATTTCGGTATAATAATCATTTTAATGACCTGGACTCTGCCCCACAGCGATATTTGTAAAAGTAATATGCTTTGAACTTTTTTATATTCACATCAGTCACAACGTTCAATGTGCAGTTGTCGTTTGGATTGTGGTGGACGAATGTAAAAAATCACACAGTTGTTGAAATTGAATGTGGTTTTATTTATTGAACAGTCTGTATTTTTCTGTGCAGAATTCAGTCTTGAAGACAAATATTTTAAATGTTAAAGTTGAATCTTGTGATGGTGCTCTGGTTTAAACATCAGTGTCCTCTCTGACCTTTCTTCTGTCACTTGGTCTTCATGATGCCTGTTCAGTTTTCTATGAAGTCTCTGAGGTATTTACAGAACAGCCAGATTTATACTCTGCTTAATTTGTACTGTTACTGTTTCTATAGCTCCTGCAGGCATCTGTTTGCACTGGCTTTTATTTAGTGGGGAGAGAGGAGTTGTGTACACTTGAAGTTCATTCTTTGTGGTTGTAACATGACTAAATCTAAAGGGTCAAATACATTTTACTAAACTTTGTAGCTTGTGCAATTTAGATGCTAATCTTGCGATTGTTTTCATTGTCCAGCTCTGCATCTTCAGATCTGGGATTGAGCATCGATGCTATGGCTCGAGACAGTTCGGTCCCTTTTCATCATTCAAATGAAAGAGACCCCTAATTGAGGATTCTCCTTTCCATATCATGCACAGTAGTTGTATTAAAACCTGCATTACCTTCCCTCAGATTATAAATTGGTGTAACTGCCTGTTGGCGATAGTCTTTGAAGTCATGGTATGTTTGACCAGAAAAGTGCAAAAAAAAATGTTATGTTCAGTGTCCTGCTTGGACCATTTTATTTTACCTCATTGTACTCAAAGACCTTTGTCACTTAAATGGTATGTTTGCGAGGAGGAAGTTTGATATACATTTTTAAAAAAACTATACAACACGTATGTTACGGAGAACTCTTAAAAATTTCAGATGCATTTTATTATTGCTTCAGTGTTGCACTGTATAGTAAGCAAGATTTGAATTGTTTTAATATTTGAATATTTGAATTGTATTATTAATGCAATATATTAATAATACAATATATAAAATATGTTTTAACCAATCAGATCTTATGGTTAAAGAATAAACAAATTGTCTTTGAAAAATTGTTGTGCGTTTTTATATACATATTCTTTTTTTACTTGCCAAAGTTTAGATTTGCTTTTCACAAGACGGTGGTACATGTTTGCATTGTGCCAACACTCCAGTAGAGGGAGTGTAGACAGCATCTTAAACTGAAACAGTTGGCTGTTCAGAAATGAAGGCCACATGCATTGCAGAACATTAACGTCCTCCCGCCCTCTATGTAAGGGAATATTTCTGCAGTTTTAGGAAAACCTGGTGGCCTTATACCTAAATAATTTGATTGGAAGACGGACTTAAAATAGCCAGAGTATGCGTGCACATATTAAAGTTTGATTTGAGATTTTCATCTCCAGTTATGTAGCCTGAACCCGAAGATGCAAATTTGAGCAGCAGTTCTTGCATGTATTGCTTTTACATCCTCTTATGTGGCTATAAGATAAAAATTTATGTCCAGACCTCTGGGCAGTGGTGAGAAATGGCTCTGACAAATCTGATTTCTAGCCTAGCAATTATTTGAAGTTACTGAAACTCCACTGAGAAAGTAAAATGCATCTAAAAGGTTCAGTAATACTTGTGTCATTTTGATACATTAATGTCTCGAAGGTTTCCTGACATTAATGTTAGAACATTTCTAACATTTTCAGTTGATGCTTCAATAAAATATTTGCACATTCACATTTGTCAGCACTTGTGTACTTGGTCATGTTGTTGTATGCCTGTCCAATTTCTGGCTGTTGAAAGGAGATGTTTGTTACATTTCAAATATTCTAGATGAGATCGGTCGAACTAGTCAAGGCTACTTTTGAACTTCAAACATTCCCAGGATGCAACAGTACTTGGCACCCTTTTCAAATTGGAGGAACCAATTGCTCATTACAGAAGACAGCAGCTGCCCCCACCAACCAACCACTGGACAGGACATGAGGATGCTCCCCCCACCTACATTAAACCTGGCCCGTCCTGTCTCTGTTCTTCTTTCCTCTGGATCACACCATCTCCCTGTGCGCACAGGCCATAATGAAGCTGTCAGCGACTTCACACGCCAGCCGCTGAGCTGTTTTTCACACTGCAAACACTGTTGCGTACGTACGCGCAACACTGACAGTTGTGAAAGCACACGAGCGAAAGCTGTGCATGAGTGAACATTTTCTCTCCTCTCCTCATCCTGTTGTCATCCGCCCCTCGCTCCAGTCCCACTGGTTTGTGTTTGGAGCTCTCAATCTGTTTGCTGTTAAGGCTGACCTTATCAGTGTACACCCCTTGACAAGCATACAGTTATGACACACACAGTTTGGTTCAGAGCGGGTCAATTTTTCTGCAAAAATGAAATGCAGCTGAAAGCGTTTGCATCTGGTGTGTGTGTGTGTGTGTGCGTGTGTGTGTGTGTGTGCACACCAACCAGCATTTGGATATTGAGTATTCACGGTACATGTCTATTTCAGCTTGGTAATTTATAACTCAATTTCCAGTGTGCATTGATGCGCTTCATACCTCAAAAACACCAAACAAAGCCCAAACCCAATTGTATTTGAAAGCAATTAGGGTGTCCACTGGGTTGTGAACGGTCCACGTTGCGATGGCTCTGGGCCCGTGTGATATTTAATTGTTAATTTTCTATCACATTAGTCAACTTCAGTGCGTTTGGACAGGTGACCAAGAGTCTTGTACGTAACACACTCGCTGCTTTTTAATGGCGGGATACTTCTGTGCGTAGGAGGGGAAAGGTGATGTATGTGCAGAGTTAAATGACAGGACTGGTATATCATATTTACCGCTGCTTTACTGTCACAATCCTCTTAATGCTTTTCAGTATACGTGGGTGACCGTCAATATTGGTTTAAGTTTATGAGTGTAAATTATTAGCTCATTTAGTCTCTCACCTGACGGCACCACAGGGGAATGGACTCACCTCCTTGACCGTACAAAAGCCAACAATGGTAAAATCCATACCAGCAATTAGCCTGCGTAGCTCTCACCCCGCCCCTGCACTCACTTCCACACCCATTTTTCTGCTTCTCTCACTTTTTCCCTCTGTTCTCCTCATCATCTCCCTGTAGGCCACAAGTTAATTACCTGTACTCTTTTGTAGTTGGGAGGCTATTTTTTATTTATTTATTTTTTGCTCTTTTTTTCTGCTGATGCTGCACACCCTGACTCCCTGTGCGTCAGATGTTGGACTGTTGAGAAAGTACGTAGGCTTCAATCTAGAGCTTGAAGATTTCTATGGGCTTTTTTTGTATGGCCAAAGAAGCAATCCTCCATAATTTATCATAAACAATCTGAAGGATGAATTTCACACTCTAAAGGGAATATCGTAAAGGGAAGTCATCATCAGATTTAAACTTATACTTAAGTACAATAAAACAAAATTAGGTTCAGTGTCTGGATATTCGAATTTGAGAAAGATTGTAAATACACATATATATATAAAAAACTAAAATGTATTGTATTATCAACCCCAAATCCATTTCCTCTTTACATTTTTTTTTCTATTATCAGAGAAAAAAATGTAAAGATCCTGAAACGGACTGCTGCTTTCATACAAAAACATATATTATCTAATGTTTTGTAACCTATAATGGTTTGAAAAAATAAAATGTGTTGCACTTAACAGTTATCTAATTCAGCGATCAACTTTCTGACCAGTGTATGATGACCACAGTATATAGAGATTTCTGTGATGAACTGGCAAAATTAAGAAACACTCAGTCAGTAAATTAATAAATCTTCATTTGTAGAGCAGTTCTCACACACAAGCACGCACGCACGCACACACACCCACCCACCCCTACACACAAAGGTAAAATCAGCACAAAAAGTTTTTAATCCAAAAAAGGAGCCACTTGTGTGTCCCCTCCCACTTCTGTAATCAAAATCCCATTTTATTTCTTAAAGACCCAGCATTTTGTTTATGTAACGGTGTGACCGAATTTAATTTTTCCTACTTAAGCATAAGTTTAAATCTGCTGATGACTTCCCCAGCTGAACTACAGCTGGGTAATAAGATATTCCCTTTAGTGTGAGGATTACATGTGCTGATCTCTATGTCCGGTTCCCAGAGATACAACTAGTGTAAGGAATGTTAGCACTTTTATTGTGGTTCAGAGGTGATGTATTAAAGAGATGTATCAAGAGTTCAATCTTCTCCCTAAGCTCCCGGCGAGCCTCTGTGGAGAGACTGACTGCTACTTCCATACAAAACACATACATTATCAAATGTTTTGGAACTGTCTTACCCTGAAAACTTAGTTTGAAAAAATAAATTGTATTCCACTTAATACAATAGGAGAGCCTTCCAGAAGGACAGCCATCTCTGCAGCAATCCACCAATCAGGCCTCTATAGGATAGTGACAAAACGAAAGCCACTCCTAAATAAAAGACACATGGCAGCCAGAGTCTAGACTTGAATACAGGTGAACATCTAAAAGGTGAGAAATCTGAAAATGGCTGCATGGAGGTCTCCCATCCAACCTGATGGGGCTGGAGAAGTACTGGAAAGAGCGGGCCAAACTGCCTAGAGATTGGTGAGCAAAGCCTGTGACATCACATTCAAAAGGACTTCGGATTGTAAAAGCTGCCAAATACGTATAAACACGGTATAAAGCAAAGGCTGCGAATACTTGCTTAAATGTGATGTCTTGGTTTTCTATTTCTAATTCATTTGCAAAACACAAACATTTTTCAACATTGTCATAATGGTGTATACTGTATTCGAAGAAAGAGATTAATTTAATCCAATTTGGAGTAAGGCTGGGACATAGCAAAATGGGGAAAAAAGTGAACTGCTGTAAATACCTTCCAGATGCACTTTATTGCTACCTGACAATGGAGGTTGTTTTACCTGTTTGTCAAAAACATATCTTTCACGGTTTGGTACATTAGCAATGATCAATATTTAATGAATATTTTATAAATCTAGTCATAATTCACCTTAAAACTTCCTACACTTATAATGTACTGAAATAAAGGAAAAGTAATGTGTTTCTCATATTTTGGACTTTCTAAGGTGCCACCTAACAAACTAAGGTTTTGTTTTGACTAGTTATAGAAGGCCATGGGGAAAAAAAATAGTTTTGCAGGGTAAAGTTCAAATCAGGAGAAAGGCACATGTGTGTGCACTGTGCAGTTATGTGTTGTTTTGGGGTCAAAAGTCATCACGTCTATTGTCTTTTGGATAATTCCGTCTTAAGTGTAATTGCACAAGCTGTCATTTAAAGTCAATGGGTCTCCCTCCGCAAACACCGCCACCGCATGCCTAAAACATACACATGGCAAGGTTTTGCACTCACTCCGCACATCACAGACCGTTTAGCAGCTAAAATATGACCCGTGCACAGATAAATGTCAGCGGGCCATCTATCTGAGAGTGTTAAAAGTCGGCTAATGGAGATGACATATTAGCGGCCCAAATGACTGCCATAAAAAGAAGCGCCCTCCATACCTCGCGGCTGTGCCTGGCCACTGTGACGGCAGTCAGACGCAGCAGCGATCTGTTCGGAGTGGAGGGTGAGCTCATATCTGGATCTTTTGATTCAATAAATTGTGTGGGTTCGGCTGTGAGGCTCTGTGATTGGGAGATGGATGTGACATATTTACTTGAGGGCTCCCACTTTCACGTTGTATTACACATTTCCCATATAAAACTCTTGCTGTAATCCCAATAACCTCTCACCTTTGACTCTTCACCCAGAAATTATTAGCCGGGCCGGCTTTACTGTTGCCATTTGAGTCAGTGGCAAGACTTGCTTTCAAATCAATATCCCCCTCTTCAACCTCGACTTGAAGATCCTCCACAGGTACGCGATTGCCCTCTGATACTTCACCCCCCAACCCCCCTTTCCATCTCTTTATTAATTACCCCTCTCCAGCCATGCGTGTCTTTCTCTCTCTGAGTGAATGGAGCAGTTGTAATTGCTTCTCTCTGGAGCAGTTAGAAGCGACACAAAGGAACCGTATAGAAAACCACATTTGCATTCGAGATGAGCCGAGATGGAGAGAAGGGGAGGGAGTGCTGCCCTCCTGCCCCACACCGAACGGCTCCTCTTACGTTCTACCTTTTACCCCCTTTTTTCCTCTCCATCCCTTGCTCCTCTCATCTATTGTCTCCCTCCCTTCCCTTCCATCTTATCAACTCCCACCACCACCTCCCCCGGCCTCCTCCTTTGCGCAGCATGCCTCCCCTTGCATTGTCTTTCCAGAGAGTTCCAAGGTCGACGGGAGCTTGCTCATCAGAGCAGGGTTTTGTAGGGCTCAGTGTTGGTACGGGTGAGCTCATTTCTGTAGGGGTGTGCGTGCGTGTGCATGATTCTCCTCATGTGTACATGTGTTTGTCTACATCCCGAGGCCTGCAGGAGTGTGCTTCTGTGTATAAAAAAAAAAAAAAGAAGAAAATTGTGGTTGTATTTCTAATGGCTGTTAAAGAAGATGTAGGGGTAAGGGTGGCTGTAATTAATAACTCAAAACCTCAGAATTGCACTTTTTTACAACCACCAATATCTCACAACCTCTCAGCCCTACGACATCACTCTCACTCACTCCTGTGGAGGACGCACATACACAAGACGTAAACAAACACACAACTCCTGAGGGCTCTTCTTTTCCAGCTTGATAAGCATTTCTCGCTTGTTTCAGCGTTTTGATCAATACACTTAAAAACGCCAAAGCTAGCATAATTAGGCCTGAGATGGCTCCCGCCGTGACTGAATGGGCTCCACCTGGGGAGGCGCTCACCATTATCATCATCGCCCCGTGGATGCGTGCGCGCATGTGTGCTCATTCCCCGCGCTCGGTGTGATCTAATAGAGTTGACAAAGTGCGCATCAGGACGTAGATTAAAGTAGAACTCGGAGCTATAGGTTAATTTTAGCAGGTGATGGAGTTCCCCCATCCACTGCGTTCTCCCTCACCTCCATCTTCGTTCACCATAATCATTTGGAACAACTTTAACAATGCATCTCTGCCAGTGTGTGGCTCATTTCAATATGTTGTAGGCCACCTCAATCATTTTTTATTGGTTTATTTACTCAGAACGATACATGGATGGGGGCCAGAGTGATCATAAATTGCCCACAATTGCCATTATGCACACAGAAGTGGCTCTCCTTTGTGCTACAATTCAGGGTCAAGATCTTTGTAAAATCCATCTTAGACAGTAAAGAAAGCTTTTAGGTACTTGGTGAAGGCTCACTCTCCGACTGATGTTCCATTTTTGATCTTCATCCCCACAATAAATCTATCAGGGGTAACGATGTCCATTTCATAGGTTATTCTTTTTTTTTTTTTTCCCTTGTTGCTTATCTACATTAAACCTAGATGTAAAGAAGTAGTTCAAGGTTCCATGTGGCATTTCAGTTATTCTGTATACTTTAATTCCCTGTTAAAGGATTCGTAATCCTTGAACTTTTTCATATTTTGCTATATTGAAACTTTCAATTGTTTTAGTGGAATTGTAGGAGACAGAATAGCACAAAGTAACTCGCATCTACCTTGAGAAAGCGTGTAGCTAACAAGCTGTGTGTAATTTAGCTTGAAATATAAATCCGAAACTTCTGAGTAGGTCTAGGAAGTTTGTGAGAGAGCATTAGTGAACAATCACGTAGACAGACAAAACTTCGGAGGATGAAGTTGTGAAGGTGAAAGCAAGGTTGGGTTATAAAATATAAAACAATATCCCAGACTCTTCACTGAGCACTGTTCCCTCTATCATACAGAGTGAAAGAGTGTTTGCAGTACAACAACAAACCTACCAAGACATCGATGCCCACCTAAACAGATAGGCCTTGCAGAGATCAGGTAGGAGAATCTGTTGTCAGGACAACTACTACTTGAGCACTCAACAAATTTGGTCTCTAAGGAAAGAACAAAAATGAAGTCATTATGAAGAGAAAACTATATAAAAAAAATTCTGTTTAACGTTTAAAAGTGCTCCTATCATAAAACTGAGTTTTTTAGCCTGTATGCAATATACCATGTATAACAGGAAAATAACACCACCCATCACCCTCAACACACCACCCCTACTGTTAAACACAGAGGCAACAGTATCTTGCTGTGGAAGGGCTTTTATTCAGCATAGATTGCCAGAATCGACTGAAAGATGGATGAAAAAAAAACAAACTCTTGTGGTGGCAAAGGAGTTAAGTCTTATGCAGAGGTTCACCATCCAGCAGTGAACATACAGACCCATTCAATAATATAGAACTTTATTGACAAAACAATTTATTTAGGAGCTTTATCACAAAACGAAACACATTATGGAGATCAATTACACACAGATGGATGTTTCGAGTCCGTTAATTGTGATGATTTTGTGCCAATGCTTAATGAAAACACAACATATAAAATTAGAATATTACATCAGACCAATAAAAGAACAACTTTTAAAAACAGAAATGTGGGTTTAATGAAAAGTATGTTTAATAGCTGCTTAATTGATGTTATTTTCAAAAGGTACTGACATTCTGACAAATGAGACTCACCAGCATGTAGATTCTAATTTATTGAATGTGACTGCAGCCAGAGTCTGTTCAAGGCACATTCATGCATTAGAATGGCCCAGTCAAAGTCCAGACCACGATGCAATCGAGCCTCTGTGTTGCAAGGCTCGACAGATACGATGTATCCAGATTTTCCAGAGAATGAATGGGCAGCATTATCTGAAAAACAGGTGCACTCCCGCACCGAAAGACTTGTAACTATAATTGCAGAGAACGCTGGTTCCCTAAAGTATTGACTTGGGCCAGGGCCGCTTGGTGCGGGGAGCTCAATACAAATGCATACTGTATTTGGATTTGCAGAATTTTCACATTTTTATCACAGATCACATGAAATCCTGATAGAGCGCACATAAAAAAATGTGACAAAGTCGAAATGGTATGAATACTTTCTTGAAGCGCTACATTTCTTTCAGTCTTTCAGTTTGCGAAACCGATGGAAGAATGATGGAACGGATGACAGAAGCAGGGCTACAGTGTTAGCCTGGCTCTCCCTTTAAAGACCAAACACAGAAAGGAGACGTCTCAATTCTGATCACAGCCAACAAAGAGCTTTACATGATATGTGGCTGAGAGGGGATGTGCGTTAGGAGGATTGTACAGGTGTCCGTGGGGGGGGAGAGAGAGAGAGAGAGCCATCCAAACTACTGCTGTTTGGGAGTGGAGGGAGGGGAAGAGGGGCTCCACACCGTGCAAGTGTCCACAAGCAATTTGTGTGCGTTTGTGTGTCCGTGTGTGTGGTGTGTGCACGAAGCAGTGTGGGAGGAGGATTTAGACCCATCATAAAGGAATTCTCCCCCCTCCCCTCCCTCCAGCCCGTAGCTCATCCCGACACTTTTATGCCTTTTTATTTTCAGGCCCATTGCAGCCAAGCCCGGAGATGTGATTTATACTGGCTGGCAGCATGGGCACTGCAGCAAGAAAGACAGATGGAAGGAGGGAGCTGAGGAGGAGGCGGTGGTGGTGGTGGGGAAGGGAGTGGAAGAGAAGAGGGTTATAGGGAGCTGCTGAGGGAAAGAGGGGATAGAGGGGATGTAACGGTGTGTGCGTGAGGGGTGGTTTGTTATTAAAAAAGAGATATGAGGAGGATAGGGAAAAGAAAAAGAAGACAGAGAGAGGGGGGGAAGAGGAGCAGAAAGTAGGAAAAGACGAGGGGAAGCTTTCCTCACGTCTCCCTCACCTCCTGTCACATCCTAACCTCTACATTTCTCTCCCTCTAATGAGTTATTGGCCCTGTCGGACTCAGGAAGAGAAGCCCCATCTCTCCACCACACTGGCGCCCTGACAGCGATAATCCCCTCCATTCCCCCTCTATCCTATTCTTCAACTACCTGCCCCTCACCCCACACACACGCTCTACCCCAGGAACCAGGACACACCTCCGCCCCCCCACTTCCCTCGTTTCTGCCTAAGGTATGTGAAATATTCATGACACTCCTATTGATTGGGATGGGAAATATTGGGAGGAGGCAAAAAAAAAGAAAAAAAGAATGGGGTAGGGAGCTCGGGGGGATCATTTGACAGGCTCAGGTCTGAGGCATCGAACGAGACGAGGAGGCCGCCGCCCACAAAGAGACAGCTCACTTACAGGGAACATGGGCCGAGTGGAGACGGGGAGGAGGACGAGAGACAGGTAGACAGAGGTGGCGGACAGAGGTGGCAGGGTTGTGAAATGGGGGGCAGGAGAGAGCCTAGGAGGTGGAGCTTTGGTTGGGGTGCCTTGATACCACGTACAGGTGAATGCTTCGGGTGTGTGTGTGTGTGTGCGTGCGTGCGTGAGTGAGACACCTGCCTCCCTGGCTGTGTGGCAGTTGTACAGTCTGTACGCTGTAACATCTCTCTCTGTCACCCAGCCGCCTGAGAGGAGATGAGCTGCCATGCCGACTGTCGTTCATCCATCACAAAAGACAGCACACACACACACACACACCCATTCACCGGTTCACCCCAACACACAGTCGCATTCTTTCAAGAAAACAGAGCCACTTATTTTGCCCCCATCTACATTTCCAGTTAGGCAAAACATCCTTGTGGTCTCTGCAGATACATTTTTCTCTCTTAATGACTCATTTGCCTCGATTCATGCCCTTAATAGGCAAAAGAGGCTGTTTAGCAGGGGCGCTGTCACAAATTAAACCAAGACACTCTGGGGCACAATATCTGAATACAAAAAGAAAAGGCCAGCCCAAACTGACTATTTTATAGTTTAAACTGGAAGTTTAAAAAAGACATGACTTTTTCTTAGGACACGTTAAATCAAACTGAACTTTTCTTGTTTTAGACTAGTTAGAATTACCAGAATGATTTCCGTTTGGTAAATACCAGAACAACGGGAGAATTTTAACTTTTTTTCTTTTTAAGTTCAAAAGAAGTTCACATCTATTTCCCACTATCTTATGTTGGGTCATACGCTTTCATCATTGTTCAACAAGCTTCTCCCAGCAGTTTGCTGGAATTTTGACCAATTTCTCCAGACAAAACTGCTTTGACTTTGTCAGATTTGTTGTTCACTTTGCACACAGCTTTTCAGATCTGCCTACAACTTTTCTCCAAGTCGTGGCTTTGTGATGCCCTCTCCAAAAACAACATTTCTTGTCTTTTAAACAATGTAAAACTGATTTAGGCCAATGTGGAAGACCCACTTGCGTTTTGAGGTTCAACTTCCGGCGTCTTGAGATGCCGCTTTAACATTTCAACAAAAGTTTCTTTCTTTGTGATGCTTCCTCTGCTTTGTGAAGTGCACCAGCCCCTTCGCCCGTAAAACATCTAATCAACACAATAAATCACATCTAGTCCATTTCGAATTTGCCCCAATCCATGTCAGACCTGTCTAACTTGAGGCATCCTGCATAAAATCAGAATAAAACCAAAATGTTATCTCAAGCACTTTTCCACATTGCTGTAATCTGCTCCCTCAACGAGGGTCAGTTGTAACATCAGTGGAGGTTAATTATAACAATAATAAAAAGTGCTCATTTTCTAATTAAATGCTAATTACTTTTGTCATCAACTTTAATGGGGTCATTTGTAATGTCTCAACAACAAAAGCATGCGTGCTGCATGCCTCCGTGAGCGCTGGAAAAACAGAGCACACGTGACAGCCGTGCTTGTGTGTAGTTAACCACAGTGCAAATAAAAACAGCATGACTCAAATTAGAATTGCGGGTAACTGGTGTATCCTTTAAATGCGGTGGCAGGGGAAATGACGATTTATCTAAATAGGCTCCCTGCACAAACATGGCAGCCTATAGCAAACATTTACGGGAGAGTCTCTTAATTAAGAAATATCCCTGCCTTTTAGAGCAGCTTCCTAAATTTGCTTGAAAGAGGGACTGATTTACTAAAAAAAAAAAAAAAAAAAAAGATTTTCCTTTATATAAAAAAGAAACTGGATTAACTGTATTCAACTTATTTAGGGTTCCTGAGAGATACACTTTCACCACAGTCTGGAGTCTTTTACAGCCTTTAACAGGTTTTCCTCCAGGACAACCTTTCTTTACCTCCCTCTGTTCCCCCCATCAGATGTGGGTTTCCAGCGCCCATGTGCATCTTGAAGAAAAGCACCACCATGCGTCATTCCTTCACCCCCTTTGGGAGCCTCCCGTTGAGCTGGAGGAGATAGCTGAGGAGGGAAGGAAGGGAGGAAAAATGTTGAGAGTACCAAAGATCCAGCTTTCAGCACGGCTTACTTTCTGCTGCCTGATATCTACAAACAACTTTTACACTAGAAAATAAATACTGGCAAATAAACCTGTCAGTACTTCCCTGCGCTGCCTCCATTTATTAATGGTATATTGCCATAGCCCATAGCATTGAAAAATATCACTGATAATATCCGAGCTGTACAGAGGTTATAGTGCATGTCTTGAAACTGAACCACATTAACGTCGACAACTAACAGCCCAAAAATTATGAACAAAACATAAAGGTTTGGAGATGGCGTCTCTTTTTGGCTCGCCCAAGCTATCATGAGCTTCCTCAAATAAATTAGTTTTCCAAATAACAATAAGTTAATCAATTAATGATCTTTTCAGCTGCGTTTTTTCCACTTTCACTTTTTAATGCCTCCTGTGCGGTAGCCATTAAAGCCATAGCATGTAATATAATTTGGTGAACAAATCAGTCTAAGTTATTATGCTACTCGTCACACTTCCTTTAAAAAATTAGTCATCCCAGTTGTAAAACACTGTCTTCCTCCTTTAGGCATTAGCTTAGCACTTTGTTTCTTTGTGGATGTCTTTAATTAACAATTTATTTTGTTCCTATGGTGACAGTACACCTCCAATTACTGTCAAGTCCTGGAAACTCAGAACTTGTTTGTGTGTCTTACCTTTTTGTCTGCTCTTCTAAACGGACTGCTGACGGTTTTTCCTGTTTTCCCCCTGGCTTTAATTTTTGGAACTTTTCTTATCTTTGTTTCTCATATCTCGACCTGTTTCCTTGACAATTCACATCAGCAACAGTACACTCAGTGAATTTATTTATTTAGTTTTTATTTGTGACTTTTTGTTTGTTTGTGGTAAAACCCATATGAAGTCAGTAAAGTCAGTTCAGTAAAGTCATTTAGTGTTCAGATGTGTTTTTCTCCTAGATTACATAACAGAAATAGCTTATCTAGGTAGGAATCAAACATCAGGTTCTGCCACCAGTTTCTTCCTGATAAATTGAGATTTCCTTTCCACTATCATCACATGCATTCTCAGTATGAGCAATCACTGTGAAGTTAATAACTTAATGCTGTCAAATGTGGTCTATTGAAAAATACGTGTTCAGACAAAGGTATTGCTTTGTGAAGTATTCTGCAGATAGAAACATTTTATAATGTGGATTGAATTTGACCATATGCAACTGATTTTAAATGAGTTTATATAAGGGAAAATAATTGACTTTAGATCTGTGTATATAGACTGGATCTGTTTGTTTCTTTTCTTTTTTTTTTGAGTGCCTTGAGATAACACATGTTGCAAATTGGTGCTATATAGCTAAACTGAATATAGCCAGACTTGAAAAGCTTCTTTTGTGTGGTAGCAAAAACAATGATGAAGTGTAGCATCTCTAATGAAAAGGAATATATACCTCTTGATTGGATCGGAGATGCCATTTCCAGTCAATAACATTTATGCACTAAATAGAAAATTTAAAATTTGCTTCCATCAACTTCAGGCAAAACTTGAGCAATTTAATTAACAAACATGACCAATTTTTGTCTTTGCTTGAATTAGCTGCAGAAAACAGAAGCCTTTAAATCAGCGACATGAAGACGTATTCTTTGCACTACAAAAACTGGCAGCCTGCTAAAGTTAAATGCACTGGTTAAACTTAACTTGTTAAAATACAGATTTTGTGCAGAACATGAATTTATGAGTTTTCCATTAATTGTAAATGGACTTGACTGTTTTTGAACTTGTCAGCATTGATTTAACTCATGTCTGAAAGTTGGACTGATTCATAGTTTCAAAGCAGCTATTAAAGAATTTAAAATTTATCATAGAATACCCTCTGAGTAAAACAGCGACTCAAAGAGTTGGAGAAAAATCCTACTACTTGGCCTGGTAGACTTTGCTTTATTCGACCACCAGTCTGATTTGATTTGAACCTCATTGAATTTTAAAAAAAGTAATTGGTGATTGGTATAAGCAAAAGTCAATAAAACCTAGAGATACGACATCTTCATCGATGCATCTCTAATTTTAACCATAAACATGCCCTTAAAACTGCATTGTTTACAACCCATTACATGCATCGAGTTTTATTCTGTTAAGAGCAAATTGGCCCAGATTTGGAATATTTGTGCTTGTCTAATAGCCCTCCGCTCCCATCATGCACCGGCGTTTGTTTGAATGAACAAACACGTGCTGCGTTGTTTCTCCAGCCACTCATCGTCGTAGTTCCTAAAAGCCCTTATACTGCCACGATGAATTTGATAAATCCCCTTATCGCCCCGGGAGACAATTAAAGCGCATGTGACAGGGGTCCCTATCTCCGCTCTCCTCCTGTAGCGCTTCATTTAGAAGCCATTTGTCTCCGCTATGGATTTCCTATTTTTAATGGCGTGCGTATGCAGGCATCGGGGCCGTGCTGAATAATAGATGTCTTTCGCTTCCTATCGCTCCCTTTCATCCCCTCAGCCTCCCCATCTCTCCTTCTCCTCGTTCGCTTCTTCGTAGCAAGGGGCCCTGGGGGAAAGAGTCAGTGTCACTCTGGCAACCCAAGTTTGCGTTGCCTCTCGTGCTCTCCGGAATCTGGCAGGAGGCTATTTAATAACGCAGACAGGGCTTTTGGTGTACGCCAGCAGCAGACAGTAAACTGATATCAACGGGCACACGTTAACCCTCAGCAGCCGCCCCTTCCTCCCCTCCTCCCCGGTAAGAGACGTTTATCACAGAGAGCTGGGCCGCGGCTCGCTGAGGTGATATATCGCCCTGGCCGAGCGCGAATGAATAGACTAGTAATTATCCCGTTAAAAGGGTGGCCAGACAAAGAGGGAGCCTCGCTATAATTTAAATTGTTTTGTTTCCCCCTGCAGTCGAAGCCCGGCTCCCTGACTGACACGGCGGAATGGAAAAAGTGAGCCTATTTATAGCCTGAGACGCACAGCTAATTGTGGAATTTAATAAGGTTTCTGGAAGAGTGGATTGTGTAAAAGCCCAAAGGCTTGCACCTTCTTGCTTCTCTGCCCTCCTATCTCCTTCACATCTTCTTTCAGCACTCCAGCTTTGCTCTCATATTTCTCCACCTTGTCCTGTCCTCCCACCTTACCTTCTTTTGTTCCACCTTCTCTTCTTCTTCTCCTCCTCCTTTTTTTTGTATCCTCTTGACCTCCATGTCAATTTTTCTCCCCCTCCCTCCCCCAGTTAGCTTCTATCACGTGAAATCTACCTTAGACTAATACTCCTCTCAGTCCGACTGCGTGCCGCTGATTGTGTGATTCTCGACATGTCACAGTGGTTTAAGGTGTGCAAGGACCGTTGTGTGTGCGTGTACGTGCAGGATTACAAGCTACGATACGTCCAAGTTGTGTGTGCTTGTGTGTGTGTTCACGTCTGGTGAGTGTAAGACAGGGGTAATTGAGCTCAGAGGGTTTTCTGTCTTTGGTGGCAGAGGGGAAATTGGAATCTTCAGAATCCATTAGAGAGGCCCTCTCACAGTAGGTGTGTACGTGTTTTGTGTGTCTGTTGCATCTTTGTGTATGTTGCACGTCCGCGCGTTTAGTGACAAAGAGACGCGGATGAAAAGCGGCAAGCATCTTGAGGGATAACACCAGAAGTGGAACAATGCCGGTTGACGGAAAAAATATATATGAAATTTAAAGTCGCAAATTATCTGGAAATGTCTTGCTTCCGTGCTCTATATTGTGTGTGTCTCTGTGTGTGTTGAGTCCCAAGTGTGCATGCACAGGGTCTCTGCTTCTAACTGACTGAGTATCTTTATACACTGCAGGAGAAATGGGGAGGGGAAAAAAAAGAAAGAAAAGGAAAGTAGGTGCAGAAAGAGAGAGGGGTAGGGGGGAACAGCAGGTAGCCAACAGCAGATGGTCTCTCGCTTCCTCCCTACAGAGCTATCACTCTCCTTCTCCTTCTCTCTGCTCTTCTGGCTTGTGCCGTTTCCTGCATCACATGTCATATAATGTATCATTTCACCTCGGCGTCCTTGGTCACGCACAGTATTTACTGTCTTGCGCTTACCACATTGCTAAACAGCCTTCTGTCGCTAAGGTTTACGGTTAATTGGTACAGGAAGGGTGTCCTAGGATAATAAACAAAGCCTGCATTTTTAATCAATATAATATCCGATTCAAATAAATAAGAGAATTTTGCCTTCATGAACCTGCTCTTACTTTTTCTATGGCGCCATGGATCGCTGATGTACCAAAAAAAGTTCTAGTAGGTCAAGTTCTCTGATGACTGTAATGCTGTAATGATTTCACTGCTGTGTTTATTTTTTTTTTTTAAAGTATGGAGCTCCATTTAAAATAAGAATTTTATTGGGGTATTGTACCTGTAATGAAATTGTGTTCTCATTACGTTGAACAAGCCATTTAAATGCAAAGAGTCCCTGGTTGGTTGTGCTGTGCTGTCACGCAGTTATTGTACAGTAGTTCTCACACGGTGGGGCATACGGGACTCATTTTTAGTCTTCCATTGCTGCAACTCTGGCAGTTCTTTTGCACTGATCAGGCATGACATTACGATCACTCGCTTGATAGTGCATTTGTTTGCCTTTTGCAGCTAAAAGAAAATTCCCTGACTCATCAAGAGATGGATGCCACGTCAAGATATGGATTCCACTCCAGCAGAACCGCATGTTCTCAAATTAAGAGAAGTTTCCCTTTAGTTGGCAAATCATTGGATGTGTGAAATTGTCCCAAAAGAATCTTGGTATGCTGAAGCGTTAGGAGTTCCTTTCAGTGGAATTAAGAGACTAAGTCTAACCCCTGACAAACAGTTTTGCAACATAAACCCAGCTGGAAGAAATTTTATGACTACAATTTTACTGAGCTCCTCAAAGTGACCCATTCTTTCACAAATATTTATAGCAAAAGTGTGCATGTAGCATTGAAAGTGACTGAAACGACTTTCTTCGATGATATGAATTGGCGAGTAACTACTTTTGGCAATAAAGTCTTGCAGATATTCTTTGACTTATAGAGGTCACCGCACATCTTACCTTACTTTAAGTGGCATGTTCTCTTCTATTTACAAATTTAAAACTGTGGGCCAGCGAAATGACCCTTTGTGTCATATTTTATTTATACCACAGAGAAACAGGAAGTTATGAATTACTAATGAAAGGTTCCTAGACACTGATTCATAAAAAAATAAAAAAATAAAATAAACAGTAAATTTGTGGTATTTGCAGCGATACGGACCACAATAGTTGAAGGCTATGAATATTTTAGATCTCTAAAAATCATGTTTATTTCCCTGTTCAAACAGTTCAGACACAAAATACACCTTAAATGCACAGTGGAAACCATCTTAGCACTACCACAGAAGGTAACATCAGACTTCCTTATCTCCGCTCTTGAGGGTACAGCCAGTAAGAACCAAGGGAAATAAGTGGCGCTCCTGGATTGGCTGCTTTGCAATTGCCAGTCAATGGTGTGTCAGGTAGCTGAAGTATTTCAGCTTACCAATTTGAATTTTCGTTGAAATATTCAAGATATGCTCTGGAGAAAAATTTGCAGTTACATTTCATAAAATAATTCAACAGATATGTGAATCCTTAAATACGGAACTGGGAATTGCTGCAGGGCCACTGTATAAATAACAAAAGCATCCAATCAAATGTTAGGAATGCTAATAAGTGAGGCACCAGTGATATTTTTTGCCCTTTTGCCTCACAGGAAGTATCTGATTAAGCTTTTTTTTTTTTTTTTAAGCTGGGTTACATTAGATTTCATCCCTGTACTTGAGCAGTCATCCTTAGGGCAGAATCCTGGTCTTTACAACTTATTCAAGATGTGCTTCCTCCTGCCATCGCCTTTTGACTGACTATCCTTCAGTCCTCATGTATTGGTGATTATCCCACCACATAAATCTCTGCCATTTTTGCACCATTCTTATGAAATCATCATTATTGTTTTTTTTTTCTTTAGATCCTGTCATTTAAACAACATCTGACATCATTTTGTGTATAAATGCATTGTCTATGAAGCATATTTTTAGGTTTACTTTTTCAATAAATTGAACAAATTACACGACTGCATTGGCACGTATTCAGATCAATCATCATCTATTTGATTTTTACAGGATTTTCAAAGCAAACCGATGAAAAGTGAACAACATGTAAAGCGCTACTTTCTTGTCAATTAAAGTGATAAGTGTGGTGTTTTCTTTCAGAGCACGCTGTGTTGTTGTTGAGGGAAGCCGCCTCAGATCGATACAGTCACACTGTTAGCACTTTGGTTGTGCCTTTTCTTAATGGGAGGGTGTGTAGTGTGCATCTGTGTGTCTGTGTTGTCAGGTCCGTCATGTCCGTAAAGTCATGTTCATGCTAATAACGGTGCTGATATGAAAGTGTGTTGCGCAGCAGGGATGTGTGCACTGCTCTGTACTTGACTGTGTGTATGAATGCACGCAGTCGGTGTGTGCGTGTGTTTGTTTGTGTGTGTGCGCGAGGTAATGATTAGCCTTCTCTTAATGGGAAAATAACGTCAGAGCCACTGGGACGTTTAATCCATCTGAGCTGATTCTGTTTCCATCACAGCTATTGATCAACTCCAGTGACAAATCAACAGGGGGGTTACTAGTGTGTGTTTCTGTATGTGTGCAGAGAGCATCTTACACAGCGTTTTACTATGTCACAACTTGAACCCCTAATGCAACAGTAGACTCCAGTATTGTACGTTCCTATTTTTTTGTTCCCCTTTTTGTTCTCTCCTTTATTTGTTTTTTTTTTGTCCTTGTTTTGTCTGGTCTTTAGAGCCAACCTTCTACCATCCTTCCAATCTGCACCCTCCTCCCTATCCTCTATCTCTCAAGTCTTTAAGTGGTATTGGCTTTAAAGGGGCAGCAAATCAGTTGCTGATTAATACGGAATTTTGGTGGCCATTTGTCTGCAACGCTGCCCCTGTCTATGTCAAACCGCGCCCCCCACCCCACTCCTTTCTCTGCTTCTCTTGCTCTACCGCTCCTCTTGTTCTCCTTCCCAAGGCGGTGATGAATGACCAGCCGATTGCCCAGGGATTAGAGTCGTCACGGTTACCTGTGCCTTGACAAAGTGGTCCTGATTGGTGACCAAGGAACTCCATGGGGGTGGGGGGTCATATCTCAGAATGGACTAGCGTGGGGTTATTTGTGTGTGTTCAGTTTCATTTGAACTTATGTGTGGTCTGTATGTATCAGGAAGGGTTAGGACACACACTTTATCAGATTTGTTGCCGTGATTGGGTTGCAGGCCTCTGTTGCATTTGTGTCTTGAAAGGGGCAAGGGTGACCTCCCTCTCCCTCGGACGTTGATACTGCCCGACAGAGATTGGCGAGGTCCCGGCAGCAATGTGACCACACTGACACCAGAGAACCCGCTAAACAGGTGCTGGTGGACACTGATGAATCGGCGGTCGGAGGAATCGAACACGGGCCTAATCAGTGCATGGATCTCTCTGCAGCAACATTTTTCAGTTTTGTCTTGCCTTATTGGGTGAAGGCCATCAGGAACGTCAGATCCCATTTTTCCAACCCCTCTGTCACTCACACTTGTTAGTGATTAGGTACATTACAGAGTATCAGAGGCAGGCTTTGAATTCTGAGATAGCCTTGCTTGTACTTACAGGTCCAACTCTGCACAACCAGTACTTTTCTCAAATAAATTGCTGACATTCAGGGGTGGGCTAATATCATATACAGAGTAAAATCATATTTTCATTCACATTCTCATTTATTAACTGCATTAAAATACTTTCCAGAAGCCTAGTTCCTTGCGTATGAAAGGGAAATGGTAAATGGTGTGCATTTGTATAGCACTTTATCAAATCCAAGGACTCCAAAATGCTTTATACTACAATCAGTCATTCACCCATTCATTCACACATTAACAGCTGGATGGTGGTAAGCTACACCGTAGCCATAGCTGTCCTGAGGCAGACAGAGAGAAGCGAGGCTGCCGTTCGATTGGCTCCACTGGCCCTCTGACCAGCAGCAGACAAGGAGAGTGAAGTGTCTCACAACATGACAGAGACAGACAGAGTGCTAGATTGAACTGGAAACCCAACAGTTACAGGACCAACCTTTAGCCCCTGAGTCACCATCATCCTCAACAGGAAGCTGGTAAAGATGATGAGAGGCATGTTTTGATGGAAATTCATCGTTTAGTGCATTAACAGAATAGTTAGTTAAAATGACTAACTATTGCAAACTCTCTATGTCTCGATATTTAACACTTTTAATGCAATAATATTGTGAAACTGACTTTTTGTGAATGGGACAGCATTTAGTTTCCTATAACGTCCCTCAAGGTTGGAGCAAACAGATGGTTATTTGACCATTCCTTTTCACATATTATCTCTATATCGTCTAGAGTCCTTGGTCCTCTCTTATGCTATCTTCTATTTAGTTCACACAATGGAATTAATCTAAATAGCACTTTCCTAGTCATAGCAACCACTCAAACAGGTTTCAAAGTCATGCAACACGCAGAGTCAGTAGACAAATTCAGCTTTAGTGTGTTGCCCAAGGACACTTTAACACTTGATGAAGGGAAATTGGAATTAAACTCGCAATCTTCTGATTCCTGCTGGGTCTAGACCACCTTTGTGCCAAACTTAACAGAACATACCAACGATTTCCCGTATGACTACATGCACCATTACACACCTACTGACTAGTCTGCCTATCAGCAGAGGTCTGGCCAGCTAACACTGTTTATATCAATCAAATGTGCCAGACTTTGCAAAAAAATGTGTTTTTTGTGAAGAGCAATTCTTTTAATATATTGAATTTGAGATTTGGTACAAAAAGAAATACAGTCTGCAATTGGAAGAGCTCTAGGTTGAATAGAAGAATTAGGTAAATTGTTCTGTAGTTAGGTTGAGCACATAAAGCCTTGAAAGTGAGAAAGTTGAACTTTAAGTTGAGAGAATGGACTCGTACCTCAATATAATGTAAAGAAAGTTAGCAAGCTGCCTGTGTTAAAGTGACCTGATGTGGAAAAAGAAATTTCAAATTTTAAAACTTACTCATAAACTCCTGTGCAGATAGGGCGAATGACCCTGAAGATGACTCAACTCCTTGTGTGGTTTCAGGATTTCCTGAGATAGATGACAGGGACTTTCTTGGGTTGGGGGATCCTTTGAGGAGGGGGAGAAGATCTCTTCTGTCCCTTCAGGCTACAGGGGGATGAAGAATGGAGAGATGGAGATGCAAAAAGGATGTATAGTTTGGATGGAAGATGATTATATCAGGGCAGTAAAGGTTGAAGAAGAGCCTTGACTAATTATAGTCATCTATTACAGACACAATTAAAATCCAGCTAATTTACTGCAGCTCGACGCTCACACACCCAGCTGATTTATATTAGAGTTCAATGACACCCAAAGGACAGAATCACTCTCTCTCACACACACACATGCACTTGTAGGAATTAAAAATGCATACTTCATTTTTCTTTTATTCTATTAACATTATCCAGATGCTGGATGGCACAAAAGTCCAAAGACCAACTTTAAAAGTAAACATTTTTAAAGCAGTCATTCTCACCAGTCCTTGTTTGACTAGCTCATCAATGTCTCCACATATTTTTGTGAACATAAACAAAGTTTTGCAATTTACTTTTTTAATTATGTTCAGTTTGAGAGTAAATTATTGTAAGTTGGAAAGTTTGCAAAAGCTACTTCCAATAAAAATGTTAGTCCCTGCATGCAAACAGTAGCAATAACAGCCAAGATTATGTGGTTCAATATTGTCCATGCCAAGAGGGAAAGACTGTGAGCTTCTATAGTAAACAACCACGTGTAAATTAACGCTGATGTAACCTGAACTGGTCCTGCTCCATGTCATTACCTCTGTAATGAAGAGATAATACTAAACACGTTTATTATAATAATATGCCCTGGGACAGAAACTGTAACTAACTGGTCCCTTGGACCAATTTCATTTTTACCCTCACCGTTTTACTTTAACAATGAATGGAAACTTAGCCTGTTGCACTTTT
This sequence comes from Xiphophorus maculatus, assembly GCF_002775205.1. Classification (NCBI taxonomy): domain Eukaryota; kingdom Metazoa; phylum Chordata; class Actinopteri; order Cyprinodontiformes; family Poeciliidae; genus Xiphophorus; species Xiphophorus maculatus. Next base: position 20,738,723 of record NC_036455.1, on the reverse strand, counting down.
AGCTTTGGCCATATTTATTGAGATAGGATCAATAGGATCATAGTTTTCATCTGTTAGATCAGAGCCAGAGATGTAATGCGGCTCCGGAGCTGTAAGTGACTGGCTCTGTGGCTTACTTAATACCTTAAGGCTGAAACATGCTTCTTTAGTAGAGTGACTGAGTTCAACCGCAGAGATAGGGTGAGGAGTTGAATGGCTGCTCTTCCTCATCAAATGAAACAGTTTGAGCATCTGATAAGAAGTTCCTTTGGAGGTTCTCGGAATATACTTTCTGATTTAGTTTATGAAGTTAGTTGTCTTCAACTGAAGCAAGTCTCAAAGAGGTCATAACAACAAATGGAAAACGAAAAGAAAAGAAAGTTTCATGGATTTGTGTTTTTATCTCCAGTAATGTGTGGCACATTATGTCATATTTTGACTTACATTGGGACTTTGGGCAGACGCATCTTCTGCGTCATGCATTTCATCCATGTTAAGATTTCCAGTCTCCGTTCTGCACAGCAGGTCTTCACACTATGAGAACCATCATTATAAATGATTTTTTTCATTTCACAGCTTTATTTTATATTTTTTATAGATCTTAACATAAGAAAACCTACAGCTGTGTGGCAAGAAATAAGCTTAGTAAAGGCAAAAAGAGAGGAGGAGAGAGAGATAGGGGAGAGAAAGAGAGAGCAATTTGTCAGCAATATTCTTGATTGTTCAATCGCTTGTCAAGGTGTTGGGTTGCTGCAGCAACGTGGCTCCACCTCCATTTGGGATGGGCCATGACCGCCTTCATCTGTTCCGCCCCTTTAATTTATCAATTGAGCCAAAACTCTGGACAGGAGACCCTCCCACTCTAGCTGAGTCCACCAATGGGAAGCTCTCCCTCTCTCTTTTGCTTTTCCCCACCTCTCTCTCTCTCTCTCTCTTTCCCTCTCTCTCTAATAGCAGCCCTCAGGTGATGCAGCACTTTAAGGGTTAAGTCGGCAGCATGCTGGATCTCTGCAGAGGTGACAGATGCTTCCTATCCCACCCAGCACCACAGGGGAACCGGAGACGCTCAGCATACCAATGAGCCACCGTCTGACACACACATGCACACGCCCGCACACACATGCATGCACTTTTCCATACAAGCATGCACAAGCATAAATATGCATATGTGAACACATGCACACGCTCACTTGCACACACAGTTCACCTTCTGGGCTATATAAAAGATGTCATATTTATGGAAATCAGCTGTATGAGCATCATTTATACATCTTCCTGATTTGTATGAGCATACTAAAACAAATAGATGTGCATGACTTCCCTTCCAGCAGGAGTCAGACAGATGTGATCTTTTGTCTCAACACATGACCTTTTATAGAGGGCTGCCGCACACGGCTGTGCGATAGCAGGCAGGCACAGTCGCATAAATACAGATACTCTCAAGCATATGGCCCAAACACAGTATATGCACACAGGCAGAGACATACACAGGCAATAAAAGTGACAGCTGTCGTCATGATGGAGCACCCGGAGAAGGGGAAGTGAAGGCTTAGGCACCGCGCAACATGGTGTCGAGAAGACCCGCTATTCATTTTCAGCTTAATATGTTCCAGCCCATTGGAAAAACATTGCAGCATATAATGTAAGCAATTTCATATGTGCACACAGCTCCCACACAGCTTTCCTCTCCGAAGCACCGGGCGAAATGAAGAGACCAGATTAAGATGATGGTTGACTGACTTCAAAAATAACACTGAGCCTGAACAGGGTGGGGAGATGTCCACTGGTGTGAAGCTGAAGGAAAACATCTAAACTTTTATATAGATGTGTGTGTGTGTATTTTGTGTCTCTGTGTGTGTGTGTTAATTAATCTGGTCCCATCAGTGTCTCTGTTCTGCACCTCTGAACATTCGCTCTCCATCGCCTGGTGTGGTGTTTATCCAGCAAAGTGGAAAAGATCATCAGCAGCGGTGACACGGAACCGATGGCTCTTCCAACGCAAATGCAAAGACGTGGCACACGAAGAGTTTCCTCAGAAGTGCTCGGCCAATACTGACTTTCTTTGAGGTCTGGCCCACCAGTTCTAATTTTGACCAATTTTCTTTTTATTAGGATCACAACACACAAATGTGCCCGATTCTACATGAAAACAAAAACAATAACAATTACAAGATTATACCCATTTATGCATCAAAACACATGCAATTCATCAGATTTTTATTGTCATTAAATCACAGACACATGCTGTTAAACGATGCAATTGTAGACCAAAATGATGGGAGTTCTCACGCTGCAGTCACGCTGTTTTCTATCTGCAACGTGTGCAAGCATTTGAAAAAGGTCTGACATGGGTCTAAGTGTGGGAAAAGAGAACAGATTTATGTTGAACATCCATTCAACATAAGCGTTTGAATTATGTCTCTTATTTTTGATGGTGCTACTGTTCTGAATAGTGCATGTGCATAGGCACCCAAGGTGTGGAATTCACTGTTTACTTCCAGGTATGTATTTAAGGATCAACTGACCATCTGAGAAAGAAATGTCAATGCTCCACAAACCCCTCCGGGTGGTGATCACACATATGTTAGCTGAATTAATGAGAATGTAGGTCAGACTGTCAGTAACACTTTCTATTTGAAGCAACCTGCATGCCGAACTGAGTTAGCTTTTACACATTGCATTGCTTAATGTGAGATTGCCAAATGTTAAGGTTGGTTCAGTGCTCCAATGGCCAAGTCGCAGTTTCATTAATGTCGATGTGCAGCATGCATGATGTGTGATATGCAGTGTGACAGCATGCTACCATGTCAAATGTGTAGCAAGGTGATGCCAGAGCATTATTTTCTTATCCTGTTGAAACTAAAGGGAGGGACACAGTTGTGTGGCAGCAGGGAATTAGTGCTTATGTGTTTATTGAATAGGGAAAAAAAAAAAAAAAATATATATATATATATATATATATATATATATATATATATATATATATATATATATATATATATATGTATATATATATATATATATATATATACATATATAAACATCCAATGACATCTGTTATGATGTTTTTTTCTCTCTGCGGCATAAATGCTAAGGCACACAGATCCATATACAAACAAGGCGGCGAGGCTCAGCCAGTCCCCTAGCATCTTATAAGGGTAAATAAATGGTGGGCTTGGCAGTGGGTAAATGCATGCGCTCTCAGCCTGCGGGGCCCAGATGGCATCCCAGTCATTTGCTTTACCTTGTTTTGTTTAATTACTACAATCTACTCTCTATTTCCAAAATTAATCACCATCAACCTGTTCCATTAGTCTCTCTCTCACCCTCTTTAGCTTACACATATCACAGCCACAAATCAAATATTGAAAAATGGCAAATACCACACACACTAATGCATTACAGAGACAGGGAAGGCAGCACTGACTTGGCTGTTTTTTTTTTTTTAATAAAATAAAATAAAAATAAGACTATTTTCAATGTTAACTTAATGAAGAGGAAACAAAAAAAAGGGGGGGGGGGAGAACACAGTTCTAGAGAAGGAGCTGGAGAGAAGAGTGGGGGGAGGAGTGGAGCGTCAAGGCTGACAGCAGTCGGGCATATATGAGAATAACGGGGCGGAAAGCACTTCATTACGTCCCTTTTATTCCGTTATAATCACCGCACGGCCATCACTCCTGGGCGACACCGGGGCCCAGGCACTGACACGAGGATTGATGCACCGGAAACGTGGGGCTCCTGCAACACAATAAACAACACCATTAACCAACGTGCTCCCCCCACGAAGCCCCCCGTGGTTCCCCACCTCCTTCACCCTCTCCCTCTCCTCTCTCTCCTCTCGGCGCTGTAAACAGTTCATAATTATGGTCTGCCTGATACGCGCCTGCACGTTGCATTTAATCTGCACTAATTTGACGACAGTCGAGAAGATTGTCAATTATAGTTTTATGTGCAGATGATCACGGATGCAGGTTTAGCTGCTTGTAATGGAATTAGATGGAAATCAATTTGAGGCGGCGGAGGGAGACAGATATGAATTGATATACAGGCGAGCCCATGTAATTTAATGATAAGCCAGAGGGTTAAATTTGCATACCTGATTCTTAATGGCCCTACACACCTCAGAAAAAAATAAGTTTTACTATTTATTAACTAAATGCAGTTTTTTTTTTAAATTTATTTAAATGTTTATTTGGGATTCATAATCAGCATCTTATTCGGGCTATCCAAACATACTGTAACAACATGACATGTTCACTCAAAGTGAAACTTTCCCAAATGTCAGCACCCGGTTAGTGTGTTAGGAACCCAAAGCAGCTGACACTTTGTAACAGACACCAATTTGCCAGATGGTTGAGTGCTGCAGCCACTCTTTGTCTTCTACTGCCATCTACAGGTCAAACTGCAGTATAGCGCCTACAGGTTAGGCTATACAATCTTTTGTTAGGTCTTTGTCACCTGTTATTTTCTTTTTCTTTGTTTCTCATTTCAGATCTAACACAACTTCCCCTGCTATTTCCATCTAATGTCTGACAACAGTTTACAATTTACAAATATGATTACCCCTTTAATTGGATTTGATGGATTTTCAGTAATTGCCAATAAACTTTCATTTTAAGATTACTGCCACAACAATTTAGATTACAGAAACAACACCGATAAAGATGCGGAAAAGGGAAGAAAACGAGCAGTTAGCTATGAGATGTCCTTACCTGCATTGCGATTTAGAGAAGAAAACGTTGTAAATTCCTGTTAAAATGAATGACAACTCATTTTTAAAAGGAAGCTTCTGAATGTGGTTCAGATAAAATGACGCTGGTAAACATTTTATATTCCCACCCATGAGAAATGCCCTGTGGAAATGAATCACACTTCTGTTTCCAGGGCGTTGACACGGATGTTTACTCTTCATGTAAACTGCTGTGTGACAGCAACACAGTTCCTGCTCTGAGAACCAAACAGTGAAACATCCTTGTTTCTGTTATGTTTTTCTTCTGCAAAGTAGCTGATGCTTAGCTGGTTCTACGGTTAAAAAACTATAAGGAAAAATAAGGTGTTATCTTCTGAAATAATATTGAAGCCTGGCATTTTGTAGAAAAACCGACCCGAATGTGGGCAGCAATATTCAGATGATGATGATGATAATAATAATAATAATAATAATAATAATAATAATAATAATAATAATAATAATAATAATAATAATAAAATCCAAGTGTACATTTTCAGAAACATAAAGTCATAGAGTGCTTTGCTAAAGTTTTGAGACCCCTTAAATTTTTCACATTTTGTCACATTGCACATAGCTATGAACTTTGATGGATTTGATCATAATTTTATGTGATGTGCAAGGTTTTAGGAATTTTTTTCTCTCTGCAAACTTTGCTTTCCTATAGGCTGCAATTTTTCAAGTTCGGTGCGGTTGGACGTAATGTGTGCGTGAACAGCAATTCTCCTACATTGGATTCATGATTGCATCTGATTGCAGCTTAGACTAGATCAACACGTGGATAAGTTATGATCTAAGCCATTCATTTGTAGCCCTAGCTGTATCGTTTGGGTTGTTCTGTGACACTCTGAAGGTTTACTGCAGCCTGTAACAGGTCCTCTTCCAGGATTTCACAGTATTTCGATTTTTGTTTTTAATGCAAGGTACAGTCAAACAATTGACCACAACCGACCACACACCATGCTACCACCCAGACTTATGTCACCAACTTTACTGCAGAAATACATCATTACCGAACAATGCAATTATTATTTATTTATTCATCTTTTGTCAAAGTTTTGTTGTCCGTCAGATGAGCTGAACAAGTGTGGGGACATTTTTGTTTACTTCTCTACAAACAAGAGATATGAATAACCAAATAATAACTGGATGTCAGATGTAGCTGAGGCCACCCAGGGAAGCACTGCCGTCACAGATGTGTTAAAAAAAGAAAACTGCAGTTCTTCCCTGTGAAGAATAATCAAAGCAACAACAACGGCAGCTTACATAAGCGGTGCTCCAGGTGAGCACGTTCCCCTCTTTGTTTTTATGAAAGAATAAGGACTTCACACTATAACTGTTTAGAAAATTTAAATTCTATTTTCCTGAGTCTATGTGTTGTAATTTTCATGTTTGATTAAGCTCAAAAGGGATCCTATTGATGGAGACCACCCACAGTACAGACTTTTGTGCCTTTGAGATAGTAAAAGAAAAAAAGGGTTTCAAAAACGTTAAACCTAGCACCTTGGTTCAGTCTAAGTAATACTGGGCTCAGGTTTGTATTATTTAGTCAGATTTCCAACTAGAGCTGGGCTTTGATATATTTCCAAATTGAAATCTTGAATGAGATAAACTTCATAAAGGCAGTTCAGTAAAAAGTCAATTTCTCTTCCGTCTGCTCCTCTTGTTCTTTTGATACAATGCAACAATATTCTGGGAGTATTTAACAAAATTTGTAGTACTTTAAATGCATACTGTACCGTTTTGCTAAATCCAAAATTTATTTTTTAATATTGCTGTAATTGCTTACAGGACAAACAAAAAATGTAAACAGCACGGTATTTAAGTTTAAAGCTGTTTCTAGTCAATGCTTTAAATATACAGTACTGTTTTGCTGGTTTTTTAAAAAATATTACTGTAATTCCTATAGGAACATAAAAATATCTAAATATTATATAGGGTATTTAAATTCAAAGCTGGTTCTGTTCAGTGATGCAACACAGTCCTAGTTTTCGAGGCGTCGTTGCGTCTTTCCGTCGGTAGATGGCAGCCTTGAACGTGTAATGCTTTCCGAGGCAGACGCGCGCTCCTGTGGCTTCAGCGAACGCGCACAGCTGCACTGAGTTAGCTCTCCTAGCTTCCTGTTTGTGGATAAACCCCGCCTCCTCCGCGCGGCGTCTCGACGCGGTGCCGTCACTGTCGTGCCCGGGTGAAGAGTTCACGGCGCGGACTTGTCGGTGAATGGTGCTGAGCCCGTGTCACAGCCTAATCTCATTGTACATCGCGGTGAGTGTTATATTACTGGAATCAGTGAAGGCGGAGGGAGGTCCTATGGAGAAGCATGCCAATAAACAAAAGTAATGTCCCTCTTCTCATTTATAACTATTAGGAACACTTAACCTTCTGGTCAGAATATGCTTATGTATAAATCCACCACCCATTTACTGCTGTGGTTTATTGAGAGGAGAGGTACTGCATCATCACTATTAGATTTTAAAAAAAATAACAGATATTTTATTGAGTCCATTTGCATCTTTTACTGCCTGCTGCAGCTTTTTGATAAAATTGACTTACTCTGCTCTCATGGCTCCACAAAAACGCACACAAATACACACGTACATAGACAACGCCGCCTTATCTGCTCTGTTTATATGACACTGTGCAGACAGCTGTGCACCTGTTCTCCGAGGCTTCCAGTTAAAAACGCTGTATTATATCTCCGTTTTACTCACACACTGACACACACTCCAAGCCACAAATAGTTCCACAGCTCTGCACCGGCTTTGCCGTGTCCTTCGGTGTGAAGATGCACTTGAATGATAATGGCTCTGCAGAGATCTCCCTTTGCAATCAAAGTGATGGGTTTTTTTTCCCCCCACAATGAGTTATATCCATATTTGTCCATATTTATCATTTGCAATCATTTTATTAGAGGAAATCTACCCATATGTTACAGATATTTTTTGTATACCTTGTTTTCGACGATGTGTATATGTTTAATGATAAAATCTCGTCAGTTGCAGTGCTTTGCAAAAGTAATCATACAATTTGAACTTTTTTTTTAGTTGGATATCAGTTGGATTTGAATTAACAGACCAACACAATAGATGTGAAGTGGCATGAGGCTGATAAATGGTTTCTATTTGTTATTATTTAACCCTATTTTACCAGTAAGTCCCTGGAGATAAAAACTATGTTTTGAGGGAGAACTGGTCAAGAGGCACACTGGTATACAGTATACAAAACAAAATAATAACAAAAAAACATTTCTAGGAAGATTTAGAAATTCAAAAAACATGGTGTGCATTTGTATGTAAGCCCCCTTTTTCAAATAGCCCTAAATAAAATCCAGCAGTATACTTCTGTGAATGCCTCGGGTTTGTGAGGGCAGCATTAATTAGCAAAGACTTTCATGAAGAAAAAGGAACGCAAGAGATGGAAAAGCCATATCCCAAGCTTAAAACATCTGTTGGAGCACTGCTCAGTTCATCACCCCAAAACTTAAAGAATATGGTACGGCTGGAAACCTTCCAAAATAAGACTGAGCACTGTAGCTAAAATGGAAGGCGAGGAGAGCGCCGATCGGAGAAGCTGCCAGGAGAACCATGGTAACTTCTTCTACCACAGTTTAGGTAGAAGAAGGTTTTGACTGGACAACTGTTAAACATGCATTGCGCAAGTCTGTGTTAAAAGGAAGTCATAAAAAGTTCAGCTTAAAGTAGTAGTTTCAATTTCCTTAATTTTGTGTGATAGCCGATCATCCGATCCATGAGAAACTGACCTTATCAACAGATCTCATCTACCTCCACAGAAGTCTGAAAATCAGCCACTGTCCCCTTTTGCTCTGCTGCTGTGAGAGAGGACTAGCAATTGATTGACCCACCCACCAGGTTAACAATAGTCACCCCATTGCTGCCAACTTAGCAACTTTGTTGCTATATTTAGCTCAAAAGATAAATTGGAATTGGCAGGTCAGGCTTTTTAAAGGTCGGTGATCTGTCAGAACACCGCAATCGGTACACCCGTGGTTTAAAGCCACGCAGGTGACACCGGAAATATGTGTAACAAGATGGTTGGGTCAGATAAGACCAATTAAGCTTTTTTGTCCACATGCAAATTATTATATGTGCGGAGATAAACTAACACTGCACAACCCCACAGTGAAACATGGGGATAGAATGATGTTGTAGGCCTAGTCAGCATTGACAAAAGAAGACAAATGCAGCTAAATACATGGCGATCCTGGAAGAAAACTTGTTTCAGACCACAATAGACCCGACTCTAGGGTGGAGCGTCGCCTTCCAGTTGGACTGTGGTATTAAACATACAGCCAGCAGAGCATAAGAGGGCTTAATGCAAATGCACGCTACACTTTTATTTTGTAAACAAATTTGAAGTATTTGTGGTATACAGCACAAAGAGCTTGTATATAAAAAAGACAGCATATGAACTGATTTATCTCTTTCACTGTGCTGTACAAATATTTATTTCCAGCACACAACAAAAGGAAACTGTAAACCTTCAGTTTTCTAAGAACTACCGGTATGAAAGGAATATAGTGTTCTGAATTATGTGATAAGTAGGATCAGAATTTCCTTTAATCTAACCATTTTTTTCATAATATGCAAAATATTACTTGATTCAGTCACAAATTTCAAGAAATCCAGCATCTTTTGCATCTACAGCAAAGGATGTGAGTGGTGTGTGAGAGGAGGATCATCTACTCCAAGTTATTGCAAGTTCCTGCAGTTCATTTGTTTCTCCAATAGTTGGCAGTAGAGGACTAAAGCTGCTGAGACTCACTTGTTCTCTCCAGATATACTGGAGTCTTGCATTCAGATTAGTTATGGTAAAGTTAACTCAACGAATTAAACAGAAGAGGCAGCGACAATGATGGTGGCTAAAACATTTTATTACCAGCCGGTTAGAAATGGAATATTTGGAAAAAAAAAAGAGTTGGTTTTTTTTGTTAAAATTTGATTTTTTGTCTTTTTGTCTCATAAAGAGCATTTGAGAAAGGCTGTGCTGTATGTGTCACCAGTATGACCCAGACTGCACTTCCTGCTCACCAGACAACTATCGTGACACACACACACACATCCACGCCCCCACACACAGAGGGACTGTGGTAGGAGAGCCGACACCAGATGGAGGTGCTGACACAGACAGAGCTGATAACAGGGTTACCCTCATCATTCCCACTTTACACCCTAACAGCCGCAACTCTCTCCTACACACACACACGAGGACACACACTCTCTGGTGGAGTGCGTGCTATCTGCGGTCATCGCACCCTCGGCTCACGTCACACCCCTGTCACCTTATCAGTGCCTCTCTGCCCTGAGCTGTAATGTTCTCCCTCCTCAGAGGGGCGAAGGGACTACTGAGACAGCTTAAACGTCTCCAGTATACGTGTGCGAGTGTGTGTCTGGAGAAGAGACTGAGGGAGGAAGTGTGGAGATAGCGTGGGTGCAGAGGGCAGCCGGCAGACACACAGCCTGGCACGGGGACGCCGAGTGAAACTGCAGAGGATGTGCGGTGTGACTGCTGAGGTGAAAGTGTTGCCAGCCACATGTGCTGCACCTCCCTACCTTTCCCTCACTCCTCCTGCTCTAATTGTGTCTCCCTGCAGCAGTCTGTTTTCCCACCCGCTCTGACTCCTGGCCCTTTGCTCGACTGTGTCCTTCCTGCTACGGGTCCCCTCCATTTCTTCACTCCCTCCCCCGTCACGATCTGGCGTCTGCATCACACTAAAGTTATCTGCAGTTCTGAGGATTTCAATGTTCTTTTCTCCCTGGCTGATGCAAACACATGAACTTCTTGTTTGATAGCCAATGATTTAGAGGGTTTGTTGTTATTTTTACATGCTGTAAATGCTTTTATATTGCCTTGCAAAAATATTCATAGAACTCAAACCTTTTCACACTTTTGCCACATTATAGCTATATATATTATATTTTATTGGGATTTTATGAGATACCAACAAAAAAGTAGTGCATAATTGTCAGATTGAAGAAAATAATACATAATCGTGGGCATTTTTTTGCAAATAAAAATCTGAAATTTGTGGCATGCACCTATGTAAAGCCTCCTTGAATCAATAAATTGTAGAACCACCATTTACAGCAATTCCTGCTCCAAGCATTTGAACTTGTAGAGACTCAACTTATTTGTGAAAATAAATAAATAAATGAATTAAAATATATCCAAAATTGGATAGAGCAAACATCAGTTCTCAAGTTTAGACTTTGCCTGGGCCATTCTCACAAGAATATTCTTTGAGCTAAACCATCCCATTGTATATTTAGGGTTGTTGTTCTGCTAGTGGGTCAACCTCTGCTCCAAACGATGTGCATAGTTCCATCTACACCATATCATAATTTTTATGCATATTCTCTTACTCAAGAAAAAAAAAGACACAAACTAACTGTCAAGAAATTTGAGAATAATCTACGTCGTCTTCCAGTTCTGTCATTTTCCATAATCTCAACCTACCTGGAGCACACAAAAGTAAAAGATCTTCACCTCTCAGAGACATGGCCATGGTAAGGAAGGCTGAAACCCGACCATGATGGAACAATAGACACAAGCTGAGACGTCTGGACTGGGCCAAGAAATATCTGAAGACAGAATTGTCAAGGGTTTTATGGACGGATGAAAAGAAAGGTGACTCTTGACAGACCAGATGGATGGAGCCATGGCTGAATCAGAAATGGACACAGAGCTTCACTTTAGAGTTAGATGACATCAGGGTGGAGATGGGTTGCTGGTATAGGCTGGTATTACTAAAAATCAGCTGGCCGGATATTTTCGGATTGAAGATGAGCTCAAAATCAACTCCCAAACCTACGGCAAGTTTCTAGAAGACACTTTCTTCAAGAAGTGGAACAGGAAGAAGACAAAAAGGAAGACAATGCACCATCACAAGCATCCTCTTGGATTCAGTTGCAACCTAACAATTTTGTGCAACAGATTTATATTATATTGTTAAAGGATTTTGATATTTAAGAAGAAACCTGAATTTGGAGCAGACTTATGGCAAACTCTTCTGCTCTGAGTTTTCTTCCTTGCTTTTCTGTTTGGTACATGTTGAATGAAGGAACAAGTGTGTTCATTCACTGTGACAGTAACACAGGCGAGCTGTTAATGATGTTCAGAACATGCCGCATCAACATACATCTGCATTAGCGCAACTGGGACAATGAAATGAGGCAGCACCGCCTTAAACCAGGCTTTTTTTTTATTTATAAGCAGAAGCAGAAAAATTGAGCTTTATGCATCTTCATCCTTTATGTTTTGCCACTACCTCAGGCTGGTCTGGGGAAGTTATGAGTCGCCTGAGCATGTACAATGCAGATCTTTGTCTTTCATCTCTTTAGAGCTGGCCCTCCACCTCCCACTTCTCTCTGACCATTTAGCTCTAACAAGTGCTCTCATGGTTAATGAAATTTCCCTGTCTTTGCTCAAATTTCTGCGATTAATCTTACTGTCTCCTCTCCCACTTTTCTTCCTCTCACCTCTTAATAACGCCTCCCTCCCCTCATCTCTGCAGAGAAACAAGGCTTCCTGGCTGGGTACTTTTTTTCTTTTTCCTCCTCCACTAGCGGCGTCCTCCGCGCTCTGCTCCAGCCCCTCATTCCTCCCCGCGTTTTAATCGTATGCGAGAAGGACAAGCAGAAGGGAGAGGATGAGGAAAGCTCGGCCAACATTTGCCTAAGGCTCTGCAGCCCGGATCGATAAGTGGTCTTAAGTTTATCTGATTTTTATCAGTGGAGCCGACAGGGGGGTAGGTCAATGGGCTGTGCCCACGTCAAGTTGACCTTTTCAGGGACGATGGTGAGAGACCTCCCCCCGAGACCTCCACGGTCCCCTGTCACCACCTGACTGGCACAAGTCTGTTGCGCTCAACGACAAAGTCTGCAGAGACGTCTATATCAGCGCTTGGTCCAGCTGACAGGGCCTGGCTGTTGTATTTATAAACTGTCCTTTGGCCGTGACACTTTGCCAATGATCGGCTTCTAATTTATGCAGGCAAATCTCCTTGGTGCAAAAATGAAAGCTAATAGAGTCATTAGCCACTAATTCGTGCTGGGATACCTTGTATAAATTGGCTTACTTTGTAAAGCCCTCCCCAGATAATACCCCCACACCACACCTCTCTCTCGCTCTCTATCCGTCTCCCCTTTTCTTTCATTCCTCACTCGGACCTCAGCATAACATCATACACAGTCTGAGCACACAACATTATTTCACTGCCTAAATGGTCGATGGTGTGTGTTTGTTTAATGGTGTGTGAGGGAAGACATTTACCATGTGTGTAGAGCCGAGGCTTTCTCCACACATGTGACCGACTTACACAAACACAGTCAACGTGGCCGGGATGCAGCGCCACAGAACGTTACTCCCCTTTTTGCATCTGCGCTCCAACATGCGTCCCAGCACCTTGCTGTCTGTGCCCCATGCTGTTAGTGCTGTTGTGCTAGTGCAGCCGCGGCTTGATGGCTGATTATGACATTAAATGTTCATGAGCATTGATCAGCGATATCCCCAATGTGCGAGCCATTTCATATCCTTACTGGCCACTGCTTAGCGGCGTACTGATGGATGCACAATGATCTCCGATACGACACAACTGGGAGACCTACACACACAAAGACAGAGGAGCACAGTCAAAACCTCACAAGAGCACGGGGATCAAGCGGGCCCATGTCGTTATGGGTACATTAACGGGTCTGGTTTTGTTGTATGGTATTTGTGTAGTGATTATAAGGACAAAATTGGTGTTTGGGAAGCAATCTGACTAAACTGGATGTAACAATTCAGAAAGACCGAAAAACATTCTACTGATTATGAAATAATTGTATGATCTTGTGCTAAAAATTGAAGTCTTAAGGTCAAAGCCCATAACTTGAAAATTTGCATTAAGAATTTAATTTTACTGTGTGTTCCTTACTTTACAGTAAGCTGCACATTAAGCCTATTATTTTATGAAATAGCCATCAAGACTCTTACACTCATCACTGTATTGTGATTTAATTTCTAAAAAAATGTTAAGAAGTAATATTAAGAGGTAGGTGATATAAGAAGCCAACCAAAACAATGTAAAATTGTGTAAGGCTAAACACTTGCCAGTGTTCAAATGCAAAAAAGACATAAAAACATAAATCCTCTTTAGGGAAGCCCTAAATGTATATATCATTTGCCATTCGTCTCAGTTGCCCTTCTCTCTTGTTCTGCCTCCAACCACCCATCTGCTGGAGAGAGGTTCCATATCTGACTCTGTCAGAGTCGGTTGTTCTCTCAAAGCAAATCGATTGAACTTTCATCCGTTTTATTGTCTAAAACAGTTCTAAAACATGGTTTTTGTGAAGTCAAGAAGAAATAATGTCATATTTTCATAATCATCATCCTGTCGAGTCACAGTTCATTGACTTTACTTTGACCTGATAAACTAAACCAAGCCCATATCATAATACTACCATGTGTCGGCTTGTAGGCACTATGAATTACAAGCTCATATCTTTTTCATTTTCTCTTTGTCCTGATGAACTACTCTTGACTCTGGAACAGGGTAAATATGGATTCAGCAGGCCACATTACCATTACCATTAGTAGATTGTTATAGAATCCAATCTATGAACTCACTCACAAATGTACCCTTTCTTTTTGTTTTTAATAGCCTCACTGATGAGTGGTTTTCTTAATACACCACAGCGAATCCCTTGAGCTCTCTTCAGATCAGAAGTTTAAAGGTTCTCTTGCTTTCATTATGGTGCGGTAATGGATTTCATTTTTAGCTGGATTTTACCAAGCATTTAACTCTTGCCTGAAAATAAACAATTCAGATTAAGTGCTAATCAAATTTCTTGTTCAACCAAGATGAGTTCACCACTAATTTTCATAAAACCTCGGAGAGTTCTTAACCTCCTGTTAAATGAAACAGTTTCAGTGGTCTCCTTAGTTGCTTAACTCAATACGTGCCAATAATTTAACTAATCTAAAACAGGATAGTGTCTTTTATACAACCACAAGATGTTTTTTTATGGGATGGTCAAAGTGGTGTAAATGTGAGCCAAATTTAATAATTGGCAACACAGGTGTCTTGTATATTAGAAGGGAATAATACAATTTTTAAGAATGTTTGAAAATAAATGTATTTGTTCATCTCATAGAAATACCACCCTCCTGTCTGTGCATATGTAAACATTTCTATTTTATTCAGTTTGTTGAGGGGACTTAACATGGTTCACTGCTGTTGATTATCCCTTTTCTTTGCTCTTTTTAATAAAAACTGCAGTATGTAACTTTTAGAAACAATATTTTTTTAACACATTGGTTAAAACTGTCACTATATCATGACAGAATAACATGAGACAGATAATCTGAAAACAATTGAGCTTCTTTGCTTCCTCCCTGTGGTTTTATTGTCATCTGCAGAAATACACTGTTCAGTCAGACACAACCAATCAGAGCCAGGAGGAGGGTCTAATCCTCAATCAAGCTTGTGTGTGCACTGCTCATGCCATCCCTCTTGCTGCTGTGAATGAGCAGCCTAGTAAGTATAGCCACCGCTAACGGCATTAGCACCCTTTAAGGGCATACACAGGCATGATTGACAGCACTAACACCCTCCTGGCTCTAACTGTTTTTTTCTGACTGGGAGTGAGTGGTGCATGTCTACAGATGCCAGTAGGAGCACTGGGAGGAGGCAGAGGAGCTCGATAATTTTCGAGTCTCATAGTCACGGAAGAGTTTCAACAAATATATACATATATATATATATAAAGTCTGATTATCTATAAATGTTACATACTGCAGCTTTAATCAGTGATGAATCAGTAAGTTGATTGTTACCTTGTATTTATCTAATAATTTTTAGTTGAAGTGTGATTATCTTTTGTGAATCTAAATAAATCCTAATCCCGAAGAAACTTACAGAAATTTCCTGCTTTCTAATATAACAGATCACTCAGTGGAAAGGTTGGATTCTTCCTAACCCAAAAATGGAGTCGTTTTGTGCCAGTGTTATTTTTTTTTCTGCTGGCTATAATTGTTTTTGGTGTAATTCTGTGAGATCTGTTGTTGAGTGGTAGTGGCAGGCATGTTGGTGTTGCAGGACGTAGCCGGAAAAAGAACATGCAAACTCAGCAAAGTACCAGCCGCGTTTAAAAGAAAGAGCAGATGTAATGAAAACAAACAAAAAAGGTTTTATGACGTCAGTTGTGTAGAACTTAAATGTCAGGGCAGAGGCTGGGAAATTGTTAATAGATGCAGGAGAAGAGCATTGGTTTTCAGCTTGCAGACATGTTGTCATTGGTGTTGTATGTCATTAGCAAAATCCAGCTGCCATCTGACATTAAGCAGATGTAAAGCTAACGTTTGCTAGAGTTGGCCAAAAACAGAACCGGCCTATCATTCTTTTGTAATGCAATTTATGGTACATTTGCGTTGGTTTTTCCATTGGCGCCACTTTTTAGTTAAAGTTCCGATGCCAGGCATGACACATGCTGACGCTTTTTAAAAGAAGATCCAAGAGCACTGCATGACTGCCATGGAAAAGCTCAGAGTCCTCACAGCATGTCCAAAGAAATAGCCCCCACCCCACCCCCCAACACACACACATGCACACACACCCCCAACAGCAGGCGGCAGATGGAAAATACCAAGTGGAATCACAACATTTATTTCCAGATGTACTGTGCATATGTGGAAATAGGATTTCAGATTTTCTCCATAGTAGGACAGCTTACAATTATAATTTATATTATTAAAATAAAGAAATTTATTGGGTTTAAAATTATGTTCTCATGGACATTAAATGTAGGAGAAAATCATGCCGCCACATTTCATCTTCTGATGAAAGCTGCTTTCCGTCACCTTGGAAACATTTTAGAAAAGTGAAAAGGAATATTTGACTTTATTTTTCCAAATGTTTAAAGTGTGTTTTGACTGTGCTACCTTGAACCTTCATCCACTGAAACTCCATTTCCCTGAAACCTTAATCTTTCCTGAGCTGTTTGTTTTCTTTCTTTGCTATTCCGTGTTTTGTATGTGCATTACTCCACCGGTGCTGAGGCTGTTGCTCCTCCTACTGTCTGCAGGAGTCTTCCTGCTTCAGACAAGTGTTCATTTTTGCTGAGTAAAACTGTCAAAAACATTTGATTAATTCACTAGAGCGGGTTCCGTCCAGCCTGAGGTTGCGTGTGTTCATGTAGGTCACGTGTGTTCCCACAGTTTGCAGAGGACCGTTTCTTTGAGCTTTGCAGAAAAGTTGACACAGAACAGAAAGAGAAGACATTTTTGGAGAACTTTGCAATGCGAAGCACTAGTAACTGACAAAAACAAGACAAACCTGAAAAGTCATCTGGAAGCAGGCTGTCTCGGGATCAGTGTGATGGAAATCATGCTTCAACTAATGTCATGCAAGTTGAGTACCTACTGGGTTATTTACAAGACTACAAACTGAAAGACTGATCGAATGCTATGTAAATTATAATTAGCAAAATTGCAGGAAGCTATCTGAGGCTGGCCTGCCTTGGAGCTTAAACTGTCCAATCTTTCCAGAACTCGAGACCTGGGTTTCTTCACCGTGCTAACTTTTCATGATAAGCACTCTTCTCCATTTCACATTTGCTATCAGCTTCAGACACTTCAGCTGTCAGGAGAGTAACTGGTAGCAGCCAGCTGCATGTGGTCTTTTAGTAACATCAGTGCAGTGTGAGGTCCCAGCAGTTATTCCAAAACAAAACCTAACTCAAACTGCCCATTGACTGCACATGCTTACAAGAAATTGAAAAGCTTGAGAGCAGTACTGCTAGATAAGGTATGTATTTTTGTCTGTCGCGCATGCAACCCTCTTTCTAATGTTGCCATAGAAAACAAAATAAAAGATAAAAATATATATAAAAGAGTAAAAAACTACTCAACAATGTTTAAAAATGACTGAAATTATTTAAGAATTGTCCTAGATGATAATACACCGATTAAAATAAGCATTTTACACATTATTTTTCTCAGTTCAAATATTTCTAAAGTGGCCATTGACATGTAATCAACATCAAATGTTGGCAACATCTCTCTACTCATAAAAAGAAATCAAAGCAGATTACTCCTCAGATAAAGTTATGATTAAGAAACTGATACGAGAAAGGGAAGAGTACTGAACACAAAGAAATGGATGGACAAAAGGGCATGAAAAACCAAGAAACAAGCAGAACTTCTGTCAGCTCTTCTGTGCTGTTTGTGCATCAGCATCAGCTGGTTTAAAATTTGCCAATGACACATAAAAGAATTCTTCTTACCAATTCTTCTTACATTTTATTCCTAAAAACAACCTGACCTTCACAAAAAGTCTTACTGATTCAAAACTTACTAACGGCAATAGTAACAGCGGCATTTTTAAACTTCTTAATGTTCCACTGAACACTGATTGACCAATCGTTTAGAAGTGGAATGAACAACATTTGAAAATATACCAGCCACAGACATGCCTTACACATGATTTCTGAGATATGAGTCAAATTTAATAAAGAGTTACTAAACTGAGACATACAAAGCGTTTAAAAGTCCTGGAAAAAGGAGTACAGTTTCCCCGTGAAAACAAAAAGTGACACTGCGCCATATTCCACTGTTGAAGAAAAATGAATGTTAAATCATGTTTAGAGTTTGCATTAAAATGTTTGGATAAGTGTCAATATTTCATCTGAAATATTTTGCAGCAACCTGCTACTTGCAGATATGATGATAAATAATTTCATATATGCATTTATTACTCTATTTCAGCAGACCCAATGGTAATGTTGCATTATGTACTTATTTATCTGAGAAGTTTAGATTGAAGTAAAGGCAGTGGCTAACTTGAACTTTCAGATTGTCGGTCAGGAAAGGAGAGTTATATGTGTATATAAAGGTGGAATATTTTCAACTTCAAAATATGTGCAAATGTACATATTTGCACAAACTTAGAATCAAAACGTATCCCACCTCATTGCACTCCGACTTGAATATGCAACATAAGCTTTCCCAATAATTGGACGATTAAGAAATAAATAATTAAGGCAATCAAATTGCTTAATAAATTTTTCTTTAATCACAAGCTCACAAATTTCTTTTTGCCTCCATTCGTCATCCGGCTCAATGGCTTCATTACGGATCAATGTGGAGCTGTCCCCATCAAGAGCCACGCTGTCATCATGGAGATTAATCCGCCTGCATGCAGAGTGCGCCTTCAAGACGTTTCTGTAGTAACCAGTGTGTGGCACTGGACGCAAATAAAAAGTGCCGTAAGATGATGCAATGGCAAAAGGTTTTTCAGCACAACAAATTCACATACTCACATTTCCTTTCACATTAAAAGACTGCTCTGTAAATAAAACTGAATCCAGGGATTTCCATTACATGGCTCTGAAAAGACACTGAGAAAGAATGTGGAAAAAATGCGATCTTAGGTTCTTTTGCAGAGATAATTTAGCATGTACATTTTCAATTGCGTGGGCAGGAGGGGGTTATTCCATTTAAAAGATGTTTGCTCGTGATGATTTTCCTGTTGAAACAAGTGCCTTAGCATCATCTATGTAGCTGCTGATTTTGTATACAAATTTCGAGACAGTCATTTCTCCTCATTATTTTGTCTGATTTTGCAACGCCCAACTACCTCAGTGAGTTAAACAACCCAACATTATGATGCTGCCACCACCAAGCTTGAACTCAGTACAGTGTTCTTAGGTTTGAAAGCCTCGGCTTGATTTCCTTAAACATTATTCTTGTCATTTTGGGCAAATAGCGCAATCTCAGTCTAGTGTAAACATAAAAGAATTTGCCAGATGTTATCAGGCTCAGTTCTATTTTGGTTGGTACCATATAAGCACCTCGATGTCAAGCACACTTCACTGTGGACAGTGTTTTCAGGAGTTACTTCATCTCAATAGAGAGGTTCAAGAGAATGCTTGAGCCTTGATGATTACTTGGTTTTTCTTCCAACACCCTGACCAATTTCCTTTCATCCGAAGATGACAGAAATGCCCAGATTGTTGATACTTGGACATAACGCTGAATTGAAACAGCACAATTATGTCAAAGTAGCTTGAGAATTGATATGTAAGGTACTAGGTGTTTTCCAAATAAGAAAACCGCTTTAAATGAACATTAAACCAGGATCAGACCTTTCTGATGGCTAAAAAACATGTGAGGTTGAGATGCAGCTTGTTAATGAGACATTAACCAAATAGTCGGTGTATATATGTATTAGAGCCTGTAAGCATAATTCAGACCCTGTGTGGATTAGCAAAGTTCCTCATCAAATCCAAACATGTGCCTTGAACCTTGAAATTAATATGGTGGTTTCCCTCATAACGATTGCATGTAAACTTGCAAATGAAACTGTACATGGTCATCAATAGGCAAAACATGTAAAAACAAGAAAGACTGAAAGGGTAAATGGATTTCTTACAACTTGCTTTACAGAGATATATGAATAATACAGCAAGTAGCTATGACGTTTAATTGTACAAGAACAGGCCAAAAGTGCAAAAGCACAGAAATAAAATTTAAAAAAACAGTGAACCTAGTTTTTAAACACCTATTTATAAGTTACGGGTATATGTATATGAATTTAAAAAGTGATCCTCTCCTCCTTGGCTGGGAGATTGGTGCTACTTGACATATTAGCTGGTTGAAAAGTGGATCTTTGCAGCAACGAGCAGTAATGGTCTTTGCAGCACTGAGCCGAACACAACATAAACCGAAAGCTCATCAGTCATGCTACGATTTTCATGCTGGTTAATATTTCAAAGTTGCAACTGTTATTATAAATGAAATCTGCTGAGAGAGTAGCCTCGTATCTGTGTTACGTTTGACAGGGCTTATGGGAAATAAATCGCTTCACTAACAATTTGGCATAAACATTTAAACATTGAAATAGATTTTGGGGCTTTTATTTTTAGTCTGGGTGCACAGAGACTTCTGGTCTAGAGGATAAAATAGAAAGGCCTGTTGGTGACAAATATATAACTCTGCAATAGGTCTCACTGAAGCTTCGCTGGTCTTTGCTTCAACACTCATGACTGCGCAGTTTGTTGCTGTCCTCACTGTAAGCACGTGTTCACTTTTGCAATGCTTGAGCTTTTTATTTGAGCGCCTTGGAGAGCAGACAGGGGGCACAAACACAGCAGCTGGGTGACAAGTACGAAAACCAGGTATGAAGACATCTTCCCTGTTTTAGTCTGAATTCCTTGCTTATTTGTTTGATTAATTTGCGCAACGGCGTGCCGTAACCCCGTTCTGTCACACGCCTCCTTCACAGGGGTTTTATTTTAGCGGGGCGGTAAGTGGCCCCATAATGTCAATGTAATACTGGGTCAGGCCTTTTTTTTTCTTCTTTTTTTTCCCCGAACGAAGGGATGAGAAAGGCGGGGGCTCGTAGTGGATAGACAGAGTGGGGAAAAGTGTGGGATGAGAGGAGGAGGAAAACGTCCCTCGTTCATCTTCTGAAAGTGTGTGTTAAAATAACACCTGGCCTGACTGGATTCACTGTGGGTGTGCTGGAAGCATCTCGCAGCAATTGTCAGTGGAGATGCTCTTGCAGATTCAGTGAGTGGAAACACAGGGGAGAGCTGGATCTTATGCTTGATAATAAAGAGCAGATTGCTTTATTAACATTTGTGAGAACCTGCAAGCCTTAAGCGGTCAATAAGTTGGTGGGTCAATATGTTTGGTATAAACTTATGAGTTTTTCTATTTTTTTTTTTTTTTTTAGGGGGATGGGTGATATGACAGTTAGATGGTAGAGTTAAGAGGGATGGAGGTAGAGACATCTTGCATATTCAACGCTCTGTCGCCCGGCTGTCATTGGCCAACTGAGCTTTGAGGAGATTGCGAACTAGTCGAATTACCGGCCGTGCTCGACTCTGTCTCCTGCTCTGACAAGCCTGTCAGAAATGGGATTTAATCTCTTAATAACGCACTGAGCTGAGATGTTTTTTCCCCTTCCACACCCCCCCACCGTCTCCCCCTTTTGCTCTATCCTTTTCTCTCTCGCCACCCTCTGATCATATCTGCTCATGCCGACAAATCGGGTATATATTTAAAAGTGAAATATCCATGTCTGAATATCTCACATCCCCTTCTGGCTATCAGTATCTTTCCATCTCTAATACAAGTTGTCTTACTACATCATGATTGATCATGGCCTGAGTGGCCAACACCAGCTCCCCCCCTCCAACTACCCATCCCCCAGAAATGAATTGTGATCAGATGCACTTTAACTGAGAAGTAGGAAACTGAATTATTGGTAATATTGGAAATCATGAGGATCAGTCAGGGAGGTGAGCAGGAAGTAGATTGAGTTTGGTGAAACAAGTGGAGGTGTACCAAAAACATTGGGTGGTGAAAACAATTGAAACACAAGTAACACTCTTCAGTGGGGAATTATTTACAGTAAGAAGACGTCTGAAGTTATTTTCAGAATCTGTAAGATTAAAGGATGATGCAAGTGGAGCAGCTGCTCGCTCACTTTTAAAATTTGGGGTTCAAACCTTGCCACTTGTACAAACAGTGTTATTTCAAACTACGTCTTTGAAGTTTTTGAATAAAAAATACCCAAGATTCAAGCTCCGGATCTTCAACACGAAAAGCACCTTATACACATCTGCTCCAATACACACCACATTTTTACCAGGCCCTTATATTTCATGAACTGTGAGGTGTGTACTTTATACATGACCTCAGCAAATGCATCAGACACAACCTTTGGTTTTTTGTGGAAGTCAGCAGAACTTCTGCCGACTCTGTATTTTTCTAAATTCGCTCCCCAATTTTACAACACAACCAGGCGTCCATGACTAAGAATAAGTCAGAGGAAGCGCAACAGGTGTAAGAAGATGTTTCCAAAAGAAATTGATATACTTTGAGCCATGTCTGCTGTTCATTCAGGTCGTTACTATAGGGAGAATACGGAACAATGCCATGTCAGGAAAACATATAATTGTGATTGTGAAATGCGATACTCCCACTGGTATCGACAATGACGAACACATTTTTAAGATGCTTGTCTTTCTCTTTCAAACTGTTTGTCTTAAATAAATATATATGTTTTAATGTGCTCTAGCTGTAAAACCATTGTATACACGTCAAAGAATTGAGGAACACAACTGCATTTATTTTACAAGCTGAATGTCTTCTTTCCTTTTCTAATCTGAACCAATAGTTCTTTTCCCATTCCTATACTTGGCACTCACCTTGGAGACAGTTGTAACTCTGGTGATTAATGCCCCAGGAAATGAAGGTGTTGCCAGGGACAATTTGGGAACATCGTAACTTCCTGTGTTCTGCTGGGGCTGGAAAGGCTGGAATGCTTCGGCGTACGACACCGAGCCTTTAGCTAATTAGCTAAATCAGCTCGCTTGGGCTTAATTAGAACCAGCTCGCAGACACAGCCGTGTCCTGGGGCTCTTTAATTACCCCCAGATTCATTAGGAAAGAGGAGCTTCAAGCTCTAATTAACTGGCTATGTGCACTTGCAGGTGTGTGCGTTTATAGGCATATATGCCCTTGTAATAATGTGTATGAAGGCATGTTTTTCCACCCGTACGAAAACGAGAAATTTAGAGTCCAAAGGGGAAACTCTTGCAACTTGCAAAACTGCGTTGCAGATTTAGCAGAAACAAGGGCAAGAGAGAAAGCAAAATAAATAAATAAAAGTAAAGAGACCACTTAATAAGAGTGGGTGAGGGTTTTTTAGAAGTAGAAAAAGGACAAATGTAGAGTGACAAGTGGAGCCAAGTGTGTCAAACAGATGGATGAAGATGGAAGGATGAAGACAATGCCAGCTTTGTGTAAACCTCGCTGTTATCTGTCTTTTCTTGCAGTTGTCCGTAGCAGATCCTAAATGTCTTGGCATTGTCCCTCAACATGGAGAATACAAAACATGGATAGACAGGATGAAAGAAAAGAAGAGCAAACATATACTATGAGTAGCACGAGCATTTCAGACTAAGAGCAGTTAATCTGCCCTCTGAAAGATGTTTTCTAGATTTTTGTTCACGTCTTTGGCAAAATTAACAGTGCTTTGCAGAAATATTTTTTACTCCTTGAAAAAAAGTAGTTGTGCCATGATAAAATGTTTAAGAATTCAGAAGATATGGATACTTTTGCACCACATTGTATTTTAACTACTCCCAAATTCAAGTAATGCTATGACACCTACCTCGGTGAGAGTCCTGTTTTAAGGATGAGATGAAGTCATGTTTAGTCCTCGCCAACTGTCTGTCAGCAAGATCATTCAGGCAATTAGGGTTTCATGATACGTGGTGGAGTGGTAAGCCAAAAAAAAAAAAAATGGCTTGACAACTTCTGAAGTTGCAGTGAAGATTAAAGCGCAAGTCTACGGTACAAATGTGAAGCTGTCAGAGTTTGTCCGCTTAGGGGTGAATTTCTCAGAAGCCCATATGGTTATTACTTTTAGATGGAAGATGAGACGGCACAAAATTAGCAGAGCTATTGGGTGAACAGAAAATGGCAAGTTCATGTCACGGAGCATTGAATTTTGTGTAATAGGGTTTGTTAATGCACCATGCAGTGAGGTTCTCCCACAAGTGCAGATGCTGTCTTTTATGAGGCTGTCATTTCTACTGTGTGTTGATCTTAGGCAACAACAACTTTTTCCGTCACTTGATAATATGTGGTTTGCATATAGACTCGTTTTGCTCATTGCACAGATCACAAGCGCATTGCAGGCCTCTATGTTTTTATATGTGGCTTGTATGACAATCTGGGATTTTGTGAAAAGTAGCGATAGTATAGCATTATTTTAGTAATCCATTGATAACTATTAGAGTTGTGATATCTTGTCCAATGTCTATGATATATGGGAATTACCTGATACTGCTAGCTTAAACTGAATAAGCTAAGCACAATGGTGTTTTACATTTTTGTGTTCTCAAACTGTGGCAGAAGTGCCAGTGATGGTACTTGGACTGTCAAAGAAAATATTTTGCTATCAGTTTTCAAAGTAAATTTGAATAAATTAGTGTTCATATCAAGCTAACAGCAGTGATAAAGATGAGCTCCGGCTCATAAACTTTTATTTAATGAAAAACTAGAAAATGAAATGCAGTGGAGAAAGATGTTTTATTTACAAGCTGAAGCGGATGGCAGTAAACGACAACTACTGTTAGCAGTGCAAGCTAACAATAATGCTTTTATCTTCATTTTGTTTGATCAATCTCTGAGGAAATGTGTGAACGAAAGGAGGTTTTAATAAACAGCGTATGAAAGATTTAAAGAGATAAAAAAAAAAAGCCAAATGTGCAACTACATGTATACAAACCTTTGAATGCAATGCAACCATGTTGGGACTATTGAGAAAATTCTAAATTATCCAACTTGAAATTCCAACTGTCTGTTTTTTTAAAGCTTGAATCTGAACAACTTCAAAGTCTGTTAAGACTTTTGTCACTTCTTTATTATTATTTTATCAGCAATTGTAAAAAAAAAAAGTTGCTGTTGAAACACTGTTCTGTGTTTTATGTCAGTTTAGCTGTATAATAAAAGCGTTGTATCTACCCATTGGCAAATACAATAAAAAATTACATCTAACACTCGGTTGTTTTTGTAGCATGTGGAAAATCAAAGTTAAATGTTTTTCTTGAGTGTATTATGAATTATTATCTAATGAATGAAAAGTGTCAGCATCATGGTTGCAACTATATATTCCCTGGATTCAGTTAATAAAAATGGCAACAACAAATCTTTGCAATCTGAAAACATTTTGCAGAGGACATTCCCAAAAGAGCAATTTCTTCAATCTATGTTCCTGGGTCATAATCCCAGTGTCCATACACAGAGAAATATGCATTTACACCTATCTTTAGATGTTCATTGTGTTGTCTTTCAAGCATAAGATTGGAGCTGTGCGTTTTGCGATCTTAAGGGACCACTAAAGAGAGACGGTGTTAGAGTTACAGCACCCCAGTTCCCAGTACTGTGGCTGCACAGCATCCTTCTTCAGTCGGCAGAAGGCTGTGGTCCCTTCAGAGTGAAGGAGGATTCCCATCCATCTTCTCAGCGTTAGGATCTTGTCAGGTGGAGTGCTTCTTTTTGATCCCCACACCTAAGCTCACCTCTGTGGTGATGTTGCCCAGAAACACAACAGGACCATGTGTACAACCTGCAACACAATGGTCTAAGCCGCATTGATTAATAGCATTAATTAATAGCGGATGTTTCATAAACTCTCTTGCTTCTCATCTTTTACAGGAGCATGTGATTTGCTCACACTTGTTACGTCATTAATCAGCAAATGTCACCTTAAAGTTAGACAGTATCTGATTTAAAGGCACATTAGATTGATTCCTCTTAAGTAAAATAAAACGCTTCATAATGCTTTTATGCAGTGCCCTGCTTAATTACTCAGACCTTTTGACACATGAAGTTACAACCAAACATGTCTGTCCTTTTTAGTATATTTTATTAATTTGTGGGATAATTGCTTCAACAAAGGCAGGGCAGCTGCTCAGAGTTAATGGGGAGATGGATGAAGTTAAATACTGAAATATACTGAAGATACATTCAGAGCCACTCTAAAACAGTGCAGATCAAAACATATTAATGTAGTTAAGATGGTCCGATTAAAGCTTAGGACTAGATCTAATTAAGAATTTGCAGAAAGATTTAAAATGTGATGTTTGCAGACACAACATCCACTGAACTTGACCAAGCTGGAGCTAATTTGGAGCAGGTCTCTAGATCTGAAAATACTGGCAGAGAAATACCATACTAAGACTTGCAGCTGTAACAGCAAAGTAA
This sequence comes from Xiphophorus maculatus, assembly GCF_002775205.1. Classification (NCBI taxonomy): domain Eukaryota; kingdom Metazoa; phylum Chordata; class Actinopteri; order Cyprinodontiformes; family Poeciliidae; genus Xiphophorus; species Xiphophorus maculatus. Next base: position 20,712,235 of record NC_036455.1, on the reverse strand, counting down.
GGTGTTTACACAAAGTGTTGACTCATTGATGCGCAATGCAAAACTAAACCAGACGCTTTAAGAGTTTTATTTGGAAAAATAAACTGAAAGTGATGTAACATTTGCCCCCAAATACACAAGTTGTGTTGGTTTGTCACATAAAACCAAAAAGTATTCTGTTTGTTGTAACATAGCAAAATGTGAAAACTTTTCCAATGTGCTGCAAATTCTTGGAGATTTAAGCAAATGTGTTTTTAACATATTCCCATCATGTTGTATAGAAGATTTGTGAGTTGTAAAAAGGTCCTTAGAATTGCTATAATGTATTGGACACGCACAGCAACAATATTTGATGGGTCTGCAGGGCAAATTTGTTCTTCAGTTTCACTTCTGCTCACTTCCAGTCTAAGAAATGTTCTGTCAAAGTTACAAATCCAGCGAACATGTTTATGTCTGGACCACCTTTGATTGAATCATCAACTAGCTATTGTATTTTTAGATTAAGAGATCTTTATGTGCCTGTCATACCATGTAATTATGGGTGGAAAAGCCTTTGAAAATGAAACCTGGGCAAGCTCGCTGTGTCTGCATATACTACACGTTTGAATTGTGTCTGTTCACTAACAAAACTTTGAGGAATGAGACAAAACCACCATTTATAGAAAAAAAAATCATTTTTTTTTCTGGATAACTTCTTAATGAGCTGGTGATTAGTTTTTATGTCACTAAGTATTGACATTTACTGTTCTATCAAAGTAAAACTTTTGACCGATGTTCATTAATGTAACATGTTTTCTATGCTACAATCTCTTCCCAGCTATATTCCAAGACGTTCATAGGTGCTATACACACTAACTGCTGTGAAAAATATTTTTATAACAACTAAAGGTGACAAAGTAATTTGATTGTAGTATAAAAGGGCACCAAGTGCCTGGAAAAAACATAATATCACTCCACAATAATATATGGTAAAACTAATTGGAGAATGTAGTTACAGTAATATACTGTCAAGTTGAATGTTTACATTATTATCTTACTGTGTAGGTAAAGACTTTCTATTTTTTTTAAATAGTTGCTTCTAGTTTTTCCACAGATGAGTTGACAAATGGATTTTGTTGAGTGTTGTATCACTAATCGAGTATAGCGCAATTCTGTGAAACAGAGAAAACATGTTTTGACTTTATGACAGCAAATCTCACAGATTATAGGCAAAGACATGCAGACGTTAAAGTTTTCTTAGAACATATTTACCTCATTAACATTCCCTGTGGTCTGAAAGTTACACATTCCTCTGTGTAATAAAGGCAGATGTTTTATTATTATTTTTTTTTACTCTGCATTTCCACAAAAAAACAACTTCATGTATTTTCAGAACAGCTGTTGTTGAGTGAGAAGTTCGTCAAGCCAGCTGTCAGATTTCTTCCTCTGTTGTTTATGATGTGTACATGTCTTTCTGCGCTGTTCACAAAGTGCTGCGCCACACTCTGTCAGCCCTGCATGAGACAGACTTTGTATGGATTCATTGATTGACAGCATGACTGGAAGCTGCCAGGCTTGAAGCATTGAGTCGGCTCAGTCGATTTGTCCTTGGCTGACAGAGAGAGAAGTGTGATGACACACAGAAAGAGCAAACTATTAATTCACAGAGTCAGTGTTACAGAGAACAGCAATGCAAGGACAGCACTAAAAGCAATCAGAAGGAAAAGAGGCCAAAGGTTCGATGAAAGTGATGATAACAATGATTAACTGAATAAAAAGTATCAACTTTTATCAAGTGGTTAAAGCAATGTTTTATTCATAAACTGTATAGCGGGTCCCATTGGGTTATATTGACCCTTTTATGTGACAAAATGGAAATTTTGGGTGTTTGTCTAGACTTAGGGTACTTAAAAGAAACACACAGATGGTACAAAGTAGTTATTTATAGTGAACAAAACTTTGAAATAAAAACAGTCAAAATGTAACATTTACTCAACAGTGCAGGAAATATAATATGAAATATGTGTTGAACTAATAGCTTATTAACATTTTAATAACTTCATATTATGACTTCAAATACTCTCGCATCTCAATGTTCTCAGAAGAGCTATATTAAAATTAAGATTTGAATATGGTTTTTGCTAGAAGTCTTACAAACAGAAGACAACAAAATTTAAACTTTTTTACTTTGCTCACAATTTTTTTTTTTTAAAAGGGGTGTTTCTAAATAAATGTATTTTTGTGCACTGCACCAGCTCTGTGAGTTCAGATGAGGTGTTTGTTTATAATAATTCTACACTAAAGTTAATCAGTGCTGTGTGTATGATGGAGAAGCTTTAAAATGCAGTCAAATAACACATATTTTCATGTATTGACGTGGAGCAGTTTCCTAAAGAGCTATGCTAAGATTTGGATGTTTAATTTGTTTTTGATAGGACTTGTTGATCATTTGGCTTGTGACATTAAAAACAGTTTAAACAAAAGTTTAGGTTTGAATTGTGCATCTCAGCAGTACATTGGTATCTGTTTGAACACAGCAAAGCAGGACATACAGATGTCACTGTTAACACAATGCTAAACAGCTAAAAACAATCATCACAGAAACATCCAGATTTGATAAGTTTACAAACTAATGCGCCAAAGTTTTGAGTGCTAAAATCGACTGCATGGATTGTGAGGGAGCGTGGCAATATAAAATCACAGAAAACAAAACAACAGGTATCAGGAGTTGACTATAGCAATGAGACCCAGATATCAACCAGTGGTGGGCCGTCAGGGCCTGCAAGGCCTTCTCTGCTGGCCAAAAAATATCTGAATCACAGACTGATGTTAATTAGATTTTGTCCATGAATATGTATTAAATAAATCCAAATGGTCTGTCCGCTTCCTTTCATTGCTAGTCACCTGGTTGCGCTGCTTCCAGGCGTGTATTTTCATATTTAAGCATTTAACCAATCACATTTCAGACACTATTTGTTGCCAGGGTCAAAGAAATCTGCCTGGAGGCCTTCACAATTAGTTCCGCGGGCCCTGTAGCATAAAATAAATGTCGATCAAACTGTTGCTTCAACCAATCAGATTGTGAGTTGGTGACACCAAGGCCCTCTAATAGGCGTACGGAAACGTCAGCGTATTCACACGCTCTGATTGGATAGTCAAAGAGCGTACTAGCCAGAGCTAGCAAACTGCATCTGTAGCGAGCTGCACAAGCAAAGATATTGTTGTGTTGATTTAATAGCTGGTTTGTCAACACACAATGGGTGAAGGAGGAGAAGAAATGGATTTGGTTGGAGATTTACTGTCAAAGACATTTTCAAGACGGACTTTTCAAGAAAAGCTGGACATTGTTAAGCAAGGTCGGGCAACTCCGGAGCTAGCAAGCCTGTCAGCCGGGAAAAGGATTTATCCGCCACTTTCTGGCTCACAGGCTCCGAGGAACTTTGCTGGGAGTGCTTGTTATTTGCCACTGATCAACATGGTGTTTGGAGCCGCATTGGATTTGTAAATTTGACTTCCAAGGCAGCAACGAGGCATCAAAGCACCGCCGGACACTTAACAAGCAACGGTGCTGTCCAAAACTTTTGGGGAAGCCAGAGTGGATCTACAGCTGAGCGAGCAAGTGCGCAGGGAGGCGGAGCCCCACAATGAAAAGGTGAAGAAAAATAGGGAAATCTTAAAAAAAAACTGATAGACTGTGTCATTTTTGGGGGGAAAGCAGGAACTTTACTAGAAAGGAGGATGGATTTTGTGTACAATCAGGATTTTTGGTGAGTAAAATGTTGCTATATTCCTAAATAATATTGCAATTTTATCAGGTTATTTTTGATGCTTTTTTTTATGTGTGTCGCAGCTGTACCTGCAGTAGAAGTTTTATAGCCATAAAATAGTTATTGAGGGTTGGATTGATTCAGACGGCCTAGACGCCACTGATTTCAACAAATACTTTAATCGGGACCTCGACCTATTCAGTGTCTTGAACGGCAAGAAAGACAGGTTATCTTGCTAGCTATTTAGATGTCTCTTCAATATACATTTCGGAATCAACTTTTCTACTTCAAGAATTAACTTTGTGTTCGTATTCCATCTTAAATGTTGACCGAGAGAACCCTGCTCAAGAACGCCAATGAGCCTGGATTGTAGGAATCATGCACAAATGTCAAACCTTGAAAACCTTGAACTTTCAACCTTGAGTTATCTTAACAAATAGAGTGGCAGCATCATGTAACTAAATCTGATTTTTGAAAGTGTGATGGTGATTGGGTGCTCAAACAAGAGGTCATTTGATTGATGGAGCCAGGAATGTTTTTCATACCAATGCTAAAGGTAAACAAATTGTCATAGCTTAATTATGTTTTCTAAAATCCTGCCAATCAAACTGAGATTGATGAATATAAATGCAAAAGTAAATGCTATAGAGATAGCACAGCACATTATGTTGACGTCTAGATGATAAAATACATATGATAACGCCAATAATGTTGTAAATTAGTGTTGATAATTCTAAATGTAAATACTGAGGGGATGATGATTATCTAATAATTGTGTCGGACTGTAATGATGATAAAGTTGTTACTTAGAATTATTAATGTGAGGACATTTTGTTCTGAGATTTGTTGATGCAGCCCCATTATTTTGGTAATGATGATAAAGATAAAGGTGATAACAAAGCAGCGGTAGCAACCTTTTGTGTAAGTAATAGTTACACATGTTCCATAAATATCCTGTTTACTCTCCCACTGTTTGATCTAACAGGTCTGCGAGGCAGTCTAGCACAGACACTCCGAGTGCAGTATTGCAGAAACGACAGTCCTCCCTTTCCTTCCAACTGTAGAGAACGCACCTTCAGCCATTCATCAGTGTCACCCTGTCGCCGTCGGTTACAGCCCGGGGCCCGTCGCGTCTTCATTACGGTCCAAATAAATCTGAAATAAAACCACAGATGATTTATTAGCTTCCGACGGCGTCGTGCTGGTTAGCATGGTCTGCCGCCACTCCGGCCTAGAGAGACAGTTCCCCGACATAAGCAGCAGAAATGTGATGTGACAGGGAGATGTTGGTTTGATATCAGTTTGTGATCACAAGTTTTACCTGATGAGAGGAAGGGGGCACGAGGGAACTGTCACAGACCAGTGGTGTTTGTCTGATGCATCCCTGCATGACGCAAGGAAGCAACGCGGAGGCCACAGAGAGCCTTTAGGAAGAAAGCACAGTTGGCTTATTCTCCCCAGCCATTGAAGGGTGAAGTATATCTTTTTTGTGCATGTGTGTGAGGGAAGAGGGAACTCATAAAAGTGTTAAAAATCAGCCTTTTCATTATATATATATATATATATATATATATATATATATATATATATATAAAATTGTGTGTAATTTAAAAAAAAAAAAAAATTAAATTAAAAATTTCTAGATTTACATTCACTCACATTACACCTTTACTGTTAATTTTCTATATTTTTGTTAACCTAGGACAGATAAAATTATGATGTTTATTTATGGTGACTACTACATTTGCAACTTGATAAACAGACAATAAATTTTAGAGATCAACATTTCTTTCAGTCCTGGTTTTTATACAATCGATTTAGCTTATCCAACAAACCTTTTTAGGTTAAATGTTCTATTTCTTTAAAAGGTCACTGATATACAAACAACTGTATAAACTGAAGTCTTGCACTTCATCATTCCCTTTATAAATGACCCACTTTATTTATTTGTGGAAAAAAAAAAACCTTGAGGATGTCTGAACCTTCTCTTCATCCACATGTTGTTTCTGTTTCTTAAGAGACACAGTCTGCTGTTACTGTGTGCTGCTGAGATAAAAGGTCAGGATTTAGTCTGATATTTGTTTTGTGCCCAGCCGTGCCTCTAACCCTGGAGCTGGTCCCAGTGTAGCCTTTGCAGCGAAGGCCAGTCCAGATGACAGAGCTCCAGCTGACTCTAGGCCAGTTCAGCGGGGAGAGGCACAGCTGAGACCTGCAGGTGTCACATTGTCCTGGTTGTCACTAACCCAATTACAGCTGGACCACTGGGGACAAGTTTGCTCCACTATGAGGTACGAAAGCACAGGCACGCATTTATGTACAGGCAGTTTTAAGACATGCAGATATCAAAGACATGCTTAAGGGAAGAGATGGGGTAAACTCAAGTTTTAACTGAAGAAAAAACAAGACAGGAAGTAATTTCTAAGTCTGCTAATTAATCAAACATTAGTAAAACCACATGGAATGGATGAAGGCAAGAGAAAAAACACATGAAAAGAAAATTCTCATTTTAATTTTATGCTGTAATTCCCGTCTGTCCTTTTCTTTATTGTTTTCTCACCTTTATTGTGTGTTCGTGTGTGTCTGTCTCAGTGCCTTTTGGGCATATTTATGAACGTGTATGAACAAACGTGTATCATTGATTAAATATTTGTATCCATAATTGCAGTAAACACAACTAAATATGTGGGTGTTTGTGTGCTAGGATAACACATTTCTGATATTATGGGGACATAGATGTGTCTACATAGTTGCATAATGGGGAATTGTGTCAAAAGCAAGTTCTCATGATGTTAATCATTATTTTTCATGGCAAAACGTCCTTTCATTTTACTATTAGGCAGGCTCTTTTTCTGTATAAAGATAGATTAATGTGTGTAAGTCAGTGTAAAATCCTCTTAAGTCATGGAAACACAACTGTGCGTGAGTGTGTGTGTTTGTATGTGTGTGCTCTAATGGTGTTTAATGCCCAGACTAATGGTTTCAGCAGGGAATCCTTGTGCCGAGCTTTAGTCCAGGCCCAGGCTGATCACTGGCAGGACCATTCCTCATCTTGATACCGCATGGAGGTGAGAGCCAGGGGAACACACACACACACACACACATGCACACACACCAGCAGTCTTTGCCTCTCACCAGCTACTGTGATCTCTGTTTCTTTTCCTTTGTTTCCTATTAGTTCTTGCATTTTATGTCTCTTGCTACCTCATAAGCTGTCTCCCCATTTCTGTTACGTTTTTGCTCCTATTGTTTTTATTAGCACCCTTCCAGCTAAAACAAAAATAAAAATTGGTTGCCCATTATAAGGTTTTTTTTTTGTTTTTTTTTTTACTTAAATAACAATGCTGTAGCACTGAATAGGTATCAGAACTATCTAAAATGTGAAGAGAAGAATTAACCTCCCTTAGGAGAGCATTTATTGGACCCTCAGGTTAAGACACATAAGAAATATTTACTGTCACAACCTATTAAGGTGTTGGGGCTTTATGAAGTGGTGACTGAATCTAACAAATGTCCCCAGACTGCTAGAGCTGAAGGTACGGGGTTGGTATGGAGCTTTAATTCTTAAAAACATATGCACAAAGTACAATCTACATACCAGTGAGTGGGTTAGGAGGTTCTTTAGAGTTTTGACCAATTTTATATATGATACATAAAATCAATCATTATTCCTACTACTGCTGAAATAATCCAGCATGTAGATTATTAGTTATAATAATGTTATTTATATGCATGTATTGTTGATTGTGATGCAGAGAGTCAAGCAGAAATATACTGTAATCAACAGTATGCCTGATCTGGTCAGATTTTGCTTCTTATAAATAACATTAATGTTCTAGGTAAAAATAAATAGGAACTTGGATTCTGGAAAATATATCAAAATATGCACATGGAGTTAATAAAGAACACTTAGAGTCCATCAATAAAATAAATAAAGCATAATATCCTACAAAATACTCAATTCAAACAGTCCTCTGCAACTGTGATATTACAATCACTGATACTGTAATGGCAATTGTAAGCCACTACAACCTGCAGCTCTGTCTGACACTAAGTTGATTCCTAAATATGGAGAAAAGAAATTTCAACTAGACAATGCTAATGTACCGTGTTTTCATGCAACTTAAGACTGAATTCCACACTCTCAATCCCAACACACATGTACTATTCATATTGGGTGTTACTAAAATGAAACACACATACTCCATAGATGTGGCAGCAATTGATGTTTTTATAAAATCTATTCATCTAAATCTATAAATGTGACCAAATGTAGATTTGTGTGATTCCTAACAAGCTAACATTCAAGGAAGCATGGAAAAATTGTGTGACAGCAGCATTCAGATGTCATGAATTTAAATTTTGCATAACAGTAATATATTTAACTTGCTTAAGAAGTCTTTCTGCGGAGTTTGTAGTGAGGAAAGTGGATTTATCACAATACATATTGTCACTGTGATATTCAATAATAATATTGCATTTTTTTCTAGTATCACGCTGCTCTAAAATGTCTATGAACAGTGAGTGATGTTTATGTATAGTGTTTTTGGATAAAACTATAAGCTCAGGCTGTAAACGCAATCCTTGTTTTGAAGCTGTTCGCATTTGGGCGCCATGAGGCCTTTTCGTTGGCCCTTATTGGTGCTCGTTTCTTGCATTCGAGGTAACTTAAGGAACTTTCTGACATTCTGGAGAGGACATAAGAAGCCGGAATTGAATGCAGAGGAGACTTTTGACATACAGTAGTAATAAGTGAGTTTGCATAATGGTGATTCCTGTTGAAGCAGCCCAATGGTGTGGACTGTGTCAAAGAAGACTAGCCTCATATTAGGGGAAATTGTATTTGTGGGTTTCTGCACAGTGGCACATTTGTTAGCTACGTTGCCTTTCCAAAAGAAGTTATTGAGTTAGAATCCCAGATTGGCATCTTTCTACACAGTGTTTGGACATTCCCCCCTGCATGAGTAGGCTCTCTCCAGGTAGTCTGGTTTCCTCCTACAGTCCCACAGTATTAGGTTACTTCACCTCTCTAATAACTTGTCTTTAGATATGAGTGTATACGTCCATCGTTATTTGCACTGTGTGTCTCTATTACCCTGTGATGGACTAGTAAGTTGTCCAGGGTGTACCCCACTTTTGGCCAAATGAACGCTGGAGTTATGCACCAGCCCCGGCAACCCTGCATAGAAAAACGGGTACAGACGATGGATGGCTGGATTTGTGGGTTGAAGCAACTAATTTTTGAAATAAAAGGTGATTGAAGAGTATCATGATGAAAAGGAAAGTGTAGGGTGGTAGAGGTGGAGTATGGATGCAGAGTGTAAGATAGAAAAGTAGGCAGAGAAGTAAAAGGGTGTATGAGGAAGAGGGAGAAGGCAGAAAGAAATGGAATGTGGGGTTGGAAATGAGAAGAAGGCATGGGGTATTTCTGTATGTGTGGGTGTAGGTGTAAGGAAGTAGGCGGTATATGGGTATATTGGTGCCGGGCAGCGGGGCTGGGGGTGTGTGTCAGTACAGATGCTCTGTGACCGGGTGTCACAGCTCGGGCCAGGAAGCTGAATCCACCGATTAATCACCAGGCCCCTCCGCTTGTAATCAAACGGGCTCTGGCCATGATGTATGAGCCATGTCACAGTTACTGACTAACACACACACGCAGACACACACACACACGCTGCATTCACAGTTCATCACATGCACACATGTAGTCACAAACGTATGAGGACGAACAGACGCACGCGGCACCCAGAACAACCTCTGGCAGCTCACCGGGATTATGGCTGTCTTCCAAAGGCCACTGGGGCAGACTTCAAAGACGCAAACATAAACATCGTACAAAACCCAACACATTATAATCTTAGTCAGCAACACAGCGCGAGGAAACAGAAAGACCTGGAGAAAAGGAGTGGGAGCTGAGAAAAAACTAAGGTGAGTCAGAGGGAATTTGGGACTAATGAGGAAGACTGATATACTGAATAATGGGAGTAGAAGAAAGACGGATGAAAAGATCGGAGTCCAGAGAAAGAGGCCTGTAAATGAACGAATCAGGGAAGAGATAATGAGCGAATGAGCTCCAGAAGGAAGTGAGGAGCTGAGGCTGGGATGAAGAGGTGAATCCATGGGGATGAGGGTAAAGCTCTCGGTCAGCGGTTTCCACGGCAGCGCCGGACAGGGCAGCTGACAGGATGAATAATTTAGGACGAGGTGTGTGTGGACATCGATCCTGCAATTCACTTTTGCCTGATCACACTGACCCATGCACAGATTCTCACAGAAGCAGACGCACTTAAATCACCACAGATAAGAGCTGACCTCCATCAAACCTACATAGTAGCAAATGATTGCCATCTTACAGCCATTATTTTGTCTACAACACAGTTAAAATGCCATTATCTCCAGCTTTACTCTGGCGTTAATGTGCACTTCTGGCTTGCTTATCAAACAGCGCCCTTCTCATTTAGTGGCAAAGGTATATAAAAATAATAAAATCTCTATATATTTCACTGTAGTGGATGATCTTATGTTGATAAAATTAAAGAATAATTTTTTACTTTTAAAGTCAATACATTTATTCCATGGGGAGAAATCAATATAAAGAAAAGTTTATACTTTTTTTTTTATTTTAAATTTTGAAAATTTCCTATAAGGAAATTTTGAGTAAAGCATGTTCAAGCTAAATTTATCATTCGTGACACAGAGGCCCAAAATTAAAGAATATGGTATTCAAGTAAGGTGTTTGTGTCTTATGTGTTTGGATCTTTATAAATTTAAAGTGGCTTGAAAAAAAATACAGCTACTGCCCTAAAGTTTCCCATATTTACAAAATAAATGTACTTTTGAAAATATGATTAAAAGTTGTTATAGTGTTCTTTTTAGTAGTATGGTTGCACTTTTGATTATAACAGTTGTGATAAAAGTGTGTTTTATTTTTTACTACGGTCATACTTTATTTATGAAGCAGTAAACTTCTGACTGCTGAGTTAGATTAATGAAAAAAAACTGAAATGAAGTCTGAAATTCTGTTACAAAACCCTTTTAACTTAAAAAGTTCTCTTGATGAAAATTTCAATGTTTTTGGCTGGAGTACAAGATGCTACTTTTAAACTACTTTAATAGTAATTGTGCTTTATTTTCTATCAACTCAAAACAAATCAGCAAACAAAACAATGCTGGAATCCGCTTTCAGTTCTATGTGACGTGATGCCATTTCATGTTTTTTTTTTTTTTCCATCTAAACTCAATTCTATTAGCTCGGTATTTCAAACTCAAGAACTTTTGGACTTTTAATCACTTAAATAAGTAAGCAATAGCGTATCATACAATAAATGGAAATTCTTTAAAGGACACTTTGTGAACACTGGTACTTTTCACTCGAGAAATTAAAAAAAAAGAGTAATATATCAGGTTTGGTTCTATTGTTTATCATTTCAACTAGACCCAGGTTCAGAACCACAGATCTAATTCAATGAGAATTTAAAGTTGTCTTAAGTGTTTTCATAGTTAATTATATGTTTTAATGTTTTGGGGCACTAACAGCCTTTATTCTTTCTACCACCGAGCCACACAGCGCCTTGTAGTTCTAAAAACGCTAAACCTCGCATGCAAATTAATTCTATATTACTTCCTGAAGACTTACTTATTATATCCTATGTTCATTAATTGCGGTTCCCTAAATAGATCAGGTAGTGCTAATGGAGTACAACAGATTAAAAATGCATGATCATACCAAAATAACAGTCCTCCTATTGCTAGATATTATTTATCAGAGCCACAACTCCACACTATAGAATGGCATGAGCACGGCTGTATAAATGTACTTTAAATGATAAATTTTTAAAGTAATTATGAATTGACGCAGGGTTAGTCAATTCTTCAAAATTCAAGATAGAAGGTCTGAAAACTGAGAAGACGAGACAAAATGACCAGCACTCATTGAAGCTAGTGATTTTTTTTTGTTGGTTATTCAATCATTTATTTATATCTACTTTTAACTTAATTCTATCACTAGTGTGAGTAAGGTTTTCAGAAAGTTTCATATAATTATCCAATTATATGGATGATTACAGGAAGACTCGTGTAACATCTGCATCTACTTTTTTTTTTTTTTTTACCTGTGTTGATAGACGCCAATGACTGTGAATGCTGCTAGCTTTCAGTGGCTTAATCTGCCTAAAGTCCTTCCTGTTTGGACCCCATACTTCCTGTCGACTACAACCTGATACTTCCTAGTTCAGGCACATGTCTTTCATGCTCGTTGCCTCCGATGCAAACCAAACACAGCCGCTCCCACTGTTTGTTTATCCTGCAGGAAAGAAGCAAGGGACAACTTTTAGATACTTATTTACATGGGAAACCTCTAATTGAGCAACTCCGTGCCGCCCGATGACAAATCGTCATATTTCACCACTTTATTACTTTGGCGAGATTGATATTAAACCCCGGTTATAATGAACATCCACTTAAATGGCAGTCTTACATTTTTTTAGCAACATTCCCTCAGCCTCTGGCACAACACAAAACCATTTTTAACCCGGCAGAACAATGTTTCTCCGAAATCTCCCCGGCTTCGCAGGCACCTCTCCTCTTCATTCATCACACAGCCTGAACAAGTGACCGGGGAATGACCTCGCTCGCACGCAGACGCTCACACGCATACACACACACTGGCAAACTTGGAATCATCCCACACAAAAGCATGATTCATTTATCACAAACGATGGATACCTTGGAACACATGCTCCAGCACGCGCCCTCGTACACTCCCACGTAGACACGTACCTCGGCGCGCACGCTCACGTGTAGCGGCTCCTTTCACATCCGTTACAGATGGGTTCTCCTCCTCCTCCTCGCTCCTAAATGAATATAAATATGTCTCTTTGACATCATTCATCTGCCAGAGATGAACACATTTGCCTCATTTTGCCAAAAGAGGCAGTGTTGCCTTCTCTTGTGTCGCAGAGAGACGCATATGGGAAGCCGAAATTGAAAAGTAGAGTGGCGGCAAGGATGAAAGGTTCAGAAAATAATAATAATCCAACGGCATCTAATACAGCCTGGGACCGAACGGTAAATGATAACGCAAATGCTTAATGCAGTTTTTGTTTCGCCCTCCCACAAAGACACGCAGGAGAACAAACTTCCCCCTCTTTTTAAACACATTTTATTTGCTGCTGTCCCCGATGATCAAATCTGATCCCATCTCTTGTGACGGCGAGCATTTACAACGTGGTGCTTTGCGGCCCATCAGCGGCATTCTCCACCTGTGCAAAACACCTTAAAGGTGCCCTGATATAAACGGTAACAATCAGAGTGAAGATGACGGCCAGACGATAAGCTGAAGGAGATATCGCTGATGGGAACAGATTGAAACAAAATGGCGGCTGATGTGGCACAAGGAGTGATGTTGTACGGGCCAGTGACGAGAATTCACGGAAGAACTCCAATCAAGTGTTTGAGATAAAGATCATCCAGGATCCTTATTTTTGTTCTCTTAGGGATCAAAGAAGGAAGCAGTACACCTGTTGACAACCCCTTTCTGTCACATTATTAAAAAAAAAAACTCTTTCATGTCATTAAGACATCCTTCAATTATAATTTAGAAACCATTACCAGGCATGACCCGTACACTCGGTTGCAACGTCTTCTTAATGTTCTGCCAGTGACGCCCTGAGGGAGGCGACAGCGGTTTTCAAAGTGAACCAGCTTCTGCTGCAATCTGTGCTCCATATGTCATTAAGGCCATTAGGGAAATGCTGCGTTAACGTTAAACCTACAGCGCCAGCCTGGTTCAATGTGAGCCGCTGTGGGTCGACATAAAAGCGCCGGCTCACTTTGTCTCCCCTTCCTCTCTTTGTCTGGGTGCCTGCCTTAACAAGCCATTGTCTTTTTTTCCCACCACCATGCTTTTCGGAACTGCATCCTCCATTTCCCCGCTTTGAGTCATTTCTCTTTCACTTTGCCCTCCTCCCCCCCCCTGCCTGTCTATATCACCTTCACAGGAGCTAAGCTCTGCCACTGGGGGCAGTAGAAGAAAGGGGCAGTGGGTACTTGGGATAATAGGACCAGTGAAGGAAATCTGATTTTAAAAATATTATTTCAGAGCATTTAGAAAGAAAATAGAATCCAATTAGCACGCAATAACCTAAAGTGACACAAAATCATAATAAAAGAAATTCCAAACAGGTCTTTTACAGAACAAAAAAAGATTAAAAGTCTCAATTTTGTCTCCATTTAACAAAGTAATTGATATGAAGACATAAACAAAACATCAACTCTTGAAATGTACCTCTCATTCATCCTGGGAATTGTTTATCTTCAGTATGATTTTATATCTGAGCAGATTTTTCAGTTTATTTTCAAATGAATTCCAATAACGAACCCCTGTAACTGGGGCACATTTATTTTAGTTTTTCATCTGTTCATTGTTTATATACACTTATCCTTGCAAGATAAGCCTTTCTCCACGGTCCATGGACTGGCAACCTGCACCCTGGACAGGTTGGTTTAGCTTTTTCTATTAATATTTTGTATTTCCTCTGATTATCTTGGTCTAACATTAACATTTGTTTGATGACTTGAGATTTTTTTTTAACAAAAAGGAGGACAGTGCTTTCAGGGCACTGTAAATATTTTGAGAACCAAAGTTTCAAATAGCTTGTCAAAATTGGAACGATAAGTATTGAAAACAGTGTGTATCATGACCTTATGTTGACAATGTTTTTGTCTTTATGTACTGTTGCAACAGACTTTGACATATTTGTCCTAATATAGTTTATTTGGTTTCCAGCACAGTCTGTGATCCCTAATGAGCCTTAAAGATTTATTTTCATAAACTATGTTGTGAGACTTTACTAAGAAAAATGCACCTGTACATTTTTTTTTATTTTAGGCAATAGAAGTGATCTTTGTTGATTCAACAACGCATCACAGTTGGAAACCAAGAAACCAGTTGGCTATGTTCACCTAGAGGTTAGCTAGAGGTCAGCGAGTGTAGTGTCATGTCTCCGCTCTAATCCCACCACCCCTCCCGATTCTTCTTCCTCCTCCTCATTTCTTCTCACCTCCTCCTTCCCCATTCCTGTGACAAAGAGAGCCAGTTTGGTTGCCAAGGAAACTGGCTTTTTCCACGGCAATGTTAGTACACGTAGGAAGGGCAGGGCGGCTTTTGTTTCGTTCCCGAGATGAAGGATTTTCCACATGCATGTTTAATCGCCAGACTTATGGCCCCCGAAGCCCAAGAGCCCCGGCCCATCCACCACCGCCTGATTATGCTCAATGGAGCTTCTGACACCGTCATCTCGCCTGTTTTATCACACTTCGCGGCTCTCACAGCAGCCAGCCAAGCCATTGTTGCACAGCGTTCCTGATGAGACCACAGCTGGGACCACAGATAGTCAGATCAAACAAGGAAGGCACACATACATCCATTAATGGGTGCACCCCTGGTCAAATAAACGTGCTGACTTCAGATACACACGTACATAAGGCTGCGCTTACAATCCTTTTTGCCTTTTTGTGCATGTTGGCACCCACCCAGTTCTCTTTGGCTTCGCACAGTAGGGGGACAACATGGCTGATCTCCATGGGAACTGTGTGTGCCGTTCTGCTACAGCTGTGATGTATGTGGTGACACTTTTAACCCTGTGGTGAACTCTATATTGCAGGGAGACTATTCTCCCCCCCCTGCTATTTGTTGCGTATGGCTTGAGCTAACGATGTATACAAGGGTCACAGTCTGCTACAGAGTTTGCTTCCTGCATGAGGAAGAAAAAATATGCTACCCTTATCGTGGAAACCACAAATGAAATGTTTTAAAATATGACATGTTGTTGGTCATTTATCAGTCACTGTGATTTATTGCCAATTTTTGCCAAGTATACATCAAAAGTACACCAGAAATAATTCAGATGCGGATATCTTTTGATGGTTTTGAAGATGTATTTAAGCTTTTTTTCCCGCCCCCTTATGATGAAACCATGTTTTTTAAGGCCCACATTGATTCAAAATTATACCAAAAGGGTAAAATACTTCATAAAAAAACTAGTGCATAAAATGACATCCTGGAAGTTTTTGTCATATTTGGATGTCAAAAAAGAAAATCCACCCATCCCTGTGACCGATGACTTCTGTTGCCATTGGGCGAAAGTAGAGTACGTCCTGAACTGATCACCAATAGATTAAAAAAAAAGTACTGTTAATTGCTATAATTGTTAAAATGCTATAAAATTTTATCACAAACATTATTAAAAGAATTGTGAGAAATAAATTCCCCTTAAAATGGTGAAAATCACGCACAGGCTTATCACTTCAGGCAGACATGACTAGACCACATTTTGAAGGAGGGTAGATCTGATTAAACCTCATTAATTTAGTTTATTGGAATTCTGACTGTCACAAATTAGACTGAGCATCATGGTACGGTTGCAGGAGGCCTTTAGGAAGGTAATTGGAGTATTTTCTGAGTCTGGTAAGAGGTTTACAGAGGCTTAGAAATAATTTAAAGTAGCCGTCCCACTGTACAGAACATAGTCGTGGAGAACATTCAAAACCGCAGCCGTCATGCCTTGGTCTGGCTTTCCAAACAAATTCCCTAGCACTAACCGTGCCAGCAGACCGCAAGAAAAGATCTCTCTTAAAACCTTCATCACATGATGTATAGCTGAAACATAATACTGTAGGCTGTGCAAGACGGAAACTTTTGCTTTTTAAGCAAAATATAAAAGTCAGACCAAAGTTTGCCGGAGAGAGAACTGACACAAAGAACACAAAGTCTGGAGTAATGTTCTTAACAGAGATTAGTTTAAAATTGAATATTTCATAAACTACAACAGAGGGCATGTTTTGCAGAAACCAGCTACTGTATTCCAGGAGTTTATTTTCCAGGAACATGGAGGTCATGGCAAGGAGAAGCTTTATTGCAGGAAAGCCTGGCCAGCTCACCATCATATAATCCACCATGTAACAGAGGAGTATTCAGTGGAAATGTAACACCATTTATAAAAAATATAAATAAGCTGAAGCATAACTGGAGCCTGCAACATAGCAACACAGTAAGCCCACCAACAACTGACTGAAAGTTAAGAAATGAAAAGGCCTGGACTGAGTTAACGCCCAGTTGAGCTTACTGCAGTGCTGCGTGACTAGAAATGGGCTGTACATGCAGTAGGGCAATGTTTGTCAGAGACTGATAAATGGCAAGAAGTTATTTCATTTGAAGATGGTAGCAAAAAGGTAGGACATGGTGTCCTAACTCTAGTGGAGAAAGTGACCCCAAGCACACATTCAAACTGGTTTTGGAATGGATGGAGTGGACTTAAGCTAAGCTTCTGGAATGGTGCTGACCTCAATCCTACCAAAATATTATGGCTTAACCTTTAGGTCTGTGTTTGAAAACCAACCAACTTAAATAAACCCAACCAATTCTAACGGGAAAAATCTTCAAATTAATAGCCTGAATTATGACCGAAGTTTGTTGATCGCCGAAAAAAGCAGCCGGCAGTAAATTCACACCAGTGCACTCTAGTTTTAAAGCAGGATTGCAGTTTACTTTTTATCACTCCACCCTGCCCAAAGTGAACAGGACTTTTACGACTATCATAAGCGCATGTAAGCATCTTATTGATACCAAATACTGCGCGCATTTTAAAGATGGAAGACAGCCGAGGTCGGGTTTGGTGACTGGTAGGTTTCACTGTTTATTTGGCCCTCACTGGTTTGTTTCCGGCCTGTCTCCAGATATGTATGTTCTTTATTGTCACACAACAATTCTGCAGAGCCTCTGTGGGCACGCATTTTCCATTGACATTAACAAATCATGCACTTTGTTTCATACATAAAAGAGGGTCAAATGAACTAAACTTGGGCCCGGATATGCAAGTGAAAACACGGTTAGTTTTCTCTTTAGGTTCACATACAGAGTGACCAACGTTGTTGTGTGAAGAGACAGTCGTGTATACCTCCAGTGTCCATGACTCCAACATTGTGACATAAACATACAAGTATCACTGTCAATACAGAAACTTAACACAAAAATATTATGCAATTTACTACTTCTGAAGTACAGTCAGAAGTCATGTCTTCCTGCTCTGCTGGACACATAGGGGAACCCCAAGTAAATATGCAAAAAAAGAAAAGAAAGAACACTTAAATTATATTAATCTTTCACAGCAGCAGCACAACCCAGCTTTAATAATCTAAAAAGTCCAACGTTTAATTGAAAAATGTATTCAATAAGGGACAATAAATTACGAGTACTTAGCAGGAAAAGAGTGTTATTTTAGGTTCACCTAGTGTCCATAACCTGCATTAGATTTTATCTCCATGCCAACCAGGTGTTTGGGAGCCATGCCAGGAAGAAACCCAAACCTTTTTCAACACAGGCTACCTAAGCTGTGCTTGGAGTTTAAATGCTTTTGGTTCAGATAAGACTAAGATTAGAGGACTCTGGATTTGTTTGGCATGTGTCAAAAGGTAAAAGGAAAAAAAAACATCTCATGCCCAGTGTTGAGCACGGTGGAGGAACTGTGAATCTGACGGTCTGTTCTTTTTCGAAAGCTAATAGGATCATTAACAGAGTACATGGTATCATTAACTCTTTAAAGTACTAATGTGTTTTCCAAAAGAATATGATGGCATCTTCCAAAATTTGGAAAAGCTGTCATTGTTGGGTCTTTCAACTGTTACTGACCCACAACAAATAACCAAATCACCACAGACATCAGTATAAGTCAACACCACACTCCACAAAACTAAATCCTATAGAAATGTTGCTCTTTTTTGAGTTTCCCAACCTTGTAAAATTATAAAGTTAATTAATAAGTCATGTGCTGTTGTAGGACGTCCAAAATATGCTTCACTGGTGATTTTGTTAAAAAGAACAGAATCATTAATTTTTTTTATATTTTGTCCCCCAACAAATATTTTTAAAATTAAATGTAAAGGTTATGCTACTCCAATGAAGATGAGTTTATTTGAAGGCTTTTTAGTGTTGCATTTGTGTTGCCCTTGCAGAAATGGGGCATCTCTTCTGTGTTTCCACCACTAGGAGTGCTGCAGCTTTGCACAAAAACCAGGACTCCCAATTCCTCCAGCACTGCTGCTCTCTCACTGTGAGCCATGAGGAGCAGAGGAAGAAGGGGAGATGACACCCAATAAACGCTCACAAGCAGACACCCTCTTAATCATACACTTTATTATGTTTGTGCTTTACAGAAACAATCGGTTCCACATTGAACCAGTTGCGGGGTGACAATATATCGTGAGGGACGGACAGATAATGCAGACAAAGTGATTGCAGATGACAAAACAAATATATGTTCAAGTGAGATCTTAAAAATAAATCACGTTTCCAGCACTTTGTGGAACAGCGACTGCAGAGAGAAACAGCAGTACGCACTGAGTTTAGAGAAAACAATTTTTTTGAGATTTTACCATTTCTTACAACACAAAAATTCTAAATTCTAACACACATATATAGACATTTTATTCAAATAGTAGGGGAATTTTCTTGATTTCGTTCGCAAGTTTAGTGTAGCAGAAACAAAACAAAGTGTACATTCCATGTGTTGTTGTAGCTCCTCGGTCCTGTTTGTCCTGCTCATGGTGTGGAAGGGTCATGACCTCCGAAGATACACTCAGACCTGCCATACCGCTGGGAGGTCAACTTGAGGATCTGAAGACAAAAGAGGCAAAGGTTTGAAACAGATAAAACATCTCAAGAAACCAATAAAAATCTCAAAATGCAAGTTGATAAGTTTTTCCTTTTAAAAAATATCTTGTCTACTAAAACAAAATCACTCTAAACTTATGGACATTGAGTGAGTTGTGCTCTTTGTGAAAACAACACTTTTCTCTACCTTCGATCTGCCAGCTAACTCATTGCAGGGTTGACTTATTGTCTCATTTATCTGATTGCTATATGGACTAAGCAGTGCCTTGAAAACATATTTCATAATTCACTGTAAAGTGCTTCTGTCACATTAGTTGGTTGCTGTTAAGCGCTATATAAATCAATCAATCAATCAAACAACCATGCAGACACACTCACACCCAAGGGCAATTTAGAGAGGCTATTTAAAAGTGATGTGTTTAGATTGTCAAAGAAAGCTGGTTTACGAAGAGAGAACTCACACATGCACAGGAAGCATGCAGAAAGACCCCAGGACTTTTTTCTTGCTGCAAGGCAACAGTGCTACCAACTTTTCCACTGTGCAGCCTCACATTAGATCACGTTATGCATTTTAGTTTAAAGAATCTCATACAGGTTCTGTTTATTCATTGGTTCATTTATTTTCAGTGTCTTTGTATCTGGGAACTGTTTGCAGTGAACCAAAGCAGAAAGATGTTAACATTGCCTGCTTCAGCATTTGCTTATGTCTCTCTAATAATAATAATAATAATAGTGCCACTGCAATATTTAACATTGTTATCACATGTGTGACTTGACCAAAATTTAAAAAAAAAGTGTGAGGGATATACAAGTGTGAGTACTTTAGCAAGGCAAGATATACATGTAAACTGTTCCTTCCCTATCAATCACAAGTTGTGGTCATCATGTTTGGGGACAGCGCCCATCGTCTTGTCCACCCCTCCCTTTCCTGCCTGTGGTCCTGCCACTGTTGTTGAGTGGGTGACCTTTTCTCTCGGCTAATCCACACCAAAAAGCCCTAATTACTGCTGCCGCTCCACCAGCCTCCTCTGACCCAATAATCAATACAGCCAATTGGCTGGCGGATCGCCCCGTCAGGCACCGGAGCTTTACATGCAACTCAGAGTTAAGTCTGCGTGTCTTAACATGCGTGCTTATGCGTATGCGACCTCATGACACAGCGATGGTGATTTCATTATAAGACCTTGCAGGAAGGAAAAGCAGGTAAGGACTTAAAGGTGATGCCGTTTGGATTGGCCGCTACGGCAACAGAAAAATAAACAAGAGGATGACTAAAAAGTAACCCTACACGCACTTGTATTTACACACATCCCTCCCTCCGAGCTGAGTATTGTGACACCAGTTGACCTTATTGAGCTGCTGTTGTGCAAAGAGTCCCTGATTAGAATATCTTCCCTTTAACCTTTAGTAGAGTGACGCATCTCTGCATAGCAAAGAAATAAAAGAATGTTTATACCGAGAGATAAAAGCAGTCTGTTGACATTTTATTTCAGTGAAAGTCCTGATGGCTTTTTCATGTAGAGTGCTTCCTGATGATGAGCTGATAGTGTGGGAGGTGTATGCTGCCAAAAGCACTTGTACCTTTATTGCTATGCCTCCTACTTTCTATCTCCTGATATTTTTTGCATACCTGTGCATGCCTGTAAAGCCTGGGGATATCTAGGAGCAATAACAGATGCAACATGATATGAAAAAGAAAAGAGGAGTTTAATTTAGACAGCTGCAGAAACAGAGTCATATACTGTAAAAAAAGAAAAGAAAAAAACAGAAGTAAGCAATCTTTTCCTCTTCCATTTCCCCTCTTCCCTTCTTTTTCTGTCATTCTCTTCTGCTGACAGTCTTTGATTCTATTAGACAAGTTAATGAAAAGCAACAAAGAAGAGCCGACTGGCAGCCTGCACCTGTCAAGAGTGTATGTCTGCGTATGCATACCCGCCAGTGTCTATGTCACGCTGTCTTCTGTCCTCAGGCATGCCAGTCAACACGGTGATGAGACATTAGGAGTGATGAGAAGCTCGTCTATATGCCTCCGAGGTGGGCTCCGTTCTGCAAACTGGAAAACGGTTATGAATATAAACGTCTTTTCCCATATGAGGTGAAGAGAGAAAGTTCGGTAAAGCATCACTTGTGCAGCACAGCAGAAAGTGGAAAATGTACATGGTCAACATGTTGTGTCAGGAGCAGAGATTCTACTCAAGGAAAAGCAAAAAGTAGCCATCCAATAAATTACAAAAAAATATATATATCTTTTTAAAATAATTTTACTAGATGGATGGTTCTAGCAATCTGTCTGGTGCAAATAGACCACAAATATCAACTTTTAAGGCACTTTACAAGATATCTAGAGATATATCACATCAGTCCAACACAATGCATTCACACAGACAGATTCAAATTCAATTGCATATCATACATCCCAGTTCGATCCTACTTATAATGCAATACAATCAGTTTTAGTTCAGAAACCAATCACAGTAGCACTGGGCCAGGGCTACTTTCTACAGGGAAAGTATAACTTTGCATGCAGAATGATTGGCAGTCGAAGCTTGGTTTGTCTGGGAGTTAAACACAACTTAAAACAGAAGTGCTGAACTGTTACATCCTTTTATAGAAGAGATGTCATGTGGGTTAACATCGCCAAGTTGACAGTGCTCATGAGATAAAATCTTTTCTTTATTGCAAAAAAGAAAATAAAGAAAAAAACAATCCAGATCTCATAATTACGAGATAACGTGCCTATTTCTTTTTTCTTGGGAGAATGAAATGCACTTCTATTGAATAGAAGCAGTTTGTGACACAATGGGAATCTGTGCATAGGAATTGCTGAAGAGATGAATTACAAAGATCTTCACCAATGACATTCCTGGGAGTTGTTAGCTATTCAAACTGAACGAGAGGGAGTGAGAGCACCTGGGATCTTGAATGCATCTATAGTTTTTACTGAAAGAGTTTGTTTTCTTGGTAGTCCATTATTCCTTTAAACAAGTATAAAAAGTGTCCCATTTTGAATCTGCTGCCTCCAAGCTTAACTGTGCGAAACTGAGCTAAAAGCTTCTGACTTTTGTTCGGAGAGTGTTATTTTTCTTTCTTTTCTTTCAGCAAATACTTTTCAATGGACTATTGCTAATGGATTAGCATTAGCATTGAGAAGTATGCACATTTTAACAGTCCCCCCCCCCCAAAGATACTGTTATATTAGAAGAAACTTTCAAATATTATTCAGTTTTCACTGTGAAACAGGCTGTATTAATCATGCTGTCCATGTAAAGAAGTAATAGGCACATTTTGCCCATCCATCAGCAGAGGTTGATAAGGTGACACCATTACTGAGATCTGTGGTCAGCTGTGAATTATCTATCAGCTCTGGTCAGCAACCTGTTCAGAGAGAGCCAATAACTCCTGGGTGCAGATTCTTATGACATTTCATTTTTGCTACGAATAAAGCATGTTGACTTGGAGACATAGGTTTGCTGATATGTTGTGGGTTTTTTTTTAATGTTGAAATTGTTTTTAACCTTAAATATTCCTTCATCGAGTTAAACCTTTCAAGTTAATGATGTGAGAATTATTTTCTTATTTGGATGTTCTTGGTTAAATTCAAGAAAAATATAATCACGTTAAAGCGTCCATAATTGAAAAGCTGTACTTGCTTTAGATTTTTTTCCCTTCCTGCTACTCCTTTTATTTTGCTCATAATAATAAGTGACGTGTTCATTTTTAACTGTAAATTAAATTAAAAAATTAGAATACACAAAATTAAATAATTAAAATATTTAATGCACATGTAAAAAATGCTATTAGCTCCCCATCACTTAGTATTTTTTTTTACATTTTTGCAATCTTACTGCGATGTCACATCTTTCCAACATAGTCAGAGGAATTATGAATAGCAGTAACCGCAACTAATCTCAATCGAAAACAATCAAAACACTATTTCTCTAACAAAATATAATCAACCAAATCTAAAAACAGAAGAAATATGTAAGGGGGAAGCTCTTTTTCAAATCACTAAATCACTAAACCACTAAATTCTTAGTAATTAATAGACAGTTAATTATAAATAAATAGCTTGAGTTGAAAACAAACCATTCCTTTAAATTTTTATTTTTACGTTCAAGCATTATAAAGAATTTGCTACATGTTTGTCTGACCACAGCCTGTGCTCCTGCATTCGCAGTTTCTACATGTGTGCTTTTCTGTGAGTGTATGACGGTGAAGTGAAGCCTAATGTGCTCCCACAGAGAGCTCTCCTAGTCAGCCCGGCCTGCTGAGTGAAACCCTGTGGTAATGTTTAGCTTTTGGGGTGAAAAAGAGGGTGAGTGGAGAAAGGATGAGGGGATGACAGGGCTGGAGAAGAGAGTTAGCGAAAGAGAGTGAAGCAGCTGAAGCAAGGGAGGGTTTGGGTCATGGAGGAGTGACAGAGAGAGCGAGGGAAGGAAGGATGAAAGGTCCAATCGGGATGGAACACAGGAGGCTTCCCGCTTCGGCTTGTCAGTCAGTCGTCTCTCACTGACACCTGAACCTCCGCTGACCGGGTCGTGACTACCTCTCTGGCACAGGAGGTATCATTGGGGGGGATGACCCTTGACCTCCTCAAGTCCTCACTTTGCCGTCTGAAGCATCTCTTTACCTCCTTCCCTGCTTTCATTTCTTTAAAGGTTTTTCACCTCCAACCCTACCTGCAGTTTGGCTGAGCAGTCGCTGGAGCTTTACAGATTTATTAACTCTTCCTAAAGTTTAGGGTTTACGCCTAAGCTTCCTTGCGGCAGTAGTTATTCCCATTCAGCTACGCTACAACCACAAACCGATGCATTGCAGAGGGATTCTGTGTTATAAACTAACAGAAAATACAACTTGGTTATGAAGTAGAATAAAGATAATACATTCTTTTTCACACAAAAATTCCAAAAGTGTTTATTGCATATTATTCAGCCCCCGTTTATCTGTCACCCCCTAAAGAAAATCCAGCTACTCCAACTAAAGACAATCATGAGTTACCGAAATATAAGTAAAAAGAATCTTCCTGATGTTATGTAAGGCCATTAGAGCTTTGTTAGAGCATGTTAGTGAGCAAGCAGCATCATCAAGACCAAGGAACACAGATTAGCGACATAGCTGTGGAGAAGTTTGAAGCAGGATTAGATTTTAAAATAATATTACAAGCTTTAAGCATAAGCATTGGGCATTGGTCAACATATCATCTACAAATGGAAATACTATGGATACAAAAGAGAGTATGAACTGCAGGAACAGACCCATGGTAACTTCAATGGTACTGCAGAGATACACAGCTTTGTTGAGAGAAACTTTCAGGTGGACAGCTATTAGTTCTGAGCTCCAGAAAACTGGCCAAGTGGATTTTGTTTTATCTGATAAAATCCCAATAAAATACACTGATGTATTTTAATTCATCAATGTATGGATATGTTGATGTATCCCAATAAAATACATTGATGTTCCTGATCATAATGTGATAGATTTGAAATGTTCAAGAGGTATGTACCATATACACTTTTGACAGCTCTGTATGGCACCTGCTTCATTTTGGTAATGAAGTCTATCTTAAGGTCCACTGGCATTATTTGTCTCTGTGTATGAGACCTTTCTATAAATGGCGAAATTTGATTACTTCAACATGCATTTTCTCATGCATGTGCTAGATCAGTGTAATAATTAGATCATGAACAGCTAGTCTTTGTGTAATGTGGTGTTTAGGTATCTTGAACTGAGACAGTGGAGTCAGCTGACGAGGTTTAGACCATGGTCAACGGAGAACTTTGGCGTACAAATAAGGAAATCCGTGCGGTGAATTAATAGGATCTGACCCAAACAGATAAGTTGACATATGACTACGCCATAAATAAACAGATACACATATTCAGCCATGCTTATGTATCCCTGGAGAGCAAGCTCTAATCCTGGGTTTACATTGTTAGGACAACACAGATAATCCTCCTAACAGGGTGTTTATCTATAGAAAATTGCAACCTCTGAAACCTCAACACACACACTTGTGACCTGAAGGGGCAAAAGCAGCAAGAGGGTGACAATTCAAAAGAAAATGTTTGCGTGGACAGCAAAGAAAGGTGAACAAAGAGAGATCAGAGGAAGGAAAAGGGAAGTACAAAATGACAAAGGAAGGATGCATCAGAGGAAGCGCAGATGAAAGAAGGCTCTGTGCTGTCAGGTACGCAAATGAGTGCAAGACGACATCAGTGCACACATAAAGCATGTAGACTGTGATTAGAGATAGGAAACAAAGGCGGCAGGGAGCGTCTGATAACAGAAGGAGCAGATAAAATTAGAGATGGAGACTTCCAGTGGTCACATACATAATATCCTGGAGATCATCCATTTTTAAAACGAACACAAATTATATTCAAAACTGTCACTGTAGAACCTCTAAACATTTTATTAATTGGACCATAGGGTTAGTTTTATCTACCAACTTCTCATTAGTTTCCCCAACAAATACACAATAAACCATTATCAGTTCTATTTTATCATCTTTCATTGTGCTTTAATATTCTTAATCTAACACTGATCAAAGTTGCCAAGAAGGGTTTTTAAGAAACTGCCTGATTTTGTATAATTTTCACTTGCCAGAAAGGCGGACCATGAAAACAGAGTTATGAAATGAAGAATAGATTTTCACTGGAAGGTGGCACCTATTACAAAGCGCACTGGAGAAAAAAACTGCTAATTCTGGATTGAGCGTTGGGTTGAGCACATAACCAAAGGCATAAGACTGGTGGGTGAGCAACTTTTTTTCAACAAAATATTTGAAAACATTGGATTTGCATTTAAGTTACCAGTGGTTCAACCTGGTGAACCTTAATCTGCAGCTACTTTCTTGGCCTGTGCATACTCTGCATAAACAGAGATTTTTGATCTTCTCTCCCAGAGTTGTAAGAGCAAAATTGCATCATCCTGTTCTTGTTTTGTTATTCATCATGGGTGTTCTCCCATGGGAGAGCACTGAGCCACTCTGCTCCAGAAAAAAAACTATCTTCTAAACTTTCTCTAGGATCTTATTAAAGGGACTTTCAAAACATATAGTTATACTTCATACCATTATTATGTGCAAACTCCCTTTAGAAACCATAACTTTGTAAAATTATGCTCTACCTTAGACCATAACTGTAAAGCCTAAAGTGTGTGTATATATGTGTGTGTGCAGATGTGCATTCTACGCTCGCATCATAGTGTACATTACCCATAAGGTTGTTTGGTTTGACAGAAAGGACAAGGCATAGACCTGCTCTACAGGACATGTAAGCTAGAGTTATGTCACTTGTGATTTAATGCTATATAGTCAACAAAGTGAACACAGCCATCAAGGGAGGATAAGGTATGCCCTTGGGATTGTTTTCCTTCTGATTCCTTCTGATGTTTACTGGCGGTATAGTCTGTACTGCAAGTGCATGGAAGGTGGGTCGAACTAGATGGCTGGAGCTCATTATGAGTTGGTAAAACTATCATTTTTGGCAGAAGTAATGGGCGAAGATCCGAAGTTGAAATTTTAAACATGCTCTTGATTGAACAAATCAACCACATTGTATAGTTTATAACCACTGGGCCTACAATTGATAGCTAAAATATCACCTTTGTCTACCAGATCTGTCTGACTAACAGCTCTTCCTCTTCTCATTAAGAAGAAACACTCTACTGCTTTGGCCCAAGCAATGGCACCAGAGATAGTGCTCCATTGAAAAAACTGTGACAATGTAAACAGCTGTCTGATTCAACGGTAATGAGGTGTACAAATACTAAACATTGTTCACTCAAATTTCTAGGAAAGGTTTGATTATATATTTTTTTATTATTTTAATTTTTTTTTTTTTGCAGCGGGTGGAAATTTACCCATGACTGATAGTTGTTTTGAATGACTTTTAGTTCAACTCGACCGAAACTACTTTTCCACGAGCCTCCAAGCTAAGATTACTTGGACAGCTGCTGGGAGACTACTGAATACTCTCAAATTTTTCCAATAAGATGATTTAAAAAAAAACAAAACACAATCACTTTACAAGTTTCCAGTTGTGTGAAGAAGCACGTTGCAAAAGGGTGGCAAAGTTTCACCAATGTATTTTTCATTGCACAGATGTATGTCTTTGCCATTTTGTCACACTTGAACGTTTCAGATCATTAAACAAATTCTAGTATAAGACAAAGATAACCTGAGTAAATACAAAGTGCTGTTTTAAATGATAAGTTCACTTTCTAAGCGAAAGATGCTCTTCAAGCCTTTTATTTCAAAACATAAAATAGCTTACATTTCAGATTTTGCAAGTTTTGCATGTTCTTTTACATGGAAATACTTTATATCTACCTCAAGCATAACTGGATTGAGTATTTATGTAAACCCATCTGCTATGAAAAGATGGCCCATAGCCAATAAAATCCAACTTTACGATTTTCTCTGTCATTAAATCTTCATTGTCTTGCTGCTATGCTGCAGGCTCTAGCTTCACATTTTATGACCCTGAACTGCAAGATAAATGGACAGACTAAAACTTATTGAAATTCCTTTTAAATCAAAGCTGATGTAATGTCTATTGTTTCAATTTTAAGTCTCTGGTGTTTTGTTTTTTTTCTTATTTCTGTTGCTGTTTGATGTTCAGTTTGAACTCTTGGTCTACGCTAACTGCTGAATTTTTCCATCCCCACAGACTGTTAATGATGCTGGAAATGCAAAATACATTGCTTCCAGTGTGCTAGCGAATATATCCTGAAGATACCACAAACACAAAACATAATGGGAACTGTTTCATCACCTGGGGACGGGTTTGAATTTATAATGTATGCTGTCAGAGGTAGATGTCACAAAAGTTATCATTTCCATAAAAGATAAGTAGCTTAATGCTGTAACACAAGCCATTCCTGATGGGAGACCACACTCTTAGTCACTCATCATTCTTTCATGCTTCAGCTAAACCGCCGGATGAAAATAATCAGTCTTAAACCGGAGCTGCTTTTTTTCCAAGAATCTCTCAGGATGCAAAAGATTTTTGCTTCATAAGCTGGAAAATTGTAAGATTTGGCAGAACACACTCGGCTTCCTGGGATAATTCTAAATTAATACAAAGAGCAAAATTCATTTCTTTTAGCAGACCCAGGACATTGCCTTATGCTAAAAATAAAAAATCACTTGAGCAGATCTCTCAATAGGTGTCAGTACAGGTAGGGGTGTCCTAATCAGAATTTTTCATCAGTTTACCTCAACAAAAACACACCCACTCGTATTCATTAATGATTTTCTGGACGCTTCAGAATCCATTTGAACAAAAAGCTAAATTAAGTCACAACAAATTAAGTCCGCAACATAACTTTAATTGATGCTTTAATACAATGCTAACGATACCGCTAAGCCCCAAACTATTGATAGGTTTAAAATAATCCTTTTCATTTCACCAATACTCCAGTTCATAATATGTTATGAACTGAAATTGAACACTTTTAGCCGCGCTGGCTGGGTGGGTCAGTTGGTAGAGCATGTGCATCGTGCTCAGAGGCTAGTCTCGACATGGATGTCCTGGGTTCAGTTCCCAGTCTCGCGCCATTTGCTGCATGTCTTCCACTTCTTTTCCCTCCGTATTTCCTGTCTGTTCATTGTTCAGTAAAAACCACTGGAGCCTAAGAGTCATTAAATAAAAAAAAAGGAATATAGCTCATATCAAATAGCAACTTCCGCTGGGTTTTGCAATGGAACTTGAGCGTAGGTAAATTTGGGTTGATTCCCAGATCAAAGTTCTGAATGCTCCCCAGTCGAGACGGGTGGCACAAAAGAAATCCAAATAGTTTCAGAACATTTGACTTCTTGACGGCAGACTGCTCAACAGCAACATTCAAACTGCACCCCACAGTCATGCATACACAAATACACGTCAGTGGCTAAATGCCATTCCAGTATCTAACACCGCCTGCTGGAATATTGCTCTGACTTGCTTTAACTCACCTTTTGGGGGAGGTTAGGCAGCCGCACTGGGTGTGGGGGAGATATCGGCAAAACAGCGACAAGCTTTAGCATGCATGTCAGGGCCGGGGAATGCTTTCTGAGCCAAATGCCAGTCTATAGATTGCAGAGGGGACTAAAGATCACATCATCGTCCAGCCGGGCGTAGGTGACACCGGACAGCGGACGAGAGAGAGGTTGGACCGAATGATCCCTGCCAGGGTGAGGCATTATAGACAGCCGCTGTCATTACAGGCCAAACATGCACTAGTTTGAGAGCACAAATGTAAACACACCCACGGGGGTAACACACACACAGACACGAGCTGTGACAACGGCGATATAGACAAGGGCTGTCATTAGAGGAGTCTCTGTGGAGCTCAAATGATAACGAGCGGAGGGGGAGGTTGAGCAGGGGGATGCAAAGAAGGGTGACTGGCCAGCTGTCTGCTTGGAGAGCTGGTGGTGTTGGAGAGGTCATCTCACTGTAAGAGCCCTTAAACAGGTGACCCAATAAAACCACATTCCCTCTTTGTGGGTCAACTGTCTCTGAGAGAACTGTTTTCCTAAAGCAGAATCAAAGGACTTTTTTTGTGTACACAACACGTAACTCTAATTTGAAGTGATTGTTTCCGACACTATTTAGAAAGATCATATATCAAAACTTCAAATGAGTCTTTACGAGAATAGACGGTTAAACAAACAGACAAGCTACTTTGATGATGAAAGACTCGACAGGATTAATTTAAGAGAATGCTTTTTTTATCCATGGTTATGTGAAGTAATTATTTTGTCATTTTTTTTCAGTTGCCTGTAATTTTCTACAAATAAAAATATCGAAATAAGACTGCAAGAAAAGACAGACATTTTCATACCAGTTAGGCATTTGGACTAGGTATCCTATCATGGTTTCATACCACCAATGTGCCTAAGTGCTGAATATGTAACACCAGATACAGTTTAAGTGACTGGAAGACCTGAATTAAATGATTTGGATGGAGGAGCAAATGCTTTTTCAGTGCATCATATTCTGATAAGCTACACTATAAAAGGTTACAGATTTTTGCAGAATAGCTGCAAAAGGAGGCCCTCTTCCATGATTACATTCATGTAAGAACTGCCACTAATAAGAAGGAGTGTTCTCTGAAAGTTAAAGTTCTTTGGAACTTTTTTCCACAACGAGACACTGATGTTCAAATAAATTTGAGAAAAGTGCATTAAATAACAAGCCAAAGTTGACATCAAATTATTCAAGCAGTGTTTTCAAAAGTAGTGAGAATAATAAGGACGTAAGACATTGAATCTCAACTCAATTCTTTTGACATATATTCTCATTAATATGACACAAATCCCTGTGCACAAAGCTTAAGATAAACAAGCAGCCATGCAAATACAGTAAATCATACACTTTAACTTCAGATCAATTTGTCGGGCTAAGCTCCGTGTTTTGAGTGCTGCAGATTTGGATCTAAACCGCTCTTTGCCCTAAGGGGACAGAGAGCACATCAGTGCATAGTTTCACTCCAGCTCTTTGACTCCCACTGTGTAAGGTGCTGCAGGCTCTGTACAAACCAGAGGCTTTGAGTTACAATATGCTAAACATCTGTCACTAAAACATCTCTTTCATTTTCCACTACAACAAGCAGCTGTTTTAACACCGCAGCAAAGCAGTCTGTCTCATAATGCTTGAACCGCAAAACACTCATTTTACTTCACACTACATCTTAAAATATTATCTAGCAAGTGCTGGATTTTTGGGTGATATTACTCAAGATGTCTAAATCCTCGATGGGATCCGATCTGCTTTCACATGTCAAACCATCAAACAGATTTGAGCACTCTGGCTTGTCAGTTAACACACAAATTGCTCCCTAATCCCTGCAGATTTTGTTTCCAATGCTCTCCTGTCACAGCACACGTGAGCGCCATTTCTCTTCTTGTGAGAGTTACTGGCAGGTGGTTCTCAGGTAATAAAGGTGTCAGGCGAGATCAAACACCACAAACAATGGTTGCCAGTCCCTGCGAGCAGAATCCGCAGCTCGCATCATCTGCAAACTCTACCCGACAAGAAGCCGTTTGACTCAAAGTGCTGAAACCTGTCTTGTGCCCTCAAGCCGTGTAGGTGTATGTCTGTGTGTGAAAGTGGTTACTGTGGTTGTTTCTCTCTGTGATGTGCCAGCAACTATCTCCTTGGGGCTGTTTTAACATGTACTGTTTAACGTGTCTTCCTGTTGATGACACCAAAGGCTCAGCTCTTTGATATCAACAGCCTGGTCCAGGCTCTATTTCCCAATTGACAACTACTGTGGTTTAGGCTTTCGGATTATGTTTTTACTCTCCATCTTAACCCCATCTCTTTTGTCCAATTAGAAAATTACAGCAAAGTTATCAAAAGCCAAAGCTAGATAAAATGTCATATCATACAAAAGCGGTGAGCAGTATCACCATAAAACACCAGACTGAGGTAACTGGACATTGACCCTAAATATACAGCCAGAGTTGCGATGGACTCATTACTTTCATGGTTCTCGAATGGCTGGTGGTAATTGGCCTGCTATTAGTGGTACTCAGGAAATGCTTTGGTATTATTTGCAAAGTGAATTTGATCACATTAACTGTAATGTAGGTCTTAGGACCACCAACAGCTGAAATAATAACCTGTTCAGGCAGTTTTAGCTGAGGTTTGTAAGAAACTTTCAAAAAGAAGTGTAGAGAAAACATTTGGACAAGTCCTATGATGAACTGAATTGGACAACAGTAGAACAAGGATCTAAGGATTTTTATCAATACTATGCATGTACTCACTTCAATTTCTACATCACATCAGTGCTGAGCTCATATTATTATTATTTACTATTTTTGTTCGAAAGTATGTAAAACAATAAATTTGGCAAATTATGGCTGTAAAAGTCCTTAGTTGTGGCTTTTGTAGGAAGTTGCCAAAATCTATTCTTTGTCACTTTATCAGACGATACTATGGAGGTTTGTACACCTGGCATTGGTTTGTTGTAAACTTCCAACCATTTCTTCTGACTTCAAGTAATATGAATGGTTTGGCGTAGTCCAATCACAGTCCCAACTTAAACATGGGAATCTGAAGGCAGCTAAAAATTGGGAAGATACCCAGAATGCCATCCAGACTCAAATCCTTGGAGCTTATCACTAAAGAGAAATTCTTAAAATACCAGTGAAAGCAAATGTAAGAACTGTGTTACATTAATGGCTCTAAAGGTTGTTCTATTGGTTATTGAGTTTGTTTCTTTATGATTGTTTATCATAATAATAACACCGAGTAT
Source organism: Xiphophorus maculatus (assembly GCF_002775205.1). NCBI lineage: Eukaryota > Metazoa > Chordata > Actinopteri > Cyprinodontiformes > Poeciliidae > Xiphophorus > Xiphophorus maculatus. The sequence goes on along the minus strand of NC_036455.1, from coordinate 20,679,595 downwards.
AAAGGAAAGGCTGATTCATTATGTTGGAACACTGGTGCCCTCTCATCACATCAGTGTTATCACAGAAAATTCATGCTATATCCAATAAAATATTAAACATCCAGGCTCTTCAAATAAAAGCATCTTTAAATATAGCTACATATTGTATCCTATGATGTGACACTAACAGCTTGGATCACTCACTTCTTGTTACACAAAATAATTTTAAAAGCCTTACAATGATTGTAATGATACAATCAAATTATTGTATCATTATTCACATTCCATTGGTTTTTGCCCTTTTATTTTTGTTCAATGACTGAAAGCTTAATAGCCTTGGTAATTAAATTTTATTATCTGATTATTACCCCTTTGCTGTTAAGCTATTGGAGTGGTTTAAAATGTAACAAATAAATAGTAGATTTGTTAGATTTTTTGTCTTATGGACAGGGAGAAAAATATTTTTGTTTTTTTAATAAGTTCTACCACGTTTGCTTTAGTTGTTGGTCGCCAAGACTTCTTTAAATACAAAACACAAATTGCCACCAGATCATTACTATTAGTACATATATCTTAAAGTTGGTTGACTGCATTCAAATAATGCTGCTTTGTTTAAAATTGTATCTTTCTCCATAACTCAAAACAAAATTTAAATCACGTTTGTTTGGATGTGTCCATAAGACAAAGTTTGACAATTTACACATTAAGGTTTCTGATGGAATTTTGAAAGTTCCTAAATTTTTCTGGGAATAGGATTTCATTCCCAGGAAATGTGGCTACTCAAATAACCACATTTTCATCAGGTCTGTTACTTTATATGTGCATGCAGCTGCTGTTCTTCCTCTGGATTGCTGCACCGACATGTTAGTACAGAAGTTCAAGAGGGACACGTCAAACACTGGGTGAACCAGTATTTTCCAAAAATGCACTTGCGGTTCTGGGCAGACTGTTACTGCACCCTTTATGAACATGAATGTGGTCATAATTTTGAAGTTGACAGTACTCTTTAATTTATTTATTATTTTATTGCCCTTGATATGCTTCTGGCATAATTCTTGTTAGATATTTTACCACTTACCTTTACACAAATCATTGTCCAAAAGTTGGTTTACATAAAGTTTCAGCTGTTCTCAGTGCACAGGGTTGAGATTTTAAACGTGATAAGATCACTGTTGTTTTGAAATTCTTGTCTAAGTTCCTAACTTCCTACCTTTTGACACAAGCTCTCACCCTGAAATTTACATCTGCTCACATAGACAAGTCGGATGTCTTCAGGTGAAAGGTCTCATGGTCAGATAAGACAAAGGTCTCATCAGAGACAATTATTTTGGCTTGTTGGCTGATATATTCAAAAGGCGAGTTGAAAGAATACTGTACATCATTTTAAATATGGTGGTGGCAGCATCCAGAGGGAAACCTAAATCGCATGGAGTGGATGGAATACCGTTACCTCAAATCAAGTGCTGTATAGGTGAAACTTGGACACAGTGCTCCAAAAGTATGTGAAGTGTTCATCAGAACTAGTTTTGGGATGGGCAAAGCTGCAAATAACCTCAACACTAATGAATATTCAGGGACTATGCCTAAAAGTCAGGTTTGTGCCAGGGAACAACTCAATTTTTAAATGAACCTCACCGATTCCATCCACAAGAGAATAGAATAGAATAGAATAGAATTCAACTTTATTGTCATTGCACTGTCACAAGTACAAGCAACGAGATGTCTAATGTTCAGCCAGAATCATCAAGTGGTTCAAAGACAGTTATCCAAATGTTAGTGGAGATGTACATGGATAAGCCATTATGGATAGGAGAACAACTACTATGAATTCCAAGTTGTATTGTTGAATTCATACATGAATGAAATGCAGATGTTTTTTGTTGTTGTGTTTTGAGTTAGCGACTGAAAAACAATGGCCTGGATGCACCAATTAGCGAAATTAGCATACTGTGTGACTATGATATCTGGGTCTGACCAAGATCAAAACAACCAAAAGAGCAAAAGGTACGATATAATAGAGACGGAATTACCAACACACATTACTGATCAAAAATATATATCTTGACACTAGCCCTATATGGCGAATCTTGAGTTTGCTGTAGTTGTTTTTCTGTCCTATAGGTCACTTTTCTTACTGAAAGTGTTACTTATTAGCTAGTGCTAATAAGCTCAGTGGCTTTTTCTGTTCAGACGAAAGTATGTGAGTAGTTACCTGAATGTGTGTGCCAGTATACATCTGTCTGTCTCTCAGGTGTTGGTACTCACATTAGTTAGAAAAACTATCAACAAAGGATTCTTGGAAACTGGGGGAGGCCTACACAAAGAGCATCCAGGCTCCTTTCAGTGTCACCCGATCTCTTGTGTGTTTGGACGTGTATGTATGGCTAGATAAGTGTGTGTGCGCGTGTAGTTGGGGGGTTCTTTCCTTAGGGTTTGAGGGCGCCTCATTGGCTCCAACGCCAGGGTCAACTGGAGGTCAAGACATGTGTGATGGATGGACCCTGTGTCTGTAGACCACTATCCAGCCTATATGCTCCTAGTCTTGGCTCCTCCTGTGGGCCTCTAACCCATCAAAGTCCCCTGGCTGTGCTCTCCTGTTTTCACATTTCTCTGAGTACCTCCGTTTGGCACCCCGAGTCGGAGTGCCTCACTGAGCTGAGAGGAGCGCAGCACAAAGAAAACTGCAGACAACTCCTGGAGGTGAGTGCTGATGTCAAGATGCGGACTTTCTGCTTTTCCTCCATCCAGTCAACCACATCCCTCTTCCCTTCTTCTCTGTCTCCCACTTTAGCCGGCATGCTTATCCTACCATAGCAGCACACAGCAACTGATTTCATGATGTCATCTCCCTCTCTTCCCCCCGTCACTCTGTCAATCCAGCCATTTGCCTCTGTCGCACATCTGTCGATGGAGGAATTCATTTTGCCTGCCAATCACACCAAGGGAGTGGTCAGCTTGAGCAGATGTGCCAATACCTGGACCAGCATCTGTCTGTCCACATCACTGCCTCGCTGGGTTTCCGCCTCTCTCTCTTTGAACTGAGCAGTCAGTAAAAGCATCAGAAAGATATTTCTGAGAGAAGTGTTTGACCCTTTCGTATTAGACTCTTTTTACAGAGCTGTATATGTGCAGAAAATAAACCTTATTTGCAAACCGAGTGCTAACCTGTACATGGAACCACAAAAAATTTTCTTGCTGCTTATTTACGACATAATATTTCAGACTGACAATGAAGAAATGGGACTTTGCCTCTTCAACTATTATATAAACGTAATTGAGATAGAGGTAAGATGGGATTTATTTGAAAAAGGGATGCTTTTTAATACAAATGCATCCAATTTTTAAGACAGGACATATATATGATCTTACTTTGTCAGTCTTCTGTATAATTAGTATAGTGCACACAGACACAGAATTAAAGAAAAAAAAATTGAACCTGGGATCCAAAGCTTGAAACATCCGATTCCACAAATTAAAAATGCCCTTAGACATTTTTTTCTATAACATTCACTGTATGTGTAAAAAAAAGTCATAAAAGTCATCATCCTCTGCTACTTTCAACTGTTTCTATTACTTCATCGAAAAATATTTTGCACATGTTACTGCCTGCCTTAGTGTGTGGGCTCTGGTTAAAATACCTCTTTGCTCTCAGGTTCTTTGATATTAATGGCTCTCCATACTTTTTGTTTCTTCCATGTCATACCTTTGCAGGAAGAGACAAATCCAATTATTATAATATGTCCATTTTTTAATGAGACTTTTTATTTCATTTCAATCTAAAAGGAAGATTGATATCATTCTTGTAGAGAAAGCTCCCTTTTTTGGGGTTCATAGCTAAACTGAGAAAAGCTCTGCTTGGACTCTTTTAAAGCAAATTCAATTACTTCCATATTTCTGGAACATACAAGAAAATGCAAATAAACGTAAAACTTTGTTTTTACAAAAAGTCACCTACTACTAAATAAACACATAAACTAGATAGATAGATAGATAGATAGATAGATAGATAGATAGATAGATAGATAGATAGATAGATAGATAGATAGATAGATAGATATAGATAGATAGATAGATAGATAGATAGATTATAGATAGATAGATAGATATATAGATAGATAGATAGATAGATAGATAGATAGATAGATAGAATAGATAGATTAGATAGATAGATAGATAGATAGATAGATAGATAGATAGATAGATAGATAGATAGATAGATAGATAGATAGATAGATATTTTAAAAAAATTAAATAAGACTGAATTATTCGATTGGAAGAATATAACATCTGTAAAATAAAATTATAAATACATGTAAAAATAAAATGATAAATGCATATAGATTTAAAGTATCTCTTTAAGAAGCAGTTATCATTAGATTATTGATTGATAAAATAATCAGATGTTAAAGTTATGCTTAAAATTATACTGATTGGAAACATATTCATGAGCGGTTTTGTCGGAAAATGTATTTTATTGGAAAAATTATTATTATTATTATTATTATTATTATTATTATTATTATTATTATTATTATTATTATTATTATTATTATTATTATTTCGGGGTGTTTCCTAAAACCAATGCCTGAAACCCGATGAGCCTAAACTTTGCCAGATCGTGTGAAATATAATATATATATTTCGTATTCCATCGTAATGCTTTGAACATTTAAAGCTCCGTACCAGCATCTTAATGGTTTGAGTTAAGCATCTGTCATCGTCCATATGTTTATCTCTGGGCCTTAATAGAAACCATCAGGATCGTCGGGAAGTCCTCTCCCGTGACGCCTTTCCTTTTTCTGTCGTTTGTATTGGTTTGCTAATTATTTTTACTTCGGAGTTTCGTTTAAATCCGGCCGTCCAAGTCAGGTTTGTTTGCCCTGTGCGGGGTGTATAAACTCTAGTTTAGGTTTGAGGGGGTTAGGATGGTGCTGTCACAACAAACTGAAGCCGTGACCGAGGATTGACCCTGAATGCTCGGCCTTTTCTTTTGAGAATCAGCTGGGTTCCACTCTGAGAGGATCCTGTAGCGCACACCAGCAGCAGGGGGCCATAAGACTGGCTGCAACTCATGAAGCAGGGTGCGCACGGTTCCATAGAGGAATGGAGATTGTTAAAAATCACATGCAGAGTATTTTTCCATTTCATTTATACCAGACAAAGTAACGCATCTGCCGTGAAACTGACCCGTAATTACATCTTGTTGCATGTAAGTGGTGTAATATGGTGTCATGTAACTACTACTACTACTAGTAGTAGTAGTAGTAGTAGTAGTAGTAGTAGTAATAATAATAATAATAATAATAATAATAATAATAATAATTTGACCTACTTAAATATTCCTGTTTAAAATTGTAACTGTCATTTTCGATAATTATTAGCAAATATGTTTATTTAAGGGACCTTTGCAACGGATTCCATTAAATAATTTTTGAAATTTTTTGTCAAATTTTTATTCTATTCAAAGCGGCAAAAAAAGACTGAATTGGTGAATCTGGTTATGACTATAATAGCTGTTTTAAACAAACTTTAATTAGTAATTGCTTCAATTTTTCTTTATAGTATTTATTAAAATATTTACTTTGAAATCTAAAATTATGCCCAGATTTAGCCGCAAACTGCATGAGTCTGATAGTTTGCGTCTATGCGAGTATAATTCTTTCAGGGTAAAAATGTACATATTTGGTTTCTTTTGAGCACAGAACAGACAGCAAACCCGCTGAATGTTGCACGTTTTCAGTTAATCGCGGTATTCAAAGGCGCCGTACAAACAAAACGGACTCTCACCTTGAGCAACAAGTGTGTGTACACTAAACTATTTATATAAAACAAATAAAAATAAGGGCGTCTACAGTTATCAAATAACCTTGCCATCGTCCAGAACAAGAAATGTTCTTCCTAATATAATAAACGCGCTCTGACATAACCAGGCGTGCGTTTGATCAATTAAAAGCGGAAAAAGAAAAAAAAAGAGAACGGCTTAACTTACTCGACTTACCCATGTGTGGAGTTGAATTTGACTGAGGCTGCCTGTGCCAGAGACTCTCTACAGCTCAAATACAGCCGCTTCTGCAGGTGGATCCAAGGTAAAGGTGAACTGCGCTCATTAATCACGCTTCTTTCATGGGCTTTTTGTCCTTTTAAGGCCAAATGGACGCGCATCCTGCACACCAGGAATTAAAACAACAACACAAACCCGCGAAGCCCTGTTCTTTCTCCCAGAGTGTCGAATATACCAAGTTTTTTTTGTTTTTTTTCCCTCACAGGTCATCTCCTTGAAAATTATGTTGTAAACCCGAGAGAATGACTATTGTTAAAGGAAGTTTGCACTCTTTTTTTTTTTTTTTTTTTTTTTTTTTTTGGTATAGGTGTAAGTTTTCACAGTTTATCTTGTCATTAGGTTGGCATGATGACACCCCCGTGTAACTTGGTGAACTTAAGAAGCTGAACTGACGCTGTGACATCAGTCAATAGCCGTAACCTCGATGTTTCAATCAATATATTTTTGTCCCCTCAGTAAGCTGGGAGCTCGATAAGGTTGCCATCATAGAAGACGCTGACATCCTCGCTCTCGGATAAACATGCCTTTATTATGCCAATAACTGTTTACTCCAGGGACGGGAGCGCGCCAGGCCGCATACATTGACAGGACGTGGAGTTTCTGTAATTTCTCCTCCATCCTTTTGTCTTTTTGCTTTTAAATATATGTCAAGCGGATTTAGATTTGATAGACCGCTTAGATGGCTCTAAGTCCCCATGTTACGCTACATCATTCCCACTATCTACCCCGCAGGAGACAAAAAAAAAAAAGTGACACAGAGGAAAAGATTTATATTTAAACGTACTTTAATACACACGATTGACCCGTAAACGCCTCTCTGGACAAAACACTTCACATTCGTCCCACTTGATTAAATGGAACAGCAAATGAAAGCCTTTCACAGCCCTGAAGGACCGGCTCCGCAACTGATAAAACTCAGCGCCCCACTGGTGATACATGAAGGCTTTACATACCATGCAAATCCCATATAGTACATTCAAACAGTCAACACGCACACACGCGCGCGCGCACAGACAAAATAAAAGACAGAGGTGACAGCGATGAAACAGCTACTGTAACTATTCATTCACTAACGATAAATAAACGAGGTCATCTCGTTGATTGCGTGATGCCCCATTAACAGCATCGCCTGTGGCCGGTGGTGCACAAATTTGGCACTATTTTATTATTATTATTTTTTTTTTGAGGTATTTGTTTGTGTGTGTGCAGATTTGTCTCTTTATTTTTTAAATAAAGCAGCACTGGGTCATGGTATAGGGCATAGGGGTGGCAGTCTTTCCACTTAGTTTTATAAATGGGAAGCCACATGTTCAGCAAATAAACACATTTCAAATCATGACTGGACAATAGTGCTTCGTGCAGACACGTTAGTGGTTATACAACAACTCTAAAACCTTTAAGCCATTGTCCGTATTATTGGGGAATGCCCCAAAAGTCTATAAATGTACACGCGAATATCATTCGCAACAATCTTTAACTTTGGTGGTCAGGCTCACGTGGCCTAAAGAGGTAAAGAGTTGGTCCTCAGTTGGAGGCGTAAGTGTCAGTGCCCGTCGAAGACACGGTGGAGGATGAGGGGGAGGGAGTAGAGGGGGAAGACGAGGTCGACCTCTCAGATGCTGCATCGTCCATTTTCTCCGGGATGATTTCCTCCCGTTCTGCGGGGGGAGCTTTGGCCGGCAGCAGCCCCTCCTTCTCACGCTTTTTCTGCTTCATCCTCCGGTTCTGGAACCAGATTTTTACCTGAGTCTCATTCAGCTGCAGCGCGGCCGCGATCTCTACGCGGCGCGCCCGCGTCAGATACTTGTTGAAGTGAAACTCCTTTTCCAGTTCTGTAAGCTGCTTGGTGGTGAAGTTGGTCCGGACAGTGTTCGGCTGACCTGCGTAACCGTATTCCCCGGATCGTCCTGCAGACAGAAGTGAAGGCTTTATCCTGTTTTCTTTAGTACCATAAACAGTTAAAATGCCCCCCAATAAAACCAGTCTCGTTTTACGCATCTGGAACCACTTTTACGCACCAGAAAATTGATGGCTTCTCTTGCAAAAAAACCAAAAACAAAACAAAAACAAAAAGGAGCACTGGTATTCTAATCAACGTATGCCATTGAGTTCTCTTTAAAGATTTAAAGTTGTAAATTTGAGAGTGATAAAAAATTCCTTTGGAGTTTAGTTATCTGAGCGCTGGAAAGAACACATAGATGTCAAAGTTACACTATAACAAGCAGCTTAGACCAAGCAAACGTGTTGGCAGTTTCCTTCAAACATTGATGTTTATGGACGTCTTTTGATGTACGCTTAAGGTTAGCTAGTCCTTGTCTTTATTTAGCCCAAAAACATGTTGCAGGAAAATCTTTGATTTTTAGCCAACATGTCCTGCCCAAAATTACAAAAATGTCAAGCTTAATTACCATATTCGATCAATAAACATCAATAGACGTCTATAAAGTCTTTTCACTTATGTAGTGAGAAAATGCTCACTATTGTAACAGGATTTGGAACATATTTTGACTTTTGAACATCTTAGGCCCTTTTACATAACTGTGTAAAATACCACTACATGAATCTTTCTCTAAGTCTTCATTTTTGTTTTTCAACTATATGTTGACAAAGTTTCGAGGGAAAGCGATGTCATCGTTTCCGGGTCTGATTAAATGTTGTCGTCGTGTCCTTTCTGCTGTTAAAGCACATTTCCCCCCACTCACCTGTTTTCGGTGGATTCCTCTTGACCTTCATCCAGTCGAAAGTCTGCGCAGAGGAGGCGCCCTCCGACAGAGGTGAACAACAAGCCTCCAGGTGAGCTGCGTGCAGAGGTGACATAGGGTTTGAGCCACCAGGGTAAGGGGGTGCTTGTTCGAGTCCGCCTCCGTAGGCAGCGTGGCTATACTGCAGCTGGCCCAGTGGGGTGGCACTGTAACCGTGGCGGTGCTGAGGAACCATGGAGGAGGGTAAGTTACCCGAAAACATCAATGGACCGCACTGGGGAAACGCAGCTCCAGAGTCCACTTCCTGGTTCAGCGTGTAGTGGTTATATGTTGCACAAAAACTTTGGGGCCCATAGCTGGAGCTACAGGCTGGGTGGGCTCCGTAGGAGAGACCCAACGTGTTTGCAGAAGACTGGTAAGACGTCGGCTGATGGTGGAGGCTGTCAGGAGAAGTCCTGTTTGCCACGAAGTGCTCATCCGCCCCACAGCTGTTGACAGCAGCCCCGCAGGACTGGAAAGCTGTAATCCCGTGGTCCGAGTGGAAAGCCCTGATGGAGCATGAGCCACCTTCTCCGCTCATCACCGAGTAGTCTAAGAAGCTGCTCATTGTGGCATCGTTCTCCGAGGGGCTGAAGGACCGTCCTCTCCAACTAAACGCCCTCTAACCCACCCTTGCCCAAAGTGACCGTGCCAACCTTTACCTATACTCTATCCTTATCAGTGTTGGAAGGAGGGGGCGCGCACTGACCGATATCAATGAACGGCTGCTGTCACGTGGCTACAGGTCAGCCAGTGAGGCACTTGTCCTTATCCCCTATAGGACGGTGACAGATTGGTGTTTGAGGGGCTATTTAAATTCCGAGTGCTCGTCGATCAAGGTGACGCGCGATGCCGCTAATGTATTGGCCGAGCAAACAATGAGCTAGGAGGCAGACGGAGGTGGACAGTCCCGGGGTCGCATGCGGGGAGCAGGGCTGCTGCAAGCAACCCCGCTGCGCGCTCCTGCACCGGTGGAGAGATTAACTTTTCATCCTCTGCTACCTCACCGTGAGGACGGCCCTGCACTCTGACCCCCAGGTAGCCTATTTTTGGTTTAGCGCGTGTGGGGGTGTGCATGTGTCTTGCTTGAGTGTAACAGCGGCGTTGTCACATGCGTAGCACCGTCAGTCGCTCTTGGATGGATGGCCAAGTATGAGTGTCCCTCTGTGTGTCGGGGTGTGTGTGTGTGTGTGTGTGTGTGTGTGTGTGTGTGTGTGTGTGTGTGTGTGTGTGTGTGTGTGTGTGTGTGTGTGTGTGCGTGTGTGTGTGTGTGTGTGTGTGTGTGCGTACCATTGCCGCGGGGTATGTATGGGCTATTAATGTCTCATTCCGATGCGAAATGTTTCACGCTTGAACATTATGGGATTTTACTCTGCAAATATTGTCACAATGTGACAGTAAGGAAGAGGCAGGAACATTGCCCTCCCTATATTGAAACGAGCAACTTTTACCCTTCTACATTTTTCTACAGTTTTCTTCTTTTGTTATGAACTGTTAAATGAAGCAGTAGAAGATTTAGAGGTGCAATTAATTTCACCTCTTTCCGTAATTTTGTACCTGTTTTTTTGCAGGCATGTAAAGGAGCTGAGACTGATCCATGTATCAGTTCGTGACCCCTTGCTTCGTACCTTCTATGACAAGCAATCATTACTTGTATTTTTTTTATCATTCAGTCATCTCTGCTGTAAGGTGTGTTTACAACTCCAACTAATGAATTCTATTAGCAGGAGGAGAGAGCAGGATGGAATATGAAATCATCAGACATCAGGCTATATGGCACAGTTTATGTAAAAGTGGAAAGTTGAACATTTTATATCTGTTTATCTGAATAATTAATAAAAACACTTGATTTTTTAGGCAGATATAGCCTGGTTTGTTCACAGTGTACACAAAAAGTGTGTTGGAATGAAATGCCATTGAATTGGTACGAAATGGGAGTATCATTGTCAAGGAATCTGTGTTTGCCTATTGTACACTCCACCTCATGTGGCAGCAGGGGCGTCTCCAGAATTTCCTCAGACCAGATAGGAACCAATGAGGAAACTGGTGTGGGAAACAAAAACCAGAAGTCATATCAAGACAATGTTATCGTTTTATCCATATCTTTATTCTTTAGTGAAGTCGTGAGGAAAGAGAGGCAGAGAACCTTCAGTAAGAGGCTCAAATAAATAAATAAATAAATAAATAAATAAATAAATCTATTGTCTACCCGCTTATTCTTGCAGGGAGGAAGTCAGGGGGGAAACTGGTGCCAGCAGTCATTGGGTGAGGAACAGGACAGGGCAGCACAGAGACACACGGGGCAAACAGCCATGCAGATGCATTTAAAATACCAATTGACCTAAGAGTCACCTGCTTGGACACTAGAGAAATGCGGAGCACTCGTAAAGAACCCTCACATCCACACGAGAACTCCATCCACATAGGCGTCGATTTGAACCCAAAACCTTATTAATGCAAGTTCACAATGCCAACTATGCCACTGTGCAAACTCCAAATGTATAAATAGAAAAAAAAAATAAATGTTGCAATTCACAGAGGCTTGTTTTCTCTTAACATAGAGTCTATTTGAAACTGTCAGGCCTGGTTGGTGGAGGGGCTGAGAGCAGATTTACAGGAGTGACCGACCTCACACCACCCACTGTCACATCATTCTCCATTCTGTGCATGTAGTTTTACTTATTGATGCAAGACAACAATCTGTATGCTTCAGAGTTAGGCAAGCTTCTCAACCTTTTCCTATAAGGAAGAGCATGCACACAAAGTGCATTTCACATCAAGTCTGGGTAATAATCAATAAATAATAATAAATATATTGTGGAGACCATCTTTTTTCTCTGACCTATTAAATTGGGTGTCCAAATGTCAGGAAAGAAGCGCCAACAAATCTTACTTGTTACGATTCATATAAAATGTCACTCCAGGATAGACTGAGGAAGCAGATGTGGTTAAATTGGCAACACTGAACTGTAACCACAAACAATAAATATTTTACATACATGTCCGTTTTTAGTATACTGATTAGATTCACATTTTAAATTGAAACAACTTGCTTTTTAAAAATCTACCCTTTTAATCCTTTTACAGTGCAAGCTGGCACTTAACAAAAATAACAGATACAATTTTATGATTTCTATATTCTACACAAGAATATTGATTCATTATTATTATTATTATTACTTAACTTCAAATTTAACTGTAACAAAAATACCAAAATAAAAGCTCTGCTAATTCCTCTAAGGTTTTTGTCTTGGTTCGAAGTTAATAGTGGGCCCCCGACCCCGTACAAAATCTTTAAGAGACGCCCCTGTCCTGGTATGTTCTTAAATCTCCCGTCCTGTACATGTAGTTTCACGCCACACGACACACACACAAAACAAACTCTTTGCACTAAACTGGTAGCTCGTTTTTGATCTAATTTCATTCATAAAATAACGCACAAAAAAACCCCCAAAAAACCCCGCAACTGCTTCATGTTTGGGTTGTCACAGGTGATGAAGAGGCAAGACAACACATTTACCATTAGGATGATGGGGTATTCATTTTTTCATCTCTAGCAGGTCAGAGGGTCTGCCATCTACTGTGGTTTCACTCCCACATGTATTCATTACGCATGTACGGTGATCAAATGATATAATAATGAGAGGAGGTCTTAAATGCGCCTATGTAGCCTGAGGTGTGAGTGTGGGCTGATTATCCTGTTAAGATCATCAAATAAAGCTGCCGGAGAAATGAATGGCCGCAGAAAAGAAGAGGAGTGAGAGAGAGAGCCTGGAGAGCAGAAAGAGAGAGAGAGAGAGACGGAGGGCAGGGGCGGGGGGAAGTATGCGTGGGAGACATGCGGCAGATGCACAACCTCTCACCGAGGAAGGAGAAGAAAGGGGAGGGAGAAGTAAAGGATCTCATGGAGAAGCGAGCGCCCCCAGAGGCCAAGAGAAGCTAAACACCCACAACGCTGCTGATACTGAGTTCCCCTCAGACCACTGAACGGCACGTTGACGTTTTTTCAGGACTGTGGGTCGCCTTCTCTATTCAGTCTGGGAAATATGTTTGAAAAGTGACTTTGTCTTTTTAAGGCCTTAGCTTGAAATTGAGCACTATCAAAGAAGTCAGGCTTGGCTAACCTATTACGTCATCGTGGAAAATATGTTAGTGAGAATGTGTTGGTTCAAATGATCTTTTTTAGGCCGTCGCTTCAAATGTAGTCTTACGTAAAAGAGTCAGGCTTGGATAACACATTACACCAACCAACCTCAACAACTTTCTGATCACCGTAAGGCGTCAATAAACATCTTCTGTGGGTTTTGATTAAGTTGCTTTCCGACTAAAGTGCATCAAGTTATTTGTAATGAGACCAACATCTTAAATTTCTTATTTTCCTTTGCGTTTTTTTGTTGTTGTTGTTTTTAATTGCTGCAGCTTCTCTGTTGAACAGAGGTTGCCTTTTTGAATCTTTGAGAGTTTAGGTTTCGATAGGGGAAATGTGACGTCACCGTAAAATAAAAATGAAAACAAAGTGAAATTTGTTTGAAACTTCCCATCAGCGGGGAGGGGTGGAAAAAGCCCACCGGGTTCAATTCCCCTCCACTCCCACCGTTCCCCCTCCCTCTTCTCTCTGTCTCCTCCAGCTGCCTCTGCGGTGAGTGGGCGAAGGCTCCTGCCTCACTGAGCTCGTGGAAAGAAGCAGCGTCGCCACATGCCGGAACCTCGTAAGGCTTTTCACGGCTCTTTGTGTGAGCTGCAGGAGCACAGAAAAGGCGCGCTGTCTCGGAATGATTTGGTCAAAACGGCCTCCACCAGGGTTAGTCGAAAAGACATGGGAGGGAAAAAAGTTGAATTTACTTTTTTAGCCCCACTTAGTCTCCCCACCTCCCCCCAATCCTCATCCTAACCCCATCTGCACACACGCAGGGACATATAACTCCTCCTAACTATTCGCCAAATAATACATAAACAGAAACAGTTGCTTAGCTTTCAGATTTTTCAGTGAAAAGTTCGAGTTGATGTGCAAACGTTTTTTAATCGATTCATTTCAACTGGTGGTTTCTAGCATCAGGCCCAGATGTGTTGTGTTGATTTAATACGTCTAGTAAAAACCCCATTCCTGACGAGGAGTCACATTGAGCAAGATTAGAAATAATCCTTTATTGAATAGGAGGCTTTAAGGCGCAGCTGAAACATACGAGCGTCCAGTAATGTGGTAAAATCCTCCAAACACGCCTAATTTCCTGTTAAACAAGCTTAGACAATAATCTCTACTTGAGAAAGCTTTTCTTCGGAGTGAATTTGATAAATGTTCAATATTCCGAAAGGAGTCTGGCTTAAGTTTGAGCGCAGCCTCTTAATCCCGAGCCGGCTGCTGCTGCTGCTGCTGCTGCTGTCTCTGAGCCATGAGCCGTGTTCAAACAAGCTATAAAAATGAATTATTACCAAACGCATGCAGTGACTCGGCCCCTTTTTTTAGTTTTAGGAGTCGGGGAGTCCCGTATGAAAACGTAAGTGGGTGTTTTTTATTATTTGTGCACATTACGCGACAATTGCTCTCCTTAACGTCCGTCTCTTTCATGCCACCTCGGTGATTTATGAGCTCCTGAAGGCAAACATGGCTCCGGTTATTTGCCTGCAACTTGCACTCAGTGTTAACAGCTACGATCTCCGCAGGAAATTTTATTTAGATTTGTTTTTTCTTTAAAATAAATTAGTTTGGAAGTTAGAAAATGTAAATGTTGATCTTATAGTTCTCAAATTTATTTGCTTTTTTTTTCTTTACCTAAAAGTTTAGGCATTTTGAAATAAATAAATATGCCTGTCTTGCATTAAGGTTTAGTAGTTATTTTATTCTTCATTTTGTTTTATATGTTATCTGTATTCTAGGTTTTGTTTGGAAAATATTTAAGCAACTGCGTTTTACTATAAATGATTAGAGGGTGGAATTTATTTATTTATTCACTGATGATGAAAAACTTTTTTTTCTAAATTCTTTGTTTCATTCAAACAAGTGTCCCGTTGAGAAATGAATGCAAATCGATCATTTATATTCATTACCAACTTGTTGTTGATTTACACAGCCTCTTACTCTCGCTTCTGATTAAATGTTTCTTACAGGAAACCAGGAAACGAAAAAAAAAAAGTTCACTCTAGAAATGTTAAAAAGAAACGAGTCAAACACAAGCAGAAGGATTGTAGCAAGTTAGTTTGTATTCTAACAAAAATATCCAAGAAAACTATACAAAAATAAAAAACGACCCGGTTCCGTATTGACCTAACACTGTTAGATTACTTTCTCTCTCTCACACACACCCACACGCACCCACACACACACACACGCACACACACACACACTCACACTTTCCCTCTTAACACCCACACACTTGTAATTTCTATTCCAAGTGATCAAGTTGCTATGGTAATTAAGCTATAAGCAGAGCTATTTCAGTGAGTTAGTTCCGTCCTTACCTTGTATTAATCGTCAAGTTAAATATCAAGAGAATAAATGTGCCGCACATACAAACAATGTGAATTAATGCCTTCGTAGCCTGATTTCATACACACATTCTCTCTCTCTCCCTCTTTCTCACACACACACACACACACACACACACACACACACACACACAAACAAGGAAAAATTGAAGGATTTTCTTTGTTTCTGAGTTAATAGTTCAGATGCTGCAGGTCGATTGTGGTCAGCGACTCCGAGAAAAAATAGAACGTGTCCGCGGAGATGTCCACGGGGCTATCCAGAGACTCCGACAAGCTCGGCGAGGCTGTGTCCGAGAGCTGCAGGCAGGAATCCGAGGAGAAAGGCTGAAAGTCGTGCAAAGAAACATCCAGGGCTGAGGGGCTGTCGCCATTGTCCGGCCCAGATGCCGATCCGGGGCCCATTGTTGACATACAGCCCGGAACAGTGGGTGACGGGTTGGGAAAATGTTTCAGATTTTTGTCATAGCTTGCCGCCTCTCCATTATTGTGAAGCTGCTGCTGCTGCTGCGGCTGCTGCTGTGTGTTGTTCTGAAAGGAGCAGGTATCTCTCTCCAGGAGGGGCCCACTCTGCTCGTACAGCAGGCCGCTCCCCTCCTCGTCCTCCTCGCTGTGGATGCCGTCGTCGGCTCCTGGGCCCTTCGCGTCTCCCCCTCCGTGGTTCTCCTTGGTCTGAGTCTGGCGCTTGTGCTTCATGCGCCGGTTCTGGAACCACACCTTGACCTGTCTCTCGGTCAGATCCAGCAGGGCCGCGATCTCCACCCGCCTCGGCCGACACAGATACTTGTTGAAGTGGAACTCCTTCTCCAGCTCCAGCAGCTGCGTGTTGGTGTATGCGGTCCTCAGCCTGCGGGAGCCCCCTCCTCCAGCCGCTCCCTCCACGATCTCAGGCGAACCTGAAAAATAAACAGCAAGGAGATTCTTAAAAATGTTTTTTTTTTTAAAGTAGGATACAACAATTGTATAACCCCGCTGCCAATAAATGCGACGTTCTTGAGTTTTACATGAAGCAAAATGGCCGCTGGATCCGTTAACCTGCACATTTTACCCAAACATAATGCCTGTATTGACATAAACTCCTCATTTGATTCTTTTAGGGAATAAAATAGGTGCCTTCATGTGCGTAAAGCGCCCTAAAACACTGAGGTCCATCCTGGTGTGGGAGTCTAATGAATGCTCCAGCTGCCCTCCTCGGCAAAGGCACTCCATCACTCTTCATTACTGTCACACATCAAAACTCTGCCTCGCCGAGGGGAATAAATCATCTTACATCACCAAACTTTACCCAAACTTTCCCACCCCCCACACACTTCACACTCATATTCATCCACCAGAATAAAGCTATACTCAAGCATATGTTGTTTTGTTGGTTTTTTTTTTTTTATTCATCCGCATTTATTGTCTGTCCTAGTAGGGGCCCGGGTGGCTCCAAATGCAGCAACAGATAGTGAAGGCGTTGTCGGTTAGGATTCACCCACCTTTCGGGGAGAAGCACACGGGTCCGTTGGAGATGGTGGTGGCGGCGGCGGCAGCGGCGGTGGTGGAGTTCGGCACTTGATGGTTCCTCTTGGAGGCTTTCTTCTCCCGCATCCACGGGTACTCCGGGGGTAAGGAGGCGGTAGGCAGCGGGCTGCAGCCATCGGGGCTGTGTCTGGGCCGACCGTGCCGCGGATGGCTGCCCGGGTTCAGGCTGGGGATGGTCTGTTCGAAGGGAGGAGGAATCAGTGTCGGGCGTGAAAGCGTCGAGCTCTTGATTGATGAACTTTGAAATGAATCAGCGACAGGGGGGAAAGATGTCAGGCACTCAGCAAGCGACGGCTGACTATTGATAAAACCGCTCTCTCGCTCGAATTCGTAATTCATCTCCGCTCCCTGAGAGCCGAGGAAAGTTTGCGGCGCCGTATTTTTATAAACGTTGCGGCTCAGTGAGGACGATGAAGAAGAAGAAGAAGAAAAAAAGAAATATATATTTAAAAATAAATCCCCTGATGTGTTTTTTTTTTCTATTTCAGTGATTACGGCCGTATGGGGACCGAGCTACCATTAAACTATAGAATTCATGGAGACAAGGTTGAAATTGGACCGAATTGCCTGTCACATGATTACCTCTGCCCAATGACAATTTGGGGCTTAATCAAAAGAAGCCACTCTCTGCCTGATTGATCCAAAAGGGGGGGAAAAAAAAAAGAAAAGTCCTCGCTCAGCTGGGCCATGCACGACTGTTTTTATTTACATCTCTGTCCGCTCAGCTCGTCCTCGCCTCGCTCCTCCAGTCCAGTCCACTAAGCCACAAAATGTGTTTTTTAAGAAGCGCCTGACGCTCTCTATTACAGGGAAGGAGACCAGCTCAGGGTGCGCGGATTCGTGCACTCCTCTTTCTCGTATTGTTTGAGGATGTCAGTCGAGAACGCCCCCACCACACACACACACACACACACACACACACACACACACACACACACACACACACACACACACACACACACACACACACACACACACACACACACACACACACACGCATACATCACAAAGCACACACACAGAGACACAGACACATTTCACGCTAGTAGCTCTTCATATTTAAGCTCTGGGGGTGAAAAATAAACTTGAAAACTTAAGAGTTTTGCAATCAGAACCTACGTAAGTTGTTAAGCATTGATTAAAGCTGTAAAACATCAAAATCCACATGATTTGACAAAACTGACAAATATGGCCATTTATTATGAAAACATCTAAACTTCGTCAACTTTTTTTTCTTTCTTTCTTTCTTTCTTTCTTTTTTTTTTTTTTTTTTTTTTTTTTGCAATTGAGGAAAATCCCAAATTATTCCACTAAGTAAAGTTTCGTTGAATTGTAATTGAGCAAAGTGAGAATGTGGTTGATTTAAAGCGGTTCAGGTGAGGGGCAGAGCACGCTCACTGATAACAAGACGTTCACTTTTCTCAATCGGTCACCATTGTTTGATACAAAGACAGACCCTCTAACCCAAATTTAGTTCAAATGGTCAACTTTTTTCCCGGAGCAAAGCTTCGTTTATTAGACATCAGGTCGTTTTGTCTTCCGTCCAAACAAGTCGAAATACGAAAAGACCGCCCACTCAAAGGCGTCTGCTG
Source organism: Xiphophorus maculatus (assembly GCF_002775205.1). NCBI lineage: Eukaryota > Metazoa > Chordata > Actinopteri > Cyprinodontiformes > Poeciliidae > Xiphophorus > Xiphophorus maculatus. Next base: position 20,661,218 of record NC_036455.1, on the reverse strand, counting down.
AGCTCCGTTAACTTCTGATTATTTTCTTGGACGATGACCAAGTGGTGTTTAAAAAAAGGCGAACCTTTGTCGTACACTTGTGTTAACACGATCAACCCTTTACCACTAAACAGGAAAAATAAAAATACATATCTGCCTTCCATTTCTAGACAGTCCTATGCAAGGACACTTAGAATCAAAACTATATTGAAAACGTGGTTAAACGGCTAAAATAGAGAATGGGTCACCCTGTATCTAAACAACGTGGAAATGTGATGGAGAAGTGAAAGGTTCTGGGTTATAAATGGTCAAACTCGTGGACAAATACATAACAGATGCCATGGTTTACCATCTAAACAGCCTAAAATGCAGCTGAAAAGTCAGACGTTAAAAGACATCTGTTACGTTAAAAATGGTTTTGATTACCAATTATTATTATTATTATTATTATTATTATTATTATTTTTTGTTGAATAGACAAAGAAATTATCTCACGAATAAGACCATGTTCTGAAAAGTGAAAGAGGGACAGAGATGCTTAATGAAATGAGGTTGAAATGTGATTGGTGGTGATCAAATGGGCTAACCTGGCCTAAATTTCAAAAATATTTGTTTATAAAAAAAAAAAAATCTGAACGGAGCCGATACCTCAAAAATAACTTCGACTGTCGGCGTATTCCAGGCGCTAAACCAAAACAAGAATAGACAAGCCTCAAATAGACCTTTAAAAGACGTTTATACGGTTCTAGTGTTTGGAGCCATGTAACAGTAGCATTAAGGCACATTTTCGTTCATTCCACTAAAACGTCGAGCTCATAAACCCGCGACGAAACACAGAATCTCTTTTGATGACTCAAAGCAGCCACGATTACTGCATTCCTTTAAGAGCAGCGTCGGAAATAGTCTTGTTTTCATGTCAGGAGCGCAAAGCCACCAGGCTGCATAAAGCAAAGATTTATTGGACGGACATTGCCACACTTGCTTGGGGTGGGTGGGTGGGAGGGGAATGAGCTTCCCAATGTATTTCTATTATCCTTCCTACCTGAAATGGTCATGGAGCAAGCATAAACACTGTTACAATCGACCTTTTACAACGAAATCTATTTGCCAGCGTTATTATGCTGATGGGAATGCTATTGAGCTGCTCTCTTCCCTTATTTGTGCTCAGTTTCATATGGCTCTTCTAGAAGAATCTGTAAAAGCACCATTCAGGAGGTCCCCCCCCCCTTTTTTTATTCGTCTGGAAGTACATGGGGGTATTTTTCGTCCACAAAAATATATATCTGTATGTGGCTTATTGAGTAAGAAGAGGGGAAGTAGAGAAGGAGAAGAAGTGGAAGGCCTCTCTCTCAGTTTGTTGCTTATATACCAAACAAAGAGTCCTGGAAGCCTGTGCGCGATCAATCTTACTCGCCAAAAGGTCTGACAGCTCGGTGCCCTCACAACACATTTAAGGCTTCTAACTCTCCCCCGGATCAAATGCAGCCAGGAAGCGCCGAGAAACAGTGGTCACTCAGATTAGAACCGGTTTCTGCTCGCACTGGTAGTCTGTTTGTCGCTGGAGGGATTTTTTTTCTTTCTTTTTAAGAACAAGAAAAAAAAAAGGAATCTGGTCACACAAGATGCGACCATTTCCTCTCTAAGAGCCATCGGTGAGTATGTGGTAAAGCTGGTTTCCCCACCTGGCTTTTATGTTTAAATTCTATTTTTTTCTGTTTGTTTTGTTGTTGTTCTTGTTTTTTTTTCTTTTCCTAAGACTTGCAAGTCTGCGAATGGAGCAGTAGCGAGTTGCTAAGAGAAGAGACTGATGGCTATTTTGGAATTGCGCGCAGGCTTTGTGTGCACGGACAGGAGTGGGTGGCGGCATTTAGGGGAGCCCGTTGCGTCCCACACACTTATCTTTAGAGCAGGAGTGATTTAGGGCGCAGTTTCACACGAATGCAAAGAGAAAACACCGAGTGTGTGCTCAATTTTGAATTTAGACACAATTTATTTGTGTGCTACCTGCGTTTGGCGCATGTGGGTCAAATCGCTGTCCTGCTGCGTAACGCGTGTGCATGCGTGTTTCTGTTTTGGATACAGAAATACTCACAGCACTGGCCCTTTTTTCCCCCCTCGGTGACACACCATGCTTCAATTGTTCTAGGTTTCCCTGCTAACCATATGTCAGGGCTGGTGATGTTCGTGCCCTCTGATATCAATCACGCTAGGTTGAAAATGAGAGTCGGAAAAATAAACAGAAGAAAAAAATACATTAATGCGAGCAAATATTATGAGAACTAAACAAAATTCGTCAGAGGTTCGTTGCGGATAAGTATCTTGGCACAGATTTATTTCGATGGCCTTCTGCTTTCAACACCTTTGCTCCTGGCTTGCGTATTGTAATGTCATTAAAAACAAATAAGATAATTATTACAATCAATAAAAACAGCAAAAAAAAAAAAAAAAAAAAAAAAGGAATTATTTGTAATATTTTAGTTTGGCATTTAATTTTGAAGATAAAAATACCAACATAAAATATTTGCAGCCATCTATGTCTAGCACTTGTGGCCGGTTTTACGCATCAAAATCTGCACATTTCAGGGTCTGATTGAGCAAATAAGGTCCCTGATTATTGTACTTTAGAGTGCGTCCTCTGTGAGCGGCGTTTGACTGGCTTTGCACACAGGCGGGATTATTTTTAAACGATTTCTCATTTGGCTTGTTGTCTCCGCAGAACCCTCCACGAAGACCCGGGTGACATTTTTATTATTATGGATGTGCCCACGCAGATGAGAGAGGCGCGCTGGGAAAGAGAAGGGGGCCCACCTTCAAGGAAGAGAGAGTAAATAGATCAAATGTTTTTTTTTCTTTTTTTCTTTTAATCTGCGATTTGTTCTTTTTTTTTGTTTAAAAAAAAAGAGATTTAATGCGGAGCAGTTTGGACTCTTCTTTAAATTAGTTTTAGAAATTTCCGGTAGGACTTTAATTTGTGAAATGTACTTCTTGAATATAATATTTGTAGTTTAAAAAGAGCGTTATGTTTTATGCTGCTTTACCGATGATTCCATACCATCGCTGATAACCCCTTTTCATTTTCAGGTATATATTTTTGGGGTTAAATTAAGCAGCATTATGTGATCATGTAAATGTGAAACTGCTTGCAAAATTTAAAATTAAAACGGGTGGATCTGTTTTTTTTAATGTTGTTTTGTTCTGTTTGTTTTTTTTTCACATCAATGCTTTTATTTGTTTCTTCGAACTGGAGCACCGTGGAATGTTTGACATCGAGAAGAAGAAAAAAAAAATGATGATGTGTTTTGCTTTTTATTCAATAAAGAAACTGCAAACGTGTGTCCTTCTTTCCACCCTTATTGCATGACTGATTGGTTTCTTTTTTCATTCGCTGACAAAACAGAAACACCTCCTCGAATAATAATAATAATACTAAGAAAGAAACAAATTGGAAAACCTGCAATCTAAGTGACATGGCTGCATATATGGGCCGAACATGGCGCTAGTTTCTCCACCAACCTTCTCCCCTTGCAGACAGAGATGGAGGAGCGTCAAATAATACTATTGGAGTCTGAATAAATAACATTTAAAAAGACCAATGGAACAAAACAGAAGCAAAAGGGGAGGCTGTGCAAGTTCATGACCCTTTGTTTTAAATGTAATCTCCTCACATTCCCAGCTCCTGGCTCTTAATGTTCGTTTTGTACACAAGTGCAACAGAATGCAAAAAAAAAAAAACAAAAAAAAAAAACATCATTCTTCAATTGCGGATAAATAAAGACGGACAGTTTCACATTGAAAATGAATAACATGTGTTCATAATACCCTGTTTGAGATTTTTAAAAAGACGTTTCAAAAAAAGGAAAAGATTAAATAAGCCTATGGATATGCTATGCCCTTCTTCCCTCCCTCCGTTCGGCTCTATAGACACTCTATGGTACATAAATGTCTTGGTGAGACAATGACACAAGCAAATAGAGGAAAATTCAAGCAAGTCGTGATTATTTGTCCTACGCTACTTCACACATGAAACTATAGAGAACACAAACAAACAATAAAAAGGCAAAAGGAGAAGGCGGGAGCCATGAGGAGGCGCAGAAACAAAGCAGGGGGATATGTCTGGAGCTTGGACGAGACAATGGGGCGGAGTGATCCAGGCTTGCGCCGCATGCTACAGATGCGTCAGTTTGGGCGCTTCCTGGATTCTTCCCTGAGAGTAGTGCGGCGTTAGGTCTGTGTACGTCGGCGTCGCATCACACACGCCGTGATGCTGACCGCCGCTGTTGCCCATCGTAATCGCCCCGTTGTACTCCATGCTCGCGGACGGAGGAGGCGGGTGAGGGAGGTGGGTGAGACCGAAAACTGAGGCCCCGGAGCTGGGCACAGAGTCGATGTAGCCTCCGCCGACGTAGACGGGGCTGCTCTGCATGTGAGTGCCATAGTTGCCGTTGCCGTGCAGTGGGTGGTGCGCGTCATACTCGGGCGTGGCCGAGTCCGTCCCAGGGTACCTCTTCTGGGAGGGGGGGCAGCTGTTGAGGGAGTTGCTCAGAGAAGGGGGATATGACGTAGCCATACCGTACGCATTTTGATGAGTTTTATTGTAAGAGGTTGGAGACTGGGACTCGTACGGTACACTGTTAACGAGAGAATGCATAGAGTTGAGGTATCCGCTCCCTCCACCGCCGCCCCCACCGGACGGTGGGCCTACTGGGCTCCGGGGAGATTGTCCGCCAGGAGACGGCATCATCCCGACGCCCTTCTGATCCTTTTTGTACTTCATCCGTCGGTTTTGGAACCAGATTTTGATCTGTCTCTCCGTGAGGTTAAGCAGGTTGGCCATCTCCACCCTCCTGGGCCTGCACAGGTACCGGTTGAAGTGGAACTCCTTCTCCAGCTCCACGAGCTGCGCGCTGGTGTAAGCCGTCCGGGCCCTCTTTGATGCTGCTGACCCCGGGGGACTCTTGTCTCCTGGGCAACTCTCCACTGTCAGGGAGAAGGAGAAGGAGGGCGTCAATCAGTGACCCATTATAGGCACACGGAGAGAAACACAGACGCAAGACACAGGAGAGTGAGAGTGGGAGCAGAACTGGGTGACAACACGTACACTGATAGTGAAACCCTACAATCAGGAGGGGGTGGTGGTGGTGATAGAGCTCTCTACTAGATAAATATGCCCATTAAAGTACAGTTTTTCATCTCCTAAGATCTGCAGCCAATGTGGAGCAAACATCTCAACATTTTGATAAATTCACCCCCAACGCAGGGGTTATCATCAGGGGACCGTGAGACAATTAACAATCAATGTGCCTACATGTGCGAGCACTAACCAGAAATGCAATTGTAGAAAACTGGGTCACTATCTGATGTGTAACCCTGGTTTCCTATACAAAAACATTTTGACCCTCATCCTGCCCCGAAAGTCACACCGCATAACAGGCGCATAATGCAAGCACAAGCATTTATAGATTCTTCAGGGTTTATAAAACTGCTCATCTTGCCCTCGCTGATAAGCTTTAAGAGGCTGGCACTTGCCTGCAGAATCCTAAGGTCATATCCACTTGCGGTGGCAGCCGGCCAACACTTAATAAATTTCACTACCTGTCTCCTAAACCTGAGGTAGGAGGAATGCAACATGACATAACCCGAGGCGTAATGATATTGCACAGATGAAAGAGAAGTCTGCACACAGGAGAAGAAGAAGAAATGGCTCTTAGCTTAGGCTCAGCCAATATGTGCATGCAGGCCCCATTAGGATCTGGCTTAGTTTGGGTGGGTTCTAAATGGTCTCCCGCTCCGAAAAAAGAAAAAAAAAACTTTTTATATTAGATCCACATGGTTTGAATCCAAAATAAAAACAAGTACAAAACAATTTAGACATTATATCTTAGCTGGTTCTAAAACAGATGTGGTGCAAATCGGTACAAACTGAGCAGCACATGATCCACGGATCACAGAGTTTTTCCTCTGTCAAAGTTATATAAGCAGTAAGTATGAGGTCAGTATCCCAACTAAAAACAATTAATTATGGAGCCCATATTTCAGCCCGTTTTCTACCCGTATGAGCCCATATGTAAATGTTGACTGTGGAATGGAAGACAAAATGCTGATCAGTGATAAATATTTATGAATTAATTTCTAATATGCTATGTTTAATAATGTTAAAGATTTTTATAAAGAATAGTGCTGTAAAAACAATGGAAGCAGGGCCGGCATTAGGAGGAAGTGGGGCCCCGGGCTAGAGATGGTGTTGGTGCCCTAACCACACAGATTCCTTTGACACAACGTACAATAAAGTGATTCAAGGCACTTGTTAACTTCAAGGTTCTTAGTTTTTTTCTGGAACTATGTAATGATTTGTTTTGTATTCTTTCTAAAATGTTTCATATAGACAGTATTCTTCCTAGTAATTTCTTCCTCCATCTGCACATAAATATTTACCCTAAATGTGATAGCAACAGTGAATGCCTAGCATGTGGCAGAGTAAAATGCAGTTACCAAAAAACAACAGAAACAAGAAGGCAGGTTTGGAATATGCCCTCAAGGCTTGGTGTTGTTGAGCCTGAGGTACTTGTGGTTGACGGTTGGGGTGTGTGCTCCTGTTGTACTTGGGAATGGGCACTTTGGAGTTCTAATAAGTATATTAAACAAACCCTGAGAAAAGCCCTGACGTTACTGTTTTGACTGGAACACTTAGGGATTTATTATCCAATATGTTTTTTTTGTTTTTGTTTTTGTGCAAAGAAAATATAGCAAAGTTGCTCAAGTATTTTTTTAGCACTTTTTACGGTAACTCATATAGTGCACATAGCACTGTCCAACTTCCAGCTTGTGAGAATCTTCCTTTTATTTTCTGTGCATACAAATACATTGCTGTTGCTTGTGTTGCTAATACTAATACGCATTGACATGTTAAAAATAATCCCAATGAATATTAAATTTACATCTGGAACATGCACAACTCTTGGCAACTTTCCCAGAAGCAACTTTTGAGACTAATCAAAAAGTCCCATAAAGTTTGTGCTTGGGCCATGACATCATCATTTTCAACAGATATTCAAGAAATTAAATCGTTACTTAAATATTAGTTCATGCAGTTTCTCTAGTACTTTAAAATACAATATCTACAAAATATAAATTTCTTTAAAAAAATATGGAGCGATAAACACATTGAAATCCCAAGATAAGTCTGGCCCACCTGGCAAGGATTAGACATTTGAATCGAGGGCGTAATATGTGTGTAATAGATGACCTCTTTGTCTTGTTACACATACTTTTTAAACTCACTTTGAAGCCACAATTACTTTTGGATTTTTAGGTGCTTTTCAGGCAAAATTTGTATAACTGAAAATATAATTTCACTCAATGAAAAGAAAACATTTGCAAGCGTTTGAGACCTCAGATCATATCTTCGTTGTTCTTAGAAAATGTGTATTAATGCCATATCCAGACCTGTCGAACTGACTGTGAAACCATAACGCTGGAATTTCAACCATTTCTATAGATTGTCAGACAAGCTGTACACCTGAATGCTTAGTTTGGTTCATTACCACTTTTGAATACCACTCAGATCGCTGTAGTTGTGTTGCTTTTGCCTAAAATGTTCTGAAAGGACAACTTTCTCGATGTAGAATTTTCAAACTCACAGTGGAGCCACATAGGTTTTTGAGTTACAGCTGTTTCTGAAGACCATTGCTAACTTAATATTTACACCAGAATTTTCAGGTTGCCTCAATGCGTATTGTATTGTCAACATATTGTGACAATACATCCATACATCCATAAAAAAGCAACTCCTTAGTTGCAACTCCTTAGTTGCTTTTTTAGGTTGTGTGCAAAATGTTTAAATTCATACTGAAAGCATGTAAGCGTGTAGCCCATCTCTTACAAAATCAGTGGAAATTTGTTTTAAGATTTATGTCAAATTCTTCTAAAATTTATTAGAAAAAAATATATGAAAGTGCGATGTTGGTCTGCACTTTATTAACTGACATGAACATCTAATTGATTTCTTCCACAGCTCATCATTTGTTAAATTCAGAAGGAAAAATGACTTTTCTAGTTCTTATGATTTAAATTAGCCAAAGAGAGATTTAAGCAAAGAGACTTGAGATGCATAAACAGGTTATATGAACATAAGGCGATGCCTCAAGTGAATCACTGTGTTCTGTTTGCTCAATGCTGTCTAAAATGCATCAAATGTGTTTGAAATGTAGTAAATTACCAAGTTTCCATAGACAAATAAGCTCAGATATGACTTTGTTTTTAACTAAACCTGAGTGACCACATTCTTAGTCTCCATAGATGTCATCAGGATCGGCGCTCTGTCCATGGAAGAGCTTTATTAATTAAGCCTGAAAATCAAACCTCTAACTATAATTGTTTCATTTTGTGAAAAAAAAAATAAAATAATCGCAAACATGTTTATAATACCAGCCACAATATGTACAGCGGGTCATGGGAAGATGAGCATCTTTAACGTTTTAGGTTGGCTCTGAGTAAATACCCCACCCCTCCTCTGGCCTGCTCCTTTACCCCCCAAAACACTGACCCACTGAGTTTCCCCTCTAATCAAAACAGCAGGACAAACTGAAACAACTGTTGTGTGTGTTTGTTTGCTGTCTCTCCGGGAACATTATGTGATCAGCGGAGATGTGTGTTTACAGTAGGGACAGGTCAGCTGGAGGGCATGGGGACAACAAAAGGAGGGATCTGCTGCTTTTCCCTCCACCTTCCGCTGCCTGCATATATGCTGGATGATGGTGGAATATTAACACCATCAATAAAAAGTGGGCCCAATCTTCGCAGGTTGTGGCTTCATCAAATGATTTGTTACAACAAATGGTTCACCTAAAATGCCACAGCTCAGACAATTACACAACATGACCTTCCCAGGAAGCAAACTAATGCTCTGTTGCGGTTTGCCCACCTCCCTACCTGCCCACCCCTCTCTACCACTATTGAAGGTAACGATCAGGGTTTGTGTGTCCGGCAGCTTGTACCTGAACTGGAGCTACTGGCGGGTTTCTGCTTGGTGTTCTGACGGGACTCCTTCATCCAGGGGAAGATCTGTTTGCTGCGGGTACCGGAGGTCGGGGAGCCGCTCTTGGCTGCGCCCGTCTGGCCGGAGCCATTGCTCGCATCTTGGCCGACTCCGCCGGGGGACAGCGAAGGGGGAGGCGGTGGGCCTGACACCGGCACCGGCGCTTGATGATTGCTTTCGGGGAGAATCTTGGCCTGCGCCGCCTGAATGGCCCTGTCGCAGCCCTCCGCCACCATCTCCCCTGGCTTCTGCAGAGCAACAGAGCCGCCGCCGGGAGACTGCAGGGAGCAGGCGGGTCGATGGTACTCGCTTTCCACATGAGAGGCCCTGGGATATTGGACCTGATTGGCATCATAACCGAAGCCATTTGCGCTTTGATACGGGTAGCCACTGTAAATTGCGGAGCTGTCGTAGTAGGTCGCCTTTTGCATCTCGCCGTTTCCCAATATTTATTTCAGAAACTGACAGGGTCTTGACACCCTCGTAGAATAACATTGGCACCCCGTGGTCACGTGACGCCTCTCCGCCAATGGCCTCCTCGGGTGAACCTAGGGTTACAAGAAGCACTGTGAGGAGGAGAAATGGTGGCGATCCATCTTACTTTTCAATACAGACCTGACACTGGAGACTGTGGAGGCAAGATAGGGCCAACAGTTCTGTGGACTATTACCGTTTACCTTATGGCTTACACAAAGGCGCACACTAACCTTGCATTACCATCTGTGCCAAACAGCATAACACGTTTTCCAAAGCATTCAAATCATTTTTAAAAAGCCTAACAAGAATCAGGATGACAGTTTAAAACTCTGAGCCGAGAGGGATAAAGGGAATATAGTTACAGTAGAGTTTATGGGGGAAAGTGCCTGCTGTGGAAGCGGCTTGTTAGCGGGCTGCCACACAGGAAAATAATGTTTCTGTTACAATATTATTCTACCAGCCGGGCTGTCAACAGCATATCTAATTTCCTGTGTAAGCAGGTAAAAGACGTTCACTTTTTTTTTTCCTTTTTTATAAAATTCTTTTTCCCAGCTAGAAAAATAATCCTTCTGGAACAGTCAGAAAAAAATCGGAAATATATATATTTTTTCTCTCTTTATATATATTTTTTTATTGCTTATTGCAAGATAAATGAAAAAGGAGGCCCGAGGAAAACCTGAAAAACCAGACGGGCATCTCTGCGCTCCTATGACCACGGTGGGAACTTTTTTTTTTTTTTTTTCCTCGCAGGGTCCATAATAATTTCCTGCCGGCTCCGTAGTTTTGATATATGAGTGGCTGGGAGCGCCGGGCCCCGTAAAAAGGAGAAACCCGGTTGTACAGCGGAGAAGAAACCCAGGGAGGACACAACTACAGCCTGCTGCTGTAGCAGCGGATCCAGTAATAACACAGGAATAACAATAACAGACTGTTTATTCATAATAGAGCTATACGTTTTCCGGTGGTATTGTTTTATAGCTTAGATAATAATAATAATAATAATAATAATAATAATAATAATAATAATAATAATAATAATAATAATAATAATAATAATAATAATAATAATGTTAAAATAGATTTGCCTCTGTTTTGTCTGTTTCATACATTGACACGCTTCCGTCTCCTTTAGGGATTTTTTTTTTTACATCTAAATATCAGATTTTAATGTAAGCAACACAGTTTTACCCATAAAGATTCAGTTATATTTTATTCTATTTATTTGTTTATAAATTATAGTAAATCTGTAACTTTCAATATCACGACAGGGTTCCAATAAACTACTCATTTTCTTCATTATTTTATTTATTTAAAAAAAAAATCTAAAGCAGTCCTTAGTCTGGGATTGTTGAAACATGAGCAAAGATTAAAAAATAAATAAAATAAAAGCAGGACCCATGCAGCCTTGCATACCAAAAGACAAATAAGTCCAAAATGAGACCCCACGTCATGCTTTCAACGCCTAACTGCGGATTGAGAGACGCTCTCTAATGACCGGTAAAAGGTACAAGGAGGCTTCTCCTCTCTGGATCTCCCTGCGAACCATTGCGACAGTCATAAATGGCAGAGAAAAGAGAGACAAAAGGCAGACTTGAGCTGTGCTGCTGCAGGAAAAAATCCGTCCGCCTGACTCTGTGTGTGCGTGTGAACTCTTCCTGAACCGAGATCTTAAGTCGTACGGTGATAAATCACCGCCGCGACACACAAACTCCACCATTTACAACCGAAAGGGGAGCCTATTCCTGGCCCCTGCTTACCTTGTCCTCTCACGATGAATGCAGAGCGCCGGGCAATATTTTCTCATTCAGCGACGAAATCGATCAAAGGCAGTAATCCAGAGGAAGAGGGGGCAGACAAAAAAAAAAAAAAAAGTTTTAAAGGCAGCGGGGCTGACTGGGTTGAAGGAGCAGCGGCAGACTGCGCCCTGCCATGCAGGCAGGCATTAGCAGGCACAACACACAGGAGGAAAAAAAAAAAAAAGGGAAGAGCCAAGAGAAGCAAGAGAAGACCCCCTTTCCTTTTCTCTCCTTACTCGCCGAGATTGCGAAAGCAGGCGTGAGCAGTCGGGTCAGCACGATAAGAAGAGTTATCTGCTCCCATGCTTGCAGGGTAATGGACAGGGCTTCATGGCAATATTAACGTCAGCCAAGGCTATGCTTGACTATGAGATCCTTCAGCAGTTACCATGCAGACACCAGTGAACTGCCCCGAACCGGAGCGTCACCGTAGACAAGAAAAATTATGCAAATGAAGCAAGCGCCTTGGAAAGCCAGTCCAAATCAAGTAGTTGCCTCTCCTCCTCCTCCCCCAACATCCCAAATGAGGTAGTCCGGCTAGAAAATAACAACGTTAATAATGCCTCGTTACTAACGCGCCGTCCCAAAAGGTGTTTTAGGTCATTTTCTTATCGTTTACACCGCGTCCTAGATAGGAGTTATGAACACAAGGAGATTTTTCGGAACAACAATGGGAAACTGAGAGCCGCATTACCATTTCCATGGGAGATAAAAGCGCTCCTATAGGCGGCTTAATCATTAACCTACTTTTTCTTCTTCTCTTTTTTTTTTCCTTCTCTCTCAGAATTTGCTGTTTTGGCGCAAGGACGTACAGTTCGTTTTCATTTCAACGTGAACCCGCTAACTATGAAGGAAAGCTGCAGGGCAGTTCTGATCAAAGCTCCTAAATATTAAAGGGAGAAGAAAGAAAGAAAAAAAAACCCACACAGCAGCTCGAGCACTGGGATGAAAAATGGGCAGAGGTTTCAACACCAAAAAGGCCAAAGCGGGAGGACACGCAGCGTGGAGCAGAGGAGAAGAAGGGAGCCGGGGAATCCCTCTGCATGGTAATGTTTGCGGCCAGAATGAAAGACTTGATAGAATTAGATTTATGACTCCCCTCTCAGCTGTAAACACGGCCAGCAGCTAAAGCTTGTCCGCTGGTTTTCAGGCTGTGGGACAGAAGCATTTCGGTGACACAATTAGAAAGGTGGAGAGAGAGAGCGCGCAAGCTAGGACGGCGTGGGAGTCTTGAGTGGGCGACAAAAAAAAAAAAAAAAAGAAATCACACATTAGGATTTTTTTTAAGCTAACTTCGCCTTTTTCTTTCACAAAGCAACTGCTGCCACTTTGTGTAATTATTTACTTCTTTGTTCTACGCTAAAACGCTGATTTGGTCCTTTTCCTTTCTTTTCTTTCTTTTTTCTTTATTTGGCCCGAGGAGAGGGCTAAGAGGTCGAGCGTCATAAGAGCAAAAAGCTACATGGGAAAGGTCGAAAAGGAAAAAAAAAAAGAAAACCCGTAAAATTTTAATAAAATAAAACGTAAAAACCTGTTTGCAGCAGGCTGTAGTGGCTCCAAGCAGATGGCTTTCGCAGAAAGTAGGTTTTTTGGTTGTTTTTCTTTTTTTTCTTTAAGCGAGTAAGGCAGCGCTCCAAGAGCCGCGATTCCCCTCCGTCACTTTTATGGTGACAAATTACACCACAAAGACAAGTGGAAGAGAAGGAAATATTGCTCTCGCGTTGGTCATATTGCTGCTACACGGAAATATACAACAAGCCATACATAGACGGCTTCTGCTTCTGCTTCTGCTTCTGCTTCTGCTTCTCCGGCCTTGTGAGCGCACTGGGAAGCGAGCGCGCGTGTATGTGTGTGTGGTGATTATTAGAAATTGAATAAGGATATCACCATCAAGCATTCATAACATAAATCAATAAAGATGTATGGACTTACCGAAGGCAGCTCAGGGTGTTTCCGAGACCGGGCCTGAAGTTACTCGGCCGGATTTCTGCAACGAGAAAAGGATTTCCCCCTTTTTCTTTAGCAACTTAAAGCACAATTTAACATTTTCTTCAACGGGCTTATGTGAGCTTTATTTTGTTCTCTTTTTTTTTTTTTAAAGACTAATTCAGAAATGTTCTCTCATTTAAAATACATTCATGTGGATTTTGATGTCATTTATTTGTATTCAAAGCAGAGACGTAAATGAAATCAGCTAAGAAAGATTTATGTTTTATCATTCGTTTAGGTTTGGGCGCATAATTCAACATAAGCCTTAAGTTAGAACAGCGAAATGGGTAGGATTTTTTGTTTGTTTGTTTATTAGTCGGGAGCAAAATCCAAACTTCTTTGTTAAAGTAGGTTAACTTCGGATTTAATATTAGAAATTCCATAAAATGTAAAAAAAAAAAAAAAAAAAAAAAGAGGTTTAAATTTAAAGAGGAACTGATGGATCTCAAATTAGGCCCACTATCTTAGGTTGGGGGGAAAAACGATTTAACATATGCTAGATGAATATTATTATAACAGTACGCAAAAAATAAAGATTTTATTTTTGAGTAACTATTAGAAAAGGTTGCAACAACCAGAAGCCTATAATTCTCATGAAATATACAGACATGAACTCCTTCTGATAACGGCCATATGAAAGCCCAAGCCATGAAACTCTTCTTCATAAAACTCAGATAAATTCTGCACATAGCTGCGAAAACACATGTAGTATAATAATAATAATAATAATAATAATAATAATAATAATAATAATAATTGTCCTGTATGCAAATAAAGTGTTTTGTTGCATCTCCTCTCGCAAACGGATCGAACAGTCATTAGCTGGCGCTCACCACCTTCCCAAAGTCCCCGCGCCCATAAATCAAAGCCGGAGCGCCGTGACCTCAGCGCGGCCGCGGCGGTCCTCGATGGCACTCCGTCTTGCATTATATCCTCATTTCCCCACGGCGGAGCGACACAACAACTACCCCAACTGCTCGCCACCAGCTACTTCATTTTTTTTTTTAATCTTCTTCGTCTTTCCTCTCTCTCTCTCTCTCTCTTCCTTTTTTTTATGGAGATCGTCTTGATGCATCGTTTACGCACGGGCGCGGTACATAAACCAGCTTAAAGAGATGGGGCTGTTAAAGTTTTATGGGACAGGTTGACACCCTGAACCGCCGGAGCGCTCTTCTGTCTGGGTGTTTGCTGGAAGTCGGGATAAATGGGGGCTTTATTTACTCACACTGGCCTATTTGTCCAACAAAAAAAAGAGGCTTCTTCTGTCATTTATTGTGCTATAACGGTGTAATTATTCCACTCGAACTAATTGCGCATTTTGGATATTATACAGAACGCATAAAATAGATTATTTGGACAAACAAAATATGACATTTATTTAGGTTAACTTATGTTATGCATATTGCCAGCTTCTTAAAATTTCTTGCGCTGCAAAACAAAACAAAACAAAACAAAAAAAAAAAAACAAGGACCCACCCCCCCACCCCCTTCACTGACTGACCTCTGTCTGGCGTAGCAATAACTCACGACAGTAATGAACAATCGGCGGAAATACCTCAAAATAAAATCCATCCTCCCAAAGCTCGGGCTCTGACTCCGTCCGCGTGGAAAAAAAACGCATATCCGTCCGTGACAACAGAATACATCCACAAAAGCCAGGAATCCTTTTCCTCTTCTCGTTTGTTCAAATCGGCTTTTTTTTTTCTTTCTGGATATTCAAAAAAAAAAAAAAAAAAAAAAGAAAGAAAAAAAACCCCCTACAAAGCCAGGACTCCCCTCCCGAAAAGTGGGGGTAACCAGCATATAATCTGCATCATATGGCCAGACCGGGGCTCCGGTTTTCTTCCCAGTGCCATAACACCGCGCGGTATTATGCGCTCTGCTCACGTGACGCAACGTCAACTTAAATCCCCTTTTATTTGAGCCCGTGAATCATTAATGGAGGCAGTCATTGCCCCTGAGGAGAAACGGATCGGGCTTGTTGAGAGGGGGTGGGGGGAGAAAGAAGAAGAAGACGAAGAAGAAGAAGAGGAAGGAAAAAAAAGAGGGGCTGTGTGATAGTGCAATGTATCTGGCTGAGGAGCAAGCCTCTCACTGAGAAGCAGCTTTTCCACGTGTCGCCCCATTCAGAGGGGAGAAAGGGGCTTTTCTGACACTTTTAGAGCGCCATATATTTCGTGCCTGTTTAGCGGCCGAAAGAGCGGCAGAGATTCGAGCACATTTGCACGGCGGAAAGCTGTCCGAGCGCAACGAAACAAAACGCGCTTTTAGCTTCCTCTTCATTCCGCCTCGCTTTGCATGGGTGTATTCCACAGCGCTCAACTCAACACCGCCCCCCCTGTTCTCATCGCGACACTTGTACATTAGTATATACCACTTTGTCAGCCTCTGAGCCCCCCTCAATCAGCGCGGCGCGCACGCTGCAGGGGTAAATAGAAACCAAACGTTGCCACATTTACCTGTCAGACGCGGAGAGGCTGTGCGTCCCGGTGGTCGTGAGGGGCGCCTGTCAGTCAGCGGTGGGCGGGAAGGAAAGGTGAGGGGACCAAAGAGAGGCTGCTCGACCCTGCTGGTCAGTACATGGATCCCCATTAAAACTAACATGGATCAACTCACTCAAGTTTGTGCGTAAAATAGTTCTGGAGATAAATAAATAAATCAAAGAATGTTATTTTTTTTTTGAAAGAGCGAGGTTCACGCACACAAAGCATATGTGGCCAAAAGATCGTAGCCCGGAAGAGACTCTCTCCCCTCGGCACCGTTTGGCGCTTGTTTTCCGTCAACACCGAGCAGCGGGCGTGGAAAAATCCCCACCACACCTATTAATCACTCGAGTCGGACAGAGGCTCCGTCCCCACTCCCGCATTGTGGCTTTTGTCCTCTCCGACTCCAACTCTAATGGCAAACTTTTAAAGTGAAGAGCAGAATCGGAGGCGATTTCTTCACTTTTAGTCAAAAACTCTATTCACAACGAACGTGGACGCTTGTTTGCGAGAGCGACAAAAGTCTCACTACGTGATTTAGGACAAAATTTTCATGTGTGTCTTTTCTTGCAGACCCAGACTGATGTGAAGGCTTGTGAAACTGAACGGCCGTGTCCTGCAGGATAATCCCACCCTACCTGTCGCCACCGCACCTGAACTTTCCCCTGACCCGTGCAGAGTTGAGTGGCAAATCAGACATGCAAGCATCGACTTTGGTAGCATTTAAAACTCCCCTTTAATTCCTTAATTCAACAACATTCTAGCTCCTTGCCATTTCCTAAAACTCTTTAATTGATCACGATTTAAAAAAAAAAAAAAAAAAAAATCAAAATAACACAAATGTTTCCAGATGTATTCCCTACAAATCAAGCCTCCTTATCTCTGTCAGCACGGAGAGGAGCTGCAGGCGCAGAGAGCCCCTGGATGTCGGCCAGACGACTGGCCATATCTTCCCACAATGTTGACACTCGGAGCTCTTAACAGCCAGGCTTGGGTTACCGAGCCTCTCAGCCGAAGATAACTGCTGCAGCGAGGTTTACATCGGCCAACATCAAGACTAATGCGAAATTCAACGCCTCGAGCTGAGTGGAGCCATCTCTAATTAACCCCAGACAAACACTGCAACCAACGAAGACAGAAGAAGTGTTTGCTTGGATGTGGTTGAAATAAAGCAAGTTGGATTTTCTTGTAAGACGTGGCTCTTTATTATCCCAGGAAATTTGTTAGTGACCGTTTTTGAGCAGAAACCCTCAGATGTAAGTTATAATAATAATAATAATAATAATAATAATAATAATAATAATAATAATAATAATAATAATAATAATAATAACAATAGACTCAGTTTAGTTGTTATTTTTGCAGTTCCCTTGCAATTTCCTAATTGCATTGTTAAACACCATCAGAGTCAGAGGAGAAGAAGATGAGATGATTAGAGCCAAAATCGTTTTGTTTCTGTTTTTTTTAATGATGAAAACAACATAGAAACTGTGGCACGAGGTTTAGGTTTATGCTCAGTTAAAGGCAAAAAATATATGTGTTTTTAATTTCCTATGTCACCATAGTGTGACATAGGAAAAAAACATATTTTCACAGTTTGTATTCATCCAAACTGTGAAATGGATAAATAGATACATGCATGAATGAATAACAACAAAACGTTACGTAGCAAGAATGTTTTCCAGCACTATCATCTTTTCAGATCAATATTCCTTCGCGATTTGCATGTATGCAAACAGTGGATACATGGATGCATGTTTGTCAGCATTCACCACAACAAACATAAACTATGAGTAATAATAATAATAATAATAATAATAATAATAATAATAATAATAATAATAATAATAATAATAATAATAATAATAATAATAATAATAATAGTGTAATATTACAAAACGTAAACATTTTATTGAGTATTATATAAGAACTTTGAGCAACAGTCAGAATTAAATTAAATCCCCCCCTGGATCTATTTGATCACCTCAACAACTTACTTAGAATGTAGATTTGTTGATAGGCTGAACATGCAAGCGTTTGAAAATTTGCCACGTTTTAACCTACATTGGCATACTAACACATAACTGCAATAAAAATCCCAGAACGATCTACAACTTTGGGACATTTTACGCATTCTCCTCGTGTCCCTAAAAAAATTGCTAGAATATAACTACACCGATTCTACTTACAAGTCATGATGGTTCCTCCTCCTTAGGTTCTGTCAAAGGAGAAGAGATCTGACTCGCACCTTGCAGAGCATCACTTCAAATGAAATTAAGTCAGATTTTCAGATCTATTTCTGACCCCCCGGGGCATCCATTATTCAGCAAGTCACGTGAACAAGAGCAGATTAAAATTTCAGCACTCTGAAAGTGACCTCTATTCGAGAATCAAAGACTTGAAATGCGTAATTGAACTATATATTTGGACGTGTGCGTAAAGTACGTGCCAATCAGGCTGAGCGTCATCCTGCAAGCCCACAGTCTAGGAGAGAATTTATGTAGCAAAAAGTATTAATATTTTCCAGATTTGTTTTCTATCTCTCTTTCGCTCTCTCTCAATAAATGTGGTTAGGAAAAGAATAAGCAGTTTGTTTGTGTCCGTTGTACGTTTACATTAAACGGCAATTTACAATTTGTGCTCTGTAAACCCATAACCAATGAACGTGCCGACGTATTTATGGGCTTTAAACCAACACATGCCAACACATACTCAAATTTATGCACTGCAACATGCAAAACCTCAGCATGTTACTGCTCATGTGCGCCCTCTCCTCCGGGCCCTGCCAGCGCTCCCTCTGTGACAATCTGCACATGCACAAGCGCTGTCTCTTGGAATAATTTTGGGAAAATTCATGGCTCAGTTTCACACTTAAACACGGTTATTGTTTGGCACGCCGTCTTTGGATAAATCTCAAATGGGCTGACGGAGGTCTCAGCGCTGATGTATGGTCTGAACATTGTGTGTGTCGAAAGGTCAGGGGTCAGAAGAAGTGCTCGGAGCCTGTGATTGGCCAGTGGCTGCCGCTGTCCCCTGGCTGAACTCTCTATTGTTTGGACGGGGCAGGTAGTGACCACCACTCACACTCTTGGTGTTGTAACTTTGGCTGGAGTTATCATTGGAGTGGCAAAATTGGAACAATTATGTGTGGCAGGATATGCGTAACTGTTCAGGTTTGGTGTTTCACCAAACATTGTATGTCCAGGATATCTTTTCTAGTCTGTGTTTTTTTAGCCTTGGAAAATGCTTTGCCCCATATTTAGCCAAAAATAAAAACGTTCAAAATAATGCATGGATAGCTTTCTTGAACTATCACGACCACATTTAGAGCTCACTTAAACATCTATAAACACATTTACTATCGCGTTTCAGGTTTAACTTTTCAACATCAACTTGTTCTGAGACAATTCTGGCATTTTCTGTTTCTATTTGATAATAAAAAAAATAAAAATAAAAAAATAAAACACTTGCTGTCAGCTAATACTGCGTGGACTCGGATCATGTGTTTCTGCCACATATCTTCCTAATACAAGAATATCCGCATGACATGCCATGCACGTGCACGGATTTGGATCCGAGACAAGCGAGCGATGAAAAACACAAGAAGAAGATGCAAACACATGTCTGGACGGAAAGTAACAAGACGGATATTAGGGTTCACACCACTAGTAGTTGCACTCCGAAAGGAGAAAAAAAAACACAGCATTGCGCATTGATCTCCAAATTAAAGCTCAATGCAAATGTCATAAACTGTTAGAAAAGATAAACAATTATTTAAAGAGGGTCGTGCAGGAATAGCGTCTTAACACACAGCAGGGTTTTCAAAAGCGACGATTGGCAAATATTCTAATCAGTAAAGTTCATATATTCTTGATGAACAAATGTAGAAATGACAGCATCAAATTTTGTGTTTATATCGTGAAACTATAGATGAAATGTAAAATAAATAAATTACAATAGTAATAATAATAATAATAATAATAAAAGTCTGTTGATGTCAAACTGTTGTTTCAAGGTGTGTGTAGTTTTTAAAATTGGCTGACCAAGCCTGACTTTCTGCGTTTCTATTTAGGCTAAATTTGGACTGGACACGCAGGACAAACAAAAATCAATTTCGTAACATTTTTTGGGGCATAACAGATGCAATAAAATACCATTAAAATATTCCCACGTCAAGTTCCTGGATAGATCGCAATATTTGAGTGTAGAATGAGGAAAAAAAAAGATAGATAAACTCTGTCTCCTAATGTCTAATTTTAATAATTAATAACGATTACTTAAAAAAAAAAAAAAGATCTTTACGAGTTCGGGTAAAACCGCGCGTAAACGACAGAACGGCTTTGAAAACAGACTGTTGCGCTCAAGTGAAATCAATACTGGCGATGACAAAAAAAAAACAAAAAAAACATCCAAAACCGCGTCGAGCCTCGTAAGTGGAGCACATATTTTATTTCACAAGGACAGGTTTAACCTACACTATATAGCCTACATTACATTGGTCATTACTGAGACAGCACATACAAATATTCACAGTTTAGAACACAACACAGCATAAGGACGCACGGGAGCACAAATGAATCTATATGGACTTTGTGTACAACACCGACAGAACTTGACACGAAAAAAAAAACAAAAAACAACAACGCCTTTTTCCCTCATTGTGCCTTCATTAGGTAGGATTTGTCTATGTACATTTGATGTGAACGTCACCTGGACTATACATTCAACAGTAAGAACCAACCCAGTCAAACACACGAACTACACTGCTGCTCCTCTGACTGATGCCGCCCCCCCCTCCCTCCTCTACCTAAAACAGCCCCCCACCCTAAATAAACAGGCATCTACAGAGTCTCCTAAATATCTTTCAAGTATAATAGAACTTTCCATGAGCAATGGTCATAAAAACAATAATAATCGTAGAGAACATATAGAAAAAAATGACCACAAACTTACTTTCACCTGACTCAGTTTTAACTGCAATGACACACACTTTGTGATCCAAGTCCTACACGTCTGAATGTGCGTTGGATTTTGTTTCTCTTTTTCTTTTTGTTTGTTTATCTTTTTTTCCTTCCTTCCTTCTTTTCCATCAGAAACCAAACACTTCAGTTGCCACTGTGGCAATTAAAGGTGATTTTTCAAGCTTATATGAAGAGAGGGGGGAGAGGGGGGTGAGGACGAAAGGGTGTACAAAGGACGTGGCACAGGCCCAATGTGCAAGCTTACAGAGATATAACACCATGAGTGTAAAATACTGAAAATCGGTCCATCGAATTCCACATGTGTTGTTCGCCATCTCAGTCTGGATTATGTGGGGTCTGTTATTCTGGGCACTATAGACCAACTGTGCACGGCGTTGGGACAAGCTGCTGGCCTGTTTTGATCTGCTGCTGTTGGTGCTGCTGCTGCTGCTGCTGCTGGGCCCCGGAGGCTGAGGAAGAGGCCGACCCGGATGATGAGCGGATCTTTGTGTTGGGAAGCTTGTGCTCCTTCTTCCACTTCATCCTACGGTTCTGGAACCAGATCTTGACCTGGCGCTCGGACAAGCACATGGTGTGCGCGATCTCCACCCGCCTGCGCCGGGTCAGGTAGCGGTTGAAGTGGAACTCCTTCTCCAGCTCTAGAGCCTGCTGGCGGGTGTAGGCAGTGCGGGACCTCTTGGGCACCCCTCCATTGTAACTGGCATTGACTGGGAGACGGGAAAGGGGGTTGGGGGGAGTGGGAGGCAGGTGTTACATGCAGGTTTAAGAAGGCATTATTTGCTTTTTTTTTTCTGTGTGCCCACTGCACATGCATATTGCATAATTCGTGCACCACGTTTCTGCAGCCGGCTTCTAAAGTCTCTTCTCCTTAACGGAAGAGAATGTGTACAAGCACTCGCATCCAGGGACACATCAAAGCTTAGGAATGATTAACAAAAGCAGCAGGGCGGAATATAACACTTTGGCTCGCCTCCAGTGCTAGAAGGTAGTTTGGGTTAAAAAGCAACAAAGGCGCACGGCCCCAGACAGACGAACACAAGCAATAAAATTTACGAGGGTCCTTAATTACCGACCCTGCTGCTCGATAGTCGTAAATTGCTGCTGTAAGGACTGCTACTAGTGCTGCCTCAGTGGGCTCATGCTTGTGTTTCCAGTGGCTGGGAACTCACCGCTGCTAACGTGGACCTTTTTCATCCACGGATAGACAACCGGCTCCTTGCCCTTCGCCACGCCGGGGTACACTTCACCGGCGAGGCTGCAGTCTTTGCTCCCGTTTGCCCCTGCGCCACCGTCTGGCGCCGCGGAGAGGCGAGCGCCGTGGCTCTGTGGGACCGGCTGCGGCTGTGCGTGGTGCCCGTCGCCGAAATCGTCGAGTCCTGCAGCGGCGGCAGCCGAGGGGACGGTTCCGTAGTCATAGCCCGTCTCCGCGTAGCCTGACCTGGGATAGGATTGCTCGTCGTGATGGGGGAAGCCCGTATCCTTTGGCCGCTCGTAGTAGTCGCCGTGGCTGGGGATATATCCGCTCTGCTGGTACTCGTCGCATGGTGGGAAGGAAGGCTCGATGTAGTTGGAGTTTATCAAGTAGGAACTCATGGTCATTAATTTGTGAAGTGCAACAATACTAATTTTTATCGCGCTGTCGTTTTTCTGATCTCCACAAAACCCTCCTACTCCCCCCTGTCAAATGTACAAAGTTGTCTGGTCACGTGCGAGGAGGCCACCAATCACCGCCTGTCCTGTGGGCATCATGTAAACAGGAACCAATGGAAAAGCATGGCACTGGCACCAGCAGCAGCGCTCGGACTGGCTTACGTTGGTGTTTTCCTTATTAAATCACAGCATATAAAGCAAAAGAAAGTAATCTGCTAAGTTGTTTACTGCATGAGTGCGAACTTTGGTGGGCGAGGTTCAGCATCTCGGCTGAGGCAGAATAAATCTGGTCGTGCTCCCGCTGAACACCTTTGCTTGCAACTGGAATCTGTTGCATCCCAAAGATGCAACGCAGATTTGAATTGGGAGCACATCAAAATCATCATGGTTGGAAAAGAAAACAAAAGATGTCAAAAGCCTCGAAAGTCTTCACGGGTTTGCGCGTCCTTCTGAAACTGGCACATGTCTTCTGATTCACGCACAGCACGTGCAAACAACCTGCAAAACTCTGCTTTAAAAGATCTTCAAATAAAAAGAAAAAAACAACCTCCAATCTGCCGACCCCAATCTTTTACCTCAATAGTTTGCTTTAAAAAAAAACAAACAAGAAAACGGCTTTTTTCTATTTGTTTGACAACATGATGGAGAGTCTACATAGCCATATTTTGCAGAGTAAGCTTGGCTTGTGCTGAAAGCGTGCAATGCCGCGTCTCGAGTTCTATTAAAAGGCAAATAAATTTGTCTAACACCTAAAACATTTGATTTGCATGTGCAATACAGCCAGACGCCAAAGCAAATATCCTGCAGAAGCATTAATAGAGAGCTGCACGTCAGAACTGAAAGTGTCCGTGCATTGAGGACGACCACAGGTTTTACTTGCAATAATGCCCCTGAATAAATGTATACATCATGGGAAGTCATTTAAGAAGTACAAAAACAGCCTTTAAAATTTTTACTACAAAATCTCATATAGTTTTCTCTTAGTTCTTAGTTTCATCAAGTACTGCAATTTTATTTTTTAGTTAGTTTAGTATTGTTGCGGTTGTTGCTGTCAACAACAAGAACAACAATGGTGATAATAATAATAATAATAATAATAATAATAATAATAATAATAATAATAATAATAATAATAATAATAATAATAATAATAATAATAATAATAATAATGAGAAGAAGATGAATTTACAGAAATCTGCTTTGAAATTCTAAATTGTCTGTGATTCAATGAGATACAATAATAATAATAATAAAAATTCTGGTTATATAAAATAAAAACAGAAGATAAAAGACATGTTGCATGTTCAGAAGGACATCATGAAAAGCGTGTCTGACCGTGCTGTTCGCCATCAGCCATCATGTTCACGTCCAGTTTCCGCTCCTTATCCGAGATGACCCTCTGTATCCGTGCTCCTCGAGGATGCAGCAACAGCAGCAGCTCCTCTCGGATCTGGTCCACCTCGACAAGGCCTCTGCAAGAGAGAACCAGAAGGGGCCCACAAAACTTGCGGAAATACTGAAAGCTTTCTTTTCTTTTTTCTCTTTTTCTCTCCCTATTTTTTTTCTGTTCTGCTGCTGCTGCTGCTCAGCCTCTCTCCTATTCTTTTTTTTTTTTTTGACGCTCCCCTACACAGAGATAACTTCTGCCTGACCCCGAGGTGACACCGTTTCCATTTTGTTTCTGATTAATCTTGCCCATTGACAGTCTTTGTTAAACAACAAGGCGTTGCCCCCTCTTTTTTTTCCCAAAGAGGCGACATTTTCATATCTGTTAGACGCGGTGACCTGGGGTTCACCCCGGACTTGGACTTCAGTTTTGCAAGGCTCTCTTTAGCTCTTCAGGGGGCGCGCACTTCAACACACAAGGAGGTTCCTCGAGGGATTTCTTGGTAACACGTTTGCAAAAATACTTATACGTTCAGACGTGAGGATATGGATTGCATGTGAATGAAGGGTTTTCTGATGTTTTCCAGAGTCCTTATCTTCAGAAAAGTTGCAGACTGTTGGAATAGAGCGCCTGAAAACAGCCAGGCCCGTGCGCACTGAGCCAGAGCTGGTTAAGTATCCATCCTAACTCATTGCAAATGGCATACTGGAGATTCACTGTGTCCTACACGGCCGCAGAGACCACCTGAGAGGCAATGTGTCAACATAATGTCGGCGGGTAAGAAGGCTACACATGATATCTAAATTCACACTCTGCTGGCTTTCTATTCTAACACGGGTCCAGCATAAATATAGAGCTGGTCAGCTAAGCCGTTATCCACTTACAGTAAATTAAGCCGACAAGGCTAGGAGCGGCTGCGAGTTTTACAGATGATTCTACTTGTTGCTGCTATAAACCTCGGACACTTTTTTTTTTTTAAACGTCATTATTAGAAAAGCGTTCGAATGCACAGCTTCAGATTACTCCTGTTATCTACTTCAGGCCTGCGCGCATTGGCTCCTGGAGACATTTGTGCCAAAATGCAAGAAAAGAAAACTGATCTACTTTCAGTCCCAATGAAACCCGACGAAAGCGTGTGAGAACGCGCTCGTTATCCGCGCAATTTTCCACAAGATTTAAAACTGAAAATCACGCCTGAAACCGCAACAGGCTTGAGTTGAAATTTCAGCTTTCACAGTGAATGGGTTCGAGGTGTTGGCTTTCCGGGCGCATACACACTGCGAAGTGAAGGTCGAGTCAGCCCATATATATCAAGTTGACAGTATACAGTAAATTTGGATTATCAGAGAAGTGCTTTGAGATGATGGTGACAGATTGTGTATGGCTCCCACAAGGTCTTCTGTCTGCATGAGCAAGAAAAAATCAAGAAATGCCAGAGAAACATGCCCAATTCACGTCTTTAAAGAAACATTGTGGCTCGGGCTGGCATTGGTAATATAATCGTTTGGTGCGCGGTATGCATGGCGTTATGACGTTTTCACAGCGTGGTTATTGCAGCAACAATTAGCCATTAGAGTAACTGGCGTCTTTCTACAGCTGCTAGTTTTGATTGGACGCGCTGAACGTTTCTAAAAAGTTGAACAAAAGACGTTTTTTTGTTAGTTTGTTTGTTTGTTTCTTCTCTTTAAACAGCGCAAGTTATCTTGGGTGCAAACGATTCTGCAAAAGCAAAAATACAGAAAATATCAAATCCATCAATCGTGAACTGATATTTTGATGATAAAATACATTTGACCGTCTTTGACGTTTATAGGAATCCACATAATCCGCATTATGCATTGAAACTAATGAACTAATCGTCCATTTTAGGATGTGTGTGTGTACAATCACAAGACGTGGAGCAACTTGATACCACTAACTCATTAAGGACACTTTAATTTTGAATTTAGGCCTGATTAAACTTTTTTTTTTTTTGCCCAACTACAGCTTCTCAAAATTATTATGAAACATATTTGGACAAAATGAACATTTAAGTTGGTCATAAAACGCCCAAATAGTCACTAACGGTGTTATATGTGTGGAATGTAATTAATTTTAATTCATAAAAATACCTAAATAAGAATAATTACTTCTTTTTTTATGTGGAATTAAGCATTATTTTTCCATTCATTCCATGTTAATGTTGCAATAAAGAATGTTCTATGATGTGGTTTTGTTTGTCCATTCCAGGTGATATAAGTATGACTGTGATTTCGTGATATTAAAAGGAAATATGTTTTAAACGTAAAATGTGTCTCGTCCATTCTCTGTTTTACTGTCTGCTAATTGTTTCGTAATTGTGATAAATTGTGAAGCCCAAGAATCTGATCTGGAAATCAATAGCTACTTGTGCTTGTTTACATTTTGAGCGCATTTCTAGGACAACTCTCCAAACAGACCATCTATGCACATCTTTCTTATGTTATGTCTATTTAAAGTAGGTCGGTGATTTTTAATATTTAGGCCGGAAAATGTATGATGCGAATTTTTGCTTTCTACCCCATTTGTCCTTTTTACAGTTTTTGGAAAACAAAGACTATGAAAGTAAGAATTCTTCGGCCTATTTGATTAACCCTACAGCATTTAGTCGACGATTTTTCAAGCTTTCTTTTCAGCGACACTTTAAGAAGATAATACCCGTTTATTTGTCTGTTCTGTAATACATCGCCTGATTCGCAAAGGCGGCAGATCACATTTACGCTTTGCAGCTTATTTGATTTTATGTGCACAAAAAAAAACCCACAGTCTCTGTAGCTTTTTCATCTTTCTACCGTGTTTAGACATCAATAAACGTCATTTCTGCATATTTTCACTCCCTAACGGATGTTTATATAAAAGGCAATGTTGTGTTTTCCCAGGTATTTTCAATTGAGATGGAAAAAAAAATCTCAGGGTGAAAAGGTTAATAATTGTAACTGAATTAAAAATATGTATTTGCTGACTGGATGTTATTACCTTTCGTAAGACAACACAATTAAAGCAAATGTCTGAAAACAAAAAAAATCTGAATCTGTTTGATAAAACGCAAGAAAAAAACCCCAGCAAACATCTGTGGTATTTCTAGTTTAAAAAAAAAAAGATTCTATTCAGCTGGTCAGGAAGAGCGGGGCTAAATGTGTTTTAAAGGATCTGGGGCTTATTCAGGGTGGGGGTGGAGGCCTTCTCATTACCCTGTGACCGGGTCGAGAGTATCAATCCTCAAAATGCAAATTTTGCCCTCGTCCCTAAACATATCAGATGCAATTTATTCAAAGGAAATTCACCAATCAGCCGCCCTAATAAAACGCCAAACACTCAATCTTGTTGCTGAGGCGGGGGAGAGACCCATGGAGTGTGTGTGTGTGTGTGTGTGTGTGGCGGGGGGGTGCATGCGTGTGTGTGTGTGTGTGTGTGTGTGTGTGTGTGTGTGTGTGTGTGTGTGTGTGTGTGTGTGCGTGCGTGCGTGAAGGGGTGTGTGTGGGGGGGGGGGGGGGGGGGGGGGTCCCTTTCACCCCCTCTCTGGTCCCTAACGCGAGGTCACTGCGCATCCAGGGTTCACCTGGAGTGCACCGTGCAACATATGTAATGCAAAGCTATTCTGCCTTTTGTGTGGAGAGTCAAGATTGCTTTTATAAAGGCTGGCATCAAGCTCCGAGTGAACAGATGACGGAAACTTGTTCAGCGCGTAAACTTTTGACCCCAATTTTTCCTCCTTCTCCTCCTCTTCTGCAGCATATATCGCTCTCATCAGTAGCAGCCAGGAGAGATATCTGCAACCTCCCACAGCCTTCCCCAATATACATATATATACAGAAATATATATTTATATATATATATATGTACACACACACAAAGAAGAAGTCGACTCTTTTAATATGCACTAATTATCATTTTCCACAAATTTGATAAGCAGACGAGTTGCCAAAACCAAGATGTGAAATGCTTTTGCGTCTTTGTGATGATTCCCAGTGACAGTGAGGAGGAAATCAATCCAGCACCAAGCTCCAGCTCAAGGCTTATAGGGCTGTAAAATATGCAAATCATCCATTAGAGTCAGAGCAAGCAAAGCAGGGGAAACACTTTGTTGGAAGCATCGCTTCAAAACTTTCTCTCTCTCTCTCTCTGCACACATCAGTCCCTCCGGTGTTGGTGCACAACCGCAGGCTTTGCAACCTTCGCTAACTTCATTTACGTGCACTGTCCTTATGGGCAACCTGGCATTGCCGAGAAGGCGTGCGCGCGTTTGCCGCCGTGCATGCATGTGGAAGCGGTTTGTTTTCCTCGTTTTCCTCTGCATGCAGCAGGGTGACAGTGAACTTGGCCTAAAGCGAGCTCTGCTGGTGGCTCCGAGAGGATGCAGATTCATCTTTGTGCTGAGGGGCTGACCTCCGGATGAACCCACAGCAGCGCTCCCCTTCTCTATCTTAGCCTGGCAGCGCGCTGCACATGGGGCCCTGTCGAACTGTCTCCCTTATTTGAAATATTGGCAAAGGGGAATAAAGGGGGGCGCTTCGGTTCCATAGATCCGCGCTCGAGGCACGTCCTGTTTGATTTTCAGTATGCCTCAAATGAAACTGGGAAGAGTATAAACAAATATATGCTTTTGTTTTTGTCCTGCTTTTTTAGGTCCAGTTCACATTACAATAGAAATTTGTGGAGAATTGAATCTACTGCAGTTTCGCTTTGCATTTCTGATTTGGACATTGATATTTTTTATTTGCTTATGATACAAAACCATAGTACTCTTCCTATGACAATAGTTTATTTAAAGCTGTTTGAATTTTCATCAAACCACGAATGAAATCGGTTCACCAAATGCGTTTTCTCAACGAATGTCCATCTGGATTGTTATTTTTCTGACCGGAAAGGACGCGCTGCAACGCCATATTCTGAGCTCTCTAAAGCTGTTCTTCAACAAGGCCTCCGAACCGTCGCAAAACTCTACTTAATGTGTCTGGCCAACTAAGAAGACAGACACGTGGTCACCACCAATTGAATATTGTGAAATATGGCCAACTATTGTCATATTTCATAATATTCAATTTCATTCTAGTTACCAGATTTTTCAGCTCCCGATAGTTTCTTACTTGTGTGACACTTATTTGCGCTTAAAATAAGGGCAGACTGACACACATTATTATTGTTAAGGATAATAAAATAAACTAAAATGTAATAAAACATTGTCACACTAAATATCTCTGTTTTCTTTAACAAAAAAATGCAATCAGCATTTTATTAAGACATGATTTTTTTTTCAACGCTTTTTTCACTTCTGACCGCCTTCGCCCTTATTCAGACCAGACAAGAGGTCACCCGCAAAGCGAGAGTGACTTTTTTTTTTTGCTTTTAGGTGAACTGAACTTTTCAACCCCGAATACACACACACAGGGAGAAGAAAAGCTTGGTTGACACAAAACGGAATTCCTTGTCGAACGTTTCCCCCGTTGTTGCTTCTTCCTGTGTTGTGTTTACCCGACAGTGTTTACAGCGAACCCCAAAGTCCACCTCCACGCGCATCCAACATGTGGAGCGCACGTTTGCGCTCCTGCAACTTTTGCTCTTTCCCTCGGCGACTATGGACCTTCACGCGTGCTCCAAAAGTCATCTGTGCAATCCAATCACACGTTGTGCATCTGCAGGCCTGAGTCAGGGCTTAACTTTATCAGGCGACACCGCCCGCTCTCCTGCTGCCCAATATGGAACATTTCTGGCTGCACGGTCTGTGAGTCCTCCAATGTAATAAGACGACAAGTTTTGTGGGGGTGGAAATGGACACAGAGATAATTATCCAACATGTAAAAATGGATTATGAGTTACACCGCAGATGGAGGGGAAACAAGTTACGCAGGAAAGGAAGCAATTAAATAGCCATGAGCTGGACCCAACCCTGCGCAACATCTGCCGAGACCAGTATCCAGCACTCCACAACTGACAAATTAGTGTAATGCACTAATAGGGACGGATAGAGAGGGGAGCGAATACAATAATACGGCTGTTTAACACGGGGGTGACTGCACTCTGGCTACCGGTTGGTCTGGAGAAACTTACCCAGAGAGGCGGTCTTCATCCTGGAGAGAGAGAGTGTCCGGTCCACGCCGAGAGGAAAGTCCGAGCAACAGAGGCTGCAAAGAGAGAGTCAGACAAGGCTTCGCCCTCACTGCGATTATATGTTATGTGCAATATACTGTCAACTCCCCAAAACCATAAAACTTACTTTAATGGCCCACCACGTGACCGTTTATGGCCAGTGAGCCTATCTGGCCGCTCTGC
Organism: Xiphophorus maculatus; assembly: GCF_002775205.1. Classification (NCBI taxonomy): domain Eukaryota; kingdom Metazoa; phylum Chordata; class Actinopteri; order Cyprinodontiformes; family Poeciliidae; genus Xiphophorus; species Xiphophorus maculatus. The sequence goes on along the minus strand of NC_036455.1, from coordinate 20,631,153 downwards.
CGGCTGATTTTTTACGATCTAATTCATAGACAAAACCCCCCATTCATTTAGCACCCAAATGTCAAGAGGAGCCAGAATCGGCCCTGTAATAAAGTTTACAGCCGGGGAAAAAAGTCGAGTTAATTTGCTGGGGATTGCTCAGAAGAGTGTGCGCAAAGGGGGGTGGGGGGTGAACTGGTCGGCCCCTGCTTGGAGCTTGTTAGTGGAGTTTCTCCCCCCAACACACACACACACCCACACACCCACCTCCGCAACCCCACTTCCCATGCAACACCACAACAAGGTGAGTAACAGCTTTCATTCAATGACAGAACCTGTTGAATTCAACCGGATTTGACTCAGAAAAGGCGAGGAGACTTTGACTTCTTTTTTTGAGGGGGGGGGGGGGGGGGGGGGGGGGGGGTGGAATGTTTAGGAAGAACGAGCAGAGGCCTAGAATTAACCACAAAGAAGAAGAAAGCAAACGCCTCCTTGTAAACAACATGTGGTTGAAATGCAAAACATTTCAACCACATTTTCCACTTCTGAACGCAGGGACGTGAAAAAGCGTTCAGATAAAGATGTCCACTGGGGTCTGATCTGGTTGACAATTAAAAGTATATATATATATATATATATATATATATATATATATATATATATATATATATATATATATATATATATATATATATATATATATATATATATATATATATATAGACGTCTACCAGTAGAGGAAGTTTTCATGACTAAATGCTGTTAACGGTTTTGAGGATGATTCTCTAAACAAGACTTTTGACTTCTTAGTTTGGACTAAATCCGGATTCGGTCTATGGCGTAAGAAATGTATGTAATATCTTTTACATTTTCTGGCTACATAAAGATAAAATCTAGCCAACCCTAAATAGCAGTAAAAACACACGTCCAGCTTTTGGAGGAAAAATCCTCCACCAAGCGGCCCCGCGCATCACAAAGTCTGAAAAAGAAACTCACTAAAGTTGCCGTTTCCAGTAAAAAGTTTATTATCACGGCTATGACAGCCATCATCAACATGAGCATCGATATCATTCTTCTGATTATTGTAGCATTTTTTTTTTACCTCTTTCCAGTCTTTGAAAAACATTTACAAAAAAAAGCTCATCACGATGAAGTCATAAAGGTGGGGGACCTTCCACATAGAAACAGCAAGAAAAAAACAGGGACGAACACGTTTTTTTTTTTTTTTGTTAACTGTGCTGCGCCCAGGTGAGCAAGTCGAACATGATCTCCTGCAAAAAAAAAGAAAAGGAAAACAACTTAAGAAAACAAAGCACCGCCACTGTACATACAAAGGGGCGAGACGGCACCTCTGTCCATACACGTGTGTTCACAATACAATTACGCACACAAAACGCTTATTTGCTGGTTATCGGAAAGCGAGTTTTTTTTTTTTCTGACAAGTTGGCACAATACATGAGACAAATAAATACATACATATACAGTACATGTACAGAGAGAACTAAACACAAACCTTCTATTTAGTTAGTATTTATCAGACTGCTGTTTTGAGTGCATCACACAGATTTTTACTGGACAAGTTCAAGCTTTTGATTTTTTTTTCTCCTTCTGAACAAGAAATAATTTAAACGTTTCTTTCTCTTTTTTTGTCCTTAATCTTAACAGAACTGTACATAATGCATATTTTTACTCGCATACTGATTAACACGGTGAGAATATAAAGAAAATATAAGGTTAATGGGGGCATTTACAGAAGATGAGGTGGCTCAAAGCCTCCGCCAACAAGTCCTTGCGAGATTTTTTTCTTATTTTTTTTTTTGTACACTTTCAATAGTTTATTTCATTTCACTTTATTTATGAGAGAAGATGTAGGGGGGGCTATCAAGGCCTGTAGGCTCCCCCGCCTGCGGCCGCCATGCTCATGCTCTTCAGCTTGTTGTCCTTCTTCCACTTCATTCTGCGGTTCTGGAACCAGATTTTGATCTGTCTCTCGGAGAGGCAGAGGGCATGGGCGATCTCGATCCGCCGCCTGCGGGTCAGGTACCGGTTGAAGTGGAACTCCTTCTCAAGCTCCAGGGTCTGGTACCGGGTGTAGGCGGTTCGGGCTCGCTTGCCTTCAGGTCCGGACAAATCTTTGGACAGAAGCACAGCAGAAAGAGAAAGAGTTTTAAAGAACGTTTACGTGAATGTGTAAAGTTTGAACACATTATTGCCAAGACGAGGGGAGCTGTGCATCATGGATCTGAATATTCGAGTTGGAAATTGAAAGTTTGAAACTGAAATTGTATATATATATTTTTTTCCTCCTGAAAGCAAATTTGAGTCTGACTTTCTGGAATCATTTTTAACTTAATCGGATTATAAATGTGTGTCAATGAATTTATCTTGGAAATATTCCTACCATGTCATTTGTTGTAAAAATAGCGCTGCACAAATGAGTTTAACTGAACTGAACTGAGTTAAAAGGAATTGATAACCGCCTGGAGATTAATATATTCATTTACACACTACAGAAATGGAAGTATGTACACAAAATGTTTCAAAATCCAAATTTTATCGTTAAACAATATTTCATCCTTGGACTAAAAGGTGAGCTTTGCTAAATGACCCTTATCTGCGTAAATCAAAGCTTTAACAAAACAGGTGAGAGGCGCGATTTGGTGCCACGTTTTTAATATCTGTGTCAGACATCACTAATATAAAATACCGAAATTTCACTACGATTTGTTTGTAAGTTACAATACTTTCTTTTATTAAAAAAATCAACAGCACCAGCTCCACATACAAGACATAAAATCGATAAGAGATCATTAAAGAGAGCAGTTTACCATGACTTATGTGGAGTTTTCTCATCCACGGGTATATCTGAGGCTGTGCCGAGTCGCTGGCACTCTGAGGAGTCGTCGGTGCGCTCCCCGCAGGCTTATCTTCCTCCAGGGGGGAAGCCTTGGACGCACAGTCCCGACCAAGCAACAGCGTGCCTCCCCCGTTCGAGCCCGAGCACTGGGCGCCGCTTATGGAGTTCTTCACGGCTCTGAGTTGGGGTTGCGTCTCGGCGCCCGGCGACAAGCTGGCCACCGTGGAGGAGGAGCACGGCAGAGGCTCAGGTGGAGGCGAAAGGGACGAGTTCTGGCTGCCGCCCGCGGACTGGCTGTACCTGACGTTGTCCACTGAAGGGCTTGCCGCTGCCGCCGCTGTGTGCGTCGGGGAGTAGCCCGGCGTCCGCTCGCTGCCCACAAAGTGTCCGCCGCCGGTCCGCCCGACCGTCAAGTCCATTCCGTTGTAGCCATAGCCGTACCTGCTGGAATGCATGGCCGTGGAGTCCCTGTATTGCTCGTTCGCGGTATTATGCTCTCCATAATTATGTAACTGAAAGTCCGCGCCATTGGGATAGCGACCGCAGAATGAGTTCACAAAATAGGAGCTCATTTGTTGACAGTTCCCCCTTTTTTGCCCGCTGCAGGTATTGCTGTTGTTTTTGTGATTATTTTGGTGGAAGTAAACAGCATAAACCTGCAGCTCCTTGATTTGTGGCTCTTATGCTTTAGCGCGTCCTATTGCACCCTTGCACAATTTATGATGAATTATGGAAATGAGAGTGGGACATGGACTTGATTCTCTCTTACGTAGGCACCCAAATATGGGGTACGAGGCAGAATCACGTGCTTTTGTTGACCAGTCGTAAATCCTGCCTGGTGACCTCCAGAGGTAAACTCGTGCACGCAGGAAACACTCGGGCGGGATGGGAGGGAGTGCGCGCCTCCCCTGCCTTGCGCTCTCAGCTATGCGAGGAGTTTTTCCACTGTCGTGCTGCGCCATCCTCTGGCGCAACTGTTGCACTGACTGTCTGCGGCGCTTTTCCGAGGCGTGGGCTCCACACACGGGGGTCATTCGGAGGTTAACGACCATTGCGGCAAAGAAAGAGGTCTCCTAAACAATACAACGTGACATGCTGAGAGTTCAATCTCTCCAGAGATAGTGTACAGGAATAATTCGATCAGAATCTGTTATGCACGTTGTGCCGGGAGATGGCTGTAAATAGGCTCAGATAATAGAGTAAAAGCCCATTCAGAGCAGGGCCGCGCGCTCTTTTGCACTTTTCCCCATATAAAAGAGCTGAACGACTTCATGGGAGAACGTGCTGATGAGTAAATGTTGGGAGAGGAGATTGAAGCTCAAAACATCACATACGCAATATCAAATAATGCAACAGAGCCTGCCGTTCAGAGCCTTTGCAGCTTGTGCCACTTTGGCAAAATGAATACCCACACATACAGGCTTTATATGAACACAGAAATATGGTTTATAAGCAGGTTAGAATGGGTCGATGCAAAGCATCAGACACTTTAGAAGATGGCTATTGCGTCTTTTTTTTACGCACATAATCCGACCTTATTTTTGTCTTATTTAGAGGCGACTCTTTTATCATTCTGACTTTTAAAGACTCCGTCCTCCAGCAAAGTTACTTTTTATATGTGTGTGAGATGTCAACTGAGACCGATGAGAGAATTATAGTTCTTTTTTTTTTTTTTTTTTAATGAGAAACTAAAGGCAGCCGAGATTTGTTCTCGAGCTCAGAGAAACGATGAGAGGGAGAAGACAACGTATTGGAAAACAAATCTATGAATATCTCGCAAGTAATTTGTAGTTTAAACTGAAGAAATTGTTTCTGAAATGAGACGGGGAAAAAAGATAGAAAAATAATAACTAATTATAGCAGGAGAAAAGAAATTAGGGGCTCGTCGCGTTCCAAATTTCTCATTTGCTCATTTTTCTTTAGAATTGCACAGATACGGCAAGAATTCTGCATTTCTCCAAACAATGAGTTTGAAAAATGGTCACTGGAAAAAGAAACAACTTTCAGCTGGAAACTTATATTCTTTCTCTTTTTTTATGTTTTTGCTCTGTTCAAAGCATCCCAATCACTCTGTTTAGCGTTTTATTGTATCACAAATGGATAAATCAGCTTCAGACATTATATTATAAAGAGATGAACTATGGAATGGGGTCAAAATCTTGTGCATGAAGGCGCAGAAGCCTCCATAAAGCCCTGCACACATGCAACGGACAGAGCTCCCCGTTTGGCTTTTTTCCCCCCTCTCTCTCTCTCTTCTGGAATTTTTATGGCACCTTCGCCTCTCAGAAGCACAGACTTGTTCCCTGGTTCATGCCCTCTCTCACCCCCGGAGCGGCCATTTTTGTTTTATTTCCCCAAATGCACAGGCCCGTTCTTGCGCGTTAAGAACGCAGAAACGCAAGATATGCGTTCGACTTGGTGAGTCCAGAAAGGCTGGATGCATGCTGCAGCAGTGCAGAGGACTCCACAAAGGTTGCACATGAGCTGCTGCGCAAGGAGCGTGTTGCCGAAGCTGCAATGCTGCAGCAGCTGATCTGTGAGTTGGGGCCAGTGACAACAAAGTTCCCACGAAACCTATTTGAGTTGAAGCAGGGACACACCCGAGAGCTATAGGACCATAAAAAAAAGAAAAGAAAGGAGGAACGAGAGAGGCAGAGGGGCGAGAGGGGGGTCAGGGGGCATTCACAGCGACGCAGCATCACAACACGATTGGAAGAAAACGCAGACGAACCGCTTTACAACTGGCCTTTTCATATGATGGGGACGTTTACCAAAATAAAGTAGCAAAATGAAAAAAAGGAATGTTATTCCTATTATTATTATTATTATTATTATTATTATTATTATTATTATTATTATTATTATTATTATTATTAATAATAATAATAATGTTTCGAACCTGTTTTACTTTTTTTGGGCGCAATCATCTTTACACAGTCGAAACAATGAAAATAAAAATGAGCGTTGTCCTTTTTTAAAAGAATAATTTGAGAAATTCAATACATAAACATCTAGAAATAGAAATATTTACATATATGCGTGTCTGTATTACAGTCACATGATCTGTGAATGTACAAGAAAAAATGTGTTTGGTCTTAAAGAACAGTTTGCAAAAGGTAACGAGCAGTAAAAAAAAATCTGCAAAGAGCCCTTTATTGGGGCAATGCATTATTTGCATTAATTTTCAATGCCTGCATGCACCGATATAATCACCATCTGTAATATGAGATGCACGAAATTTAACAAGAGAAGTTGAAAAATAATGAACAAAAAATATATTGTCAGTTATTTTATTTTTTTTATTTTTCTCCCCAAGCTGCACTCAGCGATTTGCTGCAAAGCAACAGAAGCAGCAAAGTCTCGGATTTAGTAACGCAACTATATTGACGATTTGCATGGTCACACAGTCAAATGCAAAAGATTTACAAGAAACAAAAGACGCAAATGTCAACCCACGAGGGCTTTCCTGGGGTTGCACACAAATATTTGCAGCAGCAGCAGCTGACACCACAAGGTCGGCACAGTTTCAGTCCCATGATTGCACATTGATATTTTAAGCCTGTAGATTCAGAAGCAGTGTATAACATTTTCAAGAATAAAATTGTCAAACGCCAAGCTCTGTGATGCTCTGGCTCCACAGCAGAGATTTGCAATTCACCAGTTGCAGCTTCAAAACCCGCAGTTGCACGCAGTCTGACGCGTCAATGTTTAAAAGGTGCATGCTCAGGTAAAATGCAAAACACGGTCAGAAAAGAATCACACACTAACACAATATTATACACAAATGTTTAGCTCTTTGGCACCAGGACTAAAGGCAGACCTTCATAACGTTTCCTAATCTTATCCACAGGAGGGCAGCAAAGAGCACGTTTTGAATTTCGCAGACCACATTTAAAGCAGAACAACAAACAAATAAGGTCCACATGGGCAAGTCAGAACACGAAAGGAACGCAGTCTTTCAACAACCTGGACACGTATCTATTTGATATTGACATGTACCTCTCGTTGAATTCGACAATGCACAGGAAAACGGAGCATTGGTATTTAACTTTGCGAATTCATATCGACGCCTGAACATGTGCAGTCTGGGAACTTCAGCTGCCTTACCTTGTGACGGCCTCTGCATGTCAACAGTGCAAATCAAGGGTGGAAGGGGAAAGCCTCCAGCTGAGTCCACGGACGGAAACCGGGACTCCTGGGGGTCAGTGACGCGCCAGCGCTCCTTCCATTTGTCCCGCCAAGGCGTGTCGAAAGCCCAAACATATCCAATCATGCCTCAGTGTATAGCTCCTGTGTTTCGATTTAAAATAAGAAAAAAAAAAGATGCTAACAATAATCTCCAAAATAGCAAAGACGAGAAAGAGTTGAACATAAGGTTGATGACTGGCGGGGAGAGTCGAGCAAGGAAGCCCGAGTCTTCTAAATGAAAGGCTGCTCTATTCCGCTATTGGAAATTATATATATATATATAAATATAAAAAAGTTCATGTTCACGGCTCGATGACACGTGACCGAGCCGTCCAGCCAATGGGAAGCCGAGTCGGCTCGTAAAGTTGAAGCGCTGTGTTGTAAATTTTCATAAACAACAACGGATTTATGGCCCGGCGCTGGGGACGGAGGGTGAGAGAGAGAAAGGGTGGGTGATGGAAAGGGGAGGAGAGAGGCTGGAGAAGGAGAAAGGGAAGGGAAGGAGGGGGTGCAGGTCGCCATCAGGCGCCATCTTACCGAGAGAGGAGGAGAGGGAACGCAGAGTTCAACATCCGCAGGCAGCCAGTCCCACCTCGCATCCTCATAGTTCAAATTCTTTAACTTCACTGTTTATCTAACCTCTCACACAGAACAGACTTTAAAAATGGCCTGCACAGGTGACCGAATATGGAGAACCTGTTATGCATATGTTCACACTTTCTGCTTCGACGAAAGTGTGAACATATGCAGACAGGTTCTCAAAGGATACACGCGCAACCTTTATATATATATATATATATATATATATATATATATATATATATATATATATATATATATATATATATATATATATATATATATATATATATATATATATAGATAGATAGATAGATAGATAGATAGATAGATAGATAGATAGATAGATAGATAGATAGATAGATAGATAGATAGATAGATAGATAGATAGATAGATAGATAGATAGATAGATAGATAGATAGATAGATAGATAGATAGATAGATAGATAGATAGATAGATGAAATGTATTCAGATATATATATGGCTCACTTACAAGTGTGCCAAATGTGGTAGTCTGTAGTTTATAACCTTTACTTTCCCTGTAATTATGTTCGTAATAAAAACATGTGCAGGTCGTAGCATTTTTTTCCCCTTAACATTCTTTATGCTCCATTACACTTTTAATGTGCCTCCCATTCATTTGGAAGTTGCTGGCTTTACAGTTAGCACACAGCCTAAATTAATCACAGTACTAGTTACTGGCACATTGTCAATTAGAGCTACCAACGCAACAAAAAAAAAAAAAAATGCCGACTAATGCTTATCCAAGCACTTTTGGAAGCCTTCAATTCTAGAGGCGTGTATATACAGTAGATGGGAAGTCGAGGCAGAAACAGCACTCATGTGAATATTCAGATTTATTGATCAGGACACCTACATTTCCATTCAGTGATGAATTTTTATTTAATTAAAGCACACATCCGTCTCGAAACAAGGCCAATTCCCGGGAGGAGACAATGCATTTGCTATCATCAAAAGAAATTGACATCCGTTCGCTTGGAAAATTTCCTGATTTAATTTCAATCTGTGAAAGCTCGATGTATAAAAGGGAACATGTTAGGTAGTTTTCGTTCAACGGAATGTTGGTTCAGTAGTAATCAGTCACATGCACGATCATTTGTGTTGATATAGCTATCTACAAAAACATAGCTAAAAATAAAGTTGAAATATTTATTTCCCTTAGCTGTTCAGTATTTAAAATGCAAAGCAGCAGAAATCACACAATCATTTTTGAAACTCAAACACTCGAATATGTGCACGCTTGAAAAGTGAAGAAACATGTCCCTTATTATCCCTAAACATATGTAATGTTATTTAATTCTCTCTATCTCCGTCTTTAATGTTTAGGCTCCACCGGGTCTGCGCTGCCGGGTTCCCCATCTGCGGATTCGGTGTGATCGTCGCCCTGTTTCATCTCCTCGTGGTTGGACTCTTCCTTGTGGTCCTTCTTCCACTTCATTCTGCGGTTCTGGAACCAGATTTTGATCTGTCTCTCGGAGAGGCTGAGGGCATGGGCGATCTCGACCCTCCGCCTGCGGGTCAGGTACCGGTTGAAGTGGAACTCCTTCTCCAGCTCCAGGGTCTGGTGCCGGGAATAGGTCTGCCGGCCTCGCTTTCGGGTTGGATCTGCAGAGAAGACGAAAAATAATAAGTTAGATGCCTGTATTACAGTTATTTAATCATTATTATTATTATTATTATTATTATTATTATTATTATTATTATTATTGTTTTTGTTATTATTTTTCGGAAGCTGGCAATGAAAAAAAAACAACCAAACACTTATAGCTGCAGGCACAATGTTTTCCTCTATGGTATTTCATTGTTGTGGTTTGTATTTTCGTATTACTTCAAATTTCCTCAACAGACACAAGCCTTTTTTTGTTGATGTTATTTTGTTGTTTGTTTTTGACACTGTAAAGTGGCCGTGTTGGAGTCATTTGCACATGTCTGTAACCTCTGGTGTCACGAAGGCCTTTCCAACTAAAAGCCTATAATGGTCTTCCCACACACACACACACACACACGCACACACACACACACACACACACACACACACACACACACACACACACACACACACACACCAGTTCTCACTATATATATATATATATATATATATATATATATATATATATATATATAAGGTTTCATTGTGCTCTAAATCCATCTGACGGAAATTGTGAGTCATATTGATCCTGGTTCTCAGAGAATAACACAGCCTCTGCGGTGCAGACTCAATTAGAAGGAAGCTGCAGAGTACGGGGGAGCTGATTTACGCCACAGACCGGACTCTTTTACAGCCACAAAGGGGGAGAAGAGGCTGTAAGAGTAATAGGAGTGCAGAGGAAAAACCCCCAGCGGCAAGTCTCTGCCTATAGTGAACACACGGGAGCTTTGGTCAAATGAATTTATGGCTGCAGAACTCATTAGCTGCGCAATAAAAGTTTTACGATTCTTTCCATGCGACAGAAATGAGCGCGTGGATATTAATCGAACTGCTAAGGTCCGGCGTAAGTATTGTTTTTTTAATGTCATTGTGGTTTGGGGTCAGAACTTACCCGATGCCCTCATCCAAGGGTACATACGGTACTGTTTGTCCGGAGGCGAGGTGAGGGGTCCCGGTCCCGGATGACAGCAGCTCCCGCTGAACAGGCGGCCCTGATCAAGCGGGCTGCTGCAGTCCTGAGTGTGTATGTCCCGTCCCAGGCCACATCCTGAGATAAACACGGGGTTCAGACTCTGGTAGGCTGCGTTACTGACGCTGTAAACTCCAGGGAGGGATGGCGTAAACGTGACGGCCGCAGTCCGACTGTTCTCCCCTCCAGGTCCAATGCCACAAGACGCTCGCTCGACGATCGGAAACAGAGAACTACCCGGCGCAGATTTGCAAAGGAGACTGTCCACATAATAAGAACTCATAATTTTTTCCCCCTTTTTTCACCCCCGCTCTGATTTGTTGGCCCAGAATCCTCAGTGTCGTTTTTACGAGGTAGCTTGATATATGACAGCAATACACCCTAGATTTACACCAAACCCCATTTTTGCTCTGGACTAAAGAACTCAGCCATGTGACTAAGGCCCGGTTGCTCTCATCCAATCAGCAGAGGCGTGGATGTCGCGATGGCACCGGACCACGGAGCGGGATCAACACCTCACACGCATAAACACGTAGAGTCGAATAAACACGCTGCAGAGAAATTCTCGCAATCTAAATGATGTTTAGATGCAGTTACAGTCATAACGGCATCATGTCGCTTCCCTCCTTCCTCACCAAGAGACTGGAAATGCATTATTTTTTGTTCGTTTTAATATTTTTACTTACATCTAGTGGCGTGTAACTATTCTAATAAATGCAATAATAGACGGCGTTGGTATATTAACAGTGAGACTGCTCGTTTACTCCTTTTTAACACCTTACACTAGATTAACTATTGAACATGTAGAAATGTAACGAAATAATGGTGAACGTGTTTTGAATCTTTTACGAGTATTTTAAACGAATCAGTTAAGTGACTTGGTGAAAAACTCCATTTTATGCAAATACATCTCTATTTATGTTCTGTATTAATATCACTGAAGCTGAAGATGTAATTCAACTTTAACTTAAACAATTTTGTCTTTGAATTTAACACACACACTTGAGTTAGATATGTAATTTATGAAAAGCTCCTTCAATTTAAAATGACAAGAAAAAACAGACTTATAATAATAAAATTTCTGTTATTATTATTATTATTATTATTATTATTATTATTATTATTATTATTATTATTATTATTATTATTATTATTATTATTATTATTATTATTATACACACATTGTATAATTGTATATTATTGTATATATATATAACATTTTTCAAAATGCACTGCAACTACACCTACACGTCCATCAGGATTAAAACCATGCCCAAGGCAACCGAGGAAATATTACCAGTGGCCCTCCCCTTTAATTGAATTGCAGGTATAAAAAAAATAAAAAATAAAAATAAATAAAAATAACAAGAACAAGAACAGAAAACACACGACTAACGTATGACCTACTTCCCTACTTATTCATTGACGAATAATATTTATTAATAGTAATAAATAGTACATTTATAATCGGTACATTTAGTCAATTCAAACGTCTTTTAAATAAACACAATATGTCATTGCTTTTCATCCTTGACAAAAATAGCAACAATTTGAAAAAGTACTATGACATGCACCTAATGTATTTATATTATTACTACTACTACTACTACCACTAATAATAATAACAATAATAATAATAATAGTAATTATTATTATTATTATTATTATTATTATTATTATTATTATTATTATTATTATTATTATTTGCCTTAAAATTTTAAGCTGTCGAGGCTACTTAAAACATGCCGATGCCCTCAATAACCTATCAATATCAGGAATGATGAAACGTATTACTAAATATAAACGAAATAAAACTACAACAGTCTAATCTACACATTAAGTGATAATTCTAGTTTCTGTTTCCATCCCACCTCACTTCAGTTATTTGTGTCAGGGTTATTACTTTTTACTGTCACTTAGTGCCACTCGCGTTAGAATTCTTTACTTTTTTGACATTAGATCCTCTTTGTAAGAGCTACTGCAAGAAAAGACATGAAATATAGTAGAAGTCGAGGAAAAAACATACTAATTTGAATTTTCAGCTCTATCAAAGAAGCTTGGCTCAACATAAATAAATAAATAAATAAATAAATAAATAAATAAATAAATAAATAAATAAATGCCACTCCGAGGAAGGAAAAAAAAAGAAACACCAGTAAAAATGTAGACCTCCGTTGTGCGCATGAGCAGCAGTTATCCGGCGGAAGCCACATAGTTAAATCTTCACTGTGTCGCCTTTCGCCTTCTCAGAGCTGCACCAGCTTCTGCGGTGAGACTGTAAAAAAGGTGTGAAATTATTTTCCTTGACTCTTAAAATGTTACTACAGTTTGTTCCCTCTGCGCTGCTTCGCCGGGGAGGAGCTGTTCAAACGGCAAAAACAGCAGTGACGTTGATGGAAAAGTGTCGCCACCTCCTGTCAATTTGTGGGTATTGCGAGGTGCAGGAGGTAGTTTCCAGCTGCGTCAACCTTTTTGTAGATTTGTGACATTACTTCAGGAATGAAAACAGGTCAGAGAAGAGGGGACGTGGCAGAGGTAATGTGTCTCCATGGTTATGACATTTTCAGCAGCAAATATGATTTTTTTTTTTTATCAGAACAATTTAAAGCTCGTTGTTGGTTTCGACTCCAGCGCCCCAGTTTGTTCCGCCACTCCATTATGGATCAAAATAAAGAGCAAAGGGCGGAAGGTTCCCAGGTGGAAACAAAGGAGAGTTCCAAATGACCGTGAGTCCTGCGCGTTCCCTCTGTCGGATAGGAATCCAATAAAGCTGATCATTTCCGCTCGGCCTTTTGTCCCAGATCCCAATCACACAGAAAGAGAAGGAGGGTGGGGTTGGGAGGGGGGGGGGGGGGGGACAAATGGGTGCCATTCTGGAAACGGTCTAATTGTGTCTGGACGGCCATAAAGCCATTAAAACTGGAATGCCAGACAGTGTATAGCAGAGCAGGCGCTTTTATTACGCTGTCTCTGGCCGAGTCTTTGAAGTTTGGGTCCATCTGCGTCCACCCCAAACGCGTCACAACACCACTCCTGTTGGACTCGGTTGAGTCTTAGAAGGAAAGGCAGTCAATACTTTTTGTTGTTGTTGTTGTTTCTCCAGAGTCCATGAGAGCTTGTTCCATTAGAACACGTTGATTGAAAAGAAACCTTGCATTATTTAATAAAGTGCATGTGTGCCAAACGCTTTCTCAAACATGCGGGGACTTGAACCAGCGCCGCTATCAGGGCATCCACATTTATAATCTACAAGCAGCAAGATATGCTTCCCTGGAAAACATGTGACTTAGAAATAATCATATTTGTATTATATTTAACTGTAGCAGCAAAGAAACGTTTTAAGCGGATCTGGTCTGTCTACAAGGCCGTTCAGTGGGCTTGTCATATCTGTGCTGAGCTGGACACAAACACGCCGGGCGCTTTCTTCTGAGCTTCAGCTGTCGAAGATCTCAGTGTCTCTTCTTTTAGTGTGCGTGAGCGTGTGCGCGTCCCCTCTCGCCTCGTAGCGCTTTGCACCCCATAAAAGGTTATAGCCGTAATTGTCTTTTATGGCTGTATACAGCTAACAACATCCTCTGCCAAGACGCAACTCTTTCCCCAAAACACACCCACATACACACTCACTCACACACATACACACTCACTCACACACATACACATACACACTCTCACCAATAGTTGCTTTTTAATTACTGTGCGTTCGTGTGTAAAAACTGTCCAAATAACTTAGCTTAAAATAAGCAAATAAGTGAATAAATAAAATAAAAAAATATATATATAAATATATAACTAACTAACTAACTAACTAAATAAATAAATAAATAAATAAATAAATAAATAAATAAATAAATAAATAAATAAATAAATAAATAAATTTAAGACAATATATTTTCTGCATGCAATCTTATTTGTGGGCACCTTTTACGCAGGCAAAACTAGACTGACTAAAACACAATCCTAAAATGAAAGTCCGACGACCAACGCTTTCGAGATATAATTTGTTTTATTTAATAAATAATACAAATTACATATATGAACCAAACGTCTGACGGTCAGAAGACCGTGCGAGGTATTCAATGGATAGCCTACAGTGTTTCCTTTTCTCTCTCTAACAAACATGGCGTCCCTTAATTGGAAATGTCACTCCCTGAAATTCAGTCAGACGTGTTATTTTTTTTTTCTTTTTTCTTTTTACAGTGATGCCAGCAAATCTATGTGACCCAAAGTCTAAATAAAAACAACAAACAAACATATTGTAGGTAGTTGAACGATATAGGTAGTCGATGACAGAAACTATACCTGTGATAAGATCTATTAGGAATTTCTAAGAGATATGAGCGGTGTGTGTATCAATGCGAGCTGTTTTTCCCACTACGGTTTTTAAAGTTAGTCTCAAATTCAGGGCCATCTGTCATAGTTCTATTACTTATAGAGAAAAGACAGTAAAATTAACACAGTTTCTTTCATAAACTATACGTTTAGACAACAAATATAACTAAACAAAACAGACACACACACACACACACACACACTTGGCTAGAAACATCCATACACAAACGAGCACAATAAAAAGGAGCAGGCCAATTAATTAAACACTTTAACGAGGTATTAATTCAAATCAACAAAGCAATTAAAACAACTAAAAACAATGGGCACTGTCAGAATTGTGCAATTTAAAGGTAGTAGCATCAAACTAATCTCCGACATGCTATTTTTTTCTTTTACAAGACAAATAATTCTATAAGATGTTATATAGTACAATAAGACGAGGGAGTTTTTAAAAACAAATGTCCAGCTGATCTGCTCACAGCCTAGATATCCTGTGTCAAATCTGCGCGTAATTCAGTCGTCTTTCGGCGCGCCGTCCTTGTTAAACTTCTTCATCTTCATCCTGCGGTTCTGGAACCAGATTTTGACCTGTCTCTCGGTGAGGTTCAGCAGTCGAGCCACCTCGTACCTGCGGTCCCGGGTCAGGTAGGTGTTAAAGAGGAACTCCTTCTCCAGCTCCAGGATCTGGTGCTTGGTGTAAGGGCAGCGCTTCTTTCTCGTGGCGCTCGCGTGGAGCCAGTTGGACACAGGGTTATCTAGAAAGAATGTGGAAAGGAGTGGGTGTGTGTGGGGGAGATCAAGTACTGGTTCTACTTTGAGGAATATTTCAAAATTGATTTTATCAATATTAATAATAATAATAATAATAATAATAATAATAATAATAATAATAATAATAATAATAATAATAATAATAATAATAATAATAATAATAAAAATAATGGATCAGTAACATATGTCAAGTGAAAGACGCATCATGTCTAAATACAGCTGTCCACCTTTCTGCAGCCTCCAACATCTGATACTGCAACGTGAGCCCTTCACAGCCCTCCATAAGGTAATGGCACGTTCAGAATGCCCACTGACATCATGCACCTCGCACCTCGTGGCTTTTATGTGTAAAAATAGCTGAAACATAAAAGATCGTAGAGCGGACTAACTTACTTGGGTCCAGGGCCGGTTTGTCTTCGCCCTCTGTGCTCAGCTCCCCTCCCTGCGCGGACAACTCGTCCTTCTCTCCGGGTGACGGTGTCGCCACCGTGCCGTTGGCGTAATCGGAGAGCAGCAGCGCCGTGTGAGATCCCGGTGGCGTCCCCAGACCCTCCGGTTTGATCGCATAGTGATGGTGACTCGGCGGTAATCCAGTCATTGACACGGGTTCAAGAAGCCAAGACTGGTAGCGGGCGTCCGTCTCCGCGGCCATCGGGCCTTGCGGATGCCCGTAGTGGTGATAAACAGAGGAGACGGCGCCTGGGAACTGAGCCGGGACGTGGTTCCATGACGGCCCGAAAACGGGGGTTTTGGACGGGAAGCCGCAAGCTCCGAGCTCGCTGTGGTCAACCACAGGGGCGGGCTGTCTGGCGTGCTGGACACCGACACCGGAGGGGTACCTCGGGGTGGAGAGCTCCTCGCTTTCAGGCAGGATAAGGGAATCGACGTAGTAGCTCGTGAGTGCTCCGGACGTCGACATGGCAGGGAAATTAGACCGATTTCACATGTACGCAGTCATACAACAGATACATGCAAAGTAAAACAAAAAACACACATTCCCCAAAAGCACATACACACACATACACACACACACACATACAAATGCACGCGCAGCAAAGCGCAGCCTCACAAAATAACAATGTGGAGAAATCAAGTAGCAACTTGGCCCCATGCACGGAGAACTACAGTGGGGAAAGTAATGGGGAGCCACGCCGCGATGCCATTGGGCAGCCGAGACACGTGATCATAAAGCCGAACAATAAAAGATAAATCAATCCCTGCAGTCATTAAATACTCAGCCTGCTCCACTATAACAAGCACTGTTTTTTATAAATGATCAAGATTTGAACATCTGTACAGAGTGAGATTTTAATATATATATATACTGTATATATATATGAATGAAAAAAGAGAGAAGAGTCAACAATAGCACTGCTACTTACAGCCATTCAAATCCCTTCCTTGGTTATCCAAAACGATACAATATGTATTTGGAAGCCTTATTTTACGAGTTACTTTATTGGACACGTAAGCGCTCCGCCGCTGCCGCTCGCCAAAACACATTTAGAAACACCCGCGTATTAAAGAGGAACTTTGTAACTCGAGGATTGAAGCAATGCAAGGATAAATTACGACCAAAACACATTGCGTCCTGTTTTTATTTTTGCTCCGAAGGCTGCGGGAAACATCATCCAATGTGCGCCAGTTTCCCATGTTTGGAGTCTCAGAAGTCGCTGAATGAAGCACAGATATTGTGTCGCTTTTGTTATTTTCTGATGCAAGATATATTTGAGCTCCGGTTTCATTATTATTATTATTATTATTATTATTATTATTATTATTATTATTATTATTATTATTATTATTATTATTATTATTATTATTATTATTGTTGTTGTTGTTGTTGTTGTTGGTGGTGGTGGTGGTCCTACAACTTGTCTATATTTCTATCGTTTGTTTTGCATTAGTAGTTTCATCATTATATCATTAGGGACACTCTTTATCATATACTTTATAAATTGTGGGTTATTTTGGCAACAGCAACAACAACAACAAAGAAAGATTTATTCATTTAGGTGAGTTTATTTACAATTAAAAATATATATAAATGCAAAGGGATCATCTAAATGATCCCTTGGTTAACGTGCTGGAAAAGTAGGACACAACTAATTTTCTCTGCGTCTCCTCGTCCAGATATATATTCTTTAACTATTATTTTTAAATAAAAAAAATGAAGACTGAATTAAAGACAGGCGACAGGAAAGTAACAAAAGTGTAGTTTTTGTGCAATGTCCAATCTATTTTATTTATTTAAGAAGTAACAAAGATATATATATATATATATATATATATATATATATATATATATATATATATATATATATTTATTTTTTTTATTTTTTTTTTCTTTTTCAAAAGTTTGTCAGATGTAAGATTTGGTTAAAAAAAATAATGAGAGTGTAACTTCGGCATTCTTTAAATCATAATATCAAGCGGTAAATTAGCAATGATAATGAGTAAATACATTAAGTAAGACTTGTATTTAAACTGTATCCAATAATACTGACTAAATTAGCCGAACCATGTGGCACAATATCAAAAACCCAATTCGTAACGTCTTTTCATATATCTCTCCGTGTAAGAGATTAATGGTAAATTACAGTTTGCTTAACTCGACGTCCGTTTCTATTTACACCGCCGTTATCACTTGCGCTGCCCTTGCATGTTGGTTTCATCGCCACCATTAACAAACGAACTCCTAATACCTGCCAGCAGCCCGAGACTCGGTGTAACATGACGCTCAGAATAGTGCTAAAATTAACCTTAACTGTAGTCCATGTATTTTTCACCCTTCAAAAAAATAAAATAAAAATAAATAAAAAATAGCGACAAAATTAGATTGTGTTTTAAATGTGGTTCCTGAAAGTTTGAGTTTATAAAATGCTGAAGCACCTAAGCTCAAATAAATGTGCGGGAATATTGTGCCAGACTTGAGTAATGCGCAAAAATAATTAAAATACCACGAGTTAATATCTTAAGACATTTCTAAACTGTTAAACATACAAAAATACATTCATATATTTAATAGCTCAATTTATGCACTGAGTCACTTTTAAATGTATAAAATCATTTTATTCTCAATCGTGTGTATATTAAGCGTGAAAGCAAACAAAACAGCACCAAGTCACTTTTAATTTAAAAAAATAAAAATAAAAAATGGAGGTTTGAGTTTATGCATGCCCATTTTCTAATAGTCTAGCTCTAATGTAGTCTTATGGGCTTAGAAGCTGCAACTTTGGGTTTTGCTGCACGACCCTGGTGTATTATTTCATGCAAGCATATAAACAGTCTGGCCAACACCCTTACAAGGCCACAGGGAATTGAAGCCGCGCAGATTTTCTGCATTCTGCACAGCATACAGAAGAGGATGTGGGAAAGGAAAGACTCCGAGGTGTCTAGAATGCACAATCTGATTTCCAATCACCTCTCTGGTGTACTTGCACAGTATCCAAGCAGCAGACATCAAACAAACCGAGCAAGGAAGGAAAGGAGGATGAGACGAGCGGCTGCAATGCGCCTATTTGTTCACTAAAACCTCGAACGGACAAACAAGAACGAACAAACACCTTTGCAGCAGGAAAAGACGCCACCACGCCAATGGCTCTCAGGGCTGTAAAAGCTTTTAAATCAGGGTGTCTTTTTCAGCCCCCGCGGTTTACCGCAGGGGCTATTCACTTCTTTTGCTTCTGCAGATAACAGCCTGTCTGGCGGATCTGAAAATCGCCATAAAGCCCCCCATTCCTCCTCCTTTTGTGTTTGGAGCCACTATTGCGCAGAGGAAGCATCCGGTCTCATTGCCCGCGGAGGTCGCTGTTGCCCCATTCACCTTCCCCTTCCCCTCCACTGCTGCAGTGGTCGTAACCGAGGCCTTGTCTGGCGTGTCTGCGTCACTGCTAATAGCGGAAAACGTTGTAATGCTTTATCCCAAATCCAGCACGCAAACTGCGTCGGAGTTTTGGGCACAAATATTCGAGCCCAGTCCCACTTGTTGTGTATGTAGCAAGATTGTAAGGGTTTCAAGGAAAACAAGAAAAATATTTGGACACAAAGACCGAAAGCAACCAGCCCAGCCCCTCCCCGATTTATTACCTATCCATCCAAACACCTATACACATTGAGGGGGGAAAAAAAGTCCCACCATCTTTATTTCTCCAAACTGCCTTCCGCTTGGTCTCGAGGTTTGCAACTGGGGCAATTAAGACAGTTTCATGTTGCAGAGTTAAGAAATGGACCCCCAACAACATGAAACTACCTAAACCACTCGACAGTCGATCCGGGGCCTCAAGAGGAATACAATCGGCCGGTTCGTAATGCGCCGTGGTGGTCGCTTCCGTCATCATGTTTCCAAAAAAAAAAAAAGAAAAAGAAAAAAGCACAGCGTCTTGCTATAGCACAGCATTCTACAAACTACATGTGTAGATAAGCCACCGAGACAATGCGCAACAACAACAACGAAAAAAAGGAGGCAGAATCACAAAGGCGAATGGACTCACCCGAATCCTCGATCTGTTTATCCCATTAATTCCCGGATTGACGCGTATGGAAACAGTTTATCCACAGAGCCTTCGGTTACTAATAGCCTGTGAGACGGGCCTCCTCTCCGTGCGACAGGCTCTCTCACAACTGAAGCAGCTCTTCGAGGAGAGGGAGAAAGCTCATATACCAGCCAGTCATAAAACTCTACAATAGCCGGCTGGGCATGCAGCAGGACGGCTTATACAGCCTAATATCTTAATTATTTCCGATGGTCTCAGAAACGGTCCTTTCTCAACAAAACAAAAGGACCTCCAGAGTTAGGAAGTCTGTTTGATTTCATCCGTTGACTATTTAATCAGTATATATATGTATTTCTTTTACCCCTGTGCTAACAAGCAAAACATATTATTATCCACTTTGCAAAAATTCAAGCTGCTAGTCTTGAGTCCGAGCTGATAATTTATTAGGCATTACACAAAAAAAAAACACACCTGTACACAGAAATATACAACCAAAAATATTCCTCCTTCACACTGCTTTTGTTCTCAGTGTGAACAAAGTTACAATTTACACATTTAACTCGAACATGTAGAGGCAGCCCATGTCTCATGAAACATCACATTCTGATTGATTTTTCAGCCTTGGAGATTCCATTGTTCAAATGTGAATTTGTCTGGAAATTTTATGCACAACTCCAGGAATTAATGAGTATATTTTCCGAATTTAGACAGCGGCTCATTTAGGAATTTAAACCTAATTCCCTGGTATTACTTTGTATACATTTTTGCATTGTGTGTGTAGGCGTGTGTGTGTGGGGGGGCGTGTGTGCGTGTGTGTGTGTGTGTGTGTGTGGGGGGGGGGGGGGGGGGGTTGTGCATGTGTGTGTGTGTGTATGTTTGTGTGTGTGTGTGTGTGTGTGTGTGCGTGGGGGTGGGCGTGTAGGGGTTTGTGGGTGTGTGTGTTGGTATGTGTGTGTGTGTGTGTGTGTGTGTTGGGGGAGTGGAGGGTATTCAACTGCACTGATCCTTCCCTACAACAGATGTAACAATACAAAAACACACGAGAAACAGTCACAGCTAAAACACCCAAAGATGTTTTTTTTTTGTTTTTTATGTTTTAACTTTTTTTTTTTTTCTTTTTTATTCTCAGAAGGCCAGACACGATGATGGGCCGTGAGAGAAGGCTGCATCTCTCAGGGAAATGAAACTTTGAGCTTGGAGTTGAGGAATTTGGAGGATAGCTTGTCAATAAATTCATCCAAACTTTTTGTTCCCTTTTTGAGTCGCTGTTTATCATGAAAATCCATAGTTGGAGGTGAGCTCCCGGATCCTATTCTCCCGCGTCATTTTCTTAAGCTTCATCCTGCGGTTCTGGAACCATATCTTGACCTGTCTGTCCGTCAGGTGGACGCTCTTGCTGATCTCTAGGCGGCGCTCTCGGGTCAGGTACATGTTGAAGAGGAACTCCTTCTCCAGTTCCAGGGTCTGGTGTTTGGTGTACGGGCAGCGTTTCTTTCGGCCACTTTTCGCTGTCAGCCAGTTGGCCGTGTTTTCGCTTTTTGTGTCTCCTAGAAGGATGGCAGATAAATAGTTTGTTTGTTTTTTTGTGCTTTTACGCAGTGAGGATCATGAATGCAAGAGCAAAGTAGCTTAAGCACATATGATTATGAAGCACACCACAACAAACATGAACACATGATCTTACTCAGACGTGTCTGTGTGTTTTTGTATATTTTAAATAATATAATTTTCACATCCAAACTGTGGGCGTCCATCGGTGTATTTTAAACCCAGAAAAAAATTCAGTTTTATTCATAAAGCCTTAAAAGAAATATTAAAATCAATTTTGGTCACCCTAATCGCCCTTTAATGATATTTACACACAAACAGACGTCTTTATGTGACTTTACATTACTAAGACATTGTGTAATATCTTCCATACTAATTTTGACAGAAAAAAAGAGAAAAAACGGATACATTTTTAGCAAGACTGAAATTATAGTCTTGCCTGTTGGCGCAGCTGGTTCCTTCAAACAACAACAAGACGATATTATTCCAGCTTCTTCTCACGTCTCATTTTTCACCCATTTTTTTCCCTTATTGTTTAGATCAGCTAAGGAGAGCTAGCTTTTTTTGTTGTTGTTTTTTTCCTATGTCTGTTCAGCAAAACTGTGCCCGGGGGTTAGTAGCTATAAACACATTTTAAAGGACGGCTGTAATAATAAACATGTCTGGAGAAGAAAAATCACAAACGCACCAAAACATGTGCCACGAGTTAAAGCACGTAAAAGTTCAAATGTACAAATCTGAATGGTGACTGAAAATGTAAAAAAAAAAAAAAAAAAAAAAAATCAATCAATCAATTTCTCTTCTGCCAGTTTCCTCAACCGTAAAATAATGGCACGGTCTTTTGCAGCTTTCTATCTATAAACAACGTTTACACCAATAACGCACAAGGGGAAAGTATATCTAGAATCATGTTTTGGAGTAAAAATCTTAGAAAATGTTACCTGTTACCTAGTGCCATACATGCGTGTAGGCCTGTGCGCCAGTTTCCACAGCGGTCTATCACTGAAAATATCTCTAATCGTAAAATTTTAGAAGTTATCTAATTTGATCATTTGAAATTTGATAGCTAGGTGACGCCTAGCTCATAAGCTCTATGTTTGGGTTTTGACGCATAATAATAATAATAGTAATTCCAAAACCGGGTTCATGCAATACTTTGTGAATGCCATGTTTACAAACACGTGCCTCCACGTCTGACTGTAGACCAGACCGTAGCATAAGACAAGACAGGTGCCATTAAAAAATCTCCCTCTACCTGTTTGCCACCTAAACAAGGCTGACCACACCAAAGTCCCGCAACGATTACCTTTAGTGGCCTTTGCTCGTCTCTCCTTGTCATTCTCCTCCGCCTCCTCTGCAGAGGAGGCTTCACCGTCCGAGGAGTCGCGCCCCTCCTCGGTGCCCGACGCTGCTTGAGGCGGCAGGTCTGTGGCTTCCTCCGCGTCCTTCCCCTTCTTCTCCGCCGTGGCTGGGACAGACGCAGAGGTTGGTGGCGAGTGGAAGCGAGCGTGGTCGGCGGGGTGCTGCAGGCCAAAATGAGAATGGGAAGGGGAAGGGTTCGACTGGGGGCCGTTGTTGGCGCTGTAAAGTTTATGAGAATGTGCGTGCGTCTGAGACAAGCGGAAGAAGCCCGGCACAGGCACCGACCCCCCGCCGCCCCCAACTCCACCACCACCACCACCACCTCCGCCGCCATCGGTGACTGTGCAAGAAGAAGTCAATCTTGAATATGTAAGGTCTTCGGCGGTGGAGGCTTTGGGACACTTGGGTTGCTCGTACAGGCAGTAGGTGCTCTCTTCCTTGATGTTCTGCGGGAAAGTGCACGGTGCGACCTGGGGACCCACAGAGTGCTCTTGGTCCATACGACATGACCTCTGCGCGTCCATCCACATCTCCATGCTGGACATGTATGCACCTGAGGTGGACACCACATTCTGGGGGCCGACCTCGCTCCGTTTAGTCATACCTGGGAAGTATCCATAGTTGTGTAGTCCGTAAGGCACTTCTACTGCGGTGCTGTGCGGCACGCACACCGCACTCCCGGCATAGTGACCCCCGCCGCTCTCGGTGCGGGCGCTGATCAGGGAGTCCACTAAAAATGCGTTTCCAGACGGGCTGTCCGAACATGACATTATTGTAGTGTATTTTGGCGAAGGGAGAAGATAGCCCTTTCTGGCTGACATTTCTTGTGCAAAACATGCTGGATATGATTAGAGGCACCCCCCTCACCGCTGAGAGGACTGTAAAACCAATGAAAACGCAGGAAGAAGGGACAGTCCCCTCCCACTCTCAGGCTACGTAGGAGTAGAACAGAAATCCATCATGGAGCTCAAGCAGAGAAAGAAGCGGGCAGAGCAATCAGAGTGTTTCCACACCTCGTCTTAATGCACCAACCTGTGCAGAAGAGACTATAACTCCAACAATGCACATGGTTGTAATATACATACTTATTTGTTTAAATGATGAAACATGTAACAACATTTCGAAGTGTTTCAAGTATTGTAGCAATGCAAGCAAATCAAATATTCCAAAAAAAAAACTCAGCAGTTAGAGCAAGAATAATTTGGATCCTCAAAAAAAGATATATCTATTCTCAAAAGTGATAATATCTAATTTTGGGGTGATTGGGTACTAAACTAAAACCAATGTAACATCAAAATTGGTTCAACATTCACTAACATGAGGCTTTACAGTCTTTGCGTAAAGAAGTAATTTTAGACTGCATTGCCGCTGTGACCCGCCACAAACAGACATGACACAAAAAGCAACGGGCATCCCTGGCAATAAAGTCTTTAATAAGATTGCAGAAAGAAATCGCCTTTGGCATAGTGACTTTTTATCTGTTGAGTCTTCGAGCCGGAGGGCAACAGCGGGTAAAACGGAACAACGTAACACCAAAAGGCCAAATTATACGCATTTTTCCACAGAGCAAAGTCAAACCTCTTATGAAAGGTTTGGCTGTATCGCACACTTCCTGTTTTAAATTGTGCGGCCACATCATCCTCGTGAGTTTGAACTAATATTGAAAAGTCAGCAGGATAAGAGTTTGCGCATAAACCCGGTAAAAATATATACTCCTACACAAAAAGGTACTCCATTCTTAATTTCTTGTTGAACTTCAGTTTTCTCAAACGCATTTACTAGCTCGCAGTTTATTTTTAGGAATGAAATTCAGGATTTAAAAAAAAATGTTTTACACTATTTTCTAATAAATGTATTTGTATATTATGATTCATGTTGCACATTTATTATTGTGTTTCTCATAAGGTATAGATCATTTCAATAGATACATTATTTGTTCATTTTGTCTTCTTTTTTATCTTCAGAGCATATCAAAGTTAACATTAGCTTATCTATTTAAATTCTAAATACCACTACTAATAATGACAACACAAACAACAACAACAATAATAATAACAATAATCGTAATAATAATTCTCTCTGCCTATAACACTATCAATGCAGTTGCTCAAAACGTCCCTTTGGCTGTCTACTTATGCGCTCATTTTAAATAGGAAAAATCTAATAGTAATCATACTTTTAAATGCGTGTGAGAGTGTGTTTGTTTGTCTGTGTGTATCAAGCAGATCTAAATCTTTGACGCATACACGTCCTCCTGTTGAGCATTGAGACACAATAGAGCTCCAATTGTGCATCGTGGCATTTTTATTTTATTTCGTTTTATTTTCCCGAGGGTTAAAAAAACAACTCTTTATATGTTTAGAAGAAAAGTTGGGTTTTTAAACCGTGAGGTATTTATATTAACACATTCTAAAGTATTTAGTTTTTTTTATAGATGCAATTTTACTTTAGAAAGCCTCAGATTTATTCTTTTCTTTTCCACGTCAACGGTGAACATTTTTCAATTAACGCCGAGCATGACGCAACTTTTTTTTTTTTTTTTTTTTAAAAAGAGGCTTCCTAGTCAATTACTCTTTATACATATCTACTTAAAACAACATTCTGGTTCAAAATCCAACCGATTTTATTCACAAATTAACACCCAAACCATTCCCATGTCTCCTAGCACAGACCAGTTTTCTCTTGGACACACGATCCAGAAAAGAAACTGAAACCATCGATTAATAACACGCACACTTCGTGTTGTCGGAGAAGCATTTTGGAGGCTGAGGAATAGGAGGCGGAGGGCAGCTATCGATATCTTTGTGTTACAGTTATTAATTGTTGCTATTAAATCTTCATTTCCACAGCTGCCGCGCTGTAATACCCTGAAAACACTTTACTCCAACCGCTGGCTTTGATCGGGCCCATATAATGGTGGCCGAAGAGGCCGCTTGACTCGTATCATGTTCGTCCTGAGTGCAGTTATGAACAATAATGCGGCGTTTTATTACATCCAGCGGAAGCATTTATTTTTCACGAGAGACAGACAAAAGGTGGGGGGGACTTGAGGAGGGGGTGGGAGGCTCGGTCCAGAACTGACACGAGCATCACCAAAGTTTATCTAGGCTACACAGGAAGGGAAAGACGTGATTGCTGCACTGTAGAAAGCAAATCGAGCTTTCAAGGCGTTTAAATTTGACAATCAAAGACAATGCGTGGAGCAGGTTTAATTGGATTTTCAGGGGAAGGTGAGGATTTGTTATTGAGTATAAACTGCAATGGTTTCTGCATGTTAGGCACAGGTACGAAAGGGGAACTGTCTCCAACTGTTATCAATTAAAGCGGCTTAACCTAATGCGAAACATTTGGCAAGCCTAAGCTTAGACTAGTAATCGGTCGAGCTCAGGGAAAAGAAAGGAACGAGAGGCATGAATATTTTTGCCTAAGTGTTGCCTTATTAAGTCCTGCTTGGAGATTTTTTGCGCAAGTTAGTACCAGAGAGAAATCAGGAGACAAAACTCGACCTAACAAAAGAGAAACTACGCTATTGCTACAGAGGAACGTCTGCTCTCTTGAGGAAACCCTTACCTGCATTCCGTTAGGAGCAGAAGATCCAAGGCCATGACTTTGGTCCCAATAGCGCCGCCCAGTGGTAGTAGCGTCAAGTCCTCGGTACAGAAGAGCCGAATCGAGGGGGGAAACCTGCAAAATGAAGTCGATGCAGCAAAGCTCACTAAAGGCTCTCTTGCCATCCTGTCCTCTGCTTGTCATCGCTGTCGCCTTGCTTGGTAACACAGTTAATAACCTTGGGTCTCAGACGGTTTATTGCACCAGCACTCCAATTGTACAAATGCTCCAGACCCTCAGACAGCTTTTATGACCACGTTGCCTTGGCAACGGGGGAGGATGTCCCGTAATTAGGGACGGAATTCCAACGCGCAGTAAAGGATGCGCATGGCGAGGCGAGGTAAGGCAAGGCCGGACTATGGCGGAGAGAGGCAACCATAAACTTCAGCCTCTCTCTCCCCAGCGTTTATGACCCTTTTGACTGTCATATATGAACGCCAATGCGCTGCGGCCAGCTCCCATAAATACTGTGATAACAACAGCAAATATGGCGACCCCTTTGCCAGGGGAGGCTGCTGCTCCACGAGTGTTTCCAGGGCCAGTCAGCAAAATGACAGCTTGCGCGCACAAAAAATCAAGAAATGATCCAGAGGAAGGCCATTAGAAAACAAGCTGATGTAAAGTCGGTAGTTTTTAAAATGTATTTGCAGCAAGATGCCCCCAAAATGTCATTTGTGGCGGACACAGTAAGCTATTTTATCGCTTTGGGCAAGATGGGAAGCACCGCGACGCAGCCAGATGGCTTAACATTTTCAGAAAGCACAAAATAAAGGCAGAATTCCACCGTTTCAATTTATTTAAAGTCGACAAGTAAACACTGTTTGTGATAAATGACACAAATATCTCAAACAAACTGTCATTCTTTTTTTGCTTGAGCTCGTCCAAGCTAGGGAGTATGTGTGTGTTTGTGTGTTTGGACTGCTCCCAAATTGCATTTGAGAGACCTAAGTTTTAACATGTGACTCCCTTCAATTGTTTGCTGCGCGCAAAGACACCTGATTGCCGCAAAAATAATGTTTGTCTTTTTTTTCTGCGAGTGTGCGTTTAATATCTTGATCTTGTGTGCGTAAAAAGTTTTACATGCGCGCATGTGATCCATCGAGACGAGAGCCAGCTTTCAACAATGAAAAGTAGCATGTGGGCATTAA
The DNA here is from genome assembly GCF_002775205.1 of Xiphophorus maculatus. NCBI lineage: Eukaryota > Metazoa > Chordata > Actinopteri > Cyprinodontiformes > Poeciliidae > Xiphophorus > Xiphophorus maculatus. Next base: position 20,603,646 of record NC_036455.1, on the reverse strand, counting down.
GCAAACAGGATTAAAACTGATATCAATGCTATTTTCAGTCAGCGTTTCATTTTGGTTTTATCGTTTTGTTTTCCTTTTTTCCTTTTATTTAAGAAATATGATATAATACACAATTTGGGCCTTCCAAAGCAGTTGATCCAAGCAATTGAGCACTTTTATGAAAGCGCAAGGATCACGGTTCTTGGAAACAAACATGTTGCGAACAGCAGACCAAATCCCCTGGGCAAAGATATGTTAATTAGACAAAGAAAAGACAAAGTAGCACTCTGTCTAAATAGCTCGAGGAAATCGTTGAAAAGACGCCCACATCAAGACCTGTTTATTTCCACATGTATGTATATCGTGTTGGAGAGGCGATTTAAATGGGCCAACTGAGCCTAAGTTTCAATGTGTTTATTTAGAATACATTTACGAGACAAAATCCAACTTTTGAAAAAAAAAAAAAGAAAAGGGAAACAGCTACTGAGACCGAACGCATTTTAGGCATGACCAAACTATTGTTAAAGTTACTTGAAAATGTGGCATATTACAAAAATATTTTTTGGCTCATATCAAAAGCAACTGCTTCACTGCGATGACTCTGGCTGACGCTGCAATCAGTGCGCACGCGAAAAATGTTTCTTGTCACGATTCCTTCGTGAGTACGTGTGCACGTAAAACCAACAGCACCACCAAAATCCCTCTCTTGCAAAATTCCAGAGAATGTGCCTTTGCCTTCCATCAGTGCAACGTAAAATGTCAGCGCGTCAACATAAAGATGTCTCCTGGTGTCCAAATGTGGATAAAAAAAATCTGCTTGGATCAAATAGGCTCATCGAGACTGACGTTCAGTGTCTTTGCTTAGGCTAAATATAGACGAGATAAGCCGAGTGTCACATTTCTGACATATTTCTCTGGGTGTTAAGAACAAGATTTGGTGAAAGGTGGATTTAAGCTGCACGAATGGTGATATTAAAAATGAATTTGAAAGGAAAAGTAATGTAAAGCCTCAAAGTGAGAATGACGTCAAGACGTTTTTTTGCAGCAGAATCTCTTCAACAAAAGAAATGATCAATTAAAAACAGGGGGGTGGGGGTCCGCATTCTGACTGCAAGTAAAAAACAAATGCAATTATAATTTAGAAATGTGAAAATGCGTTATATTAAAGACGTTTATTGGAGTATAAATGTGGTTTAAGCGTGGTTCTAACCAATTGTGACATTTAATGTCTGTATGTAGGTTTAATTTAAATGGAAGCTCTGAGAGGTTTTTTTTTGTGTTTGTTTTTTTTTAATCCTCATTTCCGTATCTTTCGCTGGACAAAAGAAAAACAAGGACGAATAGCCATGTTTGGTAAAAGGTGAAAAAAGCTGCGCAGGCTGTTTTTTTTATTATTATTATTATTTGAAAACACAATCAAACGCATTATATAAAAAGTGACAATGAGGTTGTTACTTTTCTGCAGCAGAATGTCCCCTCGCAAACTCTTCTCGACTTGCGTTCTGACTAGACAACAGAAAATGTTTTTTAAAAAGTCAAAGACGGAAAGACGTCTATGCGTCTGCTGATGTCTAAATGTGGGTATAATGGGCAAACCAATTATGACATTCAACATCTTTATACAGGAAAAATTTAGACATGACCCATGGGCTGATCCACTCCCCCTCAATTTGTAGTATTTATCTTTGTTAAATAAAGATGAAGACTTCAATAGCCATATATGTTGAAAGCTTGACAGTCTTTTTTTTTTAAAAAAAAACTTTTGAACGCTCAACCAAATGTATCGTGGCGTTTCTATTTGGTTGAAAGGGCGTTCTAATTGGCGAATCAATTTTGACATTTAATGTCTCCGTTTGTGTAGAAACAATTTGGACGGGATCTATAGTCAAATGTTCAACACATTTCCTGGATTTAGTAAAAACAAGGTCATAAAAAGGATGCATAGAAGTCCAAAGATTGGAGGGATAAGCTCTAAGCTACACCTGCGTGAACACCTCAGTGCTCCGGATCCAAGCGGACAAAGCTTATCTGTCTGGTTTTGGCCTGCATATGATCATCAGCATGGCTTTACGCGTTTAAAAGATACGCATTATATAAATAATTAGCCCTCTTTTCTTCCATAGGCGACCGTCAGAGATAAGAATAGCTGGTTTGAGGCGGAATCTCAACAGCTTGCCCGTGGATTGGGACTCGGACAGCCGTGGCATAAAAAGAGACAGGAGCAAACGAGTGGCCATACAAAATAAATAAGCACAAACATGAACAGAAACACCATCATTCGCATCCGTATACGGACTCATTATTTGGTCACACCAATGTAGGCTCCACCAGACTCCCTAAATAGGTCAACCTATTCGCCTTAAGTTTAAATCCAGCACATTTCTGATTTAAACAACAGACAAAAATAAAAAGAAATAAAATATTATTTTTTGATTACAAAATACACTTAAGCAGTCAATTAATGACTGTTCCCCCCACACACACCCTGACAAATAAGAACAAACAGGTTCTAATAACATGGCCCTTTCCGAAAACAGAGACCTGGAGCGCACACAGAAGAAAAAGAAAAACAGTTTGTATATATATATATATTTTTTCCTTTCTTTTCAAAATCAGTTTGATGCGCAAAACCACGGCCCATGAACGCTTACTTCATATCAGCGCACTCTGCGTGTCATCGAACATTGAAATGAACAATCCAGCAGTGTTATTGCTGCCGTCGCCGGCCACTGTGGTATAGTACACGAAGTACACCGAGGAGAAGTCAGTGAGTCTGTGGACGAACCCTATGTAGTCCCACAGGAGGGGAGGGGGAACCGGAGCAATGTGCTTCTCCTTCTTTTTTTCTGGGTCCCCCTAAAGCAGAGGATTGGACGTGTAGTACTGTAACCTGTCTCTGTTCAGCTTCTTCTCCTTCATGCGCCGGTTCTGAAACCAGATCTTGACTTGTCGGTCGGTGAGATTGAGCATCCGCGACAGTTGCAGCCGCTTCTCTTTGTTTATGTACACGCTGAAAAAGAATTCTCGTTCCAGTTCTCGTATTTGATATTTGGAATAGGGACATCGTTTCTTGCGCGTCCTCTGTCCACCTGGGAGGCACAGAAGAAAAAGGGAAGAAAAGGAAAAAGACATGCAGTCACAAATTATATAAGCGTTTAAATATGCTTTCACTATAATGTATATAAGCCATTAAAATTGAATCACATCTATTTTCTGTCATATTGCACGAGAGGAAAAACCGGGTTGTTTTGCAGGCTTTCGGGAAAACACGCTCTCATCCGATGCAGATCACAAGGACGAGCTCGTTTAGGTAAACACGTTTAGAAATGCGCGAACAATGCACTTTAAATGCGAAATATACCGACTGGTTGCTTTAACAGGGCAGATCGTGTGCACTACAGCCTGAAGCGCACAGACACCACCCTCGTTACAAGCAAGAGGTCTTTTAAAAGCAAAGAAAGCGTAAAACTAGCACGCTCGTCATAAATGGAAACTGCTGCTGCTCCTCCGTGTGAAAATCCTCGTTCAGCGAGAGTCACGGCAAATATTACAAAATACACACACACACACGAAAAAAAAAAAGACTAGAACAAATCTGACGGGCATGCTGTCTTTCACGGCCAATTTCAATTCCAAACACGTGATCCTGCAGTTTATAACAAACTTTTGTTGGAGACTGGGGGGGGGGAGGGGGTTGAAGGGGGGGGGGGGGTCTACAGGCCCTCCATAAACCCTTATATGCTTATAAAACAGCATATAAAATTTTTAACAGCAGCGCGCAAGATTGCAAACTTTCTCCCATATAAGCAGAGCGCTGCGTTTAAATACGTACTGCTGCTGCTGCCGCTGCTGGATTTCTCCTCATTGTTGCCGGAAGATAGCTCCGGACTGCTTGTCTCATCTCGCTGCTCCTTTGCCTCGGAGTCCCGGCAGGACGGCGTCTGCTCCGGATGCTTACTTGCAGGCGTTTTGTCCCCTGAGAAGGCGGTGTTCACCGACGACGAACTCTCCGACGCGTTCCCGTACGCGGTTTCGTAGAACTGGTCGAAGGCTTGCGGGAGCACGCCATTTCTGCCCACGCTCCCGTAGAAGCTAGCGGCGGCTGCGGCGGCGGCGGCGGAGCCAGCACCCGAAGAGCCACCTCCTCCGCTCCCGCTGCTATGGTGGTGATGGTGGTGGTGGTGGTGGTGGTGGTAGGGGCTGTTTTTACCAAACATGTCACCCACGACGGCGGTCTGCGCCGACAGGCACTCCCGGTGCACCATGTCTTCCGCGCTCGAGTAGCACTGGGACAAGTTCCCCCGGTGCGGCCACTTACCGGGCGCTTCGATACCCGCATAGTCCCTGAATGTCACCTCCCTGACGGGCTGGACCTGCGGCAGGTTAGAGGAATAGGAGTATGTCATTGGGCGGGTGGAAGGGGTCTGAGACAAAAACGAGGGAAGACCCGAGAAATCGGTCCCCGCCGACACGTAGTAAGTGCAACTGGGTAAGTACATGTTCGATCCGACGGGGACCCTCTCGTCAAAATCCATCATTGTTGCTCGGCCGCTTCTACAAGTCTGTGCTGGGCTTTGATTCCTCTATAACCACCCCGAACATGGCTCTGAAGCGCCGTGCCTCTCGCCTCTTTGAAGCAGGTTCGCTAAGCACAAATTGGGATACGTAAGCTGACGTGGAGAGCCATCTCCATCCACTCCACTGAGGAGGAGGCCACGTGACCACGCGGCAGGAATTGACAGATTTTCTCCAGTTGTGTGCGCGGCTGCGTGCGCGCTTGCGTGCGTGCGCCCAATCCTCTGGGTGTGTAAGGCTTCGGTAGGGGAAGGAGTGTGTAGGAGTGTGAGAGACATGACTGCTGTGTGTCCTGAAGCTTGACATTGGTGGTTTATAACCATACCGGATTAAAATGAATTACTTAACACGCAACCGAGGAGAACAAAGACATCTTTAACTGCTTAGTGACTATTTAAAAAAAAAAAGAAAAAAAAGATTTAAATCTGAATGAACGCAGCAGGTAGAACACCGTTTAAAAACTAAACGTGCTCCTTTTACCATGAAATGATAAAACCCTAAAAGTTTTTAATTTATTTCAGAGGAAGCAGCTCCTCAAAATGAATTATGCCGCCTGTTCTCAGCCTCGAAAACAACACTGGAACCAAATCAATGGTCTGCAACTTTAGGGATATGTAGCAGAGTTTTATTGAACTAAGGGGGAGAGCAGCTTATTTCTAAAGGTTGCTTTTAGGGAGATGCCTTAGTCATCATCTTCTGGTACTTTTACTGCGCAGCGTTTGGCTCAGTGAGCATTTGGTTATCAGGGTCATGTTCAAAGTAGCGGCTATACTGTTTCAACTGCAAGCAAAAAACAAACAAAAGAAGAGCACAGTGTTTGTATTTGTGCGCCAACAAAAACGACAACAACAACAAAATCAAAACTTTCCGGAAGGTATTTCTATAGCAAACAGCGAAGGTGGTTTATAAATCAACGACAAGTAGTATTTCAAGGTGAATGCTGTTTTGGATGTCAATTAAAGTTTTCATTGTCTTGAAGTGGAACATCAAGGGAAGTTCGAACATTTGTTTATTTATTTTTTTCTTTTCTTAGTCTAGATTCCTGGTCAGTGTGCAGAAATAACAGATTGGCAGAGTTAAAACAAATACGTGCGTAAAGCAAAAACAGCCAAGAAATTAACATTGACCTCAATAAACATTATCCTCTGCTTGAAATTGATTTAAGTGATATTTTTGGTCAAATTAAAATGGAGAATATTTAGAGAAAATTCTGACGCATAAGTAACATTTCGTGATTTCAAATGGCGACTTCAAAAGTGGCTGGCTACACTTTTACGCACGATTGTTTGGCAAAGTTTACATCAACGTGTGCAGTCAACTGTGCGTTGCTCGACAACATAAATATCTCCAGAATATTATCAAGACTATCTGGCAGTTCTGTTTTTATCTATGCAAACATTTCAGCTAGTTTTATATAACGCCGTTTTAATTCAGTTTGTTAAGATATGTATATATCTGTTTTTTTTTTTTTTTACGTAAATGCAGCATACATCAACAAACCAAAAATCAACGGGGGACGTGATATTTATAATATTCACCCATAAGATTCTGCCTTGCTGTTTTATTTTTAAAGTTAAAATTAAAATATACACCTGCAACATCAGATGCCTTTTAGCTATCACTCATATTTAAAAAAAAAAAAAAAAACAAAACAAATAAAAAAATTCTCTTGGAGTGGCAAACAGACAATGCACGCATTCAGCAAACGGAAGTAGAAGAAGAAGTAGAGGCGGTAAATGTGCTGAGACTAGATGCATTTCTGCTGTTTAATTTGGTAAACATGCCACACAGGACATTCCGCCCTGTTCTACTCCGCTCAGGGGGCCACCATGAAGCCTGTTTTAGAAAAGCTGCAACCTGACTCTAATGTGCTGTGAATGAGAGACCTGAGCTAGGATTAAGATCGCTGCGGCTGGTCTGGACCCTAGTGCCCGATGGCGCACACACGGATTTAAGTGACACATCTGAAACACGACCTTGAAATATACAGACTGACTAATACAGCCAGAGCGCCCGCAGACGCCTCATGTGAGTCTATGAAAAAAACACGCAAAAACCACATGATGTTACGCTCCTGCTTAAAGAGAGGACTTTATTTGATTAAATTGCGGGGTACTCAAACGATTTGGGTATCTTTGCGGCCACACGCTCCGCCTCTCTGGGTCACTACAGACCAATTCTATGACTTGTGCTGGAGCTTTTAAGCTGTAATTGAGGACAGGATGCCCAGAAAAGAAAAAAAAAAAACTAAAGCCAGTTCTGCACAGACCTGCGTTTTTATAGCTGCTATAGTATTCTGCTTGGCTTCCCCCCCCTCCTCAGAGCCAGACAGACACCACAAAACTGGCCAGGCGTGATGGGAAGTCGCCACCTACGCGAAGTCAAAGTCAGCAGCTGGGGAATTTCAAAAATTATATTAACATTTGTCTGCGCTCAGCTAAGGTAAGACGTCTTCTCCTGCTTAAACAGGCGTACATCTAATGCAAATGTCCATAAAATAATCCAAATAACTGTAGCTTTATTAAAAACGGGGGGCAAAGCTTCGGTCCGTTTGATGACAAATGTGTTTTTTATTAAAATAACGTCTTTTTTGAGGATCCCAGCGAGCTGGTTCCGTTTTTCAGCAGGCCTGCAGTCTGGCGCTGTGTGTGTGTGTGTGTGTGTGTGTGTGTGTGTGTGTGTGTGTGTGTGTGTGTGTGTGTGTGTGTGTGTGTGTGTGTGTGTGTGTGTGTGTGTGTGTGAAAAAAAAGAGGGGAAAAAAAAAAGCTCTCAAAGCCAAAGCTTTGTCTGTACGGTCGACTTCAAGTTCGGGGGAGGAAAAGGGTCTTTCACAAGAGAGAGCAAAGGGCCCAGCGTGCCCCGGATGGAGTTCCATTAAATTGCTACCCCCCCCCCCACCCCTCTCGCATCCACTCAGGCTTTATGTTACCAGATCGCTTTGAAAGTGTGAGCGTAGAACTTCAACTTCGGTGTAAGCATGCCCACCAACAAGAGTGGATATCATTAGGACGACTTTAAAAAAAAACAAAAAAAAAAAACAACTAAATAATTAAATAAGAAAATACTTAAGATAGTTCTGCTCACCATGCTATTAAAAGACATTCACACATAAATGTCATTTTATTCAAATTAGAAGGGAGTAGTAGTCAAATGCATACAAATGCAACCAAAATTCTTGAAATGTTTTTGTTTTGGCAATAACTAACTGCATAATAATAATAATAATAATAATAATAATAATAATAATAATAATAATAATAATAATAATAATAATAATAATAATAATAATAATAATTCTTTCTTTTCTTTTCTTTTTTTTAAATCTTATTTTTATTTGTTTTTTGTCTTTTTTTTCATCAGGGAGGCACTCTTAATCCCGTTTGGCAACGCGCTTAATGCAAGAGGTGACATAACCACAGATAGGTCGACGGGCTTATCTGGATGCATCTAGATTAAACAGTCAGATTGCGCAGGAAATGAACTTCAAATAGCTGGAAGCCATCTTTTAGGGCTGAGGAAATCCCATTGGTTTAGTCATTGGGGGGAAAAGGCATAGCCGTGCGCCATAAAACCTCATCAGACAACAAGTAAACAATCAAGGGTGGAAGGGGGCGGCTGTGGAAGTATACTGTTTAACACCACCTCAGGTAGGCCTTGAAGGCTGTAAATGAGGCTAAATAGACGCAGTCAGTCTGCAGCAAAGACACCTCCTGTAGTCCTTTATTTGGTTTAAATAAAGAGCCCTAGACTTTGACCAACAGCCTGTTTTTGTTTTGGTTTTATGGTTAAGAAGTAAGCCATCACACCTGCGACTGAAAGACTTAAAGCTTTTTTTGATGCTTTTTTAAAAATGTTTTTTCTTTTCTTCTTTTAGTCAATATAGAAAGGGTGTGTGGAAATCGGGAGTGAAATATGTCTTATAACGAGGCCCAAACTCAAGTACAACGCATTGTCAGGACAAATAGAAGACTGGTGGTAAATCAGAGCTTTAAGGAGCATGTTGTCACACTCTAGTTTACTGATCTGAAATCCTTCTTTAGGATCACAGACTTTTTGCGTAGTCCGAGAATCTGACAATGATTTCTTTTTTTATTTTTTAAATAAGGGTAACAAGTTAGTGAATAGATGTTTTTGAGTAAAATGCATCAAATTTCGGACTTAATTTGCTTGCAATAATAATAAAAGCGTTAAAAAACAAGTGGAAATGTTGTTTCTGCGAAACCGTTGAACTTGAGTCACAAGGAGCTGCTTTTCGCCAAGGTTCGTCTGAGCGTCGCAGCCTTGATCACGTCGCGGGCGATTATACAATCACAAGACTGAAACTCGAAGCAATCCCAGCGTCCACACGAACAAGCTTTGATATATGTACCGCGGAGCGACGCCTTTGGAACCAGATTCAGTGAGCAACTGTTGATTTATCCACAGGTGACAGAAATGTGAGCTGACGGGAGATCGCGACGACAGAGAAAGAAAGCATGTGGAGGCCACGCAGGCGGAGACCACACAGAGGGGGGCAAAAAGAACCGACCAACTCCACGGTCAACGGGAACGGCTCGCTGCAGGGAACTCGGGAAGAGCGGAGGGGCCTCTGGACAAACTGGACGCTTACTGGGTTTTGCACGAGGAAATATAAAAGAGTATTGTCTAAGCCCGCTGTTTGCTGTTGAAACTTTAAGTGTATTTTCATAAAAAAAAAATGGAAGATGGAATTAAACAAAGAGACTCGAGTCGGAAAATACTTTTTTTTTTTGATAACTGGAAGCGTAAAAAAAAAAACATTCAGAGCTTTTAGAATTTCAATTAAACTTTAATAGATTCAATTTTGCGCATTTCTGCGGTGGCTATCTGCAAGATACGACAAAAAAAGGTATAGACAATTGTTTTCTTTCCTTATATTTAGTATTATTTTTAAATAGTAACACATATCTTATCCTTGAAATTATGATCTGTAAAAACAATGTAAAAGAATGGATGACCAGGAACCAAGTATTTAGTAACACTTAGAATTATAACAAGCCAGGCATATTGTCGTCTATAAAACGCCCCACTCTTTCATATTTTCACTATATAAAAATCATGTTTTGTGGCAATGGGGTAGAATTAAAGGCATTCTATAATTACATGAACGAATTACTTAAAACCCTAACTGTAAAATTATGAGTAATTCTTAAATATTTGAGGGAGTTCGCATCGAGAAGTATGCTATGTGACTCTGAAATGACCCAAACTTCTACCACAGAATTTATATATATATATATATATATATATATATATATATATATATATACAGAAACGAAAACAATTCCTGCGAAATACAAGTCACAAACAGTAAAAATAATGCCAAAAATAATTCCCCATTGAGTCGGGATAGTGAAAAGACTTCCACAATTACGTATATTTGTGTCTAAATGTGATTAAAAAGTTAATAAAGATGACCAAGTGAGCGTACGAAGCCTAAATATCAGCGTATTTGCAGGACGCTGAATCTATGCGTTCAAAAGTCCATTTTTCAATATAGTTTTCAAGATTACACAAAGGATAGGATAGGCCGACGCGAAATAGCCAAATAAAAAGTCCGTGGACATCCATTGTTGGGATGATTCCTATATTATCACTACCTGTGGCTTTAAATGGGGCTTCATGAATACTTCTGAGTTATCTCCAGATTATGTAAACAACACTGAGCTTGTTTCTTTGTGCACGTTTTTATCCATCTCGGTTTCAACTAAGCTATCTAACGGCAAATTGGCTCTGCTGTTATTTTAAACCATGACGCATTCATTTGTGTATTCCATTCACAAGTCCTAAGCGAGGGGGAGAAAAAAAAATGATACAGGAAGTATAATTCGCACCAAATGACATGATGATAACCAGGCCAGGAAAGCCAATTCGCTCAGCGGAACACGGAGAAGGCTTTCAACATGTCATCTCGGTCAAGTACGTCTAGTTGACCGCTGGTCGTCCATCCTGCATCGGCTTATGGCTGCTGGCGACTGACTGCTTCAATTCAATGCGAGACCGTCTCCAAGATCACGCTTTTGCAGTCCTGAGCGGAGCGACACAAGCGGGTTGACTGAAGGTTATGAAGAAGGCCTCGCCTCCATTACGCCTTAGTGACAGCGAAGGTCAATGTAAAGAGCAGAACCCGGATCTGATGGCCGAGCTGCAGCCACGCCTGACGAGGGGGAGAGAAACGCGTAGTGCTGCGCGCTCTGGTCCTCTATTTCCTAATAAATTAAGCCTGTGTCGTTTCAGAAGTGGCAAGTTGATGCTTCACTTTTTGTCTTTTTTTTTTTCCCAACCAAGAATAATTTTTATTTGATTAAAATATGTTTTCATGTCAGGATCCAATTCTGATTTGAGTTTTTCAGTTTCAGTAAAACGCAGTGGTATTTCGACATTATTATTATTATTATTATTATTATTATTATTATTATTATTATTATTATTATTATTATTATTATTATTATTATTATTATTATTTACCTAAGAGCAAACGAAGGGGCAAGGCGATGAACATAAACTTATCTAGAAAATGTTGCCAAATATTGTTGTTATAAAATATTGTGCTTGTGTTCATTGATTTCACTAACATGGGTTGCAATTCCTGGTGTTTCCTTAGTGTGGCAGCAAACATCAATTCTTGAACATAGTTCGACACCAAGATCCCGGTTTGTCCTCTTTAGCTGGTCCAATCAACGATGAGTCATGTGCAGAGAACCGGGACGGGAGGGGAGGGGTGCGGGGGGCGGAGCACAGTCATGTTCTGTAACAGGCTGGAGGCTTTGTTTTGCTTCTCCTTGTCCAATAAAAGTGCTTCTCTGCTGTCCTCCAGCCAATGAGCTGCGTCTCTGCGAACATTATCTGCACTTCTCTTCCTGTAGGCTTTTCTGCCTTTTTCCTCGCATCCCAGTGAAAGTCTGTGTGGTCATACATCTTACTTGTTTAAGCCCATCTCCGATCACGTCATCTGTCACGTTCACCCCCCGCCCGCTCTACCGAAGGCCACGTCACACAACGTGGGAAAGATGCAGTGTTGCGTTGGAGGATTTTCTGTCTTCACGTCACGGCCACTAGATATTGTCTCTAAGTTTCACTTCAGCTGCACTATGATCACCCATCACCCATTATGAATGAAAATGTGAATGTGTGTACACAATACATTAGCTATCATTGGGGAAAAAAAGAGAGAAATAAATACTGTTTATGGGACTGTTTATGTTTCGTTTATTTTTTTATTGTATGCTTGTTTTGTTTTTGTTTTTTATTGTGAATTTTCATACTATTATGAGACTTAGCTAAATAATAGTTATTTATTTATTTATTTATTTATTTATTTATTTATTCATGTATTTATTTACCTGTCTTTACTCTGGTGACAATTTGTTGCTTTTCATACATATATTTAGGTTTAGCCACATAACCATAAAAACATTTACTATTTAAAGAACTAAAGAGTTTCGGTTAGTAAGATTCCCAAAATCATTTTCAAACAATGAAAAATGGCTAAAAGACACGAGCAACAACAAGAAAAATTATATAGATAGATAGATAGATAGATAGATAGATAGATAGATAGATAGATAGATAGATAGATAGATAGATAGATAGATAGATAGATAGATAGATAGATAGATAGATAGATAGATAGATAGATAGATAGATAGATTTTTCAAGTACTAAAGATAGCAAAAAGATTAGAAATTATTTTTATATTTTTTATCTCTACTTATTATTATTATTATTATTATTATTATTATTATTATTATTATTATTATTATTATTATTATTATTGGTAGTAGCGGTAGTAGTAGTTTTATTTTTGTTGTAGTAAATACTGTAGTGGGTGTTTATAGCGCACCATGTCTACCCATTACTGCAATTAAAATTAATTTCACCAAAAGTTAAATGGGAGATATGTAATATGTTGACACAAACGGGAGATGACATACGGCAAATTAAGAACGTATATTCGTTTTTAATGCAGTAATACATCAATCCCTTAAATTGAAATAAGGTATTAAGATTAAACATCCTTTTAACGGCTTTCAATGTATATAGAGATATACGTTTTTTTTTCTTTTTTTCCCCAATGATAGCTAATGTATTGTGTACACATTATTATTCATAATTACTATATGAAAAAGATACTTCACCATGAATGTATGTTCGACCTTTATATAAACTGTTATATGAAAGTAGCCTAATAAAAGTATACTGAGTAAGTCTGAGTGTAAGTACAGCAGTGAAAGTAGAGCTTGAATAATTCATTTGTTCTTCTCTTTTCTTTTCTTTTTTTCTTTTGTTTTTTGATTTTTCCTTCACGACCACATATTAAGATTTTCTTGTACTCTCAAATGTCCAGTGAAATTCCACGGATTTCAAACATAAACGAGAATAAATATGAATATAAACGAATATAGTGTATGTGTCCTATTCACACACAGACCCCCCCCCCCCCCTCCCCCCCCACACACACACTGAAAACAGAAGGAGGTGGAGCGCCTGTTATTTAATTAAGTTCTCTATTAGGTAGATTTTCTACCTTTTTTAGCAAAACAGCATTTTCAGACTCAGTTTTATGTTGGCGCTATATTTTTCTTAGTTAATTGTTTGACTTTTTTTTTTTTAGCTTTGTAGGAAAATACATAAAGGGAGTCTGAGAACGTTTTCTATTTTTCGTCTTCAGTTTACTTTCAAGTGCTGTGATTCGCCTTCATCTCTTCAGACGGATGTATTATTCAGGTGATACAAACGTGTCATTTTGTTGCCACGCGACAGGATTTTGTTTGTTTTGACGTTTCTTTCGGGTGGTTGGGGAAGCGATATTAACATATTCTGAACCTTTGCATGATTTTGTTGCAGTGCATCCGCATACAGGATCATGCAAAAATGCGTGAAAGTAGCATTGTTGCTGTTGTATTTTTCTAAAGCTGCGACCAAACCTTCCTTGAACAAAACACTTTTGCAAAACAAGAAATTTCAATCAATGTTTAAAACGAAAACAAGCAAAAATACCAGAACGTGTGCAGTAATTAAAATATATATTTATTTCATTTTAAGTTATTCTATTAGTATTATTATTATTATTATTATTATTGTTGTTGTTGTTGTTGTTGTTGTAATTTTAGTTTTACTGTCGAACCTTAAATTCTGCTCCTACACGAGTACATGTGAAAAGTGGTCGCCAGATGGCGCTATAAGACTACCAAACAGCATTGAACAGCCTCAGCCCTTTGCATCTCCTCTATTCCCTGCGGCAGACAGCGACCAAAACTATTGTTCAGCCGTTGACATGATTTGTATGCAGTGTTCCTGCAGAAAGCCTTACAAAGAGTTCTACAAACTCGACCTGACTGGACCCTGCAGTATGTCTCCTGAAGTTCGTGTATTTTTTACACTAAGCAGAGATCAAGATTAAGGTTTAATTTTCTCAAAAAAGTTAAAAGTCGTACAATATGCATGGAAGAGTGTCCTTATTATTAAAAAAAGACGTGCATCTTCACCATGAATTGGATTTTTAAAAAAAAAATTCAACCAAGTCCACATTTTATTGCAGAGACGGACTTTTAACACCAACCATACGCACTCTCACATTCATACACACATAACATGGATATCATGCTGGGATTTACTTTTACACTGATATACAACCACATGAAGACACACACGTACATTGCAGGAGTTATGATTGGTACAAGCACATCTCCTGGACGAAATATTTATAAGTATTACAATAGGAATTGCACCATGGACTGCATATGAACGAAAGCATGGAGGATCCATATGGTAAGACTATAGACTTCATACAAGCTAAGCACGAGAACAGGCTTTAAAAAAGGAAGCCAGGATGGTTTAATATTTAACATTTCCAAGGTCCAAATCCCCCCAGAACGGCAGAATTTCCTGTGACTCGTCTATTTATTGCCCTTGTTAAAAGATTAAGGTGTAGCTCGGTGGCGCACACCTCTGTGAACAGAGGCATGGCAAACAAAAAAACTAAAAAAAACTAAAAACAAAATGGAAATATATATTTTGGAGAAAAAAAAGCCACACATGCTGGCACTATATTTGTATATTGTCTCAAGCTCTCTCTCCAATTGAATATTTAACAAGAGGCAGGAAAAGGATGGTCCGGCCTTCAGAGGCCCCAGGAAAGTTTGTTCCAGAGGCTCCCGGAAATCATTTGCCTACAACAAATTTGAATCATGTTCAGTCAGCAAGGAGCACGGTGTCCAAATCCACGTGTCCAAACACCCGCAGGCCTGTACATCTCCAGCAGATTATGTCCCATATAATATTAATAACAGCAATCAGAAATGATAATCAACTAGCTGATCGTTTTCAGTTTGTTGACAATCTTTTTCTCCTTGACTCGTCTGTTCTGAAACCATATCGTGACCTGCCGCTCAGACAAGTTGGTCTGGGCAGATATCCGCCTCCGTTTGTCCTTCGTGATGAATTTATTGGCGGCGTACTCTCGCTCGAGCTCCTTCAGTTGCACCTTGGTGTATGGCACGCGCTTCTTTCTCCCGCGCCGGAACGAGCCGACGTCTCCTGCTGCGTGGGACACTGCGTCTGATTGAAGAGGGGGGCAAACACGAGAAATGTCTCAGATCTGATCACATGTGGTCAAAAAAATGGTGATTCTCCCTAAATTATGGACATTTAAGCATAAAGAATATATACAAAGTGTGAAAATTGCAACTTAATTTAAAGATACATACATACATACATACATACATACATACATACATACATATATATATATATATATATATATATATATATATATATATATATATATATATATATATATATATATATATATATATATATATTCAATTCGTACATACATATATATGTATTGAGAATTAGACGTCATCAAAAATGGAAATAATGTGAAATAAACGAATTCTAAAAAATATCCTACTATTTTCTAAAAATACATTTCTACAATAATTGTCCACATTTTCATTCACCCCTCCTTTTATCACATTTCTATGATAAATTTGAGGGTAAGGAATTTATGTTTCTCTCTCTTTTTTTCTCTCTCTCTCTCTTTTACACTCTCTCACTCTCTCTCTCTCTCTGAGGCAATTCCAAACATTACACACACCCTATTTACTCCATGTTTGCTCAAAAAATGTGCTCGACAGCTCTGCTTACCTGGGAGAGAGGACTTCCACATGTGTCCAGGCTGAGGCTGCTCCTTGGCGCAATAAACCTGGCTGTTCCACCCGTTGGGGGCGAGAGTCCAAGGTTGGTAGCTCTCCATAGGCAGCAGGGACTCATGTCTGGCTTCTGACGAAGCGCTGATTGTAGGAACCACGGGCACGTCGAGGTAACTTGGGACAGGTTGGTATGGCCCAGAAGGGTAAGTTGGATAGAAAGCAAATTCCTTCGCCCGAGATGAGAACTCCTCTCCCGAGGCAGCCGTGTCCATGTATTTCTCCCCATACGCAGAAGGTGGCTGTGCTCCGCATGACTTAATGCCGCTGTGATGCGACATCCTGCACGGGTAGCCGAAGTACCCGTAGGGCAGAGACGCGCTGGTGGAATTTTGAGCCGCTGAACAGGGGCTGCACTGCTTCACTGGTTCGCCCACACCGGAGGAGGGCACGTCCCCGGAGGAATAAGCCGCAGCGGCGCTGGGTGCCAGGGACGCGGGGTGCGCCATCAGATTCCTGCACTGATTCGCGGCGAAGTTGCCACCCGGGAAACCCTCCATGTTTTTGCTCGCTTCGTCGGTTCCGCCGCTGTTGTCATAGAGGAACATCACCGACGGGTCGACCCAGCGAGGACGGAGGAGCAGTGACGTTGTCATAGCACGGCATCCAACATCGGAAGCTTCTGACTCTTTTTAAAAAAGACCAGTGACTGAAAAAAGGAGATGGTGGGGCTCTCAGTGAGTAAAAGCCGCTCTGACGCGCACAGGAGTGCAGAGGTTGGCTCTTATTGGCCAAGACTTCCTCATGTGACCGGGGCTATGCAAAGAGGACGGTAAACATCAGCAGATAATTACATGGAGAATAATGCGGCGAAGAAAGGTGATGGTACATATGAGGGGATTTTTGCTTTTGTCCCTGCAGATTTAACTGAGTTTGATGCTGTGTTTCCCATTGAACAATACGGCGCATGTGAAATTACTTTGTGTGTGTGTGTGTGTGTGTGTGTGTGTGTGTGTGTGTGTGTGTGTGTGTGTGTGTGTGTGTGTGTGTGTGTGTGTGTGTATGTATGTATCATCATACGCTATATCTATATTTTCGGTGTTTAAACAACGAGATATTCACATTTTGGATCATTTGTCAAATAGCACGGTCAAAGGAGAATCAAATAAATACATTTGTACATAAATCATGATTTCTTTTTTGCTATTTTTACGATTTTTATTCAGTCACTTGCACGCATAACCAATGTACACTGATTTTACGCACGCACATCGCCCCCTCTTTGTCTTCATTTCAGGCTTACCTTAGCATGAATCGGTATTATTTAACAATAAGCTCATTAAAGCAACAAGTGTACTTGATTTGTTTCTTAAATTGAGCACAGTCTCCATGCACACCTCGGTGGTGCGATTATGCTAAACGCTATGGGTTATACGCCATACAGGAATGTCCAGGAATACCCCTTTCCACTACACTCTGTGGGATCCGCCTTAGAAAAGCGCCCACTTTAAGTGATTTACATCGCGAGTATCTCTGCGAGACACAAATGGCTTGAGATTTTTCTGCCCTCCTATAAAACAAAGGAAACACAAATGAGGTAAAAGTCTGATTTATTGTTCTAAATATTGAAGACGTTCGGCTTCCGACGTGTTTACAGCATGCGAAGTCAGAAGGCGAGCCCTGGACTTGGCTGTGTTTTACATAGGGAGGTGAGACGCGGTTGGAGGCCAAGGTCAAGTTGAAAGTTGTTGTTGTCTGGCAGTCCAGCCCGTCGCACCATTCAGGCTTTGAAGGGCCCCGTCTGAGCGCTTGAAAAGAGCGGAAGAAGGGTGAGAATTCCTGTCCTAATGAAAAGCTATTGGAGGGCACTAACTTTTACTATCATTTTGTTTTGTTTCTCTAGTGCGCTTTCTCTCACGAACTAGTCCTTGCCCGCTTCTTCTCGCTTTGCTGTCTAACTTTGAGGGCTGCGTGGCATTGGAAACAAGACAGCGACGTCATCGTGTCCTTTTTAAGTAAAATTATTGCGGAGGAGTTTTTCGCAGATAGGTGTGAAAATGATGTTGATCCACGGGGAAAGAGGGGGATAAACGTGGAGCGTGTATGTGTGTGTGTGTGTGAGAGAGAGAGAGAGAGAGAGAGCGAGAGAGAAAGCGTATATATGTGTCTGTTCTGCTCTATTCGGCTCTGGAAAAAGCTTTAAGTTCAGCAGGAGTTCTGTTTATGCTGCTCCTTGCGTGTTTGACGATACGAAACTCCTCATCAAATTTGTTTCCACTCTTTATTTCTAAAATAAAATCTTATGGCGCGGGCGATTCAGACTGCATATATAAAAAGCCACATTACACATTTAGCAGCAGCATACGTCTTAAACTGTTTTGAATGAAATACGAGTCTAATCTCCAGACATCAAAATCCCGAGTGAACTTTAACCATATCATTTTTGTCGTTTCGGGGTAAAGCAAACGCAAACTGTTGATTTTTGTTTCACTCTGGAACCCGCAATCAAATTATGTTGCACAACGTCAAGTATCGATATGGAGTTTCCAAGCAGAGTTCTCGCCCGGCAACGTTTATAAAGCCCACATCGAAAACCGACTGCCTTCAACGTAAACAACTTGAACATGTGGTTGGAAGTGTAAGGTGAAAAGACGTTAACACTGACGCATTTATTCAAGTGTTATGCCAAATACAAGTCGCCTAATTGCGTTTTTAACGGTGAAACTATATTCTCGTTTTTTAAACAATGTTCAGTCTCTCCCACGTTGCTTTTTTTGTTGAACAGACACAGCTCAAACAACTTGGTCTAAATAAACAAGACGAAAGTGTGGTTTAAAAGTGAAAGGTATGAAGACGTCTAAAACGGTGAATGTGATGTGAAAGGTGTTTAACTTACAGCTTTTTTAAGGGGGGAGGGGAGAAAAGGTTGTGTACTGATTGGACATGGCAAAAACAAAGTTCAGTCGTCAACAAATATTTGGAGCAAAATGAAAACGATTGCTGGTCAACCTCAAATAACAATTGAAAGAACTTCCCTTGATGTGGGTAGATTGCTGCGTACGCATCCATTTTTAATTACTTTGGAACCCCGAGTTAAACGTGTTGTAAAATTGAATAGTGACAATGAGGTTTAGAGATTTTGAAACAGACATAAAAACTGCTTAGATATAGAAAAAAACAAAAACAATCTTGACCTTTATCTAAAGACCTCAATGATGCCTGAATCTGGTTACAAGGTGGCAGCGGTTAATCGACCGGGCTAACCAAGCCTGATTTTCATTGTCTTTCTTTACACTAAATTTGGCCCGAATCTGTTGTCTGAAAAAGTCCTGTTTTCAACATGTTTTTCTGGGCTATAAGGAAAAAAGAAGAGATTGACATCAGTCGAGATTTAATGCGATGTATAAAAACGGATTTCCAAAAACAAATGTGCTGAGAAGCGTAAAAGTAAATAAAAGATTATTATAATTTTTTCTTTTTTACTTTTTGCAGCAGAATTACCAATGAGCAGAATTAAAACACACATACATAGACATAAATGTATCTCCTTCAATGTAATCATCTTGAAAGAGTGGCTGAAAAAAAATGTCTGAAAATATCTGCATATTGATGTTAAAATCTGCTTAACAGGCGGTTGCGGTTGATGAAATGGGTTAACCAAACCTTTGATTGAGTTTTCTTCGGTTAAACGTAGACATGTCTGCGGGTCTTTCATTGAATTGAAGGGCGACTACTGACCGTCCTCCAGTAGCCAAAGAAAAACACTTTGCTGAAGGTCGTGGTCTATCAAATGTAATTTTCATAACATATATAATAATTTAAAGCCAAAATATTACCTATTATATCATTTACTACAGTCAATAATAGCTGGTCCCGCCTGTTACTTGCAGCCAATAAGGCAGTGTATGAGCATTTTAACGGATGAGAGAATAATTTAAACAAATTCATAGACGTAACCAAGATAATAAAACCTGATATAGTCTCCTCACTTTCTGAATCAATTGAGTTTTACATATTCTGTTTCCTATATCGAGCTCTGACTCTGCGGTTGGCATGGGTTTGTACTCTCGCATTGTGCCAGGTTCGCCCTTAAAGCCAATCTCTGAGGCGATGCACAGTAGTCGCGTTTTTATCTCCGCACAAGGAAGGCCAAGAAATGAAATCATTCAGCGGCAACAAGCAGCAATAATCATGAGTCAGAGTACAAGGCCCGGCCTGTTGCATGCGCGCTGCCTTCTGGCGTTTCTGCCACTGCAAGCAAATCCAACCCATTGCAAATCAGACCTCAGAATAAACACAAAGTGGTGTTAATCGTTAACTGTTCCTTGCTCCGTGTTTTGTCCTGTTATGACTTTTGACAGATGTGTTCAGTCACTTTACGGCAATCCTATTAAATGCGAACCTTTCTGACTCTTGGATGCTCATTTGGGAATTATTTACATGTCTAATTATTTGTGTTGCAGTCCTGCAGAATCAGCAGCTCCGGTGTCGCCAAGGTGGCCGTCGGCGCGCGCACGTGGTCAGCCCAGACAAGAGACAAATCCACGCACAATGAGCGGTGTCTCGAGGAGGAGGAGGGGTGTGTGTGTGTGTGTGTGTGTGTGTGTGTGTGTGTGTGCACCCACACATACACATGAACCAGTATTCAGCACAGAGAGTGCAAATCCTAGATTTACCCAAGCTGTTTGCAAAAGACATATCATGGCATTTATTACAAACATAGAAGCACAGTCTTAATCTGCAGAAAACCCACCAAAAAAATTGTTCCAGGTTGAACTGTGTAGGGTTTCAGATCAGTTTGAAGCCTCTTTTTGTTATTTATTTATTTATTTTTCCTCCCGGTCCCAACAAAGAGCAAGTTATTCCACAGCTTCGACGCTTATAGAGCGTCAGCGAGGAATGAGAAAATTATTCTAAAAGTGATGCGTATAGGTTTAAATATAGATGTCGTACAACACCAAATTGCCACGGGACAAATAAACATCCCGAAAACCCCGTGGTCGAATTCCAGCTTCGACGGTGACACGTGTTTAAAGTAAGTGACTGTCAAAGAGCTGTCAAAACATAACAGCCAATATGTTTCTGTGGTCAGAGCCGGGAACCACAGGGCGGTCACACACTTGACTTTTCCATATTTTCTTGGACGCTCGCCTGCGGTGCGATGATGACGGCTCACTTAAAATGAAAGAAGAGCTGAATCATTTCATCCCAGCGTCACCTAAAGGTTCGTTAAATGAGCGGCAACGTTAATTCACTCCCAGTGAGCCCAGAATGTGAGTCGAAATATCAGCCCTGCCTCGGGTTTCAGCTTCTGCAGACGTCTCGGAGGCTGCGTTGACAGGCTGCTAAATGCTGCAGCCTGCAAGCTGCGCGTCACGTTCATTTATAGGCATTCAGGAATCTGCACAAAAATATAAGGAACGGAATATTGTCACACTGAACGGTCAAGTTCACGTTTGCATATAATGTAAATTTATAGACTGCCTAATTCAATTATTATTATTATTATTATTATTATTATTATTATTATTATTATTATTATTATTATTATTATTATTATTATTATTATTATTATTATTATTATTATTATGTTTTTAGCCCGAAATTTTAACACGAGCCCGGAGTAAATATATTGTCTCCAAATTGTTGGTTATGAAACATTTATATTAGTGAATGAACCAAAAATATAATTTCAGATGATTTTTCTATTTCATTTATTCCAAAATATAAGAAATTATTATGAATATATTCTTTGCATAATTTGTAATGTGTATTACATTATACTATATATATAATGTATATAATGTACCCATAATGTAATGAACGCTCAGTTTCCACTGAAAAATACTAAGGCGTTTAAACCAAAAAAATTAAGTCAGACTTTTGTTTTAATTCTCTAGATTTCCATAAAGAACATTTATTATTATTATTATTATTATTATTATTATTATTATTATTATTATTATTATTATTATTATTATTATTATTATTAAATAATTGTCTTTGCTTTTATTTTGTATTACTTAAAACTATTTCACCAAAACTGACTAGATGTCATTTTAATTTTGCAGATAAAATTTATATTTATATTAATTAGGAAACGCTAATAGCTAAAAAGTCGTTTACCACAAATTTAGTTTGTACATATTGATATTTTACAGTAACGAATTACAGCAAATTGAAGCGCCAGCTATTACTCCTAAATTGTGACCTACTTTTGCTGCCACTACCTACCCCGACACCGGTTTTTTAAATAGTGAACGCAGACCAAAGGCCAAGTGACAATGAACATTAAAGAGAAAGAAATTAAAGTGCAAAATTAGTTTGATAAACTCAATATGGGTCGTCAGCCTAAAAAAAAAAGACCCGAGCCTCGTTCATTCAACTGATGCAAATCAGTTGGGTCTCCCTATTTGCATCGTGAGTCACACTCATGTTTCTTCTTCAACAGACCAAACTGCATTTTAACAAAACGTAATCGAACCAAAACGTGTTCGAAATTTAGAGTAGCATCCTCTAAATGGCACGAAAAAAAGAAAGAAAGAAAGAAAGAAACAGTGGAAGGTAGACCGGAACTGACGGGACCGACACCCACTAAAAATGAAAGCCCATTTGCAAGCAGACAGACTTGTAAATATCACCTTTCTCTGAGATGCCAGAGATGCACGGATCAGTCTAAAGACTTACAAGTGAGATGCCAGGGCTTTGCACCTGGTGTGCTGCTGCTGCTGCTGCTGCTGCTACTGCAGAATAGGTGATAAAGGAAGCCCATTCTGCCCCCTCCACCAATTTTTAAAACGGGGTAACACGGGCCTGATTTCAGAGACTTTGTGTTTGTGGGACGGATCTGAGAAAAGACGTTCTCAAAGCTTTGATTTCCGGCTGTTTAGTCATCGAAAAGGGTTTCGCTCCAAGGTCAATGAGTTACTCTCTGCTTGCTGCGTCATCCCGTTTCAAGGCCAAGTTGAAGAAATTGAGACGGGAGGGGCCGCCGAGGAGGCATTCCTTTCTTTCCCCCCCATTTACAGGTTGTTTATATTAGAGAAGAAATCCACTTGATATGAACTGAAGATCCAGCCCTGTCACTTATTGAAATATTTTCCTGCTCCGTGAGAGCCATTCTGTTTGGTTTGGTGGGCTGGATTGGATTACACCCGCACTGCGCAGGCTCCATGGTCAAGTTCAAGTTGGGCTGGCTAATAAAACTGGAGGGGTGCGCATACTGCAGCGTCTGCCTCTCTGGTCTCCCCCACTTCTTTGATCCCCACCCCCACTTCCCCCCCACACTCTTCACCTTCACCACCCTGCAAAACAACCCGAGCAACCCGACCTGCCGCTTGGTTTAAAGGTATGTCTGCGGTCCCTGTTTTTTTTTTTTTTTTTTTTTTTCGTTCCTTTCTTGGGGTTAACATGATGCACAAGCGAGCAAACCCATCCGATGTCCTTCACTATCTTAAACACACACAATATAATTGGCACTACTGTAAACGCGCAAGGTCATCCATCTGTTGCGCAAAAGGCTTCCAGGCGTTATCTCCGCACGATCACAAGATCCCATCTGCCCCGGCCACGACCCATTCCATAACTCAGTAACCGGATGGATCGTTGCCACCTTTGGAGTGCACAAACACAGCGCATGTATTCCCACATTTATGAATGTCAGAGCAAAAGTATAACAACTCCGCCCCTATATACCGGAGGGAGGCGACGGGGGAATTCTCAATATTCAAAATAATCTGCCCCATGCTTCCCCGGATGAGATTTGACAAGCATCCTCCTTCCCTATGTATTTGCAACGAAGCGCTTTACGCAACATGTTCATTTTCTGGGGAAAAGAACACACACACACACACACACACACACACACACACACACACACACACACACACACACACACACACACACACACACACACACACTGTGGGTTCTGTTGGTCAAAAGCGTTAGACTAAGTAAAGAGCTGCCTGATAAGGTTTTACTTCTGCGGGTGAAGGACGGAAATGAAACAAATTCCTTTCTGGTTTTAGGAGATGTTTTTTGGTTCAGCTGACAATTCCTTTCAGTGTTCGAGTGCATTTTCCTGCTTAATTTGGTGGTTGACTTATAACTCTGACCAATCACACGGTAACACTTTCACATGGCTGTCGCCCAAATAAATGAAAAAAATACATTTATTTTCAGTAAATAACAAATGACACGTGCGCGACAAAATGACTTTAAGTTCACTTTTGCACATTTAAAACCACTAGCACACAAAGTGAGCATGGTGCAAAAAGAAGTATTTGTTTTTCCTCCCCTTTTCAGACCAGATGAAGGAGTTGGGGGGGGAAGCCAAAGGAATTTCCCTTACTTCTCAGCCTCCGGGGCGTGTGGAGGGGGGAGGGGTGGGAGGGATGCCACTACAGTCACTCGCTTTTCCTCTTTTGGACAGGCGAGGGCGCACAAGGACAGCGGAGGCTGCAGGAGAGCCACCGTTTGCTCCCCCCACCCCCCATCTCTCGCGTGTGCGTGAGAGAGACCAACATGGCAGGAGCTCTCTGGTGTCTGACTTTGAAGTGCATCACTTCCATCCAAAGTCTCTACTCCTTTCTCTCTCTCTCTCTCTCTCTCTCTCTCTGTCTCTCTCTCTCTCTTTCTCTGCAAGTTAATTCAGAAACACGCGTAAAGCAGCCTGAATCCATAGGCACCGAGCTTAGTTCAGCGTGTCATTGTCTTCGTGCAGAAGCGCTGCACGGTTCAACGTAAACCGCCTTGATTTATGTAGTTTGACGTAACTTGTCATACATTTAATAATGTGGAGTTTTGCAAAGGAGAGAAAAGGCTTGAAATTCGTGTAAACAAATGAGGCCCGTGCTGCTGCTCGATTTCTATTGAGAAAGAAAAAGAGATGGTTGTGTCACAGAAAGATATAATTCCAAAAGCATGTTGCACGTTTCGAATAGTTGCTTTTTAATATTTGATGAAAAGCTGGAAAGTGGTGAAGCCATGTTGCTTGAATAGAATAAACATTCACGTGGTCTGAAAACACCCCAATGACGTGCAAGGCACCAAAATTTCCTCACTTTTCCAAGACATATGCAAAATTATCTTCTTTTTTAATCACCAAGTATTTTTCTTCACTAATCACTGTAAAAATACGATTTTAAAAAGCACCTTGAACCACAAGACTGGCTACAAGCTGGTGCTTCAGAGAAAACATGTTATCTATGTAAAGCACCAGGTTCTGTCCTGTGGTTCTCTCCATGCTGTTATTGACACACACACAAAAAAAATTCTGATCCTTTCATACGTGTTGATTGGCGTTCAGACGTCATGTCTGAGTTTTGAAAAGACCCATTCTTCCATTCAGAAAGATCTATCTTCTTGAAAGAGAGATCAAATATTTGATTACGTTTTGGAGGTAAATGTTGATTACATTTACATTTCATCATTTTCCAGAGAGTTATGTAAGGGGTGGCCAAATTGGGGGCACCAATAAGCTTTGGATGGGAGATCAGGCAGCAAAAATAAATACAAAATATCTTTTTTTTTTTTTTTGGCATTTAAAAAAAACCCCTCTTGTTTAATTTTTTTGTTTTTAATCACCAATATACATAAATAAGTTGATCATATATATACTTTTAGAGTGCCCACAATTTTTAATTTTAGTCTGCTGTGGGCACCTAAATTTTGATTCAAATATGGAGAAAAGAAAGCAAGAAAGAAAAGAAGGAAGAAGAAAAGAGAGAGAGAAAGAATGTCCTTCCTTCTCTTAAAATAATATATTAGTAAATCGTTCGTCAAGCATATCATGTTTGGACAGGGTCAACCAGCTAATCAGCACCCATGGCTTTAATATACTGTTAATCCCCAAACTGTTTTGCCTAAGTGTGTGATTCTGGTGACATTTGACTGAGGGGCCAGTACCGTGTCAGACAACCAAAGTAGAATGACAGAAAAGAACCACAGTGTCAAAAACAAACTAAGTAAGTAATTCATAAAAACCTGTCCTCCCTTCTCTTAAATTCATTAATACAAATATTATATCTGGGAAAATTCAGAACTTTATTGTGTTTTATATTTTTGTGTGCATTTTTGTCTTACTGCTCTCTGCAGCACTTCGTTCTAGTGCTGTACGAACAGAGCTGGGCAGCTGGATCGGACTGGATGCGACAGGGGAGGCCACCGCGCCCACTTACCCCCCTTGGTGGCGCCACTGGTTAAAAAGTCCCCTATAAATATATATGTGTATATATATACATATATATATATATGTATACAACATTTGTTTGTTTGCTGACTTTTATTTATTTATTTACTTATATATTTATGTATTTATTATTAATTTATTTTTATGAAGCAAAAACATGGATTTCCTCTGGTTAATCTCAGCTGTGAGCGGAGTGATCAGAAAATCTTAAACTTCTACAATTTAAGGCTGAAATTGCACAAGTGTGACAATCGCAATGTACCTAAGGGCCCATATAGGTTGTTTCTACGTGAGATTATAGTTTAGTCAAGGATCTGTTGGTTTTAGAGCTTTCCTCGGATGGTCTCTTATCAAAACTCTGACCGACGACTTGACCTTTAAGGACTTTACTTGACTCCACTTAAGACGAGGAAAAGGACGTGGGGGTGGAGGAAGGCGCAAATAAAGGGGCAGGACAGAGGAGGATCCTGCAGAAGCCGCATGCCATTTTGGACAATGTCTCCCACCCACTCCACGACTCACTGGTCAAGTTCAGGATTAAATCAAAATGTAGCACAGAGCGCCGCAGAAACTTATTTCTACCTTTGGCAACTGGACTCTGCAGCTCCTCCCCAACTGTTTGACATCAGTTATATGGGTTTTAAAACATTTCTGCATGATTCACATATGGGCAATACTAGGTTTACTTGTATGTATGATCAATGCTGATTTCTTTTTTATTTTTGTATCCTATTCTTTTCATGCTTTCATAATGGATGCTGGTGCAACATTAGACTGTCGCTCAGGGGAGCAGTTAAGTATTCTGGGTTTGATTCTGATTCTGGATGCACATAATTCATAGATATTACATTTCGTTAATACCAATTTACCAGGAGGTGTAGTTATTGCTCTAAAATTGAATGTTATTCATTCTGAATTTTCTAACGAATCGAAATTATATATATATATATATATATATATATATATATATATATATATATATATATATATATATATATATATATATATATATATATATATCAAAGTAAAAATTATTTTCTCAGCATTTTCACTTTTAGTTTTGTTTTGGAATTATACACACTGATATGAGTTGTTACAATTGTTGCTATTTTTGAGGTAGCCAAATGAATCAATATACACAAATTATCGATTTGAAATACAGAAACTGTCCCCCCCCCCACCCCCCCCCTCCTTCCTCCAACCACAGCGCCACCACCTTCTCTTCCTTCTGTTTACCCACATTTCTAATCAATCCGTGGCGTCATCAGGGGGGACCATCCTGAAGACTGGCCTGTGAGGAATGACAGCTCTGTAGAAGGGGAGAGAGAAAGAGAGAGAGAGGGTAAATGGTGATCCCTCCCAGAGCTCCGTCTCCACACTCTGCCGCGCTCTTCTCTGAGGGTCACACCGGATTGCGTCCCCTCTTTCCCAGCAGCCTTTCCAAAGCGCTTTCAACCCCACCCCTCCCACCGCCGCCGACTCCGAGCTGAGAACCTCCGGCTCACATTCCTGGCAGCTCACGCTCTCCCGCGAAGTCGACGCTTTTCAGAACAGCGACGGGTGATGGAAGGCAGAGAGGAGGTGGTGATGGTGAGATCGGCGGAGGGAGTCACTGGGATCCCAGCTCGGGAACCGCAGGGGAAACCGGGCCACAGGAGCTGCCTGAGCCCCGGCGCTGCGCCGTACTCGCGGGAGAGGACCACGGAGCTTGCGCCGGAGGAGAGCGCACGGAGGAGCATGTGCTCCGACACCAGGTCGGTCACCGTATCTTCCTCCGGGGTACGGCATCACAAAGATGGCAGCAGCTCGGACAACGAGTCGGACTTCTATGAGGAAATTGATGTGAGCTGCACCCCTGACAGCATGGACTACCCAACGTCTAAAGGTAGGGCGACATTTCTTTTGGATTCTGTCTGTGTTTACATGCAAACCAAAACGCTGAATTTTGCATCTTGTAAATGTCATACAAAGAAATCCGTGCATAAGTTACCAGGGTGTTGTTGAACGCTGCTTTAATGAAATCTCGAATGTTTCACACTTTCGACTTAGTGGAGCCGGAGGAAATCAAGCACAACTGCTGTCGGTGCATGCAGCTGTTCTGTCAAGTGGCTGAAAACGCTGCGGTGACACCCACAGTGTAATCAGACATTCTCATCACTGACTTTGGCAGCGAATGTGCCCGTAAGCCTAATTGAACTGCATGAGGCAGAAAATAGATTTTTAAGTAGCCGCCAAAAGAAACCCACACGAAATAAATGTGTGAACGAAAGAACATCTGAATCTCCTTATTGCTGTTTTTTTTTCTTTCTTTCTTGGTTTGTGCAAAATTCAAAAACCGAGTATCGTAAGTGTGAAATAGGCCTGCAGAAATGTTACACATATTTATCTGTACATGCAACGTCTTCTTCACATCAAACGTATTTATTCGTTGTTTGTGTAAACCGTGAAAGAGGAGGACACCCCAGTGAATAAAGACTTCAGCTGTTACAAAGATGCATGTCAGGAAGGCCCGTTAAGAGTGGAGGAGAAGCCCTCTCAAATATGGCTATGCTCATCCTTTGCAGTCAGTGAGCGTTTGTTCAAATCGTTCTTCCTCGCTGAACATGATGCACCATTCTGCATGTTGATTCAGGTCGCAACGGAGAATCTCCGGGTCATTCTCCGGGTGAGAGCGGCGCCGACCCGGGTAAGACAATCCCTGGTCAGGGTTCTCTGTCCTACGGAGCGGACCAGATCCGCCGGTACCGAACAGCGTTCACCCGGGAGCAAATCGCCCGACTGGAGAAGGAGTTCTATCGGGAAAACTACGTGTCCAGGCCGAGAAGATGCGAGCTCGCGGCTGCTCTAAATCTACCTGAAACCACAATTAAAGTAAGATTTTTACATCAGGTGACAATATTGTTTTTGGCTTAAATTAGAAAGGAGGCAACCAGGCTCCAGAGGCACAAAAGAGTCTTACTCTACGCTAGTGCAATCTGAATTGAAAAATAAAAATATTTAAAAAATCACTTTCTGTCATTTTATCATATTTCCTTTAAGAAATGCAGCTACTTTGCTTCAGTAGATGTGAAATCTCTTGAAAGAAAACACTAAATTAGAAGTTGGGCCTGTTTGCGTAAAAGCGGAAGTACTGGAGGGTTCAGCTTTTGTTGTTGTTGGTCAGTGGGAGGGCCGTGGTTAATCTTTGACCCAATGCGACTCTGTTCCAGGTGTGGTTCCAGAACCGCAGAATGAAAGACAAGCGCCAGCGGTTGGCCATGACGTGGCCTCACCCCGCTGACCCGGCCTTCTACACCTACATGATGAGCCACGCCGCGGCCACTGGGAACCTGCCCTACCCCTTCCAGTCCCACCTGCCGCTGCCCTACTATTCTCCCCTGAGTGTTGGTGTCGGCGGCGCCCCGGCCCCTGGTGCCACACCTTTTTCGACCCCGCTGCGCTCTCTGGACAGCTTCCGGGTGTTGTCTCACCCTTACCAGAGGCCAGAGCTTCTGTGCGCCTTTAGGCACCCTTCCGTTTACCCGTCAGGCCCGGCCCATGGCCTCGGCCCGGGTGGGAGTCCCTGTTCCTGCCTGGCCTGTCACACTAGTCACTCCAACGGGATCGCTAGCAGGCCATCCGGTTCGGACTTTACCTGCTCCCCAACCAGCAGGACAGACTCTTTTGTCACTTTTACGCCTTCAGTGCTCAGCAAAACTTCATCTGTTACACTAGACCAGAGGGAAGAGGTGCCTCTGACCAGATGAAACCAAAACCAAAACCAACTCTCCCCGTTTGTGTAAGCGTAAACCTCTGCATTATTGGACCGGGACTAAAACAGCATGAATAAATCGGAGAGGAAAACAGCACTTCCGACGTTCGAGAAAGCGCTCAAAGAATCTGGCCTGACTGTAACTTAATTCTACTTGAGAGCCAGGACATCAAAACAGGGATACCAGATATGATTTTTAGAAGACTTATTTGAGGGCGGGCAAATCCAATTGGATGGATGTCATTAAGGTTTTCTCTCATTGTTATTGCTTGTCGCCTCTTTAGGCATCTAAATCGATCTACGCGTGTAATTAGTTACGCGAGAATGATGCTTCCCTTTTCTCTTTTTTTAACAAGGGGATATATATTTTATTTTTTTCCCCATAAGGCAGACTATGACCGCCTCATTAAAAGCCACTCTCCACATCGGGGTCCTAGAAGAGGCGGAGGCAGCGGCGCGGGCCGAAATGTGCACATGCAAGTAAAATTAGTAAGTGATGTATATGTACGAGCCGGCACATTTTGAGCGCTGAATTAATGGTAATACCAGTAGGAAGGGATCGTTGCTGACAAAAGGTATAACAAGGCGCCGAGGGAACGGATTAGACTTAGACTGCACATCCCGCGCGACTTGATGCGGGAGATGGATTGGGGAGGGGGGCGGAGGGGGGCCCAAAGGAGGATGGAGAGGGGACAATCGAAAGGAGGAGAAAATGGAAGAACATCTTCCTTTTTTTTGAGCTCCTCTTTTGGTGTTTTTTTTTTTTAATACAGATTTTTATTTTTTTTAATACGATTAAACACAATTAAGTTGTACGTTTTGTCAACACTTTCATTAGCGCTTCATGAAGGAAATCGGACTGTCTGACCAAACTTTTGCATTTTTGTTGAAAAAGTTAAAGGTGAAAGGACCTCCTCTGACGCTTCAATGTCACTGGGAAGTGAGAGTGAAAAGACTTTGAAAGTTCTTACTTGGATTAAATTCGGACGCGATCTGTGTTCTAAAAAAAACTAAAGAGTTAGATTTAAGATTTATTATTATTATTATTATTATTATTATTATTATTATTATTATTATTATTATTATTATTATTATTATTGATAAACGCAATGACTGACCAACCATAGATAGCCATACAAATCCATAGATCTCCATCGTTTTTTGGGGGGGGGGTATGTTTTGTTCTGTTTTGCTCTATGTTTGCATCATTCGTTTTTGTGTCGTTATTACTGTTGTTGTTATTATTATTATTATTATTATTTGTGATTGTTTGCTCATGTTTTTTTCAGACTGCGTTGTCCATAATGTCTTATTTGCAATAAATTAAGTCAATGAAATTAATTTTTGTTAGCTAAACACATTTGTCTCTTTTTAAGTTATTGGAATTCTTGTGATGCGTTATGGTAACAAAACCTTTGTTGTTTTTCATTTATATATGTATATATATATATAATATTCTTTGATTTCGATCAGAACAAGTTCCCCACTTTCCTTTTTTTTTTTAAATAACACCAATTTTGCTCTCAAGTGGCCGCTGTCAAAACACCCCAGCGTGGCCCCCCAATCCTCTCCACTATATCTCCTGACGGGAGCGAGAGATTGACCGTGACAGCTAAGTGGTCCCCGAGCTCCGTTAACGCCACTCATATTTTCTCTGCAACCACTTAATAGACATGGAATTAGTTGTCTGGATGCTGGAGCTAGAGAGATAGAAAGAGCGAGATTAAAAAAAAAAATGTAGAAGCATCGATCTTTCAAGTTAGGAGCGCAAACAATTAGCGGCATCTTAATTGACTGCGTTAGAACAGGGCCGCGCAAATTAAACGAGTTTTCAGAGCGTAAATGGGATTGAGGGGGGAAGCATGCGGCTCACGGATATGCAGATTTGCTTTTGATAGGCATTTCATGTCGCAGATAAGACGTCATTGGGACATGATGCCTTGTATTTTAAAGGCTGGACGTTGAGGCTTCATCTTGGAATGTTGAGTGACAGTAACTGCAAAAAATAGAGGGGGCTGGGGGGAACTTTCACAATAAACAATAAGATTTATTCCCATTTTCCAATTTTCACTCAGTCATAATCCTTAAACCTATGCTTTTAAGGGGTACGGTGTCCCAGATGTTTCTGTGGAGTAGAGGAAGATGGTTAAATAAAATGACTGTAGCCCTTAAAAATAGAAACTTTTCAGGGGCATCGAAATGGAGAGGTAACTCAGAAATATTGATTTCTTTTCTTTATAGTCAACTTATTTTAATAGCACAAGCAGCACAGTGATGTATTCATTTTATATATAATTAATGATCAGAGCTTGTCCCAATTCAAGTTCAGATTATGTATGACGAGGAAAAAGAAAAATAATCATTAACACAAAGTTATTTACTGGATTTATTCGTTTGTCCTGAGAAGCAGGGCTAGACTTCAGTTGTCATTTATTTATTTATTAGTCAGCAGTTACAATGTGCACAAAGTGGAACTACAACCCAGGCGCAAGCCGCAGACATGATTAATCGAACATTAAATTACGACATGTACTCTGAATACATTCTTCTTTTAAGTACATCTGTCAGTTGTATAAAATCATAAATAAACTATTTTGAATTCGAAAACATTTTGGATTTCTTCGAACTTGCAATTCATAAAACCTCGAAGCAACATTCAAGACTCTTAATTATTCGTTGGGAGAAATCAAGCTCTCTCGGGGGCCCATCTGGTCTGGATGCCCGTAAGAAGCACTTGAGTCTGCTTTGGGCCGGCCCTGCGATTAATTATTTGCTCTAAAATACAAAGATCAAACATACCTCCGTTTAAAACATTTCACAGATACAGCAACCACAAAGATCTCTTGTTTTTTTCTGATTTTTCTAACCAACAAAAAGGGGGGCCAATACTGTAAAATTTTGCAACATTTTTGCAATATGTTGTTAAAAGAAAATCTAACAAAAAACTACAACGATGAGGTCTTCCTTGATGCAACCTGACCATAGTGTTATGAGAGTTCAAATGGGTTTAATTAAAACTATTAATTTATGGTCACTTGTCTAAAGTTTTCTAAATCAACATGTTATTTGGTTACATTTCAAATACATTTTTCAAACACATTCAATTTTCCCATTTGTAGAGCACATTTTTGCCCTACTTGTGTCGTTCGTCTACAAACATTAAAAATAACCGTCTGCGGACATTTGTTGCAGACCTGACTGCTAATCGCACAACACACCTGGCTCTGTTAAATCTCACACCAGGTATACGTACATAGAAATGAGCGCGAACTGATGATGTCTTAGATTGTTTTAATGGAACACTAATAAACATACAACATAATAATTGTTTGGGGTTTTTTTTTTTTCAAATATTCTAATAAAAAAAAAATTAAAAAAAGAAAAAGCGACCAGACTGTTTATTTTCTGTCGCTTCGTTAGATAAAAACGTTGTGTCCTAAATAGTCACAAGCCCCCCTGCCCCACCGATTCCCCCCACCTACTCCTTTGGACCCCCTCCCACACCTCCCTTAACCCCCCCGCTCCTCCCCCTCTCCACAACACGCGTTTGATTGATGGCCTTATTAACTGGAGTTCTTGTAAGTGTGACCGAGCTGATTAAAATGCATATGTTTGGAATAATACAGCGTTTAAGCCTCGTGGGTCGGGCAGATTTATGTAAACTATCAGGCTCGGCGTCTGATGCAGAAACGAGGGTCAAGCAGGGAAATTGCTTTCTTGCCTTTTTTTTTTTTTTAGCGCGTAATACAACAAAGATGAGCAGGGTTCAGGCCGATCTCTGAAAGACCGCCGTGTTTTGAACGCTTTTCTTTTCTTTCCTTAAAAAGGAAGAAGAAGAAGAAAAAAAAGCTTTGTAAAGCAGAGCGTGCCAAAGTGACACATTAAAGTGAGGCAAATTACAACCACATTTACCCAGCCGCACTGGTGGCTTTGGATGCGACTGTATCCTCAGCGGCAGCATCAGCACCGTCAGTTAATTGCAGGAAGATGACTGAGCTGGAAGACGTGATGGGCTCGTATAGATTGCGCGTAAAACAGCAATTACATCCGACTTATAAGATCCTATTAGCGAGAATCGGCGGAGGGTTCCCCCAGCTCTCACAACGAACCAACACAAAGCGTTTTGATATGGGCGGTGCAGTGCAGCTGTCCACCGAGCAAGGGGAGGAGGGGGGGTTAGTGGATCTGTGGCTGCTGCTGCTGCTGGTTAAATTGGATTACATCCTAATTTACAGAGCCTCGCAGCGTACAAAAAAAAGAGAGACTGGCGGAGGCGTGGACGGACCGATCGCACAGTAATGATGATGAATGGGAGATTAATGCGCACACAAGCAAGACAATTTAAGCCTTCATCTGTTTAAACGGCCTTCCAATATCATTTGGAAACGAAGGTCACGTTAAATCAATCGGGAGAGGGCGGAGTGAGAGACGCGAAAGTATTTTTTTTTTTTTTTTGCGGGTGGCGTCTTTATCAACATTACTTACGGCGCACAGGAGACAGCCGAGCGTGGAGAGAAAATGGGCCCCGGCTGCTGCAGGCTTCTGTCAGACAGGATAACAGAGCGGCAAGGATTCGGGCCATCAAAGGAACGACTCAATTACATCGTCATCTTTAGGTGTTCGAATTAAGTAGAGTCGAAAGTGCTCCGAATTTGGATCATTTGCCGAGTACGTTAAATAAACTCGGACAACAATATGTCCTCAAGAGGACATATATTTCATGCCTTGTTCGGCTTCGTATAATATTTCCAAGTTGTATGTTTCATCCAGCATTTAAACCTGCAAAAGCTATCGTTTGGATACGTTTGGATAAGTGTTTTAAAAGAGATTTTTGTAAAACTATCGTCACCTTTAAGACACGGTGAAACAGACTAAAGTGGTAGTGGAAGCACCATGCTGCGGGGATTCCTCCGGTTTGGATTTTAAACAAAAAACCTAAAATAAATTCCATCTACATGAATCGTTTCGTTGTTTTCTGAAATCACAACAGAAACCATTTTGCACTGACCAATGGTCGGTAACGCATGAACAAACTAGCTGTTTCAGCATTTGACGAGAACTTCTTGACATGTATTGATATATCTTTAAATTACATAAACATCTGTCCAAACTGATGTAAAATGGTAATATACCGATTAAAACAGTTTTGATTTGATTGAGAAATAATAACAGGTGTTTCAAGTTCCTCGAGATGGCATTTGCTGTGAATTGGCACAACATAAATATACAGAATTCTGTTTAAATGAATTCACCTTTTAATCAGAAATGCTAACTTTCACTGGCTTTCCCAGTGACTGAGAAGGATTTAATTTCAATTATCAACAGATTAAAAACAAAAGTTGGATCTCTAGGAGGCTTTTCAGCTTCATTTTGCTGAAATGAAGCTGAAAAATATTCAATAGTTGACAGTGCAATGGGACATTTATCAAGTATTAGGCCTTTTCACTGACCTGCTGATTTCCAAAGACATTAATCTGTTTATTCAGGAGCTAACTAGAAGAAAAAAACATTAGCAATTAATTTAAACACAAAGAAATCCATGTTTGAATTTTCATTCAAGATATTTTTTTTAGCCTTTCAGAGGTGGACTTTGCTGGTGTGCTTCAGATCACTACCCTGCTACAAAGTCATGATGTCCGAACTGATGGTCAGGCTATTGTCCTCAGGATTTTCTGAGAGGGAGCAAAACAGAAAGCTGAATTAGTAACTGCAAGTTGTCCGATTCCTGAAACACAGAAGCTGTAGAACATCAAACTACTATCATGGTTGATTTTGATTTTGATTTTCATTTTCTGAGCACAATCTTTGCTCATCTTTTGTCTTGTCCATTTCTGTCTTGTGTATTGTATTGTATTGTTGTATGAGTCAACAGAAGTTACTGTACTATCCAGCACACAAGACAAAACTGCAGAAACACTGCATTCAAGGGGAAAAAAAGCTAACCCTGAAAAATGGCCAAATTTGTAATACCAGAACTTTTCACCACACTTATGCATGCAAATTTGAGGGATTTTGAAAATAATGACAACTCCACATTTCGCATGGTTATGTCCCATGCTGATGAAACACAGACATGATTTCAGGGTATTGTTCTTTGTATGACAATCTAGAAAAACGTCTACTCCATTTAAGAGTTGTACAAGTATGTATGGAGTCAGGTAGCAAAGTAATATTACCAGCTTTAATCAAAGAGGCCGTGATTTCAATATGTTCTCCTTTACATAAGATTCATATTCAGGTTAAAACAGTTGCACTCGGAATAATTTTGTTATCCAAATTTACAACTGCTACAACAAGTACAGCTTGTAGTTTGTTTACCTGTCGTGTGCTTGGTCATGTGCAAAAACACTGGCGTTGAGGCAACACCTCTGAATGGAGATTCGGATAATTTGCATATATTGGTCTTTGGTCTTTTCCTGCCAAAGTTTCTACACCTTCCCCCATAAAGCCTACACAAAAGCCTCTCAAAAGCAATGTGGAATTGAAGATGAGGCCATATTCAACTGCTACTGTGATGCTCAATTTTCATTTAAAGTCCAAGTAATGGCCACACAATGGCAAAGTGAGACTTTGTTGATAGTGCTAGTAGGAGCTCTGTCACCACAGTTTGCCTAAAGTCTTACTCAGTGTTGTGATAATGACCAACTTGTTAAACGCCATTTGATTGTTCTGCTGCTTTCCCCATGAGGTCTGTCTATTTTGTGGAGGAGCTCGCAAAGCAGGCACCGTATTGTGAGATACTGTTTAAAAATAATTTAATAAGCACTTCATTTTATGACAGTGTTATTATTTTACAGCCATTACGGCTGCCAAAAGCTTAGACGATCAGTCCAATTCTCCCCACACCTCCCTTTATTTTACTGCTCGCTCGCTGCTTTACTGCTCAGTAACGGCGGTGGTCGAAGGCGACAGGAAAAGTTAGTCCCCATTTTTCCCACACAATCAAACAAACTCTAGTGTGAGCGATGGCACCGTTCCCACAGCCACACATGGGTTTGCGTCATTCACAACATTAGATTTTGTTCTTCACAATGAGAATGCGCCCCTCTATGGGTTTGCTTGATATCCGCCGCAGAACAGTAATGAAGGTGATGACAATGTGATCTCTGCTGTGGCCACTGGTTCTATCTGTGCACAGCGGGCATGTAGCTGCTTGTGTGAGCCTTCCTGTGACAGAGTACCTCATTGCTGCAGTGATGTATCCTCATTATGCCCCCATCGCATTACCGTCACACCCAGACTGTCTCTGTTCTCTTGGGGTCCAGAGGGGCCTGGGCTTCCCTTCTATCCACTCCTAAAGCTTCTACAATCCCCCCTGCCCTCATTTTGACTCCGATGCACCAGCATCCTCCAGCTTGGACCTGCAGATGCAGACATTTGTTAGGATATCTAGTAAAAAATAAATTAATAAATAAATAAATAAAATAATAGATTTTTCACAAACGTTAGATTTGTGAAAAATCTAACGTTTAATTTATCTTTAGTGAAAAGTACCCAATTAAGAATTACCTGTTTTTAGCTAAATCACTATGACCACTGAAGAATGTTGATTTTGTTTAGTGTCCGGTGAAGAATATCTGCAACTATCTAGTGATATTTTCTGATTAATTTGGCTGTCTGACTTGTTTCATAAATGTGAGAAAGTTCACATGACACACTGACATCACAACACAATTAACGCACCCCATCCCGACACCATTGAACACAGAGAATTCCACAACTTTGATCTGAATATATGGTTTCTATTTCAGCTATAAAGGCATCAGAATACAGCATCTATTTCATTTCCTCTCGTTTAGACCCACATAACACCAGCTGCTTTACATTACATTTGGATACAAGGTAGCAAACAATGGGACAGCAGCTTTAGTCTCATCTGGCTGAACCTGTTTAAAATTGTATGTCACTGGATCCACATCGAAGTTCCCTTTTGTTGTGAACAGGGGATGTATAAATAAACAGAACTGAACCGAATTAAATTTTATTACATATTTACAGTCATGAAAAAAAAATCATCACTTTTTAAAATATTCAGCTCTTTCCAAACAAATATTAACATACTGATGTCTTTTTCTTGTTCTCTGGATAAAAACGGATTTTATTACAAGTAAAATACAAGAACTCATCTTGTTTTGCTCACCTGGAAAATCAACAAAAAATTATATACTAAGTGAGGAAAAAGTTAAGACATTCTCATAATTTCTTTATTTCTATCCCTTGACTACAGTACCTTTAGTAAGATATTTCTTGTTCCCTTCCTCAAGTCTCAGGAAAGTTTAATGTGAGACATTTGAAAAATTTCTTTCATGTGCATCCCATTAGGTTCCAGTTTGGACTCTGTGTTGGTCCTGCGCTTTCCATATCTTAATTCTCAGTCAGTTCTCGGTGGATTTCAATTCTGGATCATTGAAACACGGAAAGTTTTAGTTCAGTCACAGCTTTATTTTTCTGATTTTACATATGGTTTCACATTTTCAACGTTAAGTTAGCATAAAATGCAGAATAAAAATGTTCTAATCTTGGTCAGATGATGTGATACGTGTGTAATTTCAGCCATGTTAAGTGGGAATAAATGTGGGTTGTGTTATAATGTAAATTTTCTCCAAAATTATTTTTTTCATTAAATTTTATATGGAAAAAATGAGGTTATTTTCTTATCATTTTAAAAATATATATTTGTTGTGAAGTTCTAAATACTCTCAAAGGATTCTGATCTGTATTTCAAAACATTAATTTGCCTCAAAACTCTGTTTTCCCCTGCTGGTTGCTATGATTGTTAACAACACAGTCTGATTATTTTGGGGTTTTCTGGCCTCATTTTGTTGACGAGGTTATGCACATTAGTAGTAATTTGCAGAATTCTTGTCGTAAAGAACATTGATTCATTCATATTAATGTTAACAGGGGCAACATACATTTGGTTGACCTGAAGGGTCTAGTGCTACCATATCTCTGGATATTTCTCTCTATTTTTCCTGTTACCCTATTCTATTTTTACAGCAGAAAGGTTATCAATCTTTCATACAGAAAAACAAATACACTCAGTTTTCAAATTATCTAAAGTTAACCACGAGGTGTCCAGCCATTCAGAAAATTTGATGCAACTTTTCTGCAACATTAAGACTGTTTCATCAGTCTACATCTGAATGCCACTATCAGCAAACACATCTGCAAAACGGTGACGATCTAAACTGAAAAGGATGAGACCTTAATAGTTCTTTGGGGAATTCCCATTTCACTCTATGTGTACTAAATGAGTTAATTCTACAAATTTTAGCTCTGTACTACTGAGGCACAAGGATACCATGTTAAAGTTTGTCTGTGTGTTCAGGCAGACTTAGTTTGGGAGGTAATGTTATACCATGGGAAAGGGCGCAGTGGAGATAATGGTACCACATAGTCAGAGCAACAGACGAAAAGCTAAGAGCCTGTGCTTAGTGCCTTAATGGGTGATTTCAAAGAACACTCACACTGTTTAGAAGGGAGTGAACCTCCCCCAAACCTATAAAACTCTGGTAACTGTCAGTACAGAGGTTGGGTCGGCTACATGTCTGCATTCAGCATGATGCGTGTTTGTAAAATCCAGCTTGCTGGGGATCTGTCTTCAGCATTAAAGAATCAATTCGAGATAGTATGAGTCCAAACAACAAGGGAAAGGGCAATCATGTATTGCTTCCACCATAAATTCTGGTCAAATGCTAATCACATCAAATGGTATCAGAACAATATGTCATTTTGACTGTTACAAGCTTGAATACCTCTAAAGTGAATGCCTCTGAAAGTATTCACCCTGCTTTGTGAGACCTCCAAACTTTATGTGGCTTTCAGGTGAGCTCAAGAGCAATGCATAAAGAGATTCATGGAATGAGCTTCCGTGGCTAAGCAGTTGTATTCAGGCCTTACAGTGCTAAGAGCAGCATCAGCATCAGATGTGGTGCAGTAAAGCACACAAAAGCTCTCTATAGCGATGGAGGGGTTTTTTTGGCAAAGATGAATCAGATGAATCTTTCTGGAATGCCAATAAATGAGTCTGAGTTTGGCTGTTGCCATAAGAGTGTCAAAGTGCCAAATGTGAAGTTTGGTGGAGAGGGGGTTGTGTTGTAGGATTGCTTTTCTGGAGTTGGGTTCAGTCCTTTAGTTCAAATGAAAGCAGCCTTCATTCCTGTACAAAAA
The DNA here is from genome assembly GCF_002775205.1 of Xiphophorus maculatus. NCBI lineage: Eukaryota > Metazoa > Chordata > Actinopteri > Cyprinodontiformes > Poeciliidae > Xiphophorus > Xiphophorus maculatus. The sequence goes on along the minus strand of NC_036455.1, from coordinate 20,563,808 downwards.
CAAGATATTTTTGGACAACACCATGCTCCCAAATTTGTGGGGACAGTTTGCAAATGTCCCTTTTGACTCTGCATCAGTGCACAAAGTAAGGCCCACAAAGCCATGAGTGAGCTAATATGGGGTGGGAGACCTTGACTTGCCTACATATGATCCCAAAGTCAATCCAACAAAACACAGTTGGGATGAACTGACGTAGAGACTGTGAGTCAGGCCCTCACCTCCCACCACCAGTCATTCACATCTGACCTCACAAAGGTGCTTCTGGAAGAATGGGCAAAACATTTCATAAACAAAGTCCTAAACTTTGTGGAAAGTCTTTCCAGAAGACCACCCTCTTTTGAGCTACACAGGACGGGCCAGCATCCTATTAAAGATAATCATTGGCAATAAAATATATTTACTTTACCCACAAATGCACATGTTTAATGTAGTCTGTTGTTAGACACTGTCTAACCAAAGTCTTGCTATCAGAGATGCTATCAGAGATGATATAATACCCACAGTTCAGGTTGTGTGTTAAGACAGACAGTTAACATATTCAAGTGATTAAGTGTTTTTAGTTTCTCTACTGCAACCCCAAAATGAAGAGAAAGGCCAGTGTGAGGAATATGTTGGCTCACATAAATTCTTGAGATAAGTAGAATGTACTTCAAAGGTTTCCTGTTGGGTTGGGGAGGGAAACACAATTAACAAATGTGCATGAATGAATGGCAAACAGGTTTAATAAGACAGACAGAGTGACGCTGACAGGGAGACCTGTGGCGTCTTCACATTGTGACTCACAGAATAAGAACCTTGTTTAAAGGGACGATAACAAGGGGTTTTTCTTTTTCTTTTCTTTTTTTGTCTACTGAGCGGGAGGAATGGTGGCAGAAAGGCAAAGAAAGAATCCTAATGATAAAGACTTGCGCTTCCAGTGTGCGTTCAGCTGTGCATGGTAGAAAACCAAAATGTAAAATATTAAAATCACAGGGAGTGGGAAAAAGAAATGTTCACAGAGAATGATGCAAAGGCTGAGGAAGAAAAGGTTGCAGAGATCAAGAAGAAGATGGACCTGAAGCGGGAGGATCGGGTTTATAGTGATGCTCTGTTTGTGACGGCTGTCTGCTGGATGAAAACAGAGCCTCTTTAACTCCTCACGGGTTAATGGAACTTTTATGAGTTTGTTCTGCAATCATGTAACCCCTGGCGTCTCCTTTCCTCTGTTTCTTTCTCTACATCCATGCCTTTCATTCTGTCTTTTTTTCTTTTCTTTTTTTTCCACCCTCTATCTCAGGGCAGATCAGAGGTGAGCCGCTCATGTGTTTCTGTAAACACACTTCTTTCTCTCTCTGCACCAACTTTATGAGGACAGAACCAGTTTTAGTTGAACGCTCTCGTTTGGATGACTCACTGCTTTGCCAAAGTTTACATTAGACTTGTTTAGGCAATGGTTAGAGGATGGACAGCAGCTTAATGACTACTAGTTAGGAGGACGCGTAGTTGTCCAGGCATTAACTTCTGCGGTGTGGGAAATTATTGACCAATCTTTCTCCTCAGGGTGGCAACGAGAATTTAATTGTACATAAAAACTGAAACACATTTGCTTTACAACAGGAACCACATTAAAAACCTCAGGCACCAGCCCCTCCATGAGTCATTCCAAGACAACAACAAAAAAAGGAAACACACCCCTCCAACCAAGAAGCATGCAGCTGACAGCACGAGGTGCACTGGACACAGAGGAAGGGGGTATCTGTAGGTGCAGATAGAGTGGATTGATGGAGATTGGTCCAGAGAGGCGATGCAAACCCGATCGGGTGTCCCGTCATAAAGCACGGCTGAGGAATGGATGATCGGCTGGCCAGGCGCAACTTTTAATGCTCGGCCATGACTCAGTGGTGACCGTCAGTAATGAGTTTTATTCGCTTCCATCATTTGAGTGTCGATTGTGATCATGGGGCCATCTGAGAGGAGTGATTGACGAGTTACAGCCAGTGATGTGAGGTGGGAGTGGGGAGTGAAGGAGGGTAGCAGGAAGTATTACGACCCCCTGACTGGAATCAGCCTTGTACTTAGAGGCTCAAGCAGAAATTTAAGGGTGGAAAAGTTATGGAAAAACCTCATGCAAAATATTCACTCACCTTCAACCTTTCACAACATTCAATGTATTTTCTTGGATTGTATGTGAAAGACCAAAGCAAAATAGTATATAATTGTAAATGCAAGAGGGGGTTCTAAATATTTATGAAGGAACTACTGTACATGGAAAGTGTGACATGTATTTGTTTAAAGTTTATTTACTGTAGTATCTCCCGAATAAAATCCAGAGCAAACATAAAGTCACCAAGTTAGTTGTGTCAACCGGTGGTTAATTTAAGCTTGATATAAATACATAATAATGCTATCATTGCACATGTTACCCAGAACACAGACACAGCGATGTGCTGGGTGAATGTTTTGCTTCAGAGAAACATGGGTGCTAGTTGTAACCGAGAGGATAAATAGAGCTGAATAATGCTGGAATATTATCTGCTTAGAGGCAACAAGTTGAGGTTCGGCATCCATCGGGGCAGCTATCCTAAACACAAAGTCTGAAGTAGAATGGAACAACTTAGAACTGTCAACTTCAATCGTCAAGCAACAGAGACCTGCAAACTTTGGTTATGTTTCTGCTCAACACACATAAATTAAAAAAAAAATTACTGCGTTATTAGTGGGACTTTGTAAAATTTGACTGCAAGTCAAAGAATTAATTCAGCCACTTGATTCATGTGTGTTGTTCCAGAAAAAACGTGTAAAAGTTACATCCAACTTTTGAGGACTGGAGTTTGATTCCTTGACTAACAATGAAGCATATTTGTTTTACATAATGAAGCAACAAAACCCTAATCTAATTGAGAATGGTAAATAAACTGAATTTATTTGGCATTTATAAATGCTAAGTAAAACACTAAAACTCCATTCCTCCGATGGCTCACACTATCATACTCCAACACACATATCACTAGGCAACTTGAGGTTTAGTGCCTTGCCCAGAGGCACACTGACGTGTTGCAGGAGTAAGTTGGAATTACACCCTGAACTTTTAGTTTGCAAGGCAACCACTCTACGCAATGAGCTCCAGTTCATAGGACTTTAAAACTGACCATCTCCATCCAATCTGAATGAGTGTGAGCCATGTGGGAAGAAGAGTGGACAATAAAATTCAGTTTCTAGACACACGAAGCTGGTAGAGAAACTCTCCAAAAGACTTTCAGCTATAATTCCAGCAAAAGGTGATTCTACAAAGCTTAGGCTCAGGGAGGCTGAAGGCACAAGTGCACATCATACATTTTCAAGTTTATATGTAAAAAAAATTGTTAGCCGTATCTACTTTTTTTTCTGCTTGAATTTGTTGTTTTGCAAAGCCGTCTCTGTTTCAATTAACATAAATCTTACAAAATCTCTTTTCTTTGCAGTTTATTTTTTGCTACATTTTGACTTTCAGTCACAAGCTAAAATAAAGAAAAGAAAGAAAACCGACAACAAATAGAAAATAATCAGACATATTTATTATTTTCTCCAACGGTTTTAGGTGTAGCAGCTCTTCAGAGATACATGGCCAAAAACAGGCAATTTTAAGATGATAATCAATATTGATCCCATTTATGGAATGAGTGTGAGGCACCACGAAAGGGAAGGGGGGGTTGGGGGGGATCAATGAGATTTAGAGCTTCGACGGATGAATGTCTCCTACTGTGTAGGTTCTGTTACAAATGACAAGGCCAGAAGGATTGCATGGTCCAGGCTTCAAATCTCTCTAAGCATCTCTTTATTTTTCAATTTTTCAACACACTGCAACACCATAATGACCATGCATGGGGGGAGAAAAAACATGCATTTCTGTGGGTGCAGGGTGGAGGCAGAGATGACACATTTTTCACCCCATGTTGGTATTGATTTGCAGGCAATGCGGTAATCTACAGGGCAATTACATTACAGACATGACATACACACTACTTCTAGTTTTTATGAACCAGCGACATTTATTGCAAATTCTGGAAGTCTTTCTTTTTCTCCCCCAAGTAAAATTGCAAAGGTACAGTGCCTTCTAACAATATTTTTAGCTCTTGAGCTTTTTCACCTCTTGTCAGAACTCTGTGTGTTGTATGTGCTAGATCAACACAAAGTAGCTGGTAATTGGGAAATGTAAGGAGATGTGTTATTAAATAAAAATCCTGTCCCTGCCCCGACGCCCTAAGTCAATATTTGATTGAATCAGTTTTGTAGCAGGTTGCAGCAGCAAACCTTTCTGTGTAGGCTATGTCTCTACAAGCTTTCCACATCTCGAGAGACCAAAATATCTGATTAGTCAACTGAAATGAGGTCTGGATTTTGACCAGGCCATTCACATTTGCCCATTGAAGTGGCCAAATGTGAAAGCTAACAGGTTGCTCTAGATTTTAGAAGGGTATCACAGTAAAAGGGGCTAAAATCAACTGCATGCCGCACTTTTCAGAGAACTTTTCAGAGTTCTTTTCAAAGTACTTTTTAGGTGAACCTTTTGAAAACTAGGTGTTATCTTTCTGGTTCTCCACGCAATTTCTTTTGCTGCACAGCAAAATGTAAAAAAGTTCAAGGAGTGTAAGCACTTCACCGAGGATTACACAAGCTCTTTTAGAAAACTTAAGAATCACTATCCCAACTGGTCATGCTCACCTCTGACAGCAGAAGGACATTTACTCCCATAATAAAGGCTGTCCTCGCTGTATTTACCTGCTTAGCACAGTCCACTGCTCTGGGACCGCAGTGACCTGTCTGCCCGAGCGCATTTTTGAATGTTGTTGAAGGGGACGTAATGGTGACTTAGCACCTGGACAAGTCAAGGATATGTAGATATGTTGATACAGCATCTGAATCGGCAGTGAATGCAAATTTATTTGGCTCTCAGAGCAGTGGAGGAAGGGACGCACTCTGGGTGTGTATTTGTGTCCAGCATGAGAGACGGAGAAAGATGAGGATTCAGCTGTGTGGGTGAGTGTGTTGGATTAGAGGTGACAGCCAAGACTGAAGAATCCCATCATTCCATGTCCAGGGAGCTCACTACGCAGGCACTGACATGGTCCTCTGGGGCAGAGTCATAGGAGGGGGCCAGTTACGCTCTGTCAGGGGGTCTTATGACCTGATGGATGTGCTGCTGTGGGGCGCAGAGACTACCCCGAATATTTTTCTCTCTCTCACACTCAAGCTGATGTCCAAGAAGAGAGAGGTGTCCTAACTTTCATAGCTGGAGGATGCAGAACTCCTGTAGCTGCCTTTTTGTCTTACTGGTTTTTGCTTTGCAACAACTGCACACAGTCCAAACTCCAGAAATGCCAGATCGCCCGCAGATATGGGTTTGCAGAATCCTGACATTGAACCAAAAATCCCAGAAGTTGCAACTTTTGTTAGGATGACATAATAACTATCCATCAAGTCAGCCAGCCAACCGTTCTTCTCCCTCCTGACGCTCGCAGCCAATCAGCCTCTGCTAAATTTGAGAGCTAATTTGTCACAGTCTGCAGTGTCCCTCCCATTTCTGACTATCCCTGAAGTGACTGTCATTGGCATTGAGATTCTCTAAGGATGGTTTTATCATTCCTGCTTAGTACTGCGCTGGGAATTCAAAGACACATTCACATGCACACACACACACACACACGCACACACATACAGGCCTCCCTCCCACCACACTGAAAGAGCATTTAATTTTGCTCCTCTTTTTTTTCCCCTTTGTATCACTAACACACATAGTCAATGTCTGCGTTTGTGTTTGTGTTTATGTGCGCTGCTTCCCTCCACTCTCCTCTAAACGAACCAATTATGGGTGTTTATGTAGCTTTAATGCGTGTAAGTGTCAGGAGAGAAAGATTGCACCGCTCACCACCTAATCAATGAGGCCTTGCGCACTCCGCCGCCAGTCGCTTTTCTCCCGTCTCCTCCATCCTCTATTGCATCACCCCCCTCCCTTTCAGTACCCCTCAATTTCTTTCTATTTTGCCTGGTCCAGACTTTTCACTCTGCTTCCTCCTCTGTTCAATTAGTAGAAGATGAGAATGAAGTATCAGGCCAATTGGCCATGAAGAAAGCATTAAATGGAGCAAGATGAGGCCATCAAAAAGTTGGAGTGCATCAAGCAAGTGTTGTAAGTCACACAATCTGTATTTAAAAAAAAAAAAATGTTTTTAGTGACTTCCAATGTTTTTGATTGACTTTTAAGACATTGATGTAGATTTTCTGCTGTTCAAGGTTTGCGTTTGACTTACTCAACTATTAGAAAACCCTGGTAAAATGTGTCACATGAATCAGTTCTGCACTGATTTGATCAAATCTTCAGGACCATTGTGCTTCGGAAAGATCCACTGACGGCCCACTTTCAGGTTTGCGGCAGATGCCACAATATTTTTATTTAGATAGTTCTTAGATTTTAAAGAATTCATCATGCAATGACAAAAAACCTTTACTTTTCCACATATCCATTCTTTACTTCTAACCAAACCCATCTGGGTTGTTTTGTAGTTGAAAAGCTTAACCTTACTTGCATCTTACTAAAACAAGTTTCCACTGAAAGTCACTCTAGATTTGAGCAAACTCATGATATGATAGAAAATATTTTTTTCTCTTCATATGTCTCAAATAACAAGTTGGTATGTGGATAGCACTATACGTGGTCTCAAGATAAACTGGGGTCCGAATCCAGTCTTGTTTGCTACTGTTCCAGTTCTTTCTCAGACATCTGCTTTACTCGAATGCCAGAGTTTCTTCTGATTTTTAACATCAAACACTAGTGATGAGTATTTGTGCCGCATCATATTTACGCCGTAGGGAAACAAGAAGTGCTAAATAAATAAATTAACGTGAATAAAAACTCTTGTGATGGTCGACAACTTAAAAATATGAAGAAAACGTAAAAATAAATTTCAGTTAGATTTTACAAGGCTTATGTTGTGTGTGTGTTTTTTTTTACTATAAATAATAAATTATTTATGTAGGTTTTTTTTAACATTTAATTAGTAGATGAACAAGCCTTTATCAAGCGGTTCTGATAAGAGAGAAAGGCACATCTGAGTTACTCTCTGATTCACTGCTGAAACTATCCACACGCTATCAGACTAGAATAAGTTCCATCAGTAATAAGGTATTGCTTAAAGAAAAAGAAAAAAATATTATTATCATTAGTGTTATTTTTACAGCTTAAAAAATTGTTGGGAATCTATAGCTAATTGTTCTTCCCAACACTATTTAAGAACCTTGAAAAGACTCCTCTTAGTATCCCCTCCCCTTTTACTAAGGTCTGAAGCTGCTACTGGATCAGGTATTAGCAACTAGCTTTTCTGTCACATGGCGACAGAGATGAATGAGGCACGGTAGGATCTGGGCCTCCCGTGGGTGCTTAGGGCCCACCATGGAGGGTCTGATGGTAATGGTGGGGCCTGAGCCCCGTTACCGACACTGGTGATCATTTACTGAGCCCGGGCCTCTGTGGGAACCATGGTGATGGATTCTGATGAGGACGATGATTATTCTTCCAATAAGATGAATTAATGCAACAAGGAGCAACTGAGCATGTGCGGTATGATGAATGGAGCAGGCAGGCTGCCGTTAGTCACTGGCGATGGTAGGTGTGTGTGTGTGGGTGGTGGGGAGGAGTAATGTGAGAAAGGGAAAATGTTGTCGATGGAACCAGAAATAAGGAGAACAAGAAAATAACAACAAAAGAAAAAGAAAATTGATGGACGGACAGATGGATGGATTGTAAATGATGTAGTGTTTTTGTTTTCTCATATTGCTGAAAGGCTAGCTGTAAGCTAATACAGTTCCATAACAAACTCATCATACCACTTTACCCTTTTCACAATAGGTTAGAACGGAAAACTTCAAAGTATTTCATTTGAACCTTGCATGATAGAGCGACACAAATCTATGAGTAAATTTCACAAATAGAAGGGAAAAGACACATGGCTTTTTATATTTTATACTTCATTCTATTTTATGTTTATTTACCACATTGCAACCACAGATTCCACTTTTAACTAAAATATAGCAGGTAACGAGTCACGTTTGTTTACTTCAACATATACTGTATCTCAGGTGTAGTGGCACATGAAATCTTTGAGGCATTTTGCCTCAATCTAGACATTTTGTGGGATGCCTTTGTCAGACTCTACAAACTTGAGTTCTCGTGTTTTGTTTATAGGCTCATATCCAGCATTCCCTACCTGCGTCATCGGCCCAGCATGCATTGCTCAGGTGTGAGATCACCTCAAGTGATGGGGACCTATTTTTCTCAGAATGGGTCTCAGTTGTGAAGAAAGTTTGTGCAAGTTAAAATGTACTGTGGCTCCAGCAGCTTCAGCGGGTAGTGAAAATCTATGTTGTCAATTACAGCAATGGGTTGGTCTTCCAGGTAATACCTTCATCAGTGGTTCTGTAATCCTTTTTGCCTTATCTCTGTCTCTTGGAAACTTATCTCCTCTCTTTCACGAGTCCTTTGAAGTGTGTTGCTTCACCTTACTAACTTCCCGAGTCAGAAAGGTAAACTCGTATCCTAATTATATTGGTGGTAGTGACTGCAACTCTTTCACGACTTGTGCGAGTTAACCGAACTGCTTCCATTTTGCTATTTTCCACCAACACAAATTAACTTGTTCCATCACAGCATTTTATCTGCAAATGTGTTAGCTGTACTGACATCAAACCATGTCCAGCAGACAACACAGATCAGGAGATTGCACAGTGTGCTGCTGATACTTTTGTCCTGAAAGATGGATTGAAAGTCGCGTAAAATTCAATAGTTTTATTAACTCAAGTCATAAAAGCATTTTTAATCTGTTTAGTTCAGACAGCTAAAAAGACAAGAGAAAACAATGGTCAATAACTGACCCAGAAGACTTCACCCTTCATCCAAATAGATTACCTTCTTCCTTTTTACCAGAACTAAACAAACCCGTCACCATCAGGAAGACATAATGGACCAGAATTCACCTAGAAAGCAACTTACACCAAACACATTCAGTCCACACATTTTCAAAATGAGAACTGGCAAAGACAGCAGCTCCTCTGCCATTTTGCTTTACGCTCTACTAACTTACCTCCAGTAGCCGTGTGAGATCTGACACCTAAACATCTTTATGTAACAACAATCGCTCAAAAGACTAATCGGATCACATGAATCAGCTTGGTATCTCTCTATTTCTTAAAGGAAAAAAGGGAGAAAAGATCTGTAGATCATGGCATAAAAAGAATGACTTAAAAAGGCTACATGATACAACGAATATTTGATAATTACTAATAATACAATTTACCCAACAAAAACTATTCTAGACAAGCGAATAGCTTGTATTCAGACTTGAACTGCTCATCCACTCATTCAGCTATCAACAAGTGAAACTGACCACATAAATGTCGGTGAATGATGATTTGTCAAATTTCCTGCAGCCTTTTTATGAACGCATCATCCTGTACCAGTAGGCTTTAATATTTCCACATTCTGAGTCCTCCTCAGTGGCAGTTTAGAGCTTAAGTCTGCCTCAAGTTTGAGAGCCGCTGCTGTGATAAATAGCTGAGCGAGCAGCGTTCATAATTCCCCCATTATAACCGCTGGTGTATTCCTTCGTCTGTTAAACGACTTGCTCTTAAAGGAAGTAAGAGCGGGGAGGTCATGGGGGCAGGGAGGGAAGCGAGGCTCCTCTAAGCACCCCGTGATTCATATCAAGCGCACGTTAAGTGGTGTGCGGCTAAATTAGTGGCTGCAATCTAGCAGGTATTATAGCTCACGCAGCGATGTGTAACGAGCCGCTGTCTCGCTGGGTTGTAATGTGGCCTTGATGTCTTTAGCATGAACCCACCAATAATATTCAGCCCATTTAGCCCTTTAGCTCATATCCACACCCACAGCGTCGGCACATCAACGCAACACCCACACGTCTTCTTCCTGTTTTGTAGACATCGTTCCCCTGTTCTGAGTCACTGACTCCGCCAAGGTTCATTAGTGAAGATAATTTCATTTTAGACAGGAGAGTCAGCACCAAACCTGTCATGTTGACAGTGAGGCAACAGCAGCTAAATATGTCTGTAAAGTCCTTATTAGTATTTCATTGGGGGGGGACAGTAGTTGTGTAGCAGAGTTACAACAGTTCTATGAAAAATGACTTACATCCCTTGAACATTTCCACATTTTCACAGTTTAGAATTCACAGTAGAAAGTCAGTGACATATGTATTTGTGTTATACTTTGCTCTGATACCTCCAAATAAAATCCAGTGCAAACAATTGCCTAAAGAAGGCATAAAAGTGTTGGTCTGTTTGTGTTTAATTTAATCTTAGTATAGATACAACTGTTCTGTGAAGACCCCAGAGGTTAGTTAATAAATAGGGTCATGAAGCCAACAAAGAGAAATGAGAGTGAGGTTAGAAAACAATATTCCAAGCTTTGGACATCTCATAAAGCACTGTTCAGTCTGCCGGCTGAAAATGGAAAAAGTACGACACAAATGGAAATGTAGTGGCAGCTCCATAGCCCCGTAAGTGGGACTGCAACTCTGGAGGAGGTGCAGAGATTCACAGCTCAGTTTGGGGATGTCTGCTGACAGGAAAAATGGTTCATTCTGCACTCCACATATCTGACTTTCCCAGAGGAGAAGCACTGAAAGAAGTCGCAAGATGTAGAGAAGGGCACATCTGATCAGATGAGGTAAATATATATTTACATAGCATATGCCATGTAACTTGAACACATTGCAGTGTAAGCAACACGGTGACGTCCGCGTGATATTTTATTTGAATTAAAACAAACTAACGTTGATTGTTATAATTAATCGTGCAGTAAATGCTTGTCAAAATTATATGTTGTTTGGACAAACCAGGTCTTGATACAAACAATCATACAGAGTAGCCTAACTTGGATTTTACAAGCTTAACTTAAGATTATAACTTTTCTCAAACTTGATGAACAAAATGAAATGTAAGACTAGAGTTAATGCAATGACACACACCCGTAGGCCGTCCCTAAAAGTCCAGTTTCATTTTGTAAGCTCTGAATGAACGGTCTTATGGTAAATCACAACTTTGGCATCGAGAATTACTAAAAGTATAGAAGAACACATTAAACCTGAAAAAGAATAGGTCAAAGGCTCCATTGGCACGCCTTGGCGTCATTGGACACTTGGTTTTGCATTTCTAAATTTAGGCTCATTTAGTATGCAAATCATTTTTGGTTACCAATATCTCCAATAAATATTAACCACACTTTTGATCCAAAAATAGATGAACAAGTCATCCCCTAAAATGACACGAGATTGGTGTTGTGTCCTAGTGTCGACACAGTCACTGTGGTGCGTCTGGTGTCCCACCGCTGGCTGCCAGGCTAAGAGGGTGAGGCTCGGCTGGCTTGGGACTCGGTCTGTCTCTAGCATCCCATTCAGACGTCAGCAGAGACCGGCTTCACCACTTCTCCTTTACAGTCTGCTTTCATGTGTCCTTTAATGAGGAAACCGCCGGCTCAGCAGCTTGCTATAAAACACAGGCAAATTAAAAGACCCAAATATGAATCAACTACACAACCTAATTCAGTAGCCCCAGCCAGAGGCGTAACTCCACTTTAGAAAAACCAAAGTCTATTGTTTGTAAAGGCCAAGACGGCAAAAAAAATGCCTGAAAAGTGACATCAGGTAAAAGCAATCAGACAGGAAGACCAAGTCTACATGAGTTTACATGAGTAATTCCCCTTCATTAGAGACAGCAAAACCATAATTTTTCAAAGAACACAGCTGAGGCAAGTGCATAACTTCCCAAAGAACAATAACAGAGTGAGTCATGAGCCCACAACACGACTCCTGCCACCAACGGCTCGCCACAGTCTGCTAACGCTGCGACTGCCACTTTAGACAACAGCAGCTCCATAAAATGTCGAAGACGCACTCGGCATCAGAAAAAAGCGTGTAAAATAAAACAAAACCACATTTGTTTTTTCCCCTCTCATTTCATTGTAATGATGGAAATAAGGGCATCATTCTGAGATTAGTGCTGCCATTTCTCCTTGGCTGACATTAAGCTTTATGTGCATGCCTGCTGAAGAGTTTTGGAGTAAAAATGAATAACAGAAACCCACTGAGGAGACAGATGTCAGTGCCATCAGCTGCAAATTTAAGGTGTGCGATGCTGGGGTAAAATACATACACTGACATACATTCATCAATAATGCATAGCATTATGACCAAATAAGTTGTTGGTCCTCGTTGTCCAGACAAAGCAGCCCTGACCTGCCAGGTTCTGGACTCCACAAAGCCCCAGAAGGTGTGGTGCTGCATGTGGCACAAATATTTTAGCTGTAAGTTCTGTAAATCTGACAATGTACAAGATATGGCCTCCATGTATCAAACTTTTTTTTTTGGCCAGTACGGCCTACGGACGATTGGGTCTCAGATCTGGGTAGTTTGGGAGTCAAATCAAAACCAGAAAGTCAATGTTGTGCTTCTCAGACTATTCTCGAGCCATGTTTGTTTTGTTCCAAGGTGCATTGCTAAAAGTAGCTGTTGGAATGGACCACATGAGCCAGCCTCTGTGAACCATGAGAACTTGTCAAGCCATCACAATGCGGCCCTCATCAAAGTCACTCAAATCCTAATGCCAGCACATTTTTTTTGCTGGTTTTACCTCATCTACTTTGGGAACACTATGTTTGAAAATTGCCAAACAGTCATATTTAGCAATTTAGAATACATGTTGGGTATTAAAAAAGGCTCAGATTTCAGAATTAAAACTGTTTCATTTTGTTTGGTGTGATATAATATTCTAATCATAGATTCTTTAGCTATAAGCTTTAGGAATGTAGAAAATAAACACTTTAAATAAATGCTCCCAGTTGTGATTTTAACTGTTTGTTTTGGTCTTTGTTGTTCTCCTCTTTGTATTTATGAAAATGGTTCAAAAGTAAAATATCTGATTATCATTCATTCACAAAAGACAATATTTTTTATGTCAAAGTGTGACAATAATTTTGAACCTCCAAGGTAAGTCTTATGATATTATGTGACACATTTAATAGAGGTCACAAAATACTTCAAATATACAAAACATATGCTACAATAAAATCAAATACACAAAATATCTTTATTTTTCTGCTGCAGTGTGACTGAGATTTTGTTTCACAGATGAAAGACATACTGTAGAAACTAGAATGACATTTTTTCTAAAAAAAAAGAAAGTAACAGTCTATACTTCAATGCTGCACAACATTATGAAATATAAATTATGTACAAATTCTCACAGCACGAAGAAACCATTCCTCACGGACGATTTACACAGTTGAATTGGACAAAATGGGATAAGAAAGTGCTAGGCAGTGAAACAATGTTTAAAATTTTGACATCATTGGTCACAAAATAATACTCTGATGGCTCAATGGGCAGATGTAGACAGCTGAGTAAAGAATTAAGTTCAGAGAGATTCTGTAGCAGTATCAAAAGGGCCCTGAAATGTTGCACTGCAACAAACAAAGCACAAACAAGATTTCTCACAGCATAGTTGAAAATGAACTAAAACAACTTTAAATGTAGTGTATTCATAATTCAAAACATATATATAAATGTAGGTAGGTATTAAATTAAATTTCCTTTCATAATATGAAGAAACGTGATTGAACGTCAGTAAACTTCGAGCCTCAAGTTTGGGCAACTTTGGTATAATATGGGTAATAACAGAGTCATAACCTCTGCAGTCGGTTGTAATTTCTTCAACTGCATTTGTATTAGTAGCAGTATGGTTAGTTTTTTCTTTTTCTGTCCACATTATTGCAGGGTCGGGGGTAGGTCATACAGGTAACAGACATTTAGAACAACTCTGACAAAAACATGCTAGAGCTTCACCGCTGATTCATTTCCACTCTTTAACCATCCAGGAAATGGTACACAAGTTGCATAGTTGCATGTAAATCTGCAGCTACTGTACACTGCGTTTTAGTAAAGCTCAACCAAAATTTTGTATTTTTCGGGGGGAGCAGACATTTTTAAATAAATTTTAGCATCTCTTCAGGTACAGGAGAGGGAGTTGACAACAAGCAGAGAGGTGTCAAGACACAGCATTTTGGCCTCTTTTTAGTCTCTCCTGAGAATACTGGGATAAGGGACACTCGGGTGCGTGGTTCTGAGGTCTGAGTAACGGTCCATCATAGCTGTGTTGTCAGCTATGCTCCACCTCCATTCACTGTGCTTCCTCCTCGCGCAGAAACTGGAAGACGGATGAAAAGTCCTTGTTGGCGTAGCCGCGAGAGCACATGACTCTGTAGATCTGGTGGGCAAGGGAACCCAGAGGGATGGGTGTCCTTGTGTTGGTGGCAGTGTTCTGGGCTAAGCCAAGATCCTGTACATTTGAAAAGTAAAACGCAGAGTCAGAAAGATTACTGATGATGGCTGTAAATGAGATACAAGATTTACAAAATTATAAGAAGTGCCACAATAAAACAATATCAGAATTGCCGTTACTTAATTACTAGCCATCCAGGAAGTCACCTCTGACAATTTAGGACGAATCATCACGAGTAAAAGATTTATAAAATCTTTGTATCATTCTCATAACAGTTGGGTGGAGAAAAATATTAATGTAAGAAATTACCCAAGGGAAGTTTGTAGTGTCAATTAAAGTGGCACCAACATGTGTCTTTGAGGAACTCCCAAAACTATCTTTGGGTCCTAAGGAATAAAATTCTTCCATTTCAGCAGAAAAGGGACCTTGGAGATAAATACGAAGTAGACCACTGAAGGAAAACATAAAATATTAAGGTAGTTTACTATGTAAAAAACGAAAAGAGATAAAATGTGGAGTAGTGATGTGGATTGGAGACCTATAGTGAGTAAAAGGCCTGCTGCCATGACAAGCCTGTTCAGCAACATTTTAGTTCAAGCTAAACTCAACAAGTCCAGTTCAACAAAAATGTTCAACTTTTTCAAAGCTGCTCAAACTTTTAATTTCCAACTTTTTCATTTTTAAAACAATAAATCAATTTATTCTTAAAGGCTCAAAAAAGTCCAAAAAGACAGATGATACAGATCTAGAAATAATAATTTGATGCAACTGTAAGAAAGAATCGGGAAACAAAATCTCGCACAATAAAGACAGGAAATACCTTGGCCATCAGAGCAGTCCCAAAACCACCTTGGTAGTTGTTGGCTGAGGGGACACCCTCCATTACTCCAGGGACGGGGTTGTATGTGTCACTGGACCAGCAGCGACCCGATGACATGTTAAGGATCTTTGCAAGCAGCTTGGGGTCCAAACCCAATCTAAAACAGGATGGACCAAACAGCAGTCATTGTCCTCTTTAAATTCCTTGACTCATAAATTCATTTAAAAAGAAATAGTTCAGAAAAGATAAAACATTTTTCATAACATATATTATCACATATTTCTTTTAAAGCTTTTACCAACTTGGCATGAGTTAAAATAGAAAAGCTAAAACAGAAAATTGGAGTAATGATTATTTGGAGTAGACGAGCTTCAGCCAAAGGGATCATTTTCAAGGCTGTGAGAAGCAAAGCGAGTACAAATTTGTCTTCTGGTGATTCCAGTGACCTCAGTTGAACCTTAAGCCAGGCACTAACCATTCCTCAGTGTTAATAGCTGAAGCCTTTGCAATGCTGGTTAATGCAGTATTGATGTCCACCAATGGAACTATCCTTCATCAACCTTTTCTTTTCCAAGAAAGAGGAAGAGAAGTGGTAAAACAGCACAGGGGAGTTGTAAACCTTGCCGTCATATCTCAAGGCAAACCGTTAGCTCCGCTGCCCAAAATGCTGCAATAGACGTCTTGGATGCATGAGGGCAAATCTCTGGGCTATGATAATGAGCAGCAAAAAGCTACCAAGAAAAAGAAAAGAGGCCAAACCTAGGAAAAGAAAGCACAGAAAAATTAAGTGCCAACCATTACAGCAGCAAGGGTGTAACCGTAGCGCCCGTTTCGGGCATTCAGTGTGCCAGTGGAGTGCAGCTTTTGCAAATTACTGATTTAAAGGCCACTGTAAAGTTGGCCACATCAAGTCCTAGCTGTTTTAGTTTATTGTTACTTACAGGCCTGTAACTCCATTCTGCTCTCAATATGACGATTAAACCATCATAGGTCCTTAAAGCCAGCAGCCCTCCCTCCCTTTTTCCACCTGGCTTTCATTCTGCCATTACAACCACAGTTTTATTATCTGTCTAGTAACTAATTAAGAAAAGGGATTGGAGTTAGTCTCTCTGTCTCTCTATTCCCCCTTCATTGCTTATGTTTTCTCCCAGACACTCTAATTTTTATTTTTATTAACCACTACTTTTGGAAATGTGGCATCAGTGACTGTGATGTAAAAAGCAATCTCACTCAGCCTTTTTACTACACGCCTTAACGGATGCCTCGCCGTTTCTGCTTGTCTTCTGCTCTTCCTTCCCCCCTCTCCATCCAAGTTGACACCTTCCCGTCTATGGACTCTTGGGGACATATGTTTGACATCCAAGTCTCCCCCCTCTGTTCAGCTTTCCACTTATATAGTCACACACACACACACACACGCACACACACACACACACACACACACGCACACACACACACACACACACACACACCAGCAAACAGGCAGCCCCTCCCTGCGTTCTGGGTCAGCAGCTGAAAAGGTTACTGGCTGAGCTACAATAAAGCGGGTCCGAGCGCATGGATCGTTTGTTACGGCGACCAGAGAAGCTGACGGGGAGCTGTTGTCCTCTGTTAACGATAAATCAATGATGTTCCCCTCTTGTTCCCTTCACACACATACACACCCCCGTACACGCACACACTCAGCTGTGGTTATTAGCTGACGCTGTGGTGTTGCTCTTCGCCTGTGGTAATTTGCGTGGAGAAGAGGACATGTCACGCTTTAACAAGATCGACATGGATAAACAGACGCGAACGTGTTGCCTTGTAATGTTGCTGCAGATTAAAAAAAGGAGATGGAGCTACAGATGGAAATAAGAGGGGAGGGTGTTTATGGGTTTCTGAGGAGCTGGGAGCGCTGGCAGGTGGAGTTCATTTGCAGCAGTGATATTAAGTGTCTGTTTCATCATGATTAGCTTCTCGTCCTCGTTCGGTGCCACATGAGAGGAAGCCCGGCCCGTTCCCCATTTATTATTTCATTAAAGAGCTAACGAGCACCAACACACAGACAAACGTTTACTATCCCACTTATAGAGACAATAAGCGTGTTTATTGCTGATGTTTAATCTTTATCGCAACATATGCTCACCATCTTTCAGTAGCTCGTTGGAGAAGAGT
Source organism: Xiphophorus maculatus (assembly GCF_002775205.1). Lineage (NCBI taxonomy): Eukaryota > Metazoa > Chordata > Actinopteri > Cyprinodontiformes > Poeciliidae > Xiphophorus > Xiphophorus maculatus. Next base: position 20,546,530 of record NC_036455.1, on the reverse strand, counting down.
GTGAGATGTATTTGTACTTGTGTTCTCGCAAATAGAGACGTTTATGAGCTTTGGTTTCTTTTAGATACAAATGAGGCTTTTGCATCAAACACTTTGTGGATGTATGTCTCTATGCTAAAATGATACTGTCGCTCAATTAGATTAACATTTATAGCTTCTTTAAGTATCGTGAAAAAGTATTCGCATCCTGTCAAGATCAAACTGTACAGGGTGCTTTGTTTATTTTAATGATATTTTATAAGATAGACCATCACAATGTAGGTAAAAATTGCAGTCTGTTAGAAAAATGAAATGAATGAAATTACTTTACTGTGAGTAAATCAAATATGAATGGAGTGATAAGCCAGATGTGATAAAAATAGGAATAAAAGAAGAAATACATTCAAAACAACATGGTTGCCTTATTGGTTTGGGAATGTATGTGTTCATAATTGTCATGCGCTGCCACTCCGTGGACTATGTGCACATTATGCTCTGCTGGAGACAGCCAGAGCTTCCATTTGATTTTGACAAATTAACTCTATGAAAAGAACTGTGTGTGTGTGTGTGTGTGTGTGTGTGAGTGTGTTTCATGTGCATTTTTTAGCAAGAGTAAATAAGAAGACACACACAAATGCCTATTAGGAAATGGCTGCTCTATCAGGCCCGAGTTCAGCATGATAAAATGTTATTGCCATTGTCCTATAAATTAGCTGTGAGCGCTCCTTCTGCCTCATGTTGGACTGAATCTGTTGTGTGCCTGAACACACATGCGCCTACGAGAGCTTCTTAACTGCATAAGAGGCAGGGCTGCAATGCAGCTTGGGAGATTTACATATAGTGAGTTCTCTCTAAATGATGACAGACTTTGTCAAGCTCTCTAATAAAAGCCCCGGAGAAGGTGGAGTAAGAGGAGAGCGAAACAGAGGAATAGATGGCCACATAATGGTTGTATGCTTAAACTATCAAGACCACATATGAGTCACTCTTTCATAGAAATGAAGATAATTCATTTTGTGATGGGATGGAGCAGAAAGAAATCCTTTTTTTATTTACAGTAACACTAATGACATACACTGAGAGAACTTGTACTACTAGAAAATGTGTTTTGGATATAAATCAGAATCTGTGTGAGAGTGCATGTTTCCAAGACAGTGAGGCAATGTGTAAATCTGTGTTGTTCGCTTAACGCTTCCATATTTCAGAAGCCTCGAGAAGGGATTTATGTGAGGCTGCTCATGCCAATTTTCTTCCTCTGTCTCAGCGCAGATAAATCAGGCGCACTAACACAGCTGCACTGTGCAAAGAGCAATTCATTTACACTCACACGTGCACGCCTGGATGCGCACACACACACTCACACACATTTTTACAATTAAAAACAAACACATAAAAGGGTAATAGTAGTAACAGTAACACATAAAAGGGATATATATATATATATATATATATATATATATAAATAAATAGGTGATATGGACTTAAATTTTTATCACGTTATTTCATGGTACTGCTATTTTAATAATAAAAATGATAAGATTATTTATTTCTTCTTTTTTTGTTAACTGTATGGGCATGAATGCATAGCACAACATTCGTAGCGCCACAAACACAAATGCTGCTCTTGAAAAACATTCCCATTTGAAATAAGTGTCTTCAGGATGCCAGATGTGTGATTTAAATCACTACGCTGCACACTAATTGCATTTAATCATATTTTCAAACTTGCGGATATTCATTGAAGTTCTCGTGAAACAAACAGTGGAGAAAATTGTAAAAATAAAATTTCCAATAACACTCTCAGTATGGCTTTTGTTGAACATCATTAATTGCAATTAATCGAGATGATGAATCAAAATTCTTATAAGAAATGTTTCAAAATAAATGATTTGAGATCTATCTATCCATCTATCTATCTATCCTCAGAGTCAAGTGGAAAAAAGGCTTTCATTTTGAAGACTTCATATCCCATCATCCTTCGGCACCTGGTCTAGGAGACACCATCAGGATGAGGCATGAGTACTAATGGGATTTCTAGGTGCCGCTCAGTGGCGAGGGTGTTGCAGGATTCAAGCAAACGCTCCATCAGCAGATGTAAATCAGACTGCGGCTCCACCCCCTCATCCGTCTTGCTCTAACAGAGGCAGGCTGCTTGGACTTGGGGAGTGGTTGACCTCTTTGCACTTCCATAAACTACACTAACACACAGACACATTTCCAAACCTGTATCAAAGTAAATTGTATTTACACTAAATGTACATGAAATGTTTATTAGGGCAATTATTTTTGATTATTTGCTCATAATCCAGGATTTAGCTGAGGAATATGAGGGGCCGTTTAGGACAAAATTTACGTTTTGTCTCTCACACACTACCAAAAAGTCTCGCATACTCCAAAAAAGTAGCCACGCACACTCCAAAAAATTACGTTTTGTCTCTCACACACTACCAAAAAGTCTCGCATACTCCAAAAAAGTAGCCACGCACACTCCAAAAAATTACGTTTTGTCTCTCACACACTACCAAAAACTCTCGCATACTCAAAAAAATAGCCTCGCATACTCAAAAAATTACGTTTTGTCTCTCACACACTACCAAAAACTCTCGCATACTCAAAAAAATTACATTTTGTCTCTCACACACTACCAAAAACTCACGCATACTCAAAAAAATAGCCTCGCATACTCAAAAAAATTACATTTTGTCTCTCACACACTACCAAAAACTCACGCATACTCAAAAAAATAGCCACGCACACTCAAAAATTACTCACGCACATTCAAAAAATACTCAAATTGCGTATACACACACTACTAAAATGTCACACACACACACACACAAACGTTAACTTTCTCGCTCACATACACTACTACCAGCTCGCTCACATACACACAAACGTTAACTTTCTCGCTCACATACACTGCTAACAGCTCGCACACACACAGACGTTTATACGGTGGCCGACAGGTGCAAATGCGCAGCAAAAGAGAAAACATGCAAACAAAAAAGAAGACACCCCCGAATGAAATGCAGCAAACAAAAAGAGAGACGCAAACACCCCCGAATGAAATGCAGCAAATAAAAAGAGAGACGCAAACACCCCCGAATGAAATGCAGCAAACAAAAAGTGTTGAAAACGGAAGTGCTCCAGACCACTAGGGGGAGTCAAAGAAAATAGTATTCATTTCTATGGGACCAGATGCAAGATTCAGAGAAAGAAATTTGAAAGAAAGTAAAGGTATCTCTCTGAATCTTGCATCTGGAAAGTGTGATTATTGTGAGAAGTCTGAAACAATAGAGCATGTTATTTTAGAGTGTTGTAAGTATGAAGAAGAGAGAAGATGCATGCTGAGAGAGTGTGTAGGTATTAAAGAAAGGTTTAATTTAATAGAATTTTTGAGGAGAGATTTCGGGAGTAGACATATTCAAATAATTATTCGGTATCTTAAAAAAACAAAGCTATTTCATAGGATATGAGTAGAGCAAGTTGGGTGTGAATGTGTAAAGAATATCAAAGAGGGGTATATAAAGTTATAAGCAAGTTGGATAATATAAGCAGGTGTGTATGTGTGGGGGTATGTTTAATCAGGAGTTAATGGAGGGAAAAGGTAGAAAGTGAAAGTTTATAGACCATCTCGAACCACACTCCATACTGGTAAGTGGCGGTAATGCTACTGTAAGTTTGTTGCCAACCGCCAATAAATACCAAGAAGAAGAAGAAGAAGAAGAAGAAGAAGAAGAATCTTGCATCTGGTCCCATAGAAATGAATACTATTTTCTTTGACTCCCCCTAGTGGTCTGGAGCACTTCCGTTTTCAACACTTTTTGTTTGCTGCATTTCATTCGGGGGTGTTTGCGTCTCTCTTTTTATTTGCTGCATTTCATTCGGGGGTGTTTGCGTCTCTCTTTTTGTTTGCTGCATTTCATTCGGGGGTGTCTTCTTTTTTGTTTGCATGTTTTCTCTTTTGCTGCGCATTTGCACCTGTCGGCCACCGTACGTTTATCTCTCACATACACAAGACTAAAGTTGAACACACACACAGTACTAAGACTCGTTTTATGTATGTGTGAGAGCGAGACTTTTTATGAATGTGTGAGAGCGAGACTCTTTATGTATGTGTGAGAGCGAGACTTTTTATGAATGTGTGAGAGCGAAACTCTTTTTGAATGTGTGAGAGTTGTCACGGAAGAGGCGGGGCATAATTTTTGGATCAAACTGCGCATGCGTAGATCCTAAACTATAAGTTTCGATTGTTGACTCACTGTATGTTCTATTACTTAGTATATTAGTGCTTTTAAATATATATAGAACGTTTAACTTTCTTGTAGATTAAATGTGCTATAGAAATAAATGAATCTGATTGATTGATTAAAAATAGCAAAATTGCTGTAGTACAATCTGTCCACTGGGTGCCAGTATTACAGGAATTATTAACCGGCGCCAACTAGTGCCGAAGAAGAAAGAGTTTGCTATACCGAACATGGCTAACTCTAATTCGAAACGAGAGAGAATTGGTCAGGCAGCTGCCATTTTAAACACCATTCTATCTTCTCCGGAGGCAACCAGCACTTTGACAGGCGCATTAAACGATTCAACGACTGCCCGCAGTGCTACAGTAGATTCAGAACTCTCATCTCTGTTCCGTTCCGGAGCGGTGTTTAAAATGGCAGCTGCCTGACCAATTCTCTCTCGTAAAACGAGTCTTAGTACTGTGTGTGTGTTCAACTTTAGTCTTGTGTATGTGAGAGATAAACGTCTGTGTGTGTGCGAGCTGTTAGCAGTGTATGTGAGCGAGAAAATTAACGTTTGTGTGTATGTGCGCGAGCTGGTAGTAGTGTATGTGAGCGAGAAAGTTAACGTTTGTGTGTGTGTGTGTGACATTTTAGTAGTGTGTGTATACGCAATTTGAGTATTTTTTGAATGTGCGTGAGTAATTTTTGAGTGTGCGTGGCTATTTTTTTGAGTATGCGTGAGTTTTTGGTAGTGTGTGAGAGACAAAATGTAATTTTTTTGAGTATGCGAGAGTTTTTGGTAGTGTGTGAGAGACAAAACGTAATTTTTTGAGTATGCGAGGCTATTTTTTGAGTATGCGTGAGTTTTTGGTAGTGTGTGAGGGACAAAACGTAATTTTTTGGAGTGTGCGTGGCTACTTTTTTGGAGTATGCGAGACTTTTTGGTAGTGTGTGAGAGACAAAACGTAAATTTTGTCCTAAACGGCCCCTCATAGAGGAAGGCCATCTGCATCTACCAATTGGTTTTTCTATGTACCTACTAGGCATGCTAACATAATGATCCAAGCTGTGGTATTTTTATTACAGGTTATTATATTGCGAAACACTCATAACGACCAAAGCCAAGTCCTCACAAATGTGCCCATCTGCTTTCATCTGCACAAGCCTTTCTCTGTAAAGTGAGAGTCAGGTAACACTGAATGTAGCAGGTCAGCATTCGCTTCAAGTACCTGATGCCTAGGTTCATGGTCTCTGCAGTCCCAATCATCCCGATGGATAGCAGCATATTGTTGCAGAGCTTTGCTGCCTGCAGGGTTAAGAAAGACAAGGAACTCCTGATGCATGCATAAGGCTTGCACAACTTAAAGCACAAAAACCCTGTTTATTGAAAACATAATGATAAATGTGAAAATATTTTAAAGTAAATTGTACATGCAGACTAGTAGTTTAGTCGGCAGGAAACTATTTTTAAGCTCAGACACATTCACATGTGGAAAATGAACAACTCCTCTATCCACAAATACCCACATTGTCAGCTTCCAATACAAGTCATGTCTTCAACTCAGTTTATGAGCAGTTGTCTTTACCTGTCCTGTGCCAACTTGTCCACAGTAGATGACATTAGCGCCCATGCAGGTGAATAATTCCTGTGCAGCCTTGAATTCTTCCTCCAGTCCACCAACCATGAAGGTCAGTTTAGCCATGCTGGCAGCTCCAACACCTAATCAAAGACACCACACACTTAGTTCGGTGGAGTTAAACAATTTCAAAATAATGCCAACAGTGGGCATGATGATTCAAGATAATCAAGCCAAACACACATCATGTAGATTATTTCACACAGAGTTTATATACCAATCTAAATTCTTTACTTCAACTTGGACTGGGCTAAATGGGTATATTATGGATGAAGTGCAAAATGTTACATTTCTGAAAATAGTTTTCCATTTCAAATTTTCTGATTCTAAGTTAGTTTTCAAAACATTAGCAGAGGTGTTCCAGCCTTAAAAACAATGCTTATTTTTGGTTAACTGTTTTTATTTATGGTGAGACAAAAACAACAGTAAACCTAAACTCTATCAGCTCAAGCACAGCAGCTAGGTATGTTTAAAATAAAAATAATTGCTTACTAATGGAAGGCCTAAATTAACCAGATAACATATTTTGCATACTAACATTTTGCATGCAAATTTATTAACTTATGTAGAATAAAATACATTAAAAATTTTTACAAAATTATTGAGAACAGAAAATACTTAAATCTAAATTCACACTTTGACACCACATAGAAACTTGGCTCGAAAAACTCAATATGACTTTTGGTTTTTTGTGAATTAAGATCTGGGCAGGAAGCAAATTTAAATCCTCATTTAAAGAAAATGAAATGGTAATGCTTTATTTAATGCCACCTTTGTACTTTTCTGGATGCCCATGTGACACTCGTGATGAGACAGACGTGTTAAGTAGCGGCGCACCAGAGGGACTGAGCTATCTTTTAAAGGCGACTGTTGCCATCATCCATTGCACAGCCCTCGTGGGAACCCTCGCCTTTTGTCTCGTCACCCCTCCTCTCTCACATTCACTCACACTATTCACGGCACGTACACACAAACAGCTGGGCCTGAGGGCACCCCTCGTTCCTGGGTGTATCAGTGACAGGCGTGAGGGGTAATTAACTTTACACTTTATCATGTTCAATTAGGCGTCCCTCCCCATGCCTGATGGCTTAAGGAGCATGTCATGCTGTACGAGGCAATCCCACCCCACGCTTCCCTGATTGGGGTCCTTTATACAGGAAAAAAAAATAATAATTTTCACAGGTTTATTGTTGAAACTGTAGACTGTAAGTAACGCTGTGGTGGAAGAGTTTATCCCAAAAATAGTATTAAAACAAACACATGCAAACAAAAACCATACAGAAGCCTTGAGTAAAAAAACTAATAAAGGTTCCATGAAAACTTTTCACATGGATTATAAAGAACTTGTTCCCCAATTTTGTCTTCCCAAATTTTGGATGAAACCTTTTTTTTTTTACTCCTTCCATGTGGTTTATAGGCGCACTGCTTGGATAGCAGATGTTTTAATCAATATCTACACCCTGTGCACAACTCTTATGCTTATTAAGCCTTATTTTTGAGGATTACTTGTATGTGCTGATTGTTAATCTGGAAATGTTGATAAAACTCAAATGTTTAAGTAAAAGTTAAGATTTGATTTTCTCAGGAGAAAAAAAAAAAAAAAAAAAAAAAAATATATATATATATATATATATATATATATATATATAACTATTGGGCAACTATTAATATGCTGAAATATTATGCAACTAAATGAAAAATATAAAGTTTGTATCTGTTAATTTGAGAATCATTAACAACTCAAAACATCCCCATAAAAACATCCATCCGTCCCTCTTATCCCAAGAGGGATTGTGAGGGGTGCTGGTGCCCATCTCCAGTGGTACCCCCCACACCCTAAAAAAAAGGAAAAGAGTTGTACTTGGATACATGTGATGGACCATTGCCCTGCATAAAAATCATAAACTTTTAAAAGATCTAGATTTCTTACTGAAGAAAGTGGCTAAAAACCAGTAGAAGGTTTGAGAGTTGATTTTGAGCTCATCTCCAGTTTGAAAAGGTCCAGTCAGCTTATCTTAAATAATACCAGACCATATCAGAACTTCACCTCCGCCTTCCTGGTGTCTGACTCGGAGGTCATACTCTCCCTCCTCACATAAATATGTATCACCTGTTGTGCTTAAAACAATTAAGCATTTAAGTTTTTACAGCTCCAAAATATGCCTAAAAGTGATAATATGGTCAAAATACTCACTTGGAAACATTTCTGATAACAGATTGCATAGAAAGGAACTGCAGCATGGTTGCAAATTAGTATTTGAAAGCGGTTCTTAAAAAAAACAGGCCATTTGACTAGCAGAGTACAGCAACGGGTGGGGGGAGGGCAGTGTTTAACTACTCTGTGCTTTATGTCACTTTGGTTGACATCTCATTAAACTTCAAAACACAAAGAAAACGTATAATGGAAACCAGCAAAGTTTCCATCGTGAAACTTTGCTAAAACATTGGCATACCTTGATATTGTTATCCTGTCTATTCCTATCCATAGCCATGACCAATTTACATTTTATTTCTTTGATTAATGTTTTCTAAAATCTGTTTAGTTTGTTTCACACAGAGCAAAAATGATGCGGAGAGAAGATTGAGTCCAAATTTCTCTTTAGGGTGTCATGAAGCGCTAATGAAAGGCCTCCAAGTACTGAAAACCTAATAATGTGAGTGTTAATAATTAAAAAGGAATTACAGTACTCGAACAAAACGATGGACTTTAGTGCAGAGGAAACAAAGGGGGGGATTTATTACACATATTTTGACTGCCATCAACAAAAAACATACACTCCTCCCCCAATCCACCTCTTTAATTAGTTGTGGTGTTCTCAAGTGTATGACGACGCCACTGTTAGTATCTGCATATTTGTCAGTGATGAGCCGTCAACAGGTCATTAGGGCCATATAATGAAACTCAAAGCCCATGCTGCAGCAGCTGCCTATAGGCCAAAGCTAACATGTGCTTAGCATAAGGTCATCACAGAACCCAATAATACAAACATACGGCCCACACAGATAATAGATTTTTTTTCCCCATCCTATACTGTTGTATGATAATGTGTATTACATTTGTAACCAGTCTAAAAAGTCCAGCTGAACTTAATACTTGCCCTTTAACCTAACTTCATTGGTTTCACAAGACCAAGTTTGTGGTCTGATTACTGGAATAAAGAAACTAAATATTTTCTTTATTCAAGTGGTTCCCAAAGATTTTCTTCTGGACCCCCTATGGGTTACAATAAAATCCCCCCCAAAAAAGAAAGAAAAAAAATCAACTGGGCGCACACATCGTTCAACCAGACATAAACCTATAAACATATTTTGTTTTCAAACTCCACTGAAGTTTATTTCACACTTCAGGTTGCAACAAAACAAACTACAAACCATCTTTACAGTGAAACACTTTTGTGTAACTGTTTTTTTACCGCTTCCCGCACCCCCCCTGCAATGGCACAGCTAAATCAAATGTGCTGCTGCTCTTTTTATAAACACCAGATCAGAACAGATCAGAGTTCAGAACAGTTTTTGAGAATTTTACTTCTGCCTATGTTATAAACCATTCATTATTTTCTATACATTTCACAATTGTACATTCCTGCCATATACTATCCCAACAAAATACATTGATGTTTGCAATAGGAACGTGTTAAAATGAGTTGGAGTACTTTTCCAAGGCACTGCATTTCTATTTTGTTTCCGAGTCATTATTCTGCGCGGTGAGCCTCACAAATGCAAATACATATACAAAAACACACACCCACACAGAGCTGTGTGACAACTGTGCAGGTTCATTAGTGCAGATCACTGTTTGCAGATCACTAAAGAGGAGATTATTGATAACACAGTCAACGCGCTGATCAATATATCTCACTAAGGAGAGTAAAGCAGAGAGTAAGACAGTAAGGAAGGAGAACGATCTTTCTCTTTCTACCTCCCAGCATCCCTCCCTCAAATTAACTAATCACCCATAATAAGCTCTTATGATCTGTAGTGGATTTCTATAAGGAGTGACACTGGGATGATGGAAGATCCTTGTAGGTGGAAGAATAAGACATCATTAGCATAGCAGTATGTGTGTGTGTGTGTGTCGGCATTTTTAAGCGTATGAGAGCTTGCTCATTGTGCACGGACTCAAACGCATTAGAGACGTGAGATGTTCAGGTATTGTCTATGTGCTGTGTGTGCTTCCACTGTACATTCATGAGGGGTCCCGTTCTCGGGCCCGTCCTGTCAGAGACGGATTAAAGAGGAATCCTAATGAGGCTTCCTGAGTGCCGGGTCTGCTGGCTCATCCATCCCAGCAGGAGTGACAGTCCTGGATCGTTAGCACTGCACAATTGCACAACGCCCCCTAGGGGGAGGAGATGAGGACTGGTGGTGTGTGTGTGTGTGTGTGTGTGTGGGCGGGTGCGTGTGTGTGTCCATGTATAAGAGAGAGAGTGTTTGAGTAGAAGAGATGTGGAGAAACTGGAGAGAAGAATAAAATACTAAGAAATAGTAAGAAAGCAAGTTGTGTGCATGATGATAGCTGAAAGACATTTCCAAATGGTATATAAAAATGACTCTTATCCCCAAATTTAATTTACATTAAATCAAATTATTTTAGGTCAATTAGGATTAACACAATCTTTTCATGCCAGAATAAAATGTAAGAGGATCTTTAAAAAAAAAAAAAAATTAAATAATATCCATACATATGCACATTTGTGCAAGTATTTTAGGCAACAGATGAAACACAATAAATAACAATAAATAAATAAATTTGCCATGATATCAGGAAGAGAACTAAATGATCATTTGTTTGGCCATAATCAGTGCCTTTATTTGGAGAATAAGAAGGATGACTGCAAGCCTGTCAACACAATGCCATCTATGAAGTATCGAGGTTGCAGCGTCACATTGTGTGGGTGTTTTGCTGTAGCAGGACTTGCACTTTTCAAAGGAACATTATGCTGAAATGATTAAGCAACATATCAAAAATAAAAATCGTAGACACAAGTGGGTCTTTAAAATGGCTAATGACTTGAAGGATACAAACAAATTAGTTACTAGTGGCTTAATGACAAAACAGTAAACATTTTCAAACAAACATCACAGAGTCCAGATCTCATTCGCATAGAAAACTAGTGGCAAGAGTTAAGAAGGTGTGTATGAGTGACGTGGCTTAAAAATCTGATTCGGTTACACCGGTCCTGTCAGGAGGAATGGTCCAAAATTTCCACAAATTATTGTTGGAAGCTTGCAGAAGGATAGCAAAGTCTTCCTCAAATAATTCAGTTCAATAGAAATGCTACAAAATGCAAACCTCTGATTTTAAAAAATAATTTATTAAATAAATAAAAGGAATTTTGAGAAAAAAAAGATTCTATATTCCCAAGTGACCTAAACCAAAAAAGGTTTAGCCTGAGTTAATATCAATGAAAACAAACTGTATATTTCATACAATAGATGTAAACATCTGGCTAGCAAAATATAATTATGCTACAATTAAGAAAGTTCAAGCAGAGACGTATAAAATAAAATCTTGGGGGAGAAAAATCTCTTGGGAAAGCAACCTCTCTATATTTGGTCACTTTTTCCACTTAACCCTTTTGCAGTGGGAAATGTTTAGTTGACTATCTAATGGGGTTTGATCACTGAAAAAAAAGCCATCTAACTCCAATATTTTCAAGCCACAAAAAAGATTGCTGCTCTACCAATAAAGACCCACTGTAAAATTTCCTTTAGGAGAATTAAGTGGAAAAAATGGAAGTGGTAATAAAATGTTCTTATGTGTCAAGGATTGTGTGTGGCCCATACAAGATAGCTTGAAGCTCTGAAGTCCCTTATTAAGGGAAATCAAGTTAACAGTCCCAAAGTTAAACTCTAATAGGACAGATGTTTAACAGCAGGCTTCAATGACAGCATTATGAGATTCAAACTGGTTGTGTGAAAGCAACAGAACATCACAGAAACAACTCTGGTTTGGTCTGATTGTAATGAATGCCAGGTTCATTAGCACGTCTTTGATTATTCGCAAAGGAATCAACCAAAGCAATTCATGCCAGCTGCATGACCTTTTAAAATTCTGCTCTCTCTGAAGTGGTGCATGTACAAAGAAAGTATATGTGTGTGCATGTGCAACATGAACAGGTGCATTTTCCACAGTTGGTAGCCAATAAGACGTCATCTGGAGCTTCTGAGGCTGTCTCTCAGAGTTATAAGGAGCATGTAAAACCAGTAGCCACTTTTTATTGGTGGCAGGTTTAAATTAAAGTAGATTTGTTGGATACAAGGCGGCACAAACTACACTACACTGAGAAGGATGCCACATGATGTAGCGTTCAAGAACTCTCCTTGTTGGAGCACCTGTTAAAAACCATGATAAAATCTTTAAAATTAATTAATCTATTATTGCAGTTGCATGTCACACTGAAAATGAGAAAAACTAAAACTTTTTAACTTGAAAGAATTTATTCAAGTTAAAAAAAAAATCGTGATGTATCAGTTTTTACAAAATTCTCCGAGCGACACCTATTGGAACCCTAAATGATTTCCAAAAACCAAATTGAGCAGAGCTGTTATAGAGAAACTGTACTTTTATTAGTTGATCAGGACTTCCTGTTTATCAAAGGTATGAGTACAATGTGACCCAGAGGTACTTTTTCCTCTAAAAAGGGAGAAACAAGAGAACATATCATTCAAGTAAGGGACATTTGTCTTGATGTTTTGATTTAAAAAACAAAACTGCTGTTCTCCTAAACTTGCACAAGTCTGTAATTAAAACAATAGTCAAAAAAACGTTTAAATGGAACAGTGATAAACAAGACGGGATGTGAACCCAAGTTTGTGAAGTGACCATACATTGTTATGGTCCATGGAAGAAAAAAAAAACAGAATCTTTCTAAATCTTATTGTTGGTGACTCCAAAATGCAAAATACTCATTTCTTCACATCTCCATGACAACCATAAGATCTGCCTACCAGTTGCTTAGCTAGTATTCCATTTTCCTAATATTACAAATTTGCATAGTTAATACAGTTCTAACTGAACTATAATTACAACTCAGGGCTTTTGTCAGATAACCCTAAGACAGAGTCATTTACTAAAGAATAGTAAAATATGGTGGAGGATTTGTAATCCTGTGGGCCCAATTCTCTTCCTAAAATTGGGGACTTTATTAGAGTTTATGACATCACCAACTCAACCAAAACTAAAACACAATAGAAACATGTGAACTGAAAAAAAGGGTGAATTCTTTTCAGAAACGCAGTTCTTGGTTGAATGAAAATCATTTTATTGGACCTGGAAGCTAAATAATTTTGGCTTTAACCATATTTAAATATATAGTCCAGTTTATACTCTGTTGTTTGCTGCTACATTTGTTTAACCACATACATATACAAGAATGCCTGCTTGCTGAAACATTCTCATATTTACACAGAAAGGGGCCTTGGCATTTTTCTATGATGTACTCTATGTTTGAGCGAATGGAGCTTGAATGCTTGTTTGAGCTGGTAGGATGGTAGGATGTTTGCCGACCAACACTGCAGCCTCATGTGGTCCGCCATTATAATTACACCGAAGCGCAGATTTTTTTTTCTCAAACAATTTAAGATCCCAAATAGGCCCTGTAAAACACACAGCGGATATCGAATAAATATGTGGATCGAGGTTGCGCTGTAACCAAAAATTACTTGTGCACACACAAGCATCCCTGCAAAAAAAAAAAAGAAAAAAAAGAATCAGCACTTTCAATTGTTTTTCTGCCAACTTTACTAATGCTTCTCTGTTGCGTTAAAAACAAGCTCTTTATCGACTGCACTTAACGAGCACTGAGCCATGAGAACCGACTTCAGCACACAAATACTCCATGAGAACCTTTGAGCGACTGGCCCACAGAGGAAAGTTTGGGTTTGGGGACAGGGAGGAGGAAAGGGTAAGTAGGAAAGGGGGAAAAGGTTTAGGAGAAATTAGAGCTTTTGGATTAAAGCTCTTGCTACAACCATGTTTGCAGGCCCCATGTATCGACTACTGAGTCGGCTCTCATGATCATCATTATTATTATCATTATCATCTTCAGTAACTGCTCTACTCCATAGGGGAACGGTTGGTCAATGCCAAGTGACAGGTACTGGAGAGAGCGGGAGAAAGCTGCAATCAATCCTTTCCCTGGCCCAATGAGACTCATCTAGGATAAAGCAAGTTAATAATGATCCCAATTAGGCTGGTAGCAGGAGAGGACACACACAAACACATATACGCTCCTACTTTTACACACGCACATCATGATTGGTCCTCTTTTTTTGATGAGTGACATAAAGTCTGAGGTTAATGCTATACTTGACAGTCAGTGAATGTTTAACTCATATGCCAGCTGACTTCTGGTTTATACACACACACACACACACGCACACGCACACACACACACACACACACACAGCAGGTGACAAAGGGGCAAAGTTATAGGGCCCCCCAGCTGCTGTGGGTCTAACTCCATCTGGAGCATAGGCAAGAACCCCCACATTACTGCCCAGTTATCATTCCCATCCCTGGTCACTTTACCGCCCTACACCCTCCTCTCTTCCACAATCCATTCACTCCAACCTCTCTGTCAGAACCTGTCAGTAGCGGGCTTGTTATGCTAATCTCGTCTTTGAACAACTGACGCTCACACAAACTGGTTGGCCAGGACAGACTGCAACTGTACCACCCCTTGCCTGTCTAAAATGATTGCTTAAGGCTAAGTATAATCCAAATAAACAGCAGGCATGCATCCAGGTTTATCTTTGTAAACAATTAGATTATCACCATAGATTAGGAAGGTTTAAGAGCAGTTATAATTGTGGCAAGTATCAAAAAGATTCATACTGGGATAAAGAGAAAGTGAAGTTCTTATAATGTAAAAGACATATGTTGGATTCTGGCTGGTATCACTGTAAAAGTCATAACTTTGAGTCCGAGTTGAAATAGATTCAACTCTATTTCGTTGTTTTGTCTAAGTGAACAAAACAATGAAACTGAGTGATAAGGTAAGTGTATTTAACAAAAAAAACAAAAAAAACCCTCTTGAAATCAAGTGTTACGGTTCCAACATACTTTCTGGGAAAATTCCACATTTAGAATTTACTCAGGAAACGTAAGGAACAAGATGTCCTTAAAACAAGGACATGATATTATACAATAAAAGTAATTGTTAGTTACTTATATTTTTCTTATGAGCTTTGAAATGCGTCACAGTTTTCATAGAGTATTAAAAGAGTGTAAAAGTTAATTATTGGCTTCGAAAATGGTGGGACAAATGACTGCTGATTTAATTTAGCTTTGAGATCAAGGAAAAAGTTACTTCATTTAGTCTGATACATATTAATGATTTATATTTACCGGAATTGATCAAATTGATATAGTCTAAATAAACATTTTCATTCCGTGACTGATGTCTTTTCAGATGACACTTCAAGTCTGTGGGATTGGATACAGGAACAGTCTAAGGAGAATATTGGAGGCATTGACTGGCAAACCAACTGGTGCCAGTCTCAGCCTGAACAAGCTCTTACAGGCTTTAGGATGACGTTCAGACTGTCAGCAAATGACATATTGGAAAATCTGGGTTGTCTTGATGTGGTACAGATATGATTAGAATGGTGTTTGGACTCAACCTAAAGAGAGAGTTTGCTAAAGATTAGGAGACCTCACAAACAACCTTTTTGCTTTCATTTGATATCTTACTTTCCTAGTGCTGGGAAAAAACGTAATGAAAAGGGTTTTTAAGGCTTTTTTAAAGTCTTCGAGCGTTAGCGGTGCGGCAGCCCACCATGGGCACAGACACAAACACAGGCATTTTGGGTAATTACCGCTAACGACCCTGCCACTTGTTAGACAGAGCGTTTTTTTTTGTTTTTTTTTTTGCCAATGCTGTGCCAACACCCTGAGCTTGTGACATCAGA
Organism: Xiphophorus maculatus; assembly: GCF_002775205.1. Lineage (NCBI taxonomy): Eukaryota > Metazoa > Chordata > Actinopteri > Cyprinodontiformes > Poeciliidae > Xiphophorus > Xiphophorus maculatus. The sequence goes on along the minus strand of NC_036455.1, from coordinate 20,530,767 downwards.
GCTCGTTTTGTTGTGGGCAGCTTTGCATGCGGACAGTTTTAATGAGACCAGACAGTAGCAGACGTGTGTCCACACAAGCATTAGCAAGCCAAAAACAAAGTTAATCTCAAGGTCCCAATCTGAGAGTGGATAGTACTGTTGCAGTGTTGTAGAATGATGTTTTTATGAAGATAACCTCACTGGAAGGATGGAAACTGTTTAATTCACGTAAAAAATATTAAGCGTTGTGTAGATATCTATTCAGCACTCAATACTGAATTATGGAGAAACTATCTCAGGACTGAAATCTTTATGTCCAACCTTAAATGCCCAATTGGAAATAAGCCTAGACTCTGACTGGACCGTTCTAACACATGGATACGTTTTGATTTCAACCACCCCATATCAGCTGTAGATATGCATAGTGTAGCTCGCCTCCAGAAAGGTACAATCTCAAGTGTTTTGCAGGTTTTCTTTGGAATGCGCTCCATCCATCTTTCCAATATACTATAACCAGCATGCTTCACCAAATGGACAGGATTATTCACTTTTTTCCACATCTTTACATGTCCTACATGGCTTGTGGTAAACCTGCAAACAGGACATTTTTCTGCACCTTTTCCATAGAGGCCAGATCTGTGGAGTGCAAGACAGTATGTCATTCACAAATTCTCACTCCTCAGCTTTAGATCTGTACAGCTCCTCCAGAGTTACCACAGGTCTTTTGTCTGCTTCTCCGAATAATTCTCTACATAGCCTTCCTGTTTAGGTGAGTTTGCAAGGTTTCCAATTGTACAATGCCCTTTCAGTGTTTTAAATTATGGATTGCACAGTGGTGTGTGAGATGTTTAAAGCTTGTGATATTGTTTCATAACATATTCCATTGTTTTCATGATGCTGAACTGATTAAACTAAAAGCATTTGAGCGGAGCTACACACTACACCTTGGATTAACATACTTTCTTTTATTCTATTCTGCAGTTACATTGTGTTGGTCTACTAAATAAAATGAAGCTTGTGTTTGCAACAGGACAAGAAGTGAAAAGGTGCATGCGGGTATGAATATTCTGGCAAGGCATTGTAGATAAATAGATGGCTGTGCACGAGTCTGGGCCATGAGGATGCAGCTGGCTCTTGCGTATCTGAAGCCAAGTCGCTGGTCACTGTGGACAAATGGAAAACCAGCATCATGAGAAAAAGAAGAAAGTAAGTTTCTTTGATTACCCTCATTTTAAAAAAGGGGTTATGACTCTGCAATTTAGATCCCACAGTTGAGAGCCAAACCCCTAGTGACGCACAAAACCTACAAAACAGACTTCAGCATAAAATATGCCACCTCACAGAAGACAAAGAGGAATTTATTTCATATCAAAATAAATTCTAGAATAAAAATAAAAAAACACAGAAACCACAAGACTACAGGGTGTGACTTAGACAACTGAAGAGCATAGAAACATAATCCTGTTTTTTTTTTTTTTTCTCTTGGAGTTCTAAACTAGCTGTGATTGGACAACACACTCCTGAAGGAAGATTCAATCAAACTTTAACTAATAACAGTATGTTGATCCGTTAACAATGCATTAAAAAAAATCTTCCAAAAGCTAACAGTATTTTAGCTTATAAACTGTTGATCATACTCTTTTTTTTTTCTTTTAGTTTCCAAACTAAATGCCTACACATCACTTTAAGAGGTATTCATACCTGTTTTGACGTTTCCTCTTTCACAGAGAATGCAGGTCAACTATTTACACCCAAGTGATTTGACTCCATTGGATTTCATTTAGACATGTTAGATAGAAAAGGGCCTGAATAAAAATGTAATTTGGACTTTATAGACTTTTATTCACAAAGAAAAAAAAGCATGCTTTTCTTTTATCTCCACAAACAATTTTTAGGTCCATCACATAAGATGTCAATAAAATATTTTGAGTTTTGTGATTGTCACATGTGAAAATGGAAAATAGTTATAGAGATAGGAATACTTTAGCACAGTGCTGTAAGTAGACACCAGTCAAACTGATCTGACAGTGCCCTGTTTGGGTAGGGTGCCATCTCCTGGTTGTAGTAAAGCATGTAACAACATATTCCATCCAGAAATAAGAAGCACAATAAAAAGGGAGGGGGCAGGTATGGAGAGGGATTCATCTCTGGGAAATTTTCCACAGTGTTCATCCACAGAAAAATACTTTAATAACAGGTCTGAGTCATCTTATTGATGTCACACCATCATATCTCTTTAGAGAGGGCTGAATGAATAAATTATTTTCTGTAACAAAATATCCACGCAGTAAATCTGTACCACCTCTGCTTTCAACAAGTTGTATATGGAAAAAATAAGAAATAAAATCACATATCCCAAAAGCAAAACTTACCTCTGAATACTTTCTTAAGTATTTTAAGCACTACAACACTGCTACAGGCTAAACATGAGCATGCTAACTAAGAGTGTCTGCAGTGCTGGCTGCAGAAACCAGAGAAGGCAGGTAAATCATTGGTCATCTCAGGCTAGTAAAAGAGGTTTAGTTAGGAGACTCGGGAGGAGGAACCTTCACAGAGAGCTGCACACACAGACTGTGGACTGGCTGTAGTATGTAAACAGTGCATGTGTAATGGGGAGAGTAACAGGCTTAAGGCTCTGATCTCTCTAACTGCAGTCGGTGTGTTCTCCAGACGCCAGCTGGTAAACAGACCAAAAAGGGGCTAGGTTTGTGTTTATGCGAATAGAGACATGCACTGTGCACGAGTTAAAAAGTGAGGGATAGACAATAAGAATAAATCATCAGTGCTACTAGTTTTGAAAGAGTTCCAGGGAGCAGAAACCTGTGTGTGAAAAAGAGAAAGAATAGGAGAAGAGGGTGGATGGACAGCTTAACTGCGATGTATCCCCTTCATGTCTTATCTCCCTCCTCTCGTCTCCTGCTCTCCATGTGAGAGCAGTTTCTCTCTACTTTATGACTCTTTATCTGACATGAAAGGCACTAACATGGGATAGCCGCCATTACGGCTCCATCAACATGAAAAAGTCCTGACACAGGATTCTCCATAGCGGCTGTGCCCATTAAGGACGACTGGTGATTCTGTGCTCTGTCAAGGAGCCATCACGAGTAGACAGCGCCAACATAATGAGGACTTAAAACCTTAACCTTGCCTTTAAGACCCCTGGTCAAAAGAGCAATAAAATCCTCATGAGGGCACATTGGCTGGCCTGCTTCGTAATTACAACCCATGTCCAAGCACTAAGCCAGAAGGTAATATAGTTTAGATATACAAAAAGAGTATAAGGGAGTTCAGATCCAAGGCAGAGGGGTCATATACTTAACTTTTCACACAACCTGCTACTTACCAAAATAGCTGTCAATTTTTGTATACATCACACTGTCACAAATCGCTGCCTTTATGGTTTTAAAGCGCAATGTCTGACCATCTTGATGAAACTCAAACAATACAAAAATATATGAGCTTCTAAAAAAGATCCCAATATCGCTTAATGCTGTCACCGATATTTAATTCAACATTACAACAGTTATGCTGCTTTCTAAAATAAGGGAAGTCAAAATTTCAACCCAGAGACATTAATGCAATGCATTTAACGGGTGAGAATCATTATGTTTTAGAGCCTGAGTACATATAAATATTGAAAAAATGAAACACAATCAGCCTTTTCATTGCTCTCCTGAATAAAAGGGCTTTTGGTTCCATGCTCCTCTAACATTGGAAGGTACTACCATTTATGGATGATGTGTTGGTGCTTAATGGCCATGCAGAAAAGGACTGGGAGAGCACTCTTACTTGCCTGAGATTCCTGCTGCAAATAAAATCTGGAGGAACTTAGTAAAAATTAAGAAGACTGATTTGTCCTCACTCATAAAAAAAAAGTGTGTCTTTTCGAAGCACGTTTTGGCCCCTGGATTATTCAACAAATAGAATCTTTGCTTGAACAACCTAAAATTGAAAGATGAGAGTCAAAGCACATAGTTAGTACAACGCATAACTTGCGCAGTGAATCAGCAGCCACACCAGTAAAGCGACCATTGATGTTGATTTTGGGAATACATGAAGTTCCTTAATTAAGAAAAGGCATTGATTTTCATTTGTTTTGACTTTTTGTCTGACTCGTATGGGTCCAAAACTTCTGACGAAATGTCCCAATCACATTTTTAATGTGCATCAATAAATGCTCTGTCCAAAAGGTTCCATCAGCATGTCTATTAGCAATTACACATAGTCTTTTCTTGTGTCTGAGCTAAGTGAATGATAGACTGTGTTAGAACATTTTAAATTCCTTTCCAATCCAAGTATGTGAATCATAGGATTTGCTGAATAAAATATTTTTTACAATTACCAAGACAAAAAAATGACTGTGTGAAAAAATTATATATTGTCATGATAACAATAACTAAAAGAATATGTTTGCAACATAAAAAAACGGACAACTGTGATTGTTAATTTTCCGGTTTGAGTATTTTTTTTCTTTTACACGAGGGCATCAATGCATAAATAAAAAAAATAAATAAATAACGAGTGCAATTGCTGAATCCTGTTTATGGGTACAATTATTATGCTTAATGTAACTGATGTACTGGTGAATCATTATTGCAATAAACATAATCATAAATGTTTAAGGCCACTTAGCCCATCCCAACTGTGGCTGAAGTTTGAAAAGATTTTTAGGGCCAGCTGCCAGCAAACAGGTTTGACTGCTTTATTACTGTCGTGCTGTTAAACCCTCACGAGTCAAACAATTAACCTCTTATGTATAAAAAAGCCAAACAGTCATGTGATTTCATTCACTTTTAATATATTTTACACCATAACTTTATGGTTCTCTAAAATAAAGTATTATGATTGAAGTATTATGTTTTTTGGAGGAAAGGGGTGCTGATGCCTGTCCTCATCAGAGTCACAATGCTGGTCATACCCGGAGAAAAAAAATGACAACCTTAATGTTGGCAAACTTTTTGTTTCTTCTTGAATTACACATTTGTCACAAGGAGTCATGCACCACTGCTGTGGCTAACAGGCAGAGTGTGTTCACCACAGAGAACTTTTAAATCCCTGGGTGGGGTAGTGGTCTAGGTCTCCAATTGCGTGCACTCAGACAACAGTTCGAATGAATCATAGCCGTATGAACTCACTTTCAAGCTAAATATTTTTGCTCTAACATCCATTTTATAGGTGGGCAGTTGTGTTGTGCATTCATGCCCACTTTTGTTGTGGTGCACAATATCACTCGTTTGCAAGCCAAACAGGAAGTAGACAAAATGACAATTAAAGGTTGTTAAAATCATCACCATCATTGAAGCTATTTAAAGAAAAGTATATACAGAAAACATTTGGTGTTGAACATAAGGGTTTTTTTTGGTTTCCATTTTTTCCAACATATTTGCACCTCTGTTGGGTTTAAAACAAGCATCTGAAAGAAGCATAAAGCTACTTCATATGACACAAGACAAAATGTAGTCATTTAATCTTCCACCTACATTCAAAACTCATCACTTGAAACTATTGTACAAAGAAAAACAACTCCTAGACTTGATCTTCTTTAAGTCTTTCCTCTTTTACCGGAACAAAAGTCAAATTAATGACAATTTGCAAATCTTTTAGGCAATCAGAATGGAGGCTCCTAACCAGGGAGAATTGGGAGCATATATTTTATCAGGGTATTTTCAAGATTTAAATTTGACAAAGAAGACAAAAATAAGGATTTTTGGTTTTAGATGTTGATCACTGGTTCAGATATCTCTCCCAAAGTAGCTGTAATTTCACCAAAAGACAAGAGACTGAATACAAATACCACACTTATAAATTTGTTGAAAAAAATAACTATCCCTCTCCTTTCAACATTAGAATTACATGTCAAAATACATTGAAATTTGATGATGAAATGTGACTTTTACGGATCACAACAATGTATTTAATTAGGCGCTATAAACAAACGCTTACCTCCTGACACTGGAGCATCCATGAAGACGGCGCCCATCTTCTCTGCCGCTACAGCCATTTCTTTAGCAACAGCCGGATCAATTGTTGAAGAGTCGACCAGCAGCGTTCCCTTCTTCACCTTCCTGAGCAAAGTTAGTCAGATCACACTTGCATTACAGGTACAGCTTTTTTATTATAATTATCATAATCAAGCAAGAATCTGCCTACTTCAAGATGCCGTTAGAGCCCGTGTAGACTTCTATGACATTTGGACTAGATGGCAGCATTGTGATGATGCGGTCTGCTTTCTCTGCCACGTATGCAGGAGAGTCAACCACCTAAATGTCAGATTCATTATCATCATGAGGGCAAAATGAATACGGTTTGAAGTAAATGAGTTGTGCTGGCTTTCAAAGAATATGTTGCTGCATGGACATTTAATAGTTACTTACAACATCTTACCTGGGCACCCAAGTCCTGCAGCTCTTTGCAACATTCTGGGAAGACATCAGTGGCGATTACAGGATAACCATTTTTTATTAAGTTCTTGGCCATGGGACTTCCCATATTTCCCAGACCAATAAAGCCCACTGGTGTCTTTGAGGCCATGGATCTTGTTGATCCTAATAAAAAAGAAAAATTAACAATGAAGTTAAGTGTAATGATGACTACATTGGTCTCCAATGTCTAGAGGGATTTCTCTGATTAGCAAATAATTACAGAATAAGTACCACACAAAAGCTGAGGGTTTTCCCTCCCAGCTATATATTTAACAAGAAATGTGTTCATTTTGCAGCAAGTCTTTGTCCTTTCATTTTCATCAGGCCTTTAGTAGTTCTGCCCAGATTAGCTCACAATATAGTCCAGTGAGACAAAATCCATCAGACAAGACTGGAAACCGGAGGTGAATCAGCCAGACAACAAAAAGGATTAGACCTGGATAAAGATACCCAAACAATGAGCTTAAAGTAAATTCAGCCAGCTTTACAACATGCTGAGTAAATACCGTCACGCTATAGTTTCAAAGCATTTCCAAACTAATGTATGTACATCAAAATTTGCCAAGAGATTTTGTTGTCAAGTTTTAAACTTTGAGTGTTGCTTCAGTAACAGACTAACTCTATGGAAATTTACTAAGGTCATGTTGTCAACAAAAATAGCTTAATAAAGTCTTCAACCTAGTCGGTATGTTGTTTAAGCACATTGTGGACAACAAAAATAACTCCAAGTATGCATTGCATCACACTTAAATTTCTCCTGATTTTTTTTGTCTTGTCTGATTGATACAGTGCTGTATGACACTGAGCTGCATGTGACAATGTCTTTAAGTTGTCATAGTAACATTTTGTGATTTGCTTGATAGATTGCAAGACATTCATTATTTTAAATCACCCCAAGAGATATTCAAAATAATGTTGTGAATCACACAGCTGCAATCTTGCAACTATGCAAGGGCCAGTTACCAGGATTAGTCTATGAAGTCTTACAAAATTAGTTCCAAAACAGCTAATATACGATCAAAACATTACATTGGCTTAGAATCCTTTCCTTGAGATTCAGAAAAAAATTAGGTCTAATAACCAAAATCATCTCAAGCTATATAAAGCTGAGTAAAAGCAGCGGTTTCCAAAACCTGTTGCTGCCGACCAAGAGGTTGACCACACTTTTCCTTTCCTTGCCAGAAAAACAAATTTGTGTGTCTTGAAATATTTCTGGTTGTGAAAAACACATAAGTCATGGTGTGAAAAGTCCCACATCTCTCTTGTTTTGACAATACCATTTTTAAACTGCAGTTGGCAAGTGATGAGCAAGCGTGACTGCAGCACCCTGCTGCAGACTCTACCCAAACACACAGACAAACCAACGGACCAGCTAATATTAGCTTGTTCCCCTCACAATTTCACTCTATGAACAGAAGAACAACCAAACAGGAACTATTTACTGTGCAGTAAGCATTTGAAACATGGTACTTAATTTAGTGACTGTTTATTATTCTATATTTTAGCTTAAGCATACATATGAAAATCAAATGATAAAATACTTTAGTTAAGAATATTTTTATTTACACTTTGTTTATTCATATAGTAAATACTGTGATATTTTTATTTTAGGAAATACCCTGTAATAAATTATTCCAGCTATAATTTCAGATTTGGTTTAAAATAAACATACATTACTCTTAAAATGCCATCTTATGAAGCCTGTTGGAATATTAGTACAATACTGAAATATTACAGACAGGGATTTTGGCTTTATATATACAGTATTTGCACCTTGTCAAAACTCTCAAAAAGAGTATTCTTAGTTTTACAAGTGTGACATCTTAAATGTAAAAGTTTTTGGTCATTTTTTTTTTGCTTTTTACAATATAAAAAACAAACTGTTTTTTTTTTTTTTTATCTGTGATTAGTGATGAGTACTCGATGCTATAATTAGAGTTAGGATTTCAAGCACTCAAACGCTCAGCAAAGATTCTTGCACACAGTCAGTAAAACTTAAGCATTTGTGACATTTAAAACCTAATAAAGCTCAGCCTTAGAGAGTTTTAAAGCAACTTGCTATCAGCAGGTATGGACCCTGTATCTCTGTGCGCACACCTGGTATTCAAATACATAATGGACTCAGGGACATTGTGTCCGAGCTGCAGCATTATCGAGAACTCCAACTCTTTATACTTTCTTCTAAGGGCTAAAGCTAGCTAACAAATTGAAGAAAGGGGCATTCCATTTGTATTTATCACTGAAGAATATTCCCGTGAAGGGGAAATTACGTCACAACGCAAACGAATACGTTACCGAAGACATGCTTGTTCCACCTGAAGCATATACTCCGGGAGCCTCTAAACAACGCAGCCATGCTTCTCTCCCCCTCGACCTCGGTATTTGGTGACAGCTGTCAAGCCAGGAAAGCCACAGTAAACTGTTATGATTCAGTGTCTTTTGGACCAATAGCAGCGCCGGATCAGTTGGCCGGACCAATGGGAGAAAAGCGAAGGCGGGACATCCTGTGATTTTGCTTGAAAGTGCCCTTTGGTGTATACTTTTGCTACTTTATCCAGAATTAATTACAGTTTTGAAAAATCGCTGGTCATGCATATAGGATTATAGATGTATACAAGTGTTTAGCTCTGTTTTTACCTCGGAGCTGATGGTACATAGTTGTAAAAAACGCCATATGGTGCAGTATTTTATTTTTGAATGAATGGGGGGAAGCTAATTTATAAGTTTATTATAAAGAGTAAAAGTTTGTAATGATAATAATATACTGTCGCTGTTTCTAGTCGGGGTGTCCTGGTTCCCCCCCACCGGCCCTCGCAGCATCACTGGTGCAGCAGCTCAGCATCATCATCTCTCCCTCTCTCTGGAAGAGACGCATCAGCGTCAGAGCTGAGAGTCGGGGGGAAAATAAACACAGAGATACGACGAAGAAAGTCTCTGTTTCTTTACAAATACAAGCCATTTAATAGAGGTAAGGTTTATTTTCATGCTAAACTGGCTCGTGTGTGTTTGTGTGTCATGTGTCATCGAGCTCGCCGCCCTAAGAGGATGATGCTTAGCTAGCTAGTAGTGACTTGACACAACATGGCCCGTCCACCAGCTAATGTTAGCCACCTTTAATGAGATAAGCCTTAGGTTGCTTTAGCTACAGTTCACTCGGCCGAAGTGTATTTTAGCTGCTCGGTCGTGGATCTCACGTCGTTTCTGTCTGTAACGTTACAGCTTTGAAATGTGCATTTCTGCATAATATTTATTACCCTGTTTATTCCTGGGGTGGAGTCATTATAAAATGTAATGCGTTGATAGACTGTTTTGCCTTTTTGTGGTTCCAGAGTGAAATTACAGGATGACAGGGATGCCAAAAAGCTGCATACATTCACAAGTGTTTGTTTCTTTACCATCAACCTGAGCTTCCCTTTACAGTTTTCCTACACAGTTTGGAAAAGTATTGGAGTTTTCAAGTCTGAAAAAGTATGCAATGGAGAAAATTTACATGTATTTTTTTTAATTGCCAGATTTATTCCCCATCTTATCGTCTAAATCCATCATTCATCCATCTTGGTGCTCAAAAAGTGCATGAAAGTACATGCTGTTGTGTGTTTATGGCACTTTACAAAAAGAAAATTGGTCAATCGAATCCAATCATAGATATATTTCAACTGATCCTATCAGTTGAAATATCCTAATGAAGTGTTATCAAACACGTCATTCAAGATCCCTATTCGGAAATAGAGAAATGGAAACGCGGTCTTTCATATCAAAATCACCATATTTATTATTATTTTCCAGCCTTTTACCTCCTGGTAAAGGAGCAGAACTTTGTGTCACCATGAAATCATCTTTGACTTGACTGAACTCCTTCAGAGCCACAGAGGAGAAATTACTCAACAGTTTACACATGCAAGGTAATACATTTGATTATTACAACTTTGATTGGAAAAAAAGCTATGGCAGGGTTTCTCCCAGTGTAATATGGGCCACCGGGTTTTACTTGCCCCCCCACCATGCTAAGTTTTTTATTTTAAATATATATACATATATATATATATATATTTTACAAGTAACAGAGGCAGTAAAGATGGTTTAATAGTTGACACATTGACCTGGGTGTGAGGGCTCCCCTTTGGTTTCATATGCTATTATTTCCAAATTATGATCCTAACATATGCACCTCCAAATTTTTGTAACTTTGAACATTTTTTAAGACAAAAACACGGCGGGCTGCTAGTGGACTGGCGTAGTGTCTCTACCACCAGGCTATGCAGGTTTTCTGGGGGACACCCTGTATTGTAAAGACTTGTTCTTACTCAATGTTTGGTTATCACTGGCCTGGTAAAAAAGAACCCTTTGTTCTATGCTTCACTTCATACAGAGGGTCTGGACCCTTGGCTATTAAGAAACGATTGCAACTGTTTTATTGCCGAAGAGTAAGATCCCTTTTATTAATTTACCTTTTAAATGGAATATATGGTTACAAGATGGTGGACGAGTCAATACTTTATAGAACCTTTTATTAGTGACACATATGGGTCCATAGTGAAACATTAAAATAAAGCATCAAATCAAATCCACAATGTCACAAATCTACATGAAGGCTAAAGCGCCAATGATTCCAGAACTTTGAATAAAACATGACTGAGCTAAATGGAGAATCTGTCAGGGACACAATTACACTATTTGTTTAGTCAACTGTACACTCAAGAGATTCTGCAATATAGCATGACGAGTGGGTACACCAACAGTAACAACCGTTTGACTTACACTGCTCCATCTTAGCATTTTAAGCAGCAAAATAATTCCACCCTTCTATGCTACAGTGAGTTTCTGAATGTTGCTTTCTCTGCAGCACCTCCACAAATGGCCAGTGTACACTGGGAGACAATAGGCTTATTTAAAGTGCCCAATTTTCACTGGAACAACGAACGTACAAAATTTACGTCTCAGCATATTAACTTGTGCATACATGATTTTGCATTTCATTTGAAAAGCCATATTATCAGATACATAGCGTCCTAAGTATTTAGGACGCTATGTAACAATAGGAACAGTACCAGACAGAGTCAAGTCAAAAAATACAAAATTGTGGTCCTCCACACATCTATAAATAAATGTCATACTCTATAAGCATATTGAGAACAGACCCCCAGTAACGTCTTCTGATGATCTGCCAAACTAAATCCTAATTAAATACATTGAAGTTTATGGCTATAAAGTGACAATGATTCAAAAGATTTGAAGACTTCTGCAAACTGATATATGTGTGAAGGGAAAAGAATACAATCTCCTCCAACTGTTTCTCTTCTGTTTTTCTCACTTCCAGGCAAATGAAGTGACCAGCAGGGCAGCATGTCATCATTCCAGGTGGTGGACTCGTCTCCTGGCTGCAGCGTCAGCATCATGGAAACATCCAACTTCGCTCATGTCATCTTCCAGAACGTAGGGAAGAGTTTCCTACCACAGGCCCCCTTGGAGTGCCGTTACACGTTGACCCCTTACATTACTCCCCACCCCAAGGACTGGGTGGGCATTTTCAAGGTATTCGATGAATGCAATTTACTTTGCTCTCAGTGTTCAAATTATAATTTTTTAAAATCACAGCCATTTACGCAGGTTTCTGTTGGTACAAACAAGTGTTAGGGTTGCATTAATTGCACGTAGTTTTGCACTTAGCACATTAACACATGCATCCGCCCCGACAGTAATGATTCGTCACTACAAGCCTGAAAACCTACCGCAAGCTTTGGTGTGGTTGTTCTGCAGGCAGAACAAGGAAGAGTATACACGGTGGGCTGTTTGCCCACATTTGGCCCTCTTTATGACCCACTCTGATTCTTATTAAGACCCCTTCCCTTTCCATCATTTCACATGTGCCCCCCGATTCCCTTTCCTTTGACTTTCCATCAGCCCATTTCCCCTTCTCTGCTTGGACTCTTTTATCAGGGCCATCAAATCTCACACGTAATTAACAGGAAATGGGAGCCGGGAAACTTAATGTCTCGTAAAGACAAAAGACAAACGTTTTATCGTAGTTTTAAGAACTGACTTCAAATCCACCAGTTCAATTAAAAAGGAATAAAGATGCTGAGTTTATTTGGAAAAAAAAAAAAACTTGAGGATTGGAAAATGTAATTATGGTAAATCATGCTAAAGAAACCCGTTTGATGGTCAGAGCTCCATGTCAGGGAACAAACAGACCGTAGATTTTTAATCCTCTTTGACGTATATGTCTGTCTTTCTAGCATTCATTAGGACTTTATTTTATAGTTGCAAAGTCTTGTCACTGTCTTTATACCCATTAAACTAAAACAATATTTACTGTACTTTATTGGGAATAAGTGTGCTAGAATAGCAAAAAGTGGTGCATAGATGTTACATAAAAGGAAAAGAAAAATATAGTCCTTAGCTCCTCATGTAAATACTTTGTAAAACCACATGTTTCTACAGACTTCACACATAACTACTAGTAGTTGTGGACATTCTTTGCAAAATAGCTTAAGCTCATCTGTACAGAGCAGTTTATAAATCATGACACAGATTCTTTAAATTATTTAGGTCTGGACTTTGACTGAGTCAATTCCAGTTTGTTTTTTTGGGGGGGGGGGCGTTGCATGACCATTCATTGCACAAATTACATGCGATTGCAATAAAATTTTTGTTTTCAAACGGTTTAAGACCCTAAAGCAATGCACATGCGCAGAAGTAGAAGAAGGTAGACGTCACAAAGAAGTGCACTCTTTACAAAAGTTAAAATGGCCGCCGCCGTCGATGGATCGATTTTAAAGTTGTTCAGCAATGGGAGCCGGCAGTATTGTCACATGATCATAACAAGACAAAGGACAGCAGAAAAAAAACAAAGCACAACTAATAGCAACAGCCTTTTTTGGGCATTAACCGCAACTTCTGTAGGAGAAGTGTGTTAGGCTGTGCAGTCAAACGACGTAAAAGTCGGCCAAAATGCGATGCGACCGTTCTGACCGCAGACGCTTTAAAAACTGTCGCATACATATCTGAGTTAGTACCACACAAGAGTGGCACAAATCGGAATTGTTGGGGGTGAAAAGATCGGAATTGCCTGGTTCTGACTGCCATGAAAACATCTGATCACATGTGCCTATCGTGTGAATGCATCCTAATGTTTGTTTTGTTTTCGAATTCTGCGACCTGATCCGTGGGAACTGATCTGACTCAGCCTGTTAGCTTAGTTAAATATCCATGCATCAGGACATTTGTAGTTGTTTCCTGCTCTTTTAGCTTTTGAGTAAAAAACTTTGAGATGCTCAACGTTTGGGAAATTGTTTTATAACCCAGTGTATGTCCGTGTTTGCTCTTTGTGATGCTTTGTGTTCACTAAAGTTCTCTTAACAGATCTCCGAGGCCTTTGCAGAACAGCTGGATTTGTACTAAGATTATCTCTTTAATTATTAAATGACATCTGACCGTAGTTGGTTCCATGGGATTGTGTGGATACAAATACACACCGTGCTTTTTAGATTTGTATGTAAAAAATGTAAAAACCAGCTATCATTTTGCTTCCCCGTTGCAGGTAAGCACTACTTTGTGTTGGTCTCACAAAAATGTTAAAAAGTTCAAGTAGTACAAACAGAAGGCACTGTAAACGAAGCGCCATTCCAAAAAAAATAAAAATGTTATAATCTTTCACAAATTATGCACATTTTAAGCTATGCCAGCAAGTTTCAGTTCGAGTTACGATGCTGGGGAATTTTTTAAAACAAAACTGATTACAGTTGACTTTCACACTCCAAAGCTGTTAATACTAGTCTTTAGCATGAAGGTTTATGTCTTCCCAGAGGCAAAAACTTTTCGCAGGTCTGACTCAGGGACAGAATATTTTCTTCCTCTTTCCCATCCCATCTTCATGCGCTGCCTGTGAGAGAGCCAGACTAAGCAGCAGAGCTGAGATCTGCTGTGAGCATGACTCAGAGCAGGCAGGGACGGTTGGTTTAAGTTGAGTACAGACGCCTCCTAGTGGCTATAAGTGTTCATGCAGCACATTGATACAGGGATTCTGATGCAACAAACATGTTCCTGGACGGTGTTGCCCTCCAGCAGTATTCACATGCTGTGTGTACACGGTAAACATGGACAGTGTACATCTTAAACACGCTTCTATAGCCCAGCGTTTGCTTTCTGTGTGTGCGTTTCTTTTTTGTGGGGGATAAAGTTTAGAACTGCCACTCACATTTCCAAGTTTTTAACTCGCCCACTCCCACACCACTCCAACAAACAAAAAGGAAACCCCAGAAGGCTTTCAGTTGTGGCATGTTTCGCCGGGTCGGCAGGGAGAAACCCGTTGCGCGAGCGTATAATTAACGTGTCATCACGCTGTCCCCTCTCACTTGGTCTTGAGTGATTGATAGCTGCCTTGCCTGTGATTATTTTATAACATCACTCCTCTCCTGGAATGCTACTCCACGTCTAAGCAAACGTCAGTCAACCTCACCTCTGCAATTAGCAAAATTATTGATGCCTTTTTTTTCTCTCTCTCTTCTGTCTTGTGCAAACACACATGACCGCACAAGCAAAGGCTGGCGCGAGGCCATCGGAGCGCCGAGCTCATGCCTGAGACACTGGTGGAGGTGGAAAAGAATGTTCTTGGCGCAGGACTTCACGCTGACTGCTACTGGCGCTTTGCAGCAGAGATGTGATGTGTGTTACGTGATGATGGGGGTGGGGAGACGCAGTGATTAGGTTTAAGGAAACAATGCGTTTAAAACTGACACTTTTGACAAATGCTTCCCGTAGTTCAGTTGATTTACAGTTTGAAAGTCTAAATACTTTTATGGGATTGGTGTAAGTAACTCAACATTTCAATAAAACTGTTTTCCTTTGTATCAATTATTAAAGTAATTGTTTATTAGCTAGCTAGGATATTAACAGCAGGATATTTAGATATATTTTATTTTTATTGAACCGTGCAATGACTTTGTCCATCCTATTTCCTTCGTAGGAAACTAGACAATGTCATTGAATCGTAAGACATAATTCTTATTCTATATATTAATTTTTTATATATATTTTTATATAACTTTTTTCTTTATTTTTTTTTATTTCATAGGACCACGTGATTGAGTTGTGCCACACATTTAACTTGAACATTTGGTGGTACATGACTGACTTAAGAAAACAAGAAATTATTTCCGGGAAAAAAAACAATATCTCCTTTTTCCTGTTTTTCTTTTTATTCTTCACTGACTGAACTTATAAAGTCAAACTGACCAATCAAAGCAACGTACACTAGCGCTTCTTATCGCAAGACCACTACTCTTCCCATGGAGGCACAGTTACTCCATCCACCTGTCCGTCCATCTTTCAGTCCAGGTGTCTGTCCATCCATCCATTCATCCGTCCTTCCTCTCCTACAACTTTGACAATTTACAACCATCTTGTGTTTTATTAGGATTTTATGTGTTTGACCAAAATAATCTCATGCATATCTCTGCTGTGGTTCTGAAAATGTTTGAAAATTAAAAAATAAACAAGCAGTCTTCAAAAGAGTTGGCATGCACATACATGTATTCAGCATTATTGAATCAATGCTTTGCTGAACCACCTTTGGCTAGAATTACACATACAATGATTCTGTATGTGCAACACAAAATAATTGTATATTAGTAGGTCCCTCCTTACTTACAAGACTTAGCTCAGTCTTGACCAGATAGCATCACTGAATGTTATTTTTATTTCTTGCCACAAATTCTTTATTAGATTTAGGTCTGGACTTTGACTAGGCCATTCCAACACATAGATATGCTATGATTTAAATAGGGGTGCTTCCTGACTGATCACTCAACCTTAATGAGCCTGACCTGCCGATACAGATTTATTTGTTTGAAAAGTCGCTAAGTTGGCAACAGGGGGGTGACTTTTGTTTATCGTGCACATGCAGACTCTCACAGCAGAGCAAAAGTGGGCAGTGGTTGATTTTCAGGCCTTTGTGGAAATAGATGGTTTGGTTTCTCATGTAAACATTGGCAGATCGGCAATCTGCTGAAGTTAAGGAAATCGGGGCCGATCGATTGGTGCACTTCTTCTTGGCATTTGCCCTGGATTTCTTTATTTATTTGAAATAAAGGGACATGAATACATGAAGCCACGCTTTTAAAGTTGTTATTGGTAGAAGAAAGGAACTTGTAGAGCTGAGTTCTTCAGACAGTTTTTTAAAAGTAAAAAGTAATACACGTATCAAAAAAAAAAAAAATCAATATTTGGACTGTATGAGTTTTAAAATTTAAAATCTTTTTTCATGCACGCTGCTTCCCCAGGTTGGTTGGAGCACAGCCAGAGATTACTACACCTTCCTTTGGTCTCCCATGCCTGAGAACTACGAGCCGGGAAGTACTGTGCACAGGACTGTTGTGTTTCAAGGTACGCACTCAAGAGATCCACACACACATTATTACTGAAACCACTATACAGAGCCTGGGTATTCCAAAGTAACTCCTCCATTTTACGGTGCATATAAAAACCAGCACTTTTATTTAATAAGGGAGAACGACCGCAAACGACGGCCTGGGACCCACGCACCTCTCCTACCACACACACACACACACTCTCACGCTGAGGGTCTGCGGACTGGTTTTTACTGGACCTGGAATGGTCAGATATTACCCAGTGAAAATATGAGTTCACACTGTGGTGCTTTAGGAGTCAGTAAAAGCGGCCGGCTACTGGTTCGACTCTTCTCAACGCCGCTCCGTTTCCGAGTGGAGAGTATGAAGCGCCAGTTGAATCTCAGAGTAAATACAGGCTGTTTGATGTGTCAGCATGCGGAGGACTTGTTGTAAATATAGACAGAAACACTTGTTTGTATTAATATCAAAACAGGTTGGAAATAAAACATCATTTTAATACCGCACCTCCTATTTCTCTCTCCCTCGCAGGCTATTATGTCCCTAAATCAGACGGGGAGTTTTACCAGTTCTGTTATGTCACTCATGCGGGGGATATCAGAGGTGCCAGCACGCCCTTCCAGTTCAGGCCTGCCACGCCCACCGAGGAGCTGCTGACTGTCACAGAGGAAGACAGCAACTCAGACATACTGGTCGTTACCACCAAGACCGGGCTGCTAGAGGTAGACCACACACGACCGTTGCTTATATTTGGTCTTTCTGCTCTTGACCTCCTAGCAGTCAACTCTGACATCATCAGCTGCTTTTTTTAGGCAGCAGCAGACACATGGCAGTATATCTTTGTCCCATTTCAGCTCCTCGGCCCTCGGGACTGAATCAGTCCAACTCTTCTACTGCATTCATACAATCGGGTTCTTTTCGTGTGGCAGAATGGCATGAGATTTTTGCACCACTGTGTTTTAAATGGCCCATTTTGAGGCTTTTTCTTTTGTTACAAAATAAAATGTTATTTTAGTAGCTGCTTTTTTTTTGTTTCTGCATTTAACATATGAGCAATATGCCTAACTCTCCAGGGCACAATTTCTTACATGGGAGGCAAAATATTATAAAGAAATATGTTCAGTTGTGCCTGATTGAATTACCAGTTTTGTCTCGGTAGATCCAGTCAATGAGGATAGGGCACCCTCTGTGGTGTGTATCCATGTGCATGCCAACACTTTTGAAGACTGCTTGTTTATTTTTAATTTTCAAGCATTTTCAGAACCACAGTAGAGATATGCATGAGATTATTTTGGTCAAACACATAAAATCCTAATAAAACACAAGAAGCTTGTGGTTGTACAATAGAAGAGGATATGACCATGCACTGTAAATAATGTTTACGTTGGCATGTAATTCAAGGATTGCTATCTGTACAAAATTAAATTGAAGGGATAGTTTACTTTCTCTTTTCTCGTTTTATTTATTTATTTATTTATTTTGTTGCTAGTTTTAAAACTTGCCAAACATAAACTGGATGATTCCACACCCATAATCTATGTTTTAAAGAACAAACACTTTTTTAAACACAGTTTTAATTTGTGGAAATGAAAGGGTTTTCTAGCTTGTGCAAGAATATCTGCAGAACATAAAAAGAAGATGTAAAGAGCATGTGGAGTGTTTTACATGTAACTAAAGCAAAGGATAGAGTTTGCTATACAGTAGGACTGTTTTATTGCCGCTGCACAAAATACAGAGATCACAAGTGAGCAAAAACAACTTGCTGGCTCTGTTTAAATAAAATTGTAGGCCAAATTTTTTGAAAGACTCTGTACATTTTGTGTGTTGTGTGGACACTAAGCTTTCTGTACCAACACTGAGTCACAGGGATGGGAACATATGTTTTTATTTTTTATGTTTGTGTACTCCCTCAGTAGTACATAGTTGTCATGGGTACTAGAAGTTAAAATTGAAATGTTTGTGTTTCTATTCCTATAGAGTCCACAATAGAAAATAAGTCGATTAATCTTCTGTCTGAAGCACTCCACACCAAATGAATGCAAGGATGTTTGTAATACTGATATGCCGGATGTAGAAGACCCTCCAGCTTGTGTTTACCCAGCAAGTGGTGCAATCTGGCAGGCCCTATAATGATGCAATAGTGTTTTATGTCAAGCTATTTGCGTATTTATTCTTTCTCTTTGATATAAGGCATAAATTTTGACTGCTACGGTGTGTGTATTTTGAATTTCCACACTGGGAGACGTTATTCAGCGCTTTCATTCAGTATGAAAAATGAATTGAAACAAACACTTTTATTGTTTTATATTAATACCAGGAAAGATGCCTTTCAGTTTTGGACTAAATATGTCAAGGTTTATTTTCAATTTAAAATGAGTAAATCTCAGTTTTGGCATTTGTTTCTTTCTGCTGTTATGCCGTACCTTTACACCCCATAAAGGTCACTACTGAATGTTTTAGAGAGTCTCTTTGCCATGACACTCACAGAACCTATTAAAGAAAACAAAAAAAGATACATTAAAACTCCAGATCTCCAGATACTGGCGCCACATTATGGTTGTTTTGTCTCCTTGTGTCTGACAGCGTGTGGAGGAGGCACAGCAGGAGCGCATGGAGCTGCTGAAGGCCATGCGCCTCCTACAGGAGGAGAAACAGCAGCTGCAGGAGGAGCAGAAGCAACTGGTCAAGGAAAGGGAGCAGGAGAGGGAGACGTGTTGCCTTCTGCGGACACACAACCAGGTCAGACAGACGAGGCGGTCTAAAATGTTACCAAACGAGCGAAAGCACACCATTTGTGTGCATCTGCGTGCACAACCACTCATTTAAATTATAAGCCGTTTAGATGATGTTGAGACCGAAAGTGGGACAGTTTCATTGTGTTTGTGTGTGCCGTGGATCTCAGAAGTGTACACACCCCAGTTAAAAGTCCAGGTTTTTATGTTGTAAAAAATTTAGATCGTAGTAAATCATTTCAGAAGTTTAATATCACATTTATCATGTAGAATGAATAACAGACAAAGCTATTAGGGGGTAAAAAAAACAAAAAAAACGAAAAACCCTAACGACCTGGTCACGCAAGTTCCCACACACTTAAACTAGAACTTTGTTGAAGTACCCTTCTATCCAGTTTCAGTATTGAGTTTTCTCGATTTGACAGTATTTGCCAACTGCGTCTTGCTAATGTTCTTCAGACCTCACTAGATTTGCCAAGGCGTCTCGTGGCCAGAACCCCCCTTTCTGGTGACCGCGGGGATTTTCTGGTCAAGATTTTGTTAATTTTTGATTATGCCACCACATTGTCTAGCTGTGGGCATGGTAAGTCTGGATTCATCAGACCATAACATTGTCCTACAAAGGAACATTTTAGTCACAAATTAGGCCTGGGTGTTTTCTTTGGAAGAAAATTATTCAGTTCTGCAAGTCCTTGCTTTAGACACAATAGAGGTGACGTTCTCACATGCAGAACACAACAAGAGGTTGACAGAACGTCCTAGAGCTAACTGGGGTTTTTTTCCCGCTCCTTATTTTTGGAAAACATCTAGTTTTTGTTTTGTCGCCCTGGTGCAATATTTTTTTCTGTTAATGAACTGAACAATTGCAAGTAGTTAGTTATCGGTACAAAGTGTTAGTGTAAGCATTTGGATGGTTATTTGCAGCTTCTTCAATAGGATTGCACCGATTGCAATTTTCTGGCCGATCACCCCTACGTTTTAATTCAACAGATTTGTTTTTTTTGTATTATTATTTTAAGTTGAATTGTGCAGAAGTGTTGTGCCAAACCGAATTTGGAAAATGGTTAAAAAATTAAAATAAAATTGAAGCCACCGAACCTTGGCTTTTTAACAGGGATTTGTATACGGACAGCCAGACGCCGCTAGCACTTCCCGCTAGTAGCCGCGTCCTCGTCAGCGATCATTGACCTGAAAACTTCAAAGTCCCGCACATTTATGAACAATTTGCGTCCATGTTTGACAGACACACTTCAAACTGCTGCTATGTGAGCGTGTGTGTGTGTGTTTGCGTGCCTTCCCCTCCGCCCCCCTCGCCTCCCACTCCTTCCTTTAACGACCTGACTCAGTGGTCCAGAACGGAATTGGGACACAGTTTTTTCCCGGGCATCTGGCGTCAGCGACGATGCCATCTCGACCGCAGAGTGAACAAACATGACGTCAAACGCACGCGCGCACCAAGGCGTCGCGCTCGCATTCAGGTCGCACGCCAGCGGGGCCCCTCGGGTTTGCCTTCACAGACGCACATAACACACACAGACACACACACACACACACACACACAAACACACACTCATTATGCCACCCGCTTGCAAAAACCCTTTTAGTCTGTGTGTGCCGAATGACAGGAGGGTAGTCCACAAAACCGCCTTTATGAAAAAACAGCCCTGCCCAGCCTCAGGGACAAACACAGCTCAGTCACGCGATTCGGCGGCCACCGGTCTCCTACTATTTTTCCTCGCCTCTTTCTTTCTCTTCCAGGGCTACTTTTGTAGGGGATAGATCATCAGAGACTGAATCACATTTCGAAATAGGAAATCTGTAACCTGGACATTTGTCAATCTTTTCCCTCTTCCCAGGATGAGTCACATGTAGGGTTTTTATTATTTGCTGCATTGCTCAGTTGATGAGAACTGGCTTGGCACCGGTTCCAGTTTTTAGGAGAGCAGAGGGGTTGGCAGAAAGAGGTGAAACACTGAAATCTGCCAAGAGCTCTGAAAGTTTGAATCTGGTCTCATATCGCCCCCTGGTGGACCTCCCGGGCCTGAGGTCCACTGTAGTTGAGATCAGGCTGCTTTGAGTTAGCCTGCTGCTCTTATTTTATGAAGGACAAAATTGCCATAAATTTAAATGGTAATACACACACATACACACCCACACACGCACACACACACATTGTTAATACTGTGCCGCTTCTCATTCAACAGCCGTGTCCATCTGTGGATATACGACTTGTTGGAGGGTGCGTCAGCTCGTGGCTCTCCCGATGAAAATATCCCTTTGAGTTTAACATGAAAACATAAGTACATATTTTGTGGCTGCTAATTTTACGACTACACTTTTTATAAGGTCTTTATGCACTGCTAAAGTGCTTCCCAAATGCCAGCCGTAAAAAAAATCATACAGCGATCCATGTAGAGCCAAGCCCAGAGGGAGACGGGGCCTTAGTGTGCACCGATGGGTGCATTTGGACTCTTATCTACGTTGAATTGATTGTTACCGTCTGGGTTTGACATTCTAAATGTCCTTTTAATGTGCAGCTGTAGCTTCGTGCGTGCATGTGTGTGTATTGGGGAAGAGAAAGTAGGTGCGTTTTTTTTGTTTTTTGCTTCTGAAAGAAAGGCGTGTGCAGAAGCTATGCTGTCCTGTCACTTCTAATATTAGCCGTTGATGATTTAAAGTCATTCAGTAGCAATGTGCAGCAAGTTTAAACAGGATGTTCTTCAGCCGGCACACACCATGTGGAAAAAACATGCTTCATGTTTTCTTTTGTTAGCTAGAGCTTTTTTTTTTGCATCTGTGTGTTCCTTACAGTGTCTTATACTCATATTCCTTTTAGAGTTTCAGATGTTTTCATTGGGTCTTTATGTGGCAGACCAACGCAAAGTAGCGCATCATTTTTTTGCGTGACTTTGCAAGGGGGGGACTACATACACACCACTCTTTCCAGATTTTATTTGTGAAAAAATGTTGAAAACTTGTATAATTCTCCTTCTATTTTTGAATTATGTACAACTAAGGTAATATATGTCGTGATATACATGTGAGCAATATCAATAGATAATACATCTGACAGAATATTCAGTACTGAACTCCGATCCAGAACCGCACAGCATTCTGGGAGAGGTAGGCAGAGGGAAGGCTTTAGCCCACTGTGAGCTAAGTATCAACTAACTAACTCACTGTTTGGTTGCCTAGCAACAACCTGTTGAGTAATTGAGCAGCAGCAGTTTAAAGTTTTGCCACAGTACCTCACAAATGCTGAAAAATAAAGAACAACAATGTGGAGGAAAAACTGTAAATAAAACAGGAAAGGTCATGCCAGCAGTTTGCCAATATTGTTTTAGATATTTAAAAAAAAAAACTACATAATTATCAAAATAGACCTCTCCACTTGGGAAGCTTTCTTCATAGTATAAATATATATACATATATATAAAAAATCTAATATTTTAAAAAGTCAAATTTCCTTGTAACAGTAACTGTAGGTATTACTGTTACAAAGTAATTTTTTGCTGTTTCTGTCGAAGTAAATGACTTTTAATTTTATTTTTCTTCAAATCACATTCATTCTTAAAATAAAAAATAAATGAGATTTGATTTGGGTTTGTTAAGTTTCACTGATCGCTTTTGGTTTTTCAGTTTCTGACGGAGACCCCACAAATAAATTCGCACCCATTCAACCAAAAAGACACAACTCTTTAGATCTCTATACCATCTATAATTAGAATTTTTATCAGAAAGTTTGCTTGTTAAATTCACTCTGAAAAACACTGTCAAATCGCCGAAGGTAAATTGTGCTTTGCAAAGTCTCTATTTTGATTTGAATTGTCCAGTCCAGACACAGCATTATGGATTTTAAAATAGGGCCCATCTAAGGGCAAGAAAAATTGTGAAATAGCACTTTAACACCCAGCCAAATTTAAAAGCTAATTAAATCAATGTGTAAACCTCTGAAAAAAATCTGGAGTTTTGATTCAGGAAAATTTTGTTTTGGCCTAAAGCCTGGGTATATCAGAATGTTGAAAACCTGTAATTTACTAGATATTTGTTAATATTTAATTAGCATGGAAAATTTCACCACGTCAAGTTGAAGCCGCTGTATCAGCTGCTCTGATTGGCCGCCTCTTTGCCCCCCAGGAGCTGCTGCGCTCTTCGCAGGGACTCTCCGACGAGAGGGAAGAAGTACGGAGGAGGCTGACGGAGGCCAAAGACCGAGTCCGGCTGCTGGAGGAGGACCTGCTGGGAGTCACCCAGAGGGGCCTTCAGAAGGAGACTGAGCTGGACTGGTGAGGCCAGAATCCTTATATGGAACCACCTAGCTTAGAGACGAACACACTGTACAGATATGAATGGTGAAAGAACCAATTCTGTCAAAATGATTCGAGTACAGTCCGTGGAAGAACTACAGCAGCTCGACTATGTTATGTTGCAAGCGTGGCTTACGTATGCTAGGCCTGGACGATAAATAGCAAATTATCGACTCATGTCGGCATTTTAGGTGTTTATAAATATCTTTTATTTAGACGTCGCGGTACGTGTATCGTCTATCAGTCTCGTGACTGCACCCCATCCAATCAGTAGCAAGAAGCGAAAAAGAGACAAGAAAATGTGGAAAAATGTAAATGTCGAAGCCGCGGCCATACAGTTGATCGAGATAAGACTGCACGGGAGCAGCCTGAAAATGCGACGTGAGTTTTTATTTTGAAAAGTAAGCGCGAGGGGAGCACGGCTTAACCCTTCCGCAGAATGAGCGCGAGCTGCGCGACGATCAGAAGGAGTGCGGAAAATGTCGTGGTCGGCTTGTGGAGACCCCCATCTCTGTAGACCTCGGGAGGGTTAAGTTAATGAAATAAGCGCCATGACACAAGAGGTCTCATTTCCCCTAAAAAGGTTGCGTCATCAATCGTTTGGTAATATATTGAGTTCAATTAGGACTTTGGAAGTGAAGTTATTTTATACTTCTAAACTTGTTCAGTTGTGCTTATTTGTTCAATAACTCTTAACTGAAAGTACGTGTTTTCTTCATTTATTTGCAGACGCTATAGTTTTAAAATCATTAAATGCCAATAAAATTAATTGCGAAAAACCGCAATTACTGTGAAGTATTTATGCTGGCCTATCGCATTCCTTACTTCTGGAGGGGAAGTAGATGGTTGGTGTTATTGTTCATTTGTTGTTATGCAGTTTTGTCCATTTGATGTTATCCAGGTGAACTGCTCAATATATCATGATATTGACTCTAGACCATATCGTCCAGCCTTAGTATGTTCTGTACAATGATATTAATACTACAGAGACTTTTTTTCCAATGCAGTCTGCGAGACCGTTTGAAGAAGCTGACAGCAGAGCGAGACACCCTAGAGAGCCAGCTGAAGAATGAGAAGGATGAGAGAGATCTTTATAAGGTGAAAAAAAACAAAACATTTCACATCATGAAGCTATGGAGGCGTTTGTTTCCGTCTCCGGTCTGAACGTTTCTCTTCTGCTTCGGGACCCGCGACAGGCTCACCTGCGCAGCACCGAGCTGGAGAACACCAAGCTGAGCGCCGAGCTGCAGATGCTGAAGGCGGTGGAGCTGAACAGGGAGGTGACCATCGCTCAATTCCAAGAGGAGCTGGAGAGGCTGAGGGCCTGCGTCGCCCAGCGAGACAGTCTGGAGAGGGAGCTGCTGGAGCACAGACATGACAAGGTCTCACACTGCAGGGCGTGAAAACAGGACTAAAATGTGACACAAGCTGCCATTTCGGCTTAGGGCCGTCAACATTAACACATGCGATTAATCTGAAAATGTTAACCTGTTGATATTGCACAACGCAGATTAATCAAACTATTATTTTGACCTAAAAGCCTCTGTCCCACGAAGGGTTTCCGAGTTCACAGCAGTTCGCTGTGGACTTGACACACAGGGGGCAACAAACGACAGCGAAAGATGAACGTTTTATGCGACAGCAGACAGCAACAGAGGTTGCACATTTTTCAGCTTTCTTGTGTTGCATACAGTTGCACGTATAAGCTTGAAATTTCTCATGCACAAATTACGCCGGTCGCTCAGCTGGATGAGGACAACGATTGTCACCTCATCACGCAAGCTCCATAGGAATGCAGAGGGACATTTCTAAGATTACTGATCAAAACAAAATTGTGTCCTATAAACCTTCCTAAGTATAAAACCTAGAAAACTGACTATCTTTAGATTCTGACAACATTCATACAGTTACTGTTTTTCATAAGGGCTATATGGGCAGTTGCCCAGGGTGCCATCACAAAGGGTGGGAAACCCAAAAACTAGAGAATAAAATGTATCTCATCTGTCAGTGGTTCCCCGAACAAGTTTGTTACTACTTGTGTGTGTGCGTGTGTAGTGGAGTAAGTTTCCCTTAGTTGCTGTTGATTACTGGGAGACTACATTACTTCCATTCTGCAGCAACAACAAAAAAGATAATTGCCTACATTTCAGTTTGTTGGAATGCAGCAGGAGGAGTGGCTTGCCCACAACCCCATTCTTGCAAGAACCACAACATATTTGTACATATTTATATTTCAAGTTCACAAAGTTGGGCACAGTGATTAATTGTGAATAGACTGCAATTAATCTGATTAACACTAATATTTCTTTTACGCGTTTAGGCAGAGCTCGGCCGCCTACGCGAGCAGCTCCGTCAGGCCGAGGAGCAGCTGCAGGCGTCCCGACAGCAGGCCGCCCTGCTCGCCTCCGAGCTGCGGGACTCGGCCGGCGCCCGTGACCACACCATGACCGAGTTGTACCGCGCCCGCATCGAGGCCGACAAGCTCCGGGCCAGTCTGGCCGACGCTCAGGCCGAGTGCCAGCGCATGGAGACCCAGCTGGACCGGATGAGGAGCACCACTCGCAAGGAGGTGGTCGGTGCCCCCACGGCTCGGGATTGTTACTTTCACGCTCGATCTGGATCAAATGCGAAGCGCACGTCACCGATCTCGTCTTTTGCATCCCAGGGCGTCGGAACGAGCGGCGACGGCGTAGCGGTGGTGTCGGAGGCGGAGGCGGAGCTTCAGAGGGAGGTGGAGGAGCTGAAGCTGCGCCTCCACATGGCTGCCGAGCACTACAAGGAGAAGTACCGGGAGTGTCAGCGCCTCCGCAGGCAGGTGGCCAAGCTCAGTACTGCGGAGTCACAAGGTGTTATTATGGTGTGTTTAAAAGCCATTAAAAAAAAAACAACAACACACACACAGAGAACAGCCAGCCTGCTTCACTCACCGCCTCCCCTTAAATCTTAAATCAACAGTTCATTTTGTTTCATTGCAGGAGTCAAAGAAAAACGTGTCCACAGAGACGACTCAGGAGCCGCTGGTTTCCAGTCCGGAGTCTCCGACTGAGGGTACCACTGCTACACACACCAAAACACACCCACACACACACACACGCACACACACGCACGCACACACACACACACGCCCCCCCCCCCCCCCCCCCCCCCCCCCCCCCACACACACACACACACACAGAGGCTTATATTGCCTTGTAAAAGCATTCAAACCCCTTAAACTTTTTCACATTGTGTCACATTACAACCAGAGAGCTCAGCGTGTTTTATTGGAAATCCAGATGAAAGAGCAACCCGAAGTAATGCGTAATTATGAGGTGGATAAAATTTTTTACATGGATTTTTAAAATGTTTTACAGATAAAAACACGCACACTTGTATTCAGACCCCTTTGACGTTTAAATAAAATTTGGTGCAGTTTCCTCTAGAACTCATAGAGTGAATTATTTTTGATTTTTAGGTACAGATTCACCTGACAGTGGGCAGCCCAGGTGGGAAAATTTGTCAATACAATTTGAATTCTATGGAAAAGTATAGCTGTCATCCTCACTTTGAAGCCTGGTGGTAGCAGCACCATCCTGTGTTGATGGGTTTTTTTTCTAATTTTGTTGCAACAGATGCTTAGAAGTTCGTTTTATCTTATGGTTATGGTTAACTAACAACAGAATGTGTTGAGATTTATGATTCTTTTGTGGATTGATGGCAAACACCTCAGTCTACCTAACTTACTCAGCAGAGTCTTTCCTTATATTATGTATTAAACCAGTTGTTTTTAATGCAGGAAATCCTACTTGTGCAATTCTACAAGAAGCAGCAGACATGACAATCACCCCTGAAGTAAAAAACGAACAATCCACATTTGCCGAGGCCTACAGTGGCACCGATGTGGAGGAAAAACAGGTGGAGACGTCTCTGATGGAGTCCACGGCGGCGGCTGGAAGAGATGACACGGAAAAAGATGGCGAAGAGGAGGAGAAGAAGAAGAAGGAGAACCTGCCCGAGGAGAGCCTGAAGATGGCGAGCTGGGTGGAGGTGAGCGACGAGAGGTTGCGGGCCGAGGAGCGGAGCGAGGCGGACACGAGGGCCAGCGTGGAGGGCCGGGAGCCGCTGGAGGCGGAGGGGAGGAGCACCGCGGAGGCGGAGAAGGAGCAGACACGCTCGGTGGAGGCGGAGCTGGCCGTGATGGAGGAGAAGTGGAGGGAGCAGTGCGTGATCAACGACACGCTAAAACAGCGTCTGGCCGATGAGGAGGGACGATTCAGAGTGAGACAGGAGCACACAGCATCGCTCTTATTTTCCTTCCGTTTGTCTCAAATAGTTCAGGTTATTAACACAGCAGCAAATCCAAACAAACTGGTACATATGTGGTAATCTGCAATCTAATTCAGGTCATTCCAAACTCTTCCAGTGTAATCAAACAACCCAGAGTGAATTGGTAAACTGATTGAGTCGAGTTGTTGACTTTGTGTTACATTATTATTGCTCCCCAGAAAAACAAGAAAGGCCCAAATAACCAGACCAGGAGTCTGAAAACTTTTCCATCGTAGAAGCCATAGTTGCCTTGAGTCCAGCTAATTAAGAATTGTATGGAGCTGAAAATGTTGCAAGACCTTTTAAAAGAAATGATAACTTGCATTTTTTAATAAAGGCTACTTTAGGAAATTTTTGAATATCCCCATTTTTGTTTTTAGATTTTACAATAAAGAAAGACATAAAACCTTTTCAGAAAAGAAGATGGATATGTTTCTCTCTGTGGGATGTTGAAACTTATTGAAAATGGGGGAAAAAGTAAGTAAGTAAACTGATGACAAAAAAAAATAGATCTAAAACAATACGACTGGTATTTTTACGTTTTAAAAACATATTACATGAAAAAGTCTCATTAAATTTATAATTAAAGCAATTTATCATTTTAACCCAGAATTATTAAGCTATGAAAAATACGATCAACTTGAAATGTAAATACAAAAAAGGGTCCAAGTTGGATTTGTTTTAAAGGAGTTGTTAGGCTCACCAATCATTATACAGCTGGAAATTTTGTTAGAGCAATTAATTCATAAACTTTTATTTTATTCTTCTTCTCAACTGAATCATTTATTGAATTCAATGATTTTTCAACATCTTTTCTTTGAGATTATACCCCCACAGTGAAAGATGAATTTATTTTGAGGTCTTCAACCTCAAAATGTCTGTTTCCAACTAATATGAACGAGGTGGCTTTCCTTCATCTTTGCATCTAAATGATTTTGAAAATGTAAACGTCTCATCCTTTTTCCACTTTAATCCCAGTCTTTGCTTTTGCACTAGTTTGCGTGCCACGTTTGCAGATTATCGAACGGGGCTCTCTTCTCTTTCGTCTGACTGGCACTTACTCTTGGTGAGTGAGTGTGTGTTTATCCAGGCGGTAAATATAGCTCTCCCTTCACTTTGATATAGCTCCTTTGCTGAGGTGATCGCCCTGGGCCCTGGGTTGTTCTTAATGGCCCCAGGAGTCCGAACAGAGCGAGAGCAGAAGAAGAGACAGTCCGCCTCAGAACGCTGTGCTTTACGGCTGTTTACATGAGTCAGCCAGAGGATGGAGACAGGGGGAGAGGAATACACAGAGAAACGAAAAGACACGCGTGTGGGGGTGATACGCCGTAAATTCAAGAAAGGAGGGCAGAACAAGAAAAGGCAAAAGGAGATGAAAGAGCATTTAAAGGGAGGAGCCAAAGAAGCAGACAGAATTTAAGGGTGATGAAATCCGGACAGACAGATAGACACAAGGCAGAAAAAAGACCCGTGAGAGCAGCAGCGGGATGATCTGAGACCTTTGAAATGGGGTGAAATAAGAGGAGAGCAAGCAGCAAGCGATGTAAACTATCCCACAGGGTCGGTTCTGTTAGAAAGTGAGGGATTTATGACGATCTCCCTGACCCGCTTCCATCTTCCCCAGAGTGCATATCTGCTTTCTTTGGCCGTACTTGTGGGTTTTTACAGTAGGCCCCAACGCACTTGACAACACTCCAGGGTAAACACGAGGCGAATGTCGTGCACTATTACTCACCTGCTCGCTGGCACGCGGATGTTCTCGCTCAGCGGTTGACACAAACTGGAAGTGTGACAAAATGATCTTATCTAGCAAAAAGTGTTCCTGCCAGGAATTTTATTCAGCGTTCAGAACATTGAAAGAATGCCTTATTAGACACCACAGGGTGGTGTCGTTTTGTGGTGACCTTGAAGTGATTTTACGGTGTCTGTCTGTCTGTCTGTGTGTGTGTGTGTGTGTGTGTGTGTGTGCGTGTGTGTGTGTGTGTGTGTGTGTGTGTGTGTGTGTGTGCGTGCGTGTGTGTGTGTGTGTGTGTGTGTGTGTGTGTGTGTGTGTGTGTGTGTGTGTGTGTGTGCGTGTGTGTGTGTGCTGTTGCTAGGTGCAGATGGCGGAGCGAGCCATTGAGGTGTCCGAGCTGAAACAGAACCTCGCCCAGGCTCTTAAAGACAAGGAGCAGCTGCAGGAGGTAAAACGGCACCAGGACGAGCCAGTATGTTGGTTCTGTTTAGTTCTGAGCTGCTATTGGTTCTTCTTCTGGTTTTGCGTTTTGTCACATAGCAACAAACGGCAAATAGCAATAGATAATATGAAGAGTTTATGTCACACGCAAACACAAAGTAAACTCAAACTCACTGAAATCAAACGGAAAGCTGGATCAGTTTTCAAGTCTGGCTGCTGATTCTTAATGTGATTTAGATCTGGCCTTTCACTTGGCCATTATAGAACATTATCCTACTTTAACCTAAACCATTCCTTCTCAGCTCTGGCTATATGTTGAGGGGTTTTGTCTGGGTATTCGTCATTTGCCCCCCCTCACACTTTGTAGTTTTGTTTTTTTGTACTTTTCAGGTACAAAATTGTCCTTTCCTTATGTTTTACCGACTTTGACGATTAACAGTTAAAAGTAGCGGTGTAAGGGCAAAATCGATTTCATATATCATCCGAATCTTCTGTCTTTGAAGATGACATTTTTGGAAAATCTGGAATTTTTTTTCCTCCATTGCACCATGGGTTTCCAGAGTCCAGAGTGATATTAGCCAAGAGCGACCATCTTGTTCGTCTGATTATTTTTTTCCGACTTTGAAGTCAAGTCGATTCACAGAAGAAATTCTTGAAATAAAAGCCGTTTTTAAAAGATATTTTCTGTCCTTGGTAATGTTTTTAAGGGAAAAAAAAGATTAAATTTGTAAATCAGATTAAATTTGTAAATCAGATTTGGTTTAAAAACATCAGATTTTATTCATAAGGCATGTCGCTCATATCCGGATAATGCATGATTTGGTATCAATCAGATACCACGTTAATATAATAAATAATCATAATTTATATATCATGAGACTTCTTAACTTTCGGTGCTTTGTGGTTTTCCTATAAATTATCTAGTTAAAGCCTAGGACAGAATTTTTATCACGTTTATAGGCGTTTCTGTTTATTAAACAGAAACAACAGAAAAACAAAGCAAATTGTACACATTTGACAGCAATATCAAAACCTTCTTTTTTACAATACAGTAAAAAAAAACATACAAAAATTAAATTTCACTGACTATGAATCTGAAACTAAATGATTGATTTTACCACAGTGGTATTGAACCAATACTCATACCGACTTGGTATCAATATTAGCAATATTTTGGATCGGTCGGCGCCTGTACTTTGAAGTATTTGTCTAGAATCGGCTAATTTTTCTGGCTTCATCTGGGGTTGTATTCTGTCATATTTTGTAAGTGTCAACAGGCCTAAAGCGGATAGACGTTTTCAGGTAATTACAGACAATTTCAAAACTTTGCACATTAGACTTTTATCTTCTCAATTCATGGCAATACTTAACAATAAAATGGCTCCCATAAATAATGTTGGTACAGACTAGCGAAGAGACATATTGATCTGTTGCTAGGTGACTCTCCGCTACCATCTCAAGTCTTTTGCCGTCTTCAACAGTTTTTGTTTTTTGGTTTTTTCGCCTATCTCTCCCATAGAGAGAGATAGGCATGATGCTGTTGCTGTCGCCGTGCATTGCATTGACGTGGGCTCTCTAGTAGAAATGATCTCTTTCAATCATGCGACCATTTTTGTGCTTCGTCTGACTTTCTGCTCCATCGATCCCCTCCAACCCCCCTTCAAACCTCGCCAGCCGTCCACTAATTTATACAGCTACTCCTGCCTCTTTCGCCCGCCGGTACAGTTCCATTAGACAGTGCAAATGCCACGTTACGTGTCTGTTTCACCTTCCCAACCCTGGTTTAAATGTTAAACTTGATAGCAGCGCGCTAATGAAGTCATCAGGAGAGGAGGTCAGGAAGGATTTTTAAAAGCCAAGAAAGGGAGGAGGTGCCGGATGGCAGCGAGAGCCAGAGCAGAGAAAGGAGCCAGACTGTGACACCCATTACAGTAATGAGTAGGGTACTAATGCTCCTGCTTCAGATATGATCACAAAGGGCAAAAACAGTGTTTAGGGAAAGTGAACTATAAATTCAAAGTGTATCTGTTTCTTCCATTTTTTTTTTCTTTTACTTTTAGCCAAAAGCTGAAAATGGGTTTTGATCAGGCTTCTGTTTATGTGATGTTTTATGTATAAACCTGCGTGATCTTGCAAAAAAAAGAAGACGAAATGTAATGCGGACAGCTAAGAGAAAATTGACAAGAAAGTAAAGTAAGTGGAATAAATTTCCTTTTGTGTTGAGAATTTAAAACGCATAAAAAGGAAACTTAGATTACAACTACAGACTTTTTTTTATTGGGATTTCATGTGATAGGCCAACCCAAAGCAGTGGAGAACTGAAGGGAAATGAAGGGAAAGTGATGCACGGCTCTTAATTCTGTTTTGAATAATGAATATTTAAAAAGAATTACTTTGATACAGCCCAACACAGTTACACTCACAAACATGCATGCAGTCTTGCATATGAGAGCAAATTTTACTGGACAATAAATTGTCCCGGTATTTATTGCGATGAACGATAATATTGTTGCCAGGAGACCATTTTCAGGAAATGGTCAGATTTTTTCAAGAAATGTCATGATTTGTGCGGTGGAGAGGTGGTGAGGCAGACGCACCACCACCTCATCATGGTAGTCTAATGATGAAAAAAAGTCCAGAAATCCAGGCAGCACAGGTGAACTGACTAAACTAAGCTCAAAGCTGGTAGCAACTGGAAAACAACCGAACGAAAAAAACGACAGACTCGACAGCAGACAAGCCAAACGAGACGAGGACCCGACAGAGACAACAGGTGGCATTAAATGCACAGAGGGTAATCACTGAACGAGACACATCTGGGAACACTCAAGGGGTGGACAGGGCAGCATGGAGACTCAAAAGACACAGAAACCCAAAATAAACCCACAGAGAAAACTCAAATCCTTACATAACCGCATAATGATGCAAGACCAATAAACTTTAATTTTATAAAGAACACGTTAAATGTCTGAAATAAAACACAACAACCAAAAACAATGAAATAAAGAGCACTTATAAAACATTAATAAAATTGATTATAATGTCTCAGAGAGCCAGGGGTGTCCAAAGTGTGGTCCGAGGTTCTTTCCTGGCCCTTGCAACAACTTAGTGTGGCCCCCGCCTGCAATTCAAGCCACCATTTTGATTTTTTTTTTTTTTTTTTGTAATGAGAATTTCACTGACGAATGTAATTCTTCTGTAACAGAAACTGCGAGGCACAAAGTGTTTCTCTTTTAACAGCCGTGCGTTCTTTTCATTTCAATTTCATAGTAAGTAGGGCTGTAAACATCCATCAACTTTTTGCACAAGAATAAGACTGGAGCACGTTAATTCATTTATTAAACTTTGATTCATTTCTGATTTCATGATTTCATTTATTAAACCCTCACAGCCTGGATGATTTCTTCTGCCCAGGAACTCCAGCTTTACAAATCCAGACAGAGGGAGCAGGAGGCCGGCGTCCAGGGGGCCGAGGCCAAGCAGCCCATGGTGCTACGCTACCCACTCCCCTACCCACAGGACCCCTCCCCACCACCACTCGTCCCACAGAGGCCTGCGGAGCTGCAGTACGGCAATCCTTACTCCACCGACACATCTAAAGGTAAGACAGAGGGAAACTGCACCTCCTCCTCTTCCACACTGCGGCTTGGACTATAACACCTCCATTTTCTCCCACCATGTAGACCAGGCGGACGTCGTCTTGTCCCCTGAGCACCTTTCCCGTCCTCCACCCGAAGCGCCGCTGTGCACCGCTCCCTGCGCACCTCCGGCGTCTCCACCCAGCCCCGGTCCGGGAGCTCCAGGCTGGGACCAGGAGGTAGTCTGCATCCAGCCGTCCCGCAGCACCACTCCCCCGGAGAACATGGAGGCTCCAGCAGAGGAGGCGCAAAAAGTACGAGGTTTTCAGCTTTGGGTTTGTATCTCAAACGCAGTATATTTTACATGGCAACAAGCTAAAGAACATCTTTTCTCACAGCGTTAATTTCAGCTACATGAATGTTTAATGTCCAGCCTTTGCCCTCCCGTCGTAATTCCGCTGCCCGTCTCTGTTTCTGGAGGGCTTCTCCATCGCTCACAGAGGGGAAAATACAGCCCTCTCTTAAAAAGCCCAGCATTAAGTTCATTTGCATTAAGCCGTAATTAATGTCGCTCCCAAAGAGCTTGGGAGAAAGATTAATGAAGAGAGGCTGGACCTCGTTTTAAATGTGCCACCATTTTTTTTGTGTGTGTGTGTGTGTGTGTGTTTGCTTGTGTGTTGAAGGTGTGTGACAGAGCTCAGCAGCCGTGTGACCATCAGTCCAGCAGACGCAGTGAAGTGAGGAGCAGCTTCTGCTTTGACTCAAGGTAACAAAAACCACGGTAAAAGAAGAAAAGAGGAATATTGATAATAATAAATGTACTCTGGTAAAAGTACCACACTAGCATTTTTACTTGAGTAAAAGTAAGTATTTGCATTTAAAATTACTTAAAATATTGAAAGTAAAAGTACTTGTTGAATGTATTCCATAATGCAATGTTCTAGAATATTATTAGGTGTGCCTACTGTATGTATATTTCTTTTAATACATCTATAATGTTGGGCCATTTCAATGAACAAACATGTAGATAATGCATGTTTTTATTTTGTTTACCCTCTGTGACAGAGTTTTCATTTGGACTTGTGATTTTGTGCATTAGAATTTCAAGGACGACCTGCAGAGTTAAATGTCATTATGCAAAATAAAAAAGAGGAGTGATTATACCTTTGAAAGTTTTGATTTCACACAAAGCAAAACCAATGTCTTGTTTGAACGGCAGTAAACACATTCAAGTAAATCGTATTTAAATTCTCTGACACAGTTTTCAAAACTGGGACACGTCAGTGACTTTTTGAACCTGTTAACTCAAATAAGTCATTGATTTCTTTCATGCCAACAAACAAATAAGGAAAAAAATCACAATGTGACGTGAACGTAACATGTAGCGCAACACATTATAGAAATGTAGCGCAGTAAAAATTGAAAACGCCCATGATTAAATCTACTAAAAGAGGCAGTATTATGTGTTTTCCAGGCACGTAGCACCATTTTATAGCATAATCAAGTAATTATGTTAAATTTTACTAACTAATTTAAGGCCTTGAAATTGGGCCTCTGTCTCTTTAAAAACTGCTGCTATTTCTGAATCTCTGCATTTACAAAGTCATCACAACATCGCTCCTCATAAACCCTTTCACAAGGTTTTTACCAGCGTTGTACTGAGAAGTAGATAGCACAATGAGCTCAGCAGATGCTCAGTTCCACTAGGTGTTTGCTAATTGCTGCTGGCTAGTCTGAAGGAGCTTAGTGGGGGAGTCACAGGGGAGGGCTGCTTTGTAAGGCGAAGGCTAGAAACTGCTGCTCAGAGGTGGAAAAAATGAGGAAATGCACCTTCGGTACCTCCAACCGTTTTGCACAGCTGAGTGGTTGCCATGGGAGATTAAAGGATTTCTCAAACATGCATGAAAGGATCTCCAAATGAGGGAATAACATTGTAACGTGATGTAAACCTCAAAAACGTCAATTTTACTCAACACCTCCCCTTTAATTAAAATGGAGAAACATGAAAACTGTACTGAAGTGCAGTAACAAAGTCCTTGCATTTCACTACACCACTCCACTGTGACTATACCTTTCTCTCGGAACATCTTCATGCTGAGAATATTTTGTTTAACAGGCGATGAGTTTTTAGTTTTCCATTTCCAATTTTTGAGATGATGCCTTTTCTTTTTTTTTTTTCTTCTTCCCTCCGTCTGCAGCACGGACGTCCACAAGCGCTGCCCGCTGTGCGAAGTGATCTTCCCGCCGCACTTCGAGCAGCGCACCTTCGAGCAGCACGTGGAGAGCCACTGGAAGGTATGCCCCGTCTGCTCCGAGCAGTTCCCCCTCAACTGCCAGCAGCAGCTCTTCGAGAGGCACGTCCTCACGCACTTTGACGGCAACGTCCTCAACTTTGAGCAGATTGAGTGAGAGGCGGAGCGGTGAATTCTGTCACGCCGTGTAGGTACACATATGTTGCCCAGGTATTGCTTTATTTTGTTAATTACGCGATATTTAGCACTTTTTTCCCCCCCTTTTTTTGCGATCTAAATGGTTTGCAAGAATGTAATTGTGACTGGGTAACGGACTGAAAGGTGTGGATCTGCCGAAACATTTATTCTAAAGGAACAGGGAGTGAGGCAGGATTTGGCAGAAGTGTCACGGCTTTTTACTTTTGTTTTCCCCAATGAAGCACCTTTTAAAGAGCATGTTTATGTTCTGAATCACAAAATTCCCTCCTGTTAACTGAGGTAGTTGTTAAAAAAGTCAAAAGCTGTGGTTTGAGGGGGGAAAAAAAATCTAAAAAAAAAAAAAAAAATCTTAGATTTAACTCCAGAGCTAAATCCAAGAAAGTTAATACACCCTCCACGTGTTTCCCTGTCCTTGTAAAAATGTTTAATAAGCTTAAGAATCTGGTAAAATGTATCAAAGCAAAAAATAAAGGTTGGATTTTTCTAGTTTACGAGAGACTATTTTTCTGCCAAAACAATTAGATTTTTTTTTTTTTTTTTTGCGGAAGCATAATGCTAACAGTGTCATGTTTGCCATATTAGCAGCCAAAAGCATCATCTTTCAGTTGAATTTAAACAAAAGTGTACATGCAGAGTGAGACACTTGAATGTGTAAAGATTCTCTTGTTTTTTTCCCTGTTGAGTGTTTTGCAAAGATGTCAGATTGTCGGAACAAAAAAAAGGAAGAAAAAACAAAAGCAACACTACGTTCTCC
This sequence comes from Xiphophorus maculatus, assembly GCF_002775205.1. Classification (NCBI taxonomy): domain Eukaryota; kingdom Metazoa; phylum Chordata; class Actinopteri; order Cyprinodontiformes; family Poeciliidae; genus Xiphophorus; species Xiphophorus maculatus. Next base: position 20,493,697 of record NC_036455.1, on the reverse strand, counting down.
CGGACTCCACTAAATGAGGCTTTATTCCGAATGTACTGTATATAGAAGACTGGTGGCGATTTACCGTCGTCAAGCTGTCGCCCTTCTTCATCTTCCTTAATGAAACGACAGGATGAAACTTCCTGTTGTGCACTTTCTCGCAGGTCAATCACAAAGCAGCGGTGGTGGATGTTTCTGGCCAATAGACACTTTAATTGAGTTTTTTTTTTTTTTTTTTTTTTTAAGCTTAGAACTGTGAAGCAGTTGTGTGCAGGTCTGTTTGCCCTCATGTCATTTAAATGTGTGTTTTGAGCTTCGTGTCTCTTAATTTCTTGTTACGGCAGTGTTAACAGTGTTGCATCCACGCTTCACAAACTATAATGCCTTGCAAAAAAAAAAAAAAAAAAGTACTCACTCACCTTAAACTTTTCCACATTTTGCACAAACTTTAATGTACTTTTGGGGGGGGGGGGATTTTTTGTGATTAATAAAAAAGTAGCGCATAATTGTGAAGTGGAAAGAAAATAGTATTTTCCTTCCTTCAGTGAACACTGGACTGAAGAGTTGTGGGAACGAATGCAAAAACCAAGTCAGGATTTTATGGACGCACCGATATGAAAAGTTTGGGCCGATGTCGATATCCAATATTTATGCTGCTGTAATGCATCACATGACTGGACAAATACAACATGGACAACCTCCTCATGAAACAAACCGTAAATCTAAATAAACATCAGCTGCTAATATCAGCCCAGTTTATCTTATCGGACCGATACTTCAACAAAAAATGACTATCATCAGCCAACACAGTTGTTGATGCATCCCCAGTAGTATCACAATCATGTATTTTCCCAGTAGGTATAAAATTTCCTCAGCATGATGCTGACACCACCATGTTTCACCATGGGGGGACGGTGTGTTGTGGGGGAATCTGTTTTCCATGCAGGTCGAAACGTTGGAAGTTTTGTCTCTTCTGACCGGATCATTTTCTGAACGTAATTTAGAGGTAGCAAAGTAAATGGGGCTGTACATAAATGCTGCAATTCTGCTCTGCCATGCGTTGGTCGATCACTTAAAATCCCCAAAAATGACATAAAAAAAAAAAATAAAAAATACACCTAGTTTACTGTTGCGATGTGAGCAGGTTCAAGGAGTGCGGCCCCCTTTTTGTGTACGTCTCATGTCCCAACGCTAATCTCATGTGAGAATGTCTGGAAATTAGTGTAAGTGGAAAAGATCTTTAAGAATAAATTACGCTTGTCTAAATGAACGTGACTGTTGCTGCTTTTCTTTATTCGGGGAAGCAAGAAGCGAATGAGTTGGAGCTGTGGGGGATTTTCACTTTATTTTGCTGTTTTTTTTCAGTCATTTACATTGAAGCAGCTTGTTTTTTATATATATATATATATATATAGAAAGACAGTTTGACATCACCTACAACTTATTCTTCCTCAGAACCTGTTTAAACCTCCCATACAAAAGGGAAACATTGGTCTCCATGTTACATACGAAAATATAATTTAAAAGCACTTGACGACAGACACGTGTTACATTACATTCACTGTACATGGTATACTGAACCCCTCCCGAATCCCCTCGTCCTCTTCGGCATACGCCCGTTGCTCTACTTCCTCCAATCTGTCGTCGCAGACTTGTGCTTGGTCGTCCAGCAGCGCACCAAGTGACAGTATATCAGTTAGTATAGGCGGGTGCCGTCACCCGGAGCTGGACCAGAAGAAACTTGCAAACAGGAGGATTTGGAGTGCGTGTCGTTGGAATCCAAGAAGAAGAGAAACGGCTCAAACTCGGAGCCTTGACCGGAATATAAAGTCTGTATGAGAGGAATGACTGAGTCTACGTTGCTCAACTCTGGTAATTGAGAGTAAAACATGAGAGAGCGTGACAATCCGGTCCCTTGAGTCGATCCGGCAAAGGAAACGTGAAACACCCGAGCACTGATAAACACACACGTACAGGAACACTTCCCTATGCTGATGAAGATACTGCTTGAAAAACACACACATACAGACGGACTGGAATGCTGCTCTCTACAACACACACACAGACAAGTTGTAGATGATAATCTCTTAAATACAAATGTAACCGCCGTTTCTTTTTTCTTTTTTTCTGAAAGCATGCATGAAGACATTCATCCATGCACACTTTGGAGGCGCGATGAACAAGAACAATCGTTGCCACACTTTTGGCGACCTCCACTGTAAAACCGCTATCATAAGCCCCCCCCTCCCATTTCTCCCTCCCGTCAGGCACATGGTATGGTCAATGTTTGGCAGTGGAGAGCTGTTGGCAACGATCATGGAAACAAAAACAAGAAAACAAAAGCTCTTGGCAACTGGAATACATTATATGATGCTCGGCCTGCTTTTCGAGGCCGAGCGAGTGGAGCGGCAGCTCTGGCACTATGAGCGAGGGAAATGCTGAATTTCTCGACGTGGCGGTCGAAACGCTTCAAACATCGGCCGTGGTCTCTTCCTGATCGACGTTAAAAATAATGTTTTAGAATGTGTAAAACGAAGGAAGAAGAAAAAAAAAAAAAGATCATCAGCAAATACAGCACACAGAAATCAAGTGCCTCTGATAGCGAAACGGAAAAAGCCTTTAGAGAAATTCAGCTTTTATTGCAGCAGCGCAATTTTATTTTTTAGCAAAATCCAGTCTTTAATCCGAGTCAGTTCATTCAGTGGGGGACACAAAAACACGTTAGGAGAGAACTAGTAACAAAATCCATAATTATTGGCACCCCTACACAATAAATAATGTAGCACTTTCGCAGTTCACACTTCACTGTTTTAAGCTTACTAGTGTTGAACTTTTATTTAGTTATTCTTGATTTCCTGGGGGTGTAAAAGTAATGACACTATTAGCTACTTTTCAAAATGGGAACGACAAGAGAGCATGCCATTCCATGTGGAAATCTCAAAAAGTCAGGAAATGTTTAGAAGGCAGCAGCTTTTCTCCTGAACTCACCTACACCCATAATCAAGTCAACTAATGAATCTGGAACTGGACTCAAACTACGGGTGCACCAATAAATCTTCCCCAGTTTCCTTAATTTAGGACGACTGGCCAATACTTAACATGAGAAACTGATCTCATCTACCTCTGCAAAGGTCTGAAAATCAGCCGCTGTCCCACCAGGTTATTTCTGCACATGTGCAGTTAACAATACTCATCCCACTGTTACCAACTTGGCAACTTTGTTGCTATATTTAGCAACTTTGTTGCTATATTTAGCAACTTTTCAGTCAAAAAAAAAAATTGGTAGTGGCCCATAATCCCAGTCAGCTGCTCAAGCTTTTTAAAGATCGGTCATCGGCCGGAACACTGCAAGCGGTGCACTCCTGATTCAGTGTGCACCGACGCAGCTGTCCGGCGTTCTTTGCAGCTTCTCTCTCTGCCCACTTACTGTCTATTCTACTTTTTTAAAAAAGCAACAAAACAAGTCAGAAAAAAAACTTAAAAGGGGGGAAAAAAAACAACTTGGATGTTATCAAGTCTCCCTAACGACCATTAGGAGGCGACTACATGCCGACTGGTTTGTTTGAGGCTCATCTAGTGGGTCAGATGACAAATCTCTGTGGATCTGGCCTGGAACAGTCACTATGGCAACCTTGTTGAGCACATGACATCATAAATAAATATTTCTCAAGTTTCTAAAACTTTTCTCAAAAAGATTTTCTCAAGTAAAATCTAAAACTAGGTTATCAATGGGCCTTTCAACAGGATAATGACCTGGAAAAAGTGAAAACATTACTGAAGAAGGGAGGGCAGCACGGCATGCAGCGTTGGTGCTAATAAGTGCAGCAAGGGTACGTTTGTAAACAAATATTTCTCAATATGAGATTTTTTTTTTTCTTTCCCCACTAAATAACTACTTGGATTAAAAGTTCAGACATGTCTGCATTTGTCTAAGAGATTATGCTGCTGCAAAAGAAGGCTTGGTTACTTGAAGGCTTTCTACCCATCCTTACCAGGGCTGTCAGTGAATGACAATGTGCTGTAAGTATGAACACTTACAGATACACAGGAAAAAAAAAAAAACAACACTACTTCTAAAACACTGGCAAAAAATATATATATATATATATAAAATAAAGCTTCAAAATAAAGTAACTATGAATATGCTCATGAATACTTTTATATTTTTTTTTTATGTACACATACATATTTGTCTGTTGCTTATATATCAATATATCTGTTCTAAGTATAACTTAACTCTTGCTCTTAAACTCCCAGAAGTAGCTGTGAAGGCACAGACTTAAGCTCGGCGGGGGACTCTGCAGCGAGCGGACGGGGCGCGTTCGAAACAGCCCGGCTCGCGTTCTTCCTGCTCAGGGACGAGCGGGAGAAAAAACAAACTAACAAAAAAAAATAAATAAATAAAAACCAAAGGGCAGGAGTCGCTCGCGCTTCCTTTTCCCACTACCCTTCCGCTTTTCTTTCGTTTGTGTTTTTGTCTTTTCTTTCTGTTTTTTTTTTTACAGCTAGCACCTTATGCAAGTAAAACAGTTGAGAAAAAAAATAAAAAATACAAAATGATAGCATATACGAATGTGCAAATGTACATCAATAAAAATAAAAAAAAATACTACAAAGATACACAGTTTGTTTTGTTTGTTTTTTTTTTCCCCAAAAAATACAAGTGATAATACTTGGATAGGACAAAAGAAGAATGCAAAAATGGATGCAAAAAAAAAAAAAAAAAGAGTGACAAAATAAAAACAACTTAAAGCATGCACTTGATCCTTTAGTGTTTGGGATGGATGAGGAGAGTCAGGACAGGGCTAATGTTTCAGGGTAGCTGACTGGTAGCGCAGGGATCTAGCCTTGAATCTTGCGGAGGATCTCCGTGGAGACGGGCGGGTGGAAGTTGATGGTGTGGTGCCTCAGGCCCTGCGACGTCTTGTAGCTCTTGCCACAGCGACACTTGAAGGGCTTCCTCACACGGATCTGCGTGCGGTGGCCGTTCTTGGCGTGGTATTTGATGCCGTTCACATTCTGGTCGACAACAAGGATGAGGCAGGAAGGGCACAGAAAGATTTGACCAGTTAGCTTCATTACAAATGAAACCCTGCCTGGCTAAGTTTGCTTTTCTAAGCCAATCGTGTTAATACGAGGCTACATCTAAACTGAAATACTACAATATGTGGCTACATTATTACCAATAATAGCTAGATTATTTTAAATCACACACCAAGACTCTGAAGTTGAAATAGAAAAGTGGACGTGGTTTCCAGAAATGTGCATGAATAAAAATGGCAGAAGAGTGCCATGAATTTTGTATTTCCTCATGGAGTTTAAGGTTATGGGCCGAGTCTGACCCGAAGGCGACAGGAAATGATTTGCTTCTGTTGCGCGTTTAATAAGCCCGTAATACAGCACAGAGAAAACCAAACAAAAATGCGTGATATGCTCACCTTCTGAAAATAATAAAAAAGGAGTAATTTTTGCCAAAAGTGATTTTTTTTTTTTTTTTTTTTGTCTAAAGCACCTTTTGGAAAAAAAGGGCTGGCGATACTTTTTTTTTTTTTTTGTGCCAAAATCACTTAACTCGGGCCATTATTTTAGGAAGGTTGTTAGTCTACTTATTATAGAGGAAACAGAGGAAAGAACAGCTTACCCTGTTGAGGAAAGAAAGAAAGTAAGGTGCCGAGGTTCATTAGACAGTAACAAGTGCAGCGCAACGCACAATAAATGTGCGCGTGTTGTACAGGGGAAAATACGATTGTGTTTTTATTTTTACTTTTGTTGTGCTTTGCATGCTGGGGGCTTGTCTTTTCTTTTTTTCCCCTTTAACAATCCAAGCGCACTGGACTGAAGGTGGTTGTCTAAGAGGCGGAGCGCACTAATTGGCCGCACATACAGGTGTCAGCAGAGGCTGATTGAGGCCGGAATAAAAGGAGCCTGGATGGAAGAGGAAGAAGACTGATTCTGTGGGCCACGGAGACTGACACGCTGCGGAGTGAGGGGCAGGCGGAACCCGTACGTCAGGCACAGAACACCGGCCGTTGAACAGACGGCCCAGTACAGAGGATCAGGGCAGAGGAAAACCTCTGCCCGCGCCTGTAAGTAGTGCCCCATGTTGATCAGAGAGTATTGGCAGGAAATATGTCTTCCGGAGGAGTTTTGGAGCGGGGATGCTGGCGCTTTCCTGCCCTTTCTTTTAGATGGATTGGGCCGAGAAGGGGTGTGGCACGCCGAAGAGTGGAGCGGTGCCGGAGCGTCACGCAGTCAGCTGGGGATCGGCAAAAGAGAGCGCTGCAGACGGATCGTCCCTAGGAGCAGCATAAGAAGCGGAGCACAACCCGTGGCCTCGAATTGATGACTTTTGTTTAAAGATAATTATTGATTCCGGGATTTTATTGAGAAAAGGAGGACGGTTTTATTGAGTCACTATTTGTGACTTTTTTTTTTTTTTGTAATAAAATACCTTGCGCCTGATTGCTTTGCCGTTTGGGTTTTTGAGTTGTTTGCTCCCCCTTGTACCAAAGACTGAGTGTGGGGCCATATAGGCCACAACGCACACAGCCTCGCCCTGCTCTGCGCCTATCAATCGCACATCATCACAGATGATTTGTACTTGACTCACCATGCGTTTACAACAAGCGACAAAACGGAGCTGGGAGATGTTTACTGCTGTTGTTCAGTGCTTACTCAAATGGTGGTCTGGAAACAAAAGCAGTAAAATCTTAATTAAAATAACATGTCTTGTTGGCTCGGGCTGGGACACAATGCTGACGGGATCGGGTCGGGTTTTTTCTAGACCCGGTCTGCAGTCTCTTCCTTCTTAACTCAATAACTCCTAAGTGAGTTCGATTGAAGAAAATATTTGTGATTTTTTCATTATTTTTTTTCCCAAACAATAGCTCAGTCTAAAGATCACTAAGACTGTTTAGACAAACTCCCAGTTGGATTTGGGCCACTAACAAAAGATATACTAAAACGTGAAACTTTTCAAGTTTATATTTCACAATACATTTGAGAACCTTGCTGTATTTACCTTTCACTTCACAATAATACACTTTGTTGTGTAGGTGCATTACATTAATATCCCTATAAAATAAAAAATGTGTTCCTATTACAAACTCTTGACTCATACCCAGCATGTCTCCTCTTAGAGATCCAAATGGAAGAAGAATTACCACCGACTTGTCCTCAAATAACAGAGCAAGTACATGTAACTGCCTGCCAATTAATTTCCTCCCATTGTTGCTTTATCACCATGGAAATGTTCCCAAAATCAGCCAAAATATATTTAATTAGAAGAAGGAAACATGTTAAACTCAGTTCTTCTAGCTTAGTGGCAGTGAGGTAACACCGATTAGCTCTAGGGGGCCATTTCAGTACCCAGATAAGGATTTTTCCCACATTGCCATCTTGTCCATTTTAATGGGGCACAAAAGAGTAATATCCAACACTGTCTATTAATTTAGACGCCGGGACAGCAGGCTGAATGAGGGATCTTGTTATGAGCTGCGATAAATATCAACCAAAGCAAATCCGCCGTGATATATTTATCACTGATTCCAATCAGGACAGCCTGGATTTATTCTGGGTTCTTTCCAAGCGATCCGTCCCGACATGTGATACCCAAACAAAAGAAGCAGTGTAGATGTAATCGCGGCAGAGAGCTCATGTCCTATGACGGGGGCCTGAATTATGACTCTAACCTCACCTTGTATCTCTTTTTACACCCGGGGACGGGGCAGGCGAACGGCTTCTCCTCTCCCCCGTTCATGCACATGGAGCTCAGAATGGACTCGGAGCTGATGGCGCTTTCTGTGGTCCACGACTCGTCGCTGTCCGACTCCTCGTAGTCTACTTCCTCTTCGTCATACTCGCTGCCTGGAGCCACCGGGGAACAAGAAAAACATTTGTCATCTGGTAGCTGGTACATGGTGCGGTGGCTTCGCAAAAGTTCTCACATTTAGCCATGTTGCAAGCACAAGTCTAGGTTGGGATTTTATGTTGGAGGAGAGAATCTGTATTGAGCCCCTTTTACCCTGCCGAGCACAAATAAAATCCAGCTTAAGCCACTTGCCAATGCATCAAATGTTATTGTTTGATGGGAAACTAACATCAAACTGAACACACCATTTCCATGACGGTGGTGGTAGCATCATGCTTTGGGTGATTTTCAATGACCATTTCAGCATTTAGGGCATTTTTCCTTCATGAAGGTGAATTTCCAGCCCAAAAAGACAAAAGTAATTTTTGAAAGAAAGCCGTAAAGCTGGCCACAAACCGTGGCAGGGAGGTACTCTGGTCAGATGCAGCCAAAACCTTCTCCATGGTGATTAACTGTGGTGACAGCATCAGGCTGTGGGTATGCCACAAGGAATTGCATGGTTGAAGCTGGTGGGGAGGTAAATGGAGCAGAAGACAGGAAGCTGCAAGGAAATGGTTTAAGCCAAAGCATATTTCTGTGTCAGAATGGCCTAGACAAAGTCCAGTTAAGAACCTGTAGCAAGACGCGAAAAGTCATGATTACAGACAATTCATTCTGAGAGATAGACAGCATAAATTTTAGTCTCATCACTTGTTGTTGTTGCATGTAACGCAGTTCTACAAAGTATTCATTCAGGTCGAGCGGACTAAAAAGCCTGCCACACTTTTCAGACTTTAATTCATACAAGACTTTTTTTATTATATATATTTTCCTTCATCCATCGTACCGTCATGCACTGCTTTGTGTTGGCCCATCGCCAAAAAATCCTAATAAAATTAACGGCCCCAATTTTCTTATTTTTGGGAAATCTCCGATCGGCCGATACTTTCATCGAAAAGCGATCTCATCTTTTTGCTCTGTCTTTGCTTTGAGAGAGGGCAGGCTGACAGCCATAGTCAGCCCACTGTTGCCAACTTAGCAACTTTTGTCACTGTACTTAGTGACTTTTCAGACAAAAAAAGAAAAAGTCGGTATCGGCCAAAATCAGACTCGGTAGGTCAGGCTTTTTAAAGATCTGTGATCGGACAGAATCCGACATAAAACAGAATGAGGTTTATGGTTGTCAAAGGGGAAAGTTTTTTGAAAATTGCAAGGGGTATAAATACTTTAGCAAGACAGACCGTAGTTTTCAAAAGCTTTAGTACAACAAAAAAATAAATCAAGAATTTCCATTTGCTTTTTTACACGCATTTATGGCATCCTAAATGCTTATGCGTGTGACTCTTTCTTAGTAATACTCTCAGATGTTCAGATGTTAGTTTTGCTCACGAGTAGGAAAAACAAATGTGGTGTCTGGGTGTGAGTGCCTGTGAGGTAAAATGCAGAGAATGGCACAGAAAAAGGGATCATTAAGTGGGAGGGATCCCCTACTGCTCAGCTTGGGGAAAAAACGCTTTACTCAGTGCACAACATTCCATTTGCACACACACACACACACACACACACACACAGATGCATCTGAATACCTGAACCATCCAGGCACACAAACATACAGACCCAGTGAACCTCCCCCCACCACCACCACCACGGAACAGGAAATGCTGCACCTCAGCATGAGGAAGTGGATGGCACCTTGGCACATGTTGAAAGAGGGTGTGGGTTCGTGCGTGTCGGTGTGTAATCGCAGACCTAACGCTGCGCTTGGACCCGCTCGGCCTGGAATTAGACATCTGCTCCTGGGCTGTGCAACACTCAGCCCCGATGTGAACGCAGAGCAGGCCAGCTGCTGTGTAATTAGCAAAGTGTTGACTGCTTCGCTCGCTGCAGGAGCCACTAAAGCCGACTCACAAACAACACGCACACCTCTGCAGCAGATAGCGGTTGGATTTTCCTCTTTCCACCCAGACCGCAGACTTCTCCTGCTCCAGCGTTTCAATCTGGCTGCTTTTAATGACGGCAAAGCATTTCTTTAAGTTGCAATGATTAAAGGTCATCGTGTATTGCAAAGCTCTGCTTTCTGACTAATGCGGAGTCGTCGGTTGAGCTGCATTCCTCTGGCGTTACGAGCTCCCTATAGCGCAACCAGAAGTCTGAGTGTGAACTCCCCAAAGGGACGATTTTGCGTGCCTCAGTCCGTCGTCATCGCGAGCAACCGGTTCGTCCTTCCGCTCCGTACCGTACCTGTAGGCGTGCTGCTGCGGAACGAGGAGGACGGGGTGATGGGGGGCGTGACGGGAGGGGTCAGGTTGCCGCTGGTGTGGCGCGGCGGCGTGGCCGTGCTGTTCCGGGACATGCCGCCTGTGATCGACAGGGACAGCTTGGGCGTGGCCTTCTTCTTCATGGTCTCCTGCTCGCGGCGTGCTGCGTCCGTCATGAACCTGAGGACACACAAAGGTTCACGAAACCATGGGGTTTTTTTTTTTCTTATTCTTAAAAATCTGCAAACTCACAACCTCTGTATTGAGAAATGTTTATACATTCCCACAAATACAGATCCATTCAGAAAAATTGGAATTTTATTGAAAAGTAGATTTATCAACAAATGAAACACATGATATAGATGAATTTTAACACCTTCATTTCTCTTCGTCATCATGATTTTCTGCTAACAGTTAATGAAAACATGACATTAGATCAGAGCAAAAAAAAAAAAACTTTTTAAAAACAAAAACCTGGGCTTCATAAAAAGTATGTTTAATACCGGCTTAAAGGTTGTTATTTTCAAAAGGTACTTTTAATCTGACACGGGACTCATTGGGACGTACTGTATATTGTAATTTACTGAATACGACTGTATGTGCATAGCGCCAACGTTTTCAGATTTTCATACGGCACAGTCACACAATTCAATGTGTTTCATTGGAATTTATGCTATAGATCAACACAAAGTAGAGCATTGTTGTGAAATGGAACGAAAGAACTCCCTCATGACTTTATAATTCTAGAAAAAAATTATTCAAACTATGTAACACACATTTATGAACTACACTATGTAGGCTTAAAGTCCCAACAAAATACCACGACGGTTGTGGCTGACCAAATGTAAATAAATGCTTTTACAATAGGCATATCTGAAGACAGCATAACAAACAGCTTCATGACCTTGTTTTACAATCAAAATGGCTTCATCAGTTTCACGTTGAGTAAGATCTCTGCCAGGTTAATGTAGTACCCATATACATGCGCCGACTGTATGTGGGTGTGTTTGAGACAGAAATACACTGAGTTCACGTAAATCAGTGATGAATTATCGTATGAGCATACAATTAAGTTGTAAAACCATTGCTATCTGTTCCCGATCATCTCTTAAAGATACTAAAGATATGTTTACTCCCAGCTGGGGGCAATGGATTTTAAGTTAAAGCATTATGCAAGTTACTGACTGATGTGTTTATAGGTTTTCTGAAAGGCTTAGAACTTTCTGTGAAGTATGGTAGAGAGTCTTTTGGATTAAAACTCAGGACACTTCAAAATAAAAATCCGGTGAAGTTCACCAAAGTTTTATTTTAAAATGTTCCACAACTGTGCCAGAAAATTGAAAATGGGTCATCGTTAGGTCTTTCAGCAGAACAGTTATCCAAAACCCATATTTTTCTCGAGGCACAACAATTTTAATCACTGAACGCAAATTAAACGTCGGATCTTTCAAAACTTTGAAAAGGGGAGGTGGCTGTAAAAGATGGGTGATGTAAAAGCGTCCAGCTTTGGTGGGTGCTGTAAAATGCCACAATTTATGAAAGATTTTACTTTCATTGCATTTGCTTTTCTTATCATTTGTTTCTCACATAAAATTTCTTTGAATATGAGTCAATAACGTAAAAAAAAATGACACTCATGAGCGCAAACGAAGCCGTGCGTACCTACGCGGTGGTCTTGCATGCTGTCGAGTTGCCTAGCTGTCCGCCTATACATTTTTGTAACTCGGCAAGGATCGCGTGCGCCACACGTCACTTAAACTGGACGATTTGGAAGCGGAATCACTCCAGTATTTACATGGGGGTTAATTTTCGAAAAATACCGCACCAAAGTGCGGGTCAAATATAACAGTCAGCCACTCCGCTTGCACGGCTTGCGAGCGCTCAAGGCAAACCTTTACTAGCCTTTACTAACCTGCACGTGGTCCAAGTATACAAAATAAACCAAGTGCTTCATGCCCTGACACGCAGCAACTATCCAGTCATCACCACATAAAACACTTTTCACATGGTTTGGCTGTCAGAGGGGAAATACTCCTCTTAACTGTATAATGCTGAGTTTGGTAAGGAAATACAAGATACAGAGAAATGATAAAGATTGAAAGGTGAAAAAGAAATATAGAAATTAAGAGAGGTGTAAGTATAGTATATATAAGATGAATACAGAATTTTTTCAAGTTTTTTTTTTTTCTCATAGGAATCTTATGTCCAATAGGTAGACGTATACAAAACCTATTCAGGTACTTCTTCAGTAACCAATATTTTTTTGTGTGTGTGTTAATTGTTGATACTTTGAACAATCAATTTAGTGATTCGTATAATTGAAAGAATTAGTGCACCGATTGCAATTTTCTGGCCCATCACTGATTTTAAAAACTTGCTCATTCTCATTTAAGATAAGATAAGATAAGATTTATTTGTCATTGTCATCAACAGATTACGAGATTGAGATTTGCTCGACTCGAGTTAAAATGCAAGTTATGTGTATATACATAATATACAATATACATATACATAAAAAAGATAAAGAAATAAATAGTACAAAATGAGAAATAAATAGACATCAGAAGATGGTTGCAGCGCCTGGAGGTGTCGCAACAGAATTTACATTTTTAACAAAGTGGTGTCAAGAGCAGAAGTTCTTATGCCTTTGAATTTAGTGCCATGATTGCCATCGGGTAAAAACTGTTTTTTAGGCGATTTGTCCTGGTTTTTATTGCTCTGTATCTCTTGCCTGATGGCAGCAGCTGGAAGAGACCATGGCCAGGGTGTGAAGAGTCATTTAAAATGTCCATAACTTTCTTGTGGAGCCTGGAAGTGTAAATCTGTTCCATAGTGAGGGGGGGGGGCAGCCTATGGCTCTCTCTGCTGCCCTAACAACTAGGCCACATCAGTAACTTTTTTTATACAAAGAATAGCAAAAAAAAGTTACTAGGTTTGCAACTGTGGGGTGACTATTATTAACCACTCACGTGGAGATGGGAGTGGTGGGTGGGTTTGTTAGTCGGTTGTCCTCCCCGCCCCCAGAAACCCTTTGGTGGGAACACGTACATGACGTCCAAATACCAATAACAAATTCCTCAATATTCCAGCTGTTTGTACGCTTTGATTTACTTCCCCCCCCCCCCCCCCCCATCTGTTACAACAGCAACAGCTTGGAGGCCTTCATCTCATCTCCCTTTCTGCTTTTACCTTGAGACAACCACATATTTTGCCATAAAACAAAACTGAGCCACTGAATGAGCTGTCCTGACACCACGGACAATAAATACGGATGACATTTACGACCTCACCGCTGGAGCAATTATGACTGAAAACAAACCTCCCTCGTCTGCGCTCCGTTGTCTTATCATAATCTGCTCAGAGTTGCATCTTGTAGTAATTTGATGGGGTATTAAGTATGATGTGACAGTTTGGTTCACCACACACACACAAACACACAAAAAAAAAAGAAAAACACACACACAAACACACGCAGCCTGAAAAGCTGCCTCTGGCAGCTTGGGGAGCCAAGAGTGATTATCTCGTGCGGTTTTGTGCGCTCGTTTTGTGGATGAGTCAGTGCTATGGGAAGACATAACTCATCTGAGATCTCCCAAGTCACATGAGTGCACGCATGAGTGCCGATTTCTCACAGTGGAGCAATGCTGCCCTCTTTAGATGCGCACTTGAGTAATTGACTGTGCGTACCTGTTGATGTAGCTTAGGGCCAGGTAGGTGGGCTGCTGTTGCTCCTGCTTCTCCAGAACCCGCGGATCTGTGTCTGCGGCAGAAAAGGACAGATTGGATTAATCACCTCTGCTCCCGGAGGAACACTGTGTCATCAATTAATTCTCCCTCCCAGGCACGCTCTGTAGATAACTGGAGGCTTCCCACAATGGCTTCACTGTATTAATGTATAACTATGATAGATTAGTGTCATATACTTTCATTAAGCAGGGAATCAATACTCTTTATTTAAAAGCAATGTTCCCCTCCCCCCCGCCCCCCCACCCAAAAAGATACACTGGCTGCCAAAATATGACAAAAAGGAAAATCGGAGCGACTGCTAGGAGTCAGTGATGAATGTGTGGTGTATTAGTCAACAGGCGTGCTCAGGTCTTTTTTTTTTTTTAACCTCCTCTCCAACGGACTTGCTAAGTCAGTAACACAACAGTAGGCAACTTCCTGTGCCTGAGGCTAGCACTGTTAACTTCAAAGTCCAGCCTCCTGATCCTTGGAAAACAGGAGCGTGCGTGCAGGAACTCACTGCTGGTGGCTTGCAACTGTGAACTACCAGTGCCATCAAGTGTTCAGCAGGGGAACGTTCAAAACCAGAGCCAAGTTTAAAACAATTAGGAGAGTTTAACTATTTACAGCTAACAAGGCATTTGCAAAAGTGTTCATGTTTTGCCATGTTACACCCTCTAGTTAGTGTTTTTATTATGATTTTATGCAGTAGGCCAACATAAAAAAAAATGCGCACTTGAAAATTGAAAGAAAGTTACACATGGTTATCAAGGTTTTGTTTTTGTTTTTTTTAAATAAAAATAAAATTCAAAAACAAGTGGCAAATATATATGCAACGAAAAAAAGTCCATTGACAATATTGTCGAACAAACAACACCTGCACAGCAAAGCATGGTGATGGAACTACCATGCTGTGGGGAGAAGGAAGTTGATAAGAGATGGTCTCATAAAGAGAGCAGTGCCGAGACTCTAGAGGAACACAGCTAGAGGAACAATGCAATAATTTAGATCAAGCATATGGCTACGTTAAAATGGTCCAGTCAAAGTCCAGAATCACATAAAAGGGATCATTTGTAGCAATCGCAGGGAGTCGAAGCCATTTTGTAATGTGGAAGAGCAAAAACATCAGTCTCAACATGTATGTAGCTTGACTTAGACAGGCTGAATACAAATGAACCCCACACTTTTCAGATAACAATAAAAAAATAATTATACACATTAAAAATTCAATTTGGTTTATTTATATAGTGCCAATTCACAACAAAGGTTCATACCACTTTTCACGTTCTTTCCCAGTCACAATTATGCACTACTTTGTTTTGCCGCCAATCACATAAAATTCCACTAAAGTACAGTGATTTTCATGTCATAATATAAAATGAAAAAAAAAAAAACCTTAAACAAGTATCAACACTTTTGTGCAGCACTTTAGGAGTGTTTTCTAGCTGCATATTTAATGGCTTGCAGATGTATCCCAATCTAAATCTAAGAACGCCTGGACACTCCTTCCAACTAATCCCACTGCTCTGTGTGCTGGCCTTCACACCCATTTGGTTTTCAGGCTTTCACACCTCATAATTAAAAAAATGCAGACTTCCCACAATGCAGGAGAACACCAAAGAGGGCCAGCAAACAACAGGGCAAGGAAAGACGCACACCCTTCTGCTCTTTCCGCTGCACAACAACAACAAACCACAACTCCCTAGAGAAGGAGCAAAGCCAGGGGAGACGAAAGAAGCAGCTTATAGATTTGCGAACACAAAGACGTTTGTACACTCTTAAAAAGGGAGGTGGTCCACAGAGGTGGTCTCTCAAAAGTATTTTATAGCTGAGCTTTAACCATCACCACCAGAGTGATCTGCACACTAGGTAGTGAGTAGGCAACAACCGGACGTATAGTGCCAAACGTGAGACGTCACCAAGAGAAGCTTGCATCTTAATCCTGCAAGTCAGACTTCTCTGTAAAATTATGCAAACTTACTTGAGATATAGTTTATTGGTCAGAAGTGTATCGCCAAGATCACCAAGAGAAAAACAAATAATGATTAGTTCTTTGATTTGATTTGCTATTTTGTTTAAAAATGTTATTAAAACATACTCTCCAGAAGGCAGGGTCTTATGTACACATGCCTCTGATGACATCATGTGATCCCAGTTCCTTGAGAATGACATTGTGAATCTGTATGAAGTTTCCCCCCCCTCTGAATTTGCATGTTTTTTAATCAAATTTCTTCAAATCAATCAGATTTTCTTTTTCTAACCGGCATTCTCGATAAAGTCAAAATGGAAAATCAAAAATAAGAATGAAGAAGCTAAATAAGTAAGATAGTTCAAATGAAGAGGAAAATGTCACACTACAAAACTAGAAAAAAAAATTTAACTTAGACCAATAAAATAAAGTCAATTTATGATAAGATGTGGGGCATTTCACAACGGTTGTAAAAAAAAAAAAAAAAAAAAGAAGAGAACATCTTAAAAGCATTACAATCACTATAAAAAAATTAAGATAACAGAGCCAAACAAAAAAAATATTTTTCCAATAATGAAAAAAGGACTTCTTAAGATTAATTAAAGTTTGGCCAGAGGGTTTTTGAACAAGGTTTATTTGTATTTTGTGCGACAAAAACACAAAATGCAGCAGAGATAGCTTATCCGCTCCAATAATACGCCTCTTGTGATGTCGCTCACCAAAATATGCGCAAAGCAAAAATTCCCAGTTTTTGTTTTTCCAACAGTGTGCTTTACAAGAGTCTATTTTCTGAAATTCTAATGTAAATTCATTCATCATTACCAAGCTACATTTATACTTCTGGTGGACATTTGTGAGGGGAAAAAAAAAATCACCATTGGATGGCATCTTTAAAGTCCAAACTTAAACCATGCCCTTCACAAACAATGGCTTAAATGCTTCCTGGTGCCTCCGGGGTTTCCATGAAAACTTTTTCCGATAAATGTTTTGCTTCTAATTGAATTACTAAATAAATCTGTCTAACATGATTAACCAAACCGTTTCGTCAGAGATTCAGCTTTCAAAGTACCAGGAGCAATAAAGTACTGGGGGAACTGGACAAAACAGTGGGCAAGAAAGAAGATTTTAATCATTTCGGATGCCCAAGGTACTGAGGGTCCTGGACAAAGCGTTTATGCATGTGTGTGGAGAAAGAGGGGATGGTGGTAAAGGAGTGAACCAGGTGCAGCAGCAGTAAATGTTCACCAAATTTATGACTTCCACTCACCTAACAGGACAGGAAGTTAAAAGAAAAAAAAAAAAAAACTCCTGATCCTGACGCTGGAGGATCAGGAGTTTTTACATTTGAAAATCCCATCTTAAGAGCTTCAGCTTCCCAACTTTTAATACATCACTTTGAGCTTGTTTGTGCTTTTATATCACATACATAATGCATGCATATCAGAATCTAAATGTAGCTTTAAATCCCAAACATAGATGCTCTCCCTCCCCCCCATCCCCCGACACCAGGATCCAACTAGTACCAGTGGAACACTGCTGCCCCCTGGTGATCACCACCATTAGTGCGTGATAATTGTGTCACGGTCTGTGCACATGGGCCTTTACCTTCGCATGTGTTCAAACCAGGCCAAGAATGCACGGCTTGTTGTGTAGCCCGCTAATTAAGCCCCAGAGAGCCTTTTAACGTGTTTCCAGAGCAGCAGGCAACCGGACGGAGGGAGAAGAGAGAAGGAGCTGGAGAACAGGAGGGGAACTGGGGGAGGGTGGGGAGCTGGAGTTATACTTCTCTGTAATTACACTTCCTAGAGGTTTTTCAGGGGCTCTAAGGCCCTGTGACTTCTGAAAGGCTAATGTGTGGGACTGGTGTGTGCATGGGGACCTGTGTGTGTGTGGGGTGGAAAAAAGGGGGCCTGCAGATTCCAGTTGGAGATGCCAGTCCAGTAATTGCCCTGCTGCTCCACCCTTGCAGGTCATTCAGGAAGTATGGTGAGCAGCACACAGTCTCACATGCACTCCTTCCTGTGTCACACCTCCGCAAGGTGGGATGGGAAACGACCTGGCAACCGAGCCTGGGACTAAATGATTAAATTCATTTTCAGGAGACGCCCCCTACAGGGAATCTGTGCTTTTAGAAAATGAAACACTGTCAATTATATAAAACATTACATTAAAAAAAAAATGTAAACCGGAAGTGTTCGAATATTTACATGTTTTCAAACATTTCGATCGTGGACTGCTTAGATTTTTATCATCTGTACAGAATACTACAGTTGTATAAAAGCAAAGGGCAAAAAAGATATTTTAGAAGGTGGAACGTATCCCATCATTTCAGTTTCTGCTTGATATTTTCAAAACCTCTGAAATGTTTCTAATTAACAAGAAACATAAGACCAAACCTTCCATATTCTGATCAATTTATTTAAATATTTCTTAGCTGTGCATTGAGGAATTTAACAATATGTGACATTTTAGCTTTAAATAAGTCCAATAGGGAACAAGGCTAAATAAGGAACCATGTTCAGTTTGCCACCATAAACAGAGTTCGTAGCAAAACGCTTGAGCTTAATTAAAAACAAGACTTTATTGAACCCAAAGGGAAAGTAACTTATTACCATTAAATTGGTAAGTCTACATAATGACCATTTGTCTAGAACTGTGTGTTAGTTTGAGGAGACCAACAGAACAACAGCAAAGTCAAAATCCACACAAGGAAAGCTGTAGGCTGCCAGACAAGGCCAAGTTTACATTCCAATATGGCGGCTGCACATATAGATTTAAAACCAGATGGCTACAAACGCCGAATAAAGACACATGCACACTTTTTCCCTCACTGAAAGTTAAATCAGACTAGGGTTTTCTTGTTTTAGGTTAGCTAGAATTACCAAAATGATTTCTATTTTTTTTAATGCCTGAAAACCTAGTCACAGTGATAAACATGTTTTTAGCTTGTGTAGCTTTCTTCTAATTCAAAGATTCATATATTGGTCGGTATCAGATGTAGCTGTCTTACACTGTATGACTTGGGTCAAACCTTTTGAGTTTTCTTTTACAAGTTTCTCACAGCATCTTGCTGGAGTTCTGGCCCACTCCTCCTGACAGAACTGGAGGAACTCAGTCAGGTTTGTGGGCCTCCTCACACACACGACTTTTCAGCTTTTACAAACTCACAACTTCTCCACAGGACTGTGGATGGTCACACCAAAACACTGACTTTATCATTAAGCCACTTTATAACTACTATGACTGGATGCTTAAGGTTATTGTTCAATTAGAACACCAATCTGTGTCCAAGCTTTTACTTCCTGGCTACTGTCTTTAGATGTTACCTCAATATATTTTCTACATAATGTTCTTTTTTCATGGTGCCATCTACTGTATTTTATGTTCCTCCTGCAACAAAACAGCTCCACAACATGATGCTACCACCCCCATACGTCACAGTTGGTTTTGGCAAAAGTTCTGCCAATTTTTTGATTTCATTTTGCATATTTACACCCATGTACACCTGTCTGAAATTCAAAATATTCTCATTTCATGCTTAAAATCTAATCTTTGTGTAAGTCTGTCCCAATAAAGGTGGCGTGTTCGGGGTTTGCTTGCACCAAAGACCCAATTTATTCAAGAATTCCAGCGTATTCCCAGTGTCACTCTTTTAATCCCAGTTTCCTCTCCTTGTCCTCAACTGGATCCACAGGCAGGTACGTACTTGTGCAGGTGAGAACACGACCTGCTGCAGTCGTGCACAGGGGCACGGCAGCCCTGACATCATCGCATTCCTCAGGCCTTACCTAGACGCAGCGCGCAAAGCGTTAAACAACAGCTAAAAACCGCACACTGTAAACACAGATCACCTCAGCTGCTTCCTCCAGTAATCTAAAAATGCAGGAGGGGAAGCGGGGGGGGGGGGGGGGGTGAGGTGCATGTCATTGGACGGCTGCTGTCTTCTCTGCCGGGATGAGGTCAGTGCTGAATTAACTCTTTTTTTTGGTCACGAAAAGGTGCACAATGGGGTTCATTTGGGCTGTTTGCTGCTGGCTAGCAATGACAAGAACGGCAAGAATTCAAAAGTGAGATTATTCAAACCAGAGGCAGAAGTAAGGCGTTTCCAAACTTTTACAGCCTCAAAGTTAAGAGTTCTGTCAACTTTCTTTTAAAGAAAACTATTAAAGGATAAAGGCAAAACTTCGCCATGAATGGATTTTCCTTACTAAGAGAAAATAAAAATCCCCAGACTTTACAGAAGCTCCACGTCTAATGCCCTGCCACTAGAGGGCGGCAGAGACAAAACATTTCAGGTTCAGATGAGCAGTGATTTCTACACCCTGACTTAAGTCCCATTTGACTACTTCACACATTTTAAAGCAAGCTTAGTGCCAACCCCTAAACTAACCGATTTACAGCTTCTGCATGCCTGTTCATAATCCCCATAAGCACCGACGGCTTCCAATCACTGCAATCCGTTACGCGCCGGCCTTTAAACAGCTTCACTGACATCTCAAATGAGAACGTCAGGAGGATCAAATCGGCTTATGTCATGGTGGATCCTGATCACACACACACACCACTGAACCACTTTAGAACTCAAAAAAAGGGCATAGTCAGATGTCACCGACCTCCTCCTCTCTCACACTCTTGCCTCAATCGTCCCCTTATTTGTCAGATTGCTCCCCGTACCCGCCAACGCATCAGCGATGTTGATTAAATTGCAAACGTTCATGATACTGCTGATGACCGGCTGTGGAATAAAGTGAACAGAGACGCAAATTTCATTAATCTAAGAGATCTGGCTAGTAAATCGTTGCTCTGCTCAGATGACGGTCAGAGACAAAGGTCAAACTGAGAGCCAGATGGGGCAGTGTGGGCTGATAAAATAGCACGTCTATGCATATTTGCCGGCGTTTATGTTTAATTAGATTATTGGCGAGTTGGAGGAATGCTGTACTCTTTACTTCTAATCACCATCACCGACAGTCTATCCCATTTTTACACTTCTGACCAGTCCAAACCCCTTCATCATGTCGGGTGTCATCGCCACCGCTGGCGGCTCTGCAGAGCTCTTTGTCAGTGAGACAGCAGGTGTGCCATAACTCAGCCAACAAGCTGCCCCCAACCCCGATAGAGTCGAGACTGCCAGTTGCCATGGAGACTGTCTCAATGAAGCATCCATTTTACCCCCTCACCTCCTACAAATGGCCTCCTGAAGATGGACGCATGCCACAAACAACAATTACAGACCCGATTCGTTTTTCTATGCGTCTGCACTGTTTAAGCTATTTATACCTCAATTAATGGTTCCATAGTGCAACTTTTTTGGGGGGCGGTTTTATGTTTAATCTGCTATGCAGGGTGATTATGTGCTAGATCTATGATTTGGAAGAGGTTAATTAATTATTAACAAGCACTGCAGGTTACTTATTGCCATTTTCTCTGGTATATAATTAAAAGAAAAGGCTGAATATAGGTATTAAAAATAAGCAATATATTGAACCTCTTCTAACAACTGCTGCACACATATGGCTTTGTTACCATCAGCAAGTTTTTGGCTGTTTACCCTGTAGATATTAAAGTAGGGGTGCACCGATTGCAGTTTTCTGGCCCATCAATCTTGAAAACGCCTGACCTGCTGATTCAGATTTTGGCCGAGACTGATTTTTGTATAACCGACAATGTGACATAGTCACTGAGTTTGCAACGGTGGGGTGACTATTGTTAACCACGCATGTCCGGACGTGAACTGGTGGGCGGGTCTGTCGGTGAGCCCTCTCTCAAAGCAGAGCAAAAGGGTACAGTGGCTGATTTTCAGACCTTTGTGGAGCTAGATAAGATCGGTTTCACATGCAAGTATCAACCGATTATCGATCACAGAAAAGTAAAGAAAAAAGGAGTTGATCAATCAGTCGACCGATTTATTGGTGCACCACGAATTAAAAGTGACAAAATTCATTAAATAAATAAACATTCCAATAACTTCTTGCATACATCTCATGAATTAAATAATAATAATAATAATAATAAAAACTAATGAATTACACTACAAGATTTTCTGAGAGAAATGACTCATTAAACATTTTAGTAAATATTGCATTCAAAATTTAAATGCATTCAAAATTCACAATATAATAGAAAACTAAAAGTTGTTCTTTTGCTGTCCACCATAAATTGCTTAAACTGATATAATAGCTCAACAAATAGATTTCAAGATCTGATCGGTTAACTTGCAGCAAATTACTTTTAACTGTAATGTGCATGCATTTGTTTACAATGGAGATTATTTCACGAGACAGTAAAGAATCGATTTATGATCTACTTAATTATTCACTTATTTAATTGTGTGGAAATGAAAAGGAAGTTGGTGCATGGTGAAAAGCTGATTTGTCTGAGGTTTACATGCTGTGCAGGCTGGCCAATCGCATTATGGATAATAACGTGGGAGCCATCATCTTTGCACAAGATATATGATCAGAAAATCTTGAATGATCATCATTGGTGTAATCAATTTTAAAATAACAACAGCAGGCCACGCAGCTTTGTTCAATAGCAAAGCTAAGAGCCTCTCTATATGCACAATACCAAGAGAACTGTGGGGGCAGTGTTGTGATCTGGGATTGCAGTAGTTCTTTGGACTCAAAGTGTCCAAAGAATGAGGTCAGCGCGCTACCTGAACATACCGAATGACCAGATTATATTATCAATACATTTCTTCTTCACTGACTGTTTAGCCGTATTCTAAGATGACAACGGCAGGATTCATCACGCTAAATCTGTGCCAAAGTGGTTTAAGGAGCGTGAGGCATCATTTTCAGTGATGGATTGGCCAGACCCTATTGAGAATCCTTAAGCTGTGCTTGAAAAATTTTGCGCAGCTGTCCACCTGATCTCCTCTAGAAGATGTTGGTGAAAGATTAATGCCACTCTGGATGAAAATAAATCTTGTAACAATGCAGAAACCTGCAGAAATAATGAAGTGTGTGCCGTAATCAAAGCTTTAGGCGATCTACCAAAGTATTGGAGAGTGTTACTTTTTTGGGAGGTAGTGCATATGGTATGTGTGTATGAGAGAATAGCAAACAAGCTAAAAAAAATAATAAAATAATATTAGTAATAATACATTTTGTGTATAATCCATTTGAAATTGTATATTTCAGAATTTATTTAATTATGAAATTATTTCATTAATAGGCAGATTAAATATATGTATATTTAAATATATTTATTTTAAAATATAGCTAAATAAATATATTTATTCAGATTAAATAGTTACTTATTTACAAATGTATTTTTGATATATTAATATTTTTAGTACCGTATGTATTTGGTTGTGGCACTTTTGGCGTTCCATAAGATTTTGGGCTTAACGTCAAATAAACATTTGCATTTAGAGCAACAAGTTGAAGCTTGTGCTTTATCATAAAACAAGTCGTATTCCAGAAGTTACTTGTACTGTAGTGACAGTCTTTGTAAGTGACAATAATTTAGATAAGATGTAGCATAAAAGGCGAAGCTTCAACGACAAAATATCAGGTAAAATGGGTGATAAGACTCTTCCGCAACTCAGTCGAGAGCACCGCTAGATGAGCTGCGGCTTCTCTGCATCATCAGGCCTGCAAATGTAAACAGACTGCTGCTCAGCGGTGTGTTAGCCGAAAAACCGCTGTCCCACTGCCCAGGATGCTAGGTATGCCTATAAAAGCTCCGGCCGAGTAACGGCTCTCTCTGCAACCCCCATATAATGACCAAATATACAAGTCAATAACACAAGCAAGCGTTTTGTTACATAAAAATAAAAGTCCCAAGTTGTCGAAGAACGAGCAGCTCCGCGAACCTCGACGACGAGCAGAGCAGCAGGAATAGCGGAATGCAAAGCCGAGCCTGTCTGCATTAAGCTAACTGGCTAGGACGCTAACTAGCAAATCAGTGCTAGCTGGATGGCTCCGCCGCCCCCCCTCCGGCCCCAACTCACCGATGTGATTGTCCTCGATGTGGACGATGAGCTCGGCGAGAGACTCGAACTGCAGACCGCAGCCCCCGAACCTGCAGGAATTGGAGAAGAAAGAAGCGGCGGCGATGCCCGTCATGCTTTACGGTCGCTGGCGCATTCACCGGGTGGGAAGAGGGGGGTAGGTCCGGGAGCCGGGATGGTGAACGAGGAGGCACAGGCTTCAGGGATCCGGGGGTTGGGAGCGGAGCGGGGCAGAGCGCGGAGCAGACACCGGGGCGGCCAGACAGGACAGCGGCGGACGCAGCTGGGAGGCTGGCGGTGACGGTGGGGGTGGAGGGAGGGAAGGGTGGCTGGTGGCTGGTGGCAGGCTACGTCACGGTGGTGCCTACCTGTTGGAGTCAGAGACAGCTTTGAATCACCGATGGCACCAAAAGACACTACAGTCGGAGGAGCAGATGTTCATGCTTTACTGATATACTGAGTAGACAGGAAATGAGAAAATCAAGGAGAAATCATCTCGACGATCTTTTTTTTTTTTTTTTCTGTTTTACCTCTGTCTGCGATGCTAGATTTTCATAACTAATTTGCTAAACAGATAGCAAAACGTGAAGGTCATCTCAAAAATGTTAAGTTATGTCAAATGCAAGGTGCTATCTATTTCATAAAGTAATTAGTTTACTAAAAATAAAGTAATGTAACTTATGCACTGGACTTATAAAGTTTTTTTAAACAAATAAAACAAAAGTCTTTATTAAATACTTTGCAAGTTAGTTCCATAATACCAGGAATAATATGTCATTTGCTTTTAACATTTTTCCAATTATAAAAATGGTGGCAAAGAGTGTCGATTATTCCTAGAAAAATGATTGACATAATCTCGGACATTATTTCTGTCTATTACGTATGCTCTTATGTAGTTTAGCAGATAGGTGCCAGTTGATATAAGGCTGTGACTACACTGCCTGGTGAGTCATAACACAGGTAGGTTGACTACAACCCCTTTCTCCCCATTGGTCCTTTCATGAAACACATGGAGACAGCAAAAATACAACTCAGTCCCTTATGGTCAACGGGCAAGAGGTGGGATACACCCTGGACAAGTTGCCAGTCCATTGCAGGGCCAAATAATAACCTGGTATGAAAATTCTCCAAAAATGAAGTTTAGACATTTTTTGACCTTCTTGACTATCCTTCTGTCCTTCTAACAGTGGCGAGTTTGTTACCGTTTCTGTTTTATCTATTGCTTGCAAAGTAGGCAAGTAGATGTTTTGTTGTTGCCATTTCCAGACCTATGAAGATCAACACACATCTGGCTTTCTTATCTGGCATGTACTCATGTCTTTGCTATTTAGGAACACTAAGAAGAATGGGCTTCTGTTTCACATTAAACATCTACGCCAGGGCAATTGTAGCATATTCTCCCGCCGATGGAAATTTGATAATCGGTGACCTTCTACAAGACCACGTGAGTTTAGTACAGGGGGCTCGGGCATCTTTGGATGAGGGATACCAATATTTTTTTCGGAAGGATGCTCTGTGTGTGGCTCTCCCAGAGAAAGGAGAATGTCATTCTCATCAACAACTTAGCTAGCCAGACTCAGCTGGCTTCTGTTGGGTTTGTTAATCGAGCGTTAAAACAGACCATCATAAAACAGCGGAGATGACTTCAGCAAATAACCTCCAGACCAGGGAACACTCTTTTTTTTCTGCCTTTCTTCTCTGCCAACCATTTACACAGTCATATGAGACACAAATGTACAAACACCTTTTCAAAGTTGCACCAAATTGCAATACAAGCAAGCGCACCCACAAAACAACACAACATCACCAGAGAACACAGTCCTTCACGCATGTACAGTAGAGAAACCCAGTGACTTCATCAGCTTCATCACAGATGTGCTCCCTTACACACACCAGGCACAAACACACTCATTACACACACACACGGGACATAGGCTCCGTGAGTGTGACGCAGTTGCAGAGATCCATTGCGCAAATCAGAAGTGGTCGCATGTGTTGCTAATGTAATCGAGAGAAGGGAGAGACACGCAGGGTGGGTTCGTGGCGCATGACATCATCTGATCTGAGGTCAGTAGGCGGCGCGAACAGAAAGAAGAATTCTGCCAACATTAACAAGGTTGTGTTGTTTGAAACAAATGCACAAACACACGCCTATTGATAATCTAACTATCCAACTCTGAAGTTGTTCAAAATACACTTCTATGAAAAGTATCCCCACACACATGACACATACAGTATGTTTTGTGTTTTTGCTTTTTTTTTTTTTTTTTTCTTGCCAAACGAGCGCGTTTCAAGTCACTCGATAAATCTTTATATCAAATGAAAACAACTTGAGTACAAACAGCACAAAACGTAGTTTTTGAATGAGGACTTCATTTATTAATGGAAAAATGCTATGCGAACCAATCTGACCCTGTGTTAAAAAGGTTTTGATCCCAAAACCCAATCAGTGGTTTTCTGCCACCCTTGGCAGCAGCAAAATGCATTTGTGAAATTTGCCATTTAATCTTTTATATCAATGTGAAGACGTTTTTTTTTTCTTTCCCCCACCATTCTTATTTCAGCCCCACTAGAGAGGTTTTGAGCTTCCTGGCATGCATTATGGAGTTCCATTTGTGCCAAACATATGATACGCTTACATGTCAATGCTAAGTGAATATGCTTTGCGCAAATGTAGTGTGCTTATTTTCTAAAATATGTCATGGAAAAAAAACAGGCACAAAACTAAATACAGACACACGTTTATAGATGCTTATTTAATGGGGTTTTTTTTAAAACCCTAATTTTTTGTGTAGTTGTATTTTATAGGTCCATAAATTTTGACCCAAATTATGAGAGTAGTAACATGAAGATTTGCTTCTGATATTTCTTTCCTTTTTATATTACATATTGTAGGAAGTAAAACGAGTAGTTTGTCTGTAGTCCTAGTGTTCACTGTGTGCTATGTATTGTTTTAAACATTTATTTTAGATCAGTGTTATTCATAAGTACTATACGGTGTTGTGTGGTATTTTTGAGCTGAACCAAGTTTTTTCCCCAAATGGAAAATGTTTCCAGTTGCATACACACAAAGGAACTGGAACAAGTGAGCTTGAGCTTCACCTTAAAGTCTTGATGTAGTAAAGCTAAAAAGTGCAAAGGATGAATCTTCTTTTAGAATTGTTTGCTATTTAGAGTTAGACTTACTGGAATGCTTTGCAGTACAGTTAATCTGACGTCAGTCAGTTTGATTTGACCTTTGGCCTTAAGTACAATTATTCTGACCTCAAGCTTCGATGAGGCAGCTCTCTAAAGCTCTCAGGCTGGCTGTTAAAAGCCCTGGCAAGGTGAAGATGCCAGACGGTAAGTGGCCTGTATGCAGTCCTGAGTTATGGAGGTAGCTGTTATCCCAGCAGCTTTCTCTGCTGCGAGGGGCAGCAGACTTCCCGGCTGCCGTCAGAGACTTCTGCAGCGTGACTGCGCACCCTTCACGAGCATGCGCGTGGTGTGAAATGTCTCCCCTTATCTGCGCCGAAAACAAAACTCCAAGGTTCGCCGTCCACATGAGGGAAGAGCCCAAAACACAGAATGACATCATCACAACTTCCTGTTTCTTCAAGTTTCCATGGCACCGGGGGAGGTGGGGGGGGGGGGGGGGGGGGGGGGGATCTGCATGCTTTAAATGATTGGCGGATGGTGAGTCAGTTAGGGCCGGTCCATTTCCTTTTTCTTTTTTTTTTCAGCACAACCACAACAAAACCATACTCCAGTGCTCAGCCCTGTTCTGGCTGGAGCTCCGGAAAGCCTGACCAAACATGGCACTGGTGTTATTCAGTGATGTGATTCATTACAAAGAGCGTAAACTCCTTTCACTAATTGATGCTGTAATGTGCTGGTAGGATATAGCATCAAATAAAAACACATTTTGAAAAAAATGACTACTTATAGGTAGTTAGACAGCCTGACTGAAATCTGTGAATCAATGGAAACTCTGTGTTAAAGGGAAACTTCTTCAAGTGGAACATCATTTATCACAGAGCATTTATGACTACTGTACATTCTTTTATGTTTTATGGACAGTTGTTAATCATATGCATATTTAGTAGTTTGTAGTCCTTTTTTGACTCATGGTTCTCTCACTATCTGTTTTTCTACACCTCACAGGGCTATTAATTATTAATTTAATAAATTCCTGCAGTAATAATATAGCAGCTTAAACATATCAGAATCATTACATAAAATGCAACTTTTAAGTTATTTAACTTCTTTAGATGGAAAAATAAAACTGACAATGCAAATGTTTAAGATTCTATTTCCATCCTCAGAGTAAGCCTTCCAAAGGCAGATTGAAATCTTCTCCTAATTATTTCCAAAGTTGCATTTTGTGTCAGCCAATGACTTTTTGCAACCTTTCCTTTTACAAGTAAATCTCATTAAGAGGTCAAATTGTCAATAGAAATATATGTTTTAACAGTCACAGACAACAACAACATTATTAAAATGGGCAATAGGAAATGACGCGTAGGCAAATAAATGGAAAATATTCGATTAAAGAAGGAGACACAAATAATAACATCAAAGACAGGAACAACCATCCACTGTCCTTAAAATTGTTAGAGAAGGCGGTTCATACTGGAGAAACACTAACGCGATATGTCAGCCTGTAAGCAGAGTCTGATATACTGTATATAGTGAAGTTAGATGCAGTGATAGTAAATACAAGTGACAGTGTCAGTGATAGTAAATGTTGTTGGGTTTTTTTCAGAGGATTGTTTATAGAGAATCAAGGCCATCTAAACAAGAAATGCAACATGCAATGGCCGGTTAGAGGTTTACATCCTGTGATGTATCTCAGTGCTTCATGATAAACAACATCTAACATCTGCAAAGAGCTAAACAGGATCATTCAGATAACGTTAACATGGCCAGTGTGAGGTAGAAATGTGACCTCAATAAGTCCTTTCTTTATTTAAAATGAAAAATATGACCTATTTCTATAAATGAACCCTATCATTTGCATTTGTTCTAATTACGTTCAGTGTGTAATTTAAAATGCTTTTTTTCATTGATTAAAATATCAATGCATCTATAACTAGACGTACAGTGAATTTGCAATTTGTACTTGGAAATGGCATAGCGTTAGTTTTTTTCAGCATCTATAAGAGTAAATAGTGTCAAATTGAACCTGCAGATGATCAAACATCAGGACAATGTCTTTGTATGATATTAGATGCATCATAATCATTTTTGACCTAATTTTTATATAAATTGGCAAAAGTATTAGGCATAATACAGAGCCTTGAGGGACACCTTTGTGACATTCAGATAACAAGAATAGAATAGAATAGAATAATTATTTATTGTCCCAAGACTAGAAATCACAGCAGTAAGTTAAAGTAAGATTGGGAATATAGCATTGCATATTTACACAAAATAAAAGTAAGAAACAGTATAAGGAAATAAAAACTGTACAGTCATTACAAACAACATACTAATTTGGGTGTATACGTATGAGAGGAATCACTTCCTCTCACCCGTAGATAAGCTGCTGCTTCAACATGGTACATCATAGAAGATGGCTGATGTCACCCCTCATTTATTTACTATATAACATATAAAAAGCTTATTAAAGTGACTGTTTGTGTAAACGTGCATTATATGACCAATCCAATAACGTTGCTGGGATTTAAGTCAGGAGAAGATGGGGGACAGGTCATTCTTTTCTTCATTCAATAATTCATTACTGCTATTTATTTATTTATTTATATTCAATTATGCATTATTTATGTTGGTCATAAAAAGACTACACTGTAATAATAATAATAATAATAATAATAATAATAATAATAATAATAATAATAATAATAATAATAATAATAATGGTTTTAAAAGATTTCTTTAGCCATTAACCAAACCGTTTTGTGGGTCAACGCACAAGTTGTAATGACTATAGACTAGACATAAAAAAAAGAAGAAGAAGAAGAAGAAGAAGAAGAAGAAGAAAAAGCGCCCTCCCGGTCTGTCCCCTTTCTGTCTGTCGGCGGAGCCATGCACGCCAGCACGCTCCCGTTCCGTCCCGTCCCCCTACCGGCCCGCGTCCTGTCCCCGCCCCCTTTCTCCTCCTCAATCCTTCGCTCCGTACGGGACCGCAATGATTTAGAAGTTCAGGAATCCCACGTGACGTCACCGGGAGGGGTGATGTAATGCTTCTGTAAATAGAACGTATTGTCATCGCGCTCCAGTCCAACGTGGTTCCTCTCTGGAGCGCCGCTCGTCCCCTCTCTCCACTTGTAGGTAAGCCTGCGTCTACTTTTCATTCACAAAAAACTTTTGGAAACCGCGCAGCAAGCGGCAGCGGGCGCCGGTCTCGGCTCTCTCGTGAGCTCTTCGCGGCTCGGGACGGCAAAAACCCATGTCGACTAAATTTATCCGTTCATTTGTGAAAACCAGCTGGAGAAGTTTCCGGCAGCGGGACTTTTTGTAAGGCGAGGTGTCCTGGTGAAGTCTCATCAGCAAGCGGGACGGGCTTGAGCGCTCCGTGTCTATTTAGGGGGGTGTGACAGCACTCTCCGTACAGCTGTGCCCGCCGGCCGGCCGGGCTTGTTTTTCTGAACAGGTTGTTTTTAGTGAGCTGTGGGACAGAACCGGGTCATGGTCCTGTTCTGACACTGGATTTGCCGGCCGGAACCAACTGCTTGAATTTGATTTGAATGAACTGCGAACCTCAGGCTCGGCTCAATTTCAGATTCAATCAAATATGGAAACTTTAAAAGACAGTAAGTTGGTTCATTCTGAACGCGTCTGAACAGTGTATTTACATTTTTTTTTTTTAATCCTCAAACTTACTAAAAGTCATGTGTTTTGTTTCATTTGTTATTATTAAACGGTGGACTATAACGTTTGATTTATTTGACTTAAATGTTTGGGAAAATGATTGCCAGTATACGCAGAACTCAAATTAATCCCTCTTAAAGTCGCAACATATTGGCCGTTGTTGTATGTAGGATTTATGCGTGTATGACATCATTCTGCAGTGATGTAATCACTCTGACAGAAGGATTTTGCTGAAAATGTGCTGAGTCTGCTATAATCTCATGCAAGTACTGCTTGATGTGACGCTGCGATAAAAGATTGAAACAAGTTCAAGGATCTGAACCTAAAGTGGAGAATTTTTATGCTTCATGTCCCTGTGGGTGTGCAGCTATGTAATCTTTTTCCTTCAGCTGATCGTACAAATTGCCCATTTTCTATCTGTTGTCGTGACCTTGTGAACTTGTTTGCCGTATTTTGTAACTCGTGTGTACTCACAGACATCCATGCACACACCCACACACACACACGCACCTATGAAGTCACCTCTGCTTGCCTTAGGTTGGAAAATGGGGGCTGAGGCAGGTTCAAACCTGTCAGGAGTGTAGGCCCTGAAGTGTGGCCCTCCCTCACCCTTCCTTCTTCTATCTGCCTCTTTTTCCACCTGTAGTCACTGCCCCTTGCCCTTTCCATTCCCCTCTCCATCACCCTTGCGTTGCTCTTCCAACCTCCTCTCCACCCCCATCCACCCCTTCCTGACTCTTTACACCACTTATGGACGCATATTCTGTTGCTTTCGTGTTTTCAAGAGCTCTCACTCTTTCCCCTTTACATTGACACTCAACTCGTCTGGTTACACCTGATGCCGGAGACTTCAATTTTCCTTCTTCTGCTGTCAGACGGAAAGAAAAGGACTAGCAAAAACTTATAGCGCCCTCCGATAGAAGTGATCTTCTCTGCCCCGCGTTTGTGTTGATGCTTTCATCCTGTGAGGGCTTGATGCAAGCCCCGGTATGCCTTCGTGCTTTCAGCGCTCTTATTATGAGCTGAGCACCCGGTGAAAGCATAATTGGAGGCACTACACTCAGCAACACATCACTGCACAGTAACCGTGAAAAGTCTTACGGCTCAGAAAGCTGTAGGACTTCAATATCCAGAATGCGGTGCTTACGGCTTTGAAGGTTTTTCCTTCTTTTGTTACGGTAGAAATCCAAATTTCCGTCTTTTATTTCCATTTTTTTTTTAACACTCTAAAACATTTGGGGTGCACATATACGACCTCTTTTCGCTCACAATTGGAGCCTCGTTTACACTTCCAACAACTCCGAGCTGCTTCGCCGTGCCAGCGTACCCACAGTATGATGCTGCCACCGCCACAGTTCATAATGGGGATGGTGTTTTCAGGGTGATCTAGAGTGTTAGTTTTCCTCCACAGAGAGTGTTTTCCAAAAAAACCAAGACGATTAATTTTTTAAAAGTCCTATTTGGCGGCATCGCAGTAAAAAAAAGTAGGATTTTTCTTCTTCTTTACAATAACGCACTACTTTGTGTAATCCTTTTTGTCATAGAATAATAGTATCAAGCTTCCCCACAGTGTGATGCTGCCACCACCATGCTTTACTGGGTGTTTTGAGGGTCATATGCAGCTTTCCTCCTCATATCAACTTTTCTTTTACTTGAAAATGAGGCAACACTTTATATAATTTTCTCATAAATTCCTAATCTGGTAGATTGACCTCTTCCCGCAGCATGACGCTGCCACCTTTATGTGTCACAGTTTTTTTTTTTTGATAAAAAAAACCCCAGATCCATCATCTGCAGAAATACATAACACACACGTTCCACACTCGAGTAAATAATGTTTTGCCTTTATTGTGTTATTTTTCTCTTCAGATGATCCTTCCTGCAGTGTAATTATCTGACCTGTGAGGCACGACGAATGCTCCCCTTCTCGGTGGCCAGGCTCCACATTGACACATTGTTCTTGATTCTTCTGTCTGTGTAGGCGTGTGGATGACATGAATGACAAACAGGACAGGCCTTATGTGTGCGGCGCCCCCGGCTGCTCTCAGGTCAGTAGGACACAGCATGACTGGCATTCTAGTAAAGGCGAGTTTGATGATTTATGTCTTTATGTTCTTATGGAAATGAATCACGCATCTACGTGACCTATTAAGAATAATAATTTTTAAAAAAACAGCTTCTAAAAATAGCATCCAGATATGTGACATCATCCTTTTCTCATCAAAGGAGTCGGATTTTCTTAAATGCTGATAAGATTAAGAGTATTGTGGCCATTTGCGATAAGAGAGATAAGCTGATGTGCTTCAGCAATTTATGCCTGGACTCTTTTGCTTCCTCTTTCCGGTGGACTACAGCGCTTCCAGCTAGAGGAGCACCTGTTCATTCACAGACACAAGCATGAGATGACCCTCAAGTTCCCCCCAATAAAGACGGACATAAGTTTTTCAGGTGAGGTCAAATCGTCCACCTCCCTGAGGTGACCGCATCTTGCGTGCCGTTCTCCCCCAGTTCAACATGGGAGGGGAAACGTGTGTCATCAAAAGCCGTTACAAAATCAGCTTTTATGTCTGTTTTTACCAGTTGCGCATTTATGATATGGCCTGCTTTTATAAACTGAGAGCTCGATGAAAAAAAGAAAGAAAAAAAAAAAAAAAGATAACGATACGTTACACAATATATGATGTGATAACCCCGGTGCAGGTTTCCTTCCCTCAGGTAGTCCTGCGAAACAGAGGGGCTCATGTTGCAGCATGCACAGTAAAGCACGCCGGGTTAGGCACAACGCGGCTTGATTCAGAAACAAAAACAGGAAGATGATTGTTGTCTGATTTTTTGTTTTTTTCTTTTTGTCTCCAATTTATATTTAAAGTAAAAAGCATTTGATACACAGGTTAGATTTTTTGGTAATCAGTCCAAACATTTTAAAATTCAACATGATGCACTCCATAGATAGCACTCCTTTGTTGTTTTTTGGCTGTTCAGGAGCCTTTGGACCAATTTCCTTTGATTGGGAACGCTAGTTTTGGTCAGTTGGGCATTCGAACAGGCCAATGATCACAAACACACATTAATGGTTTGGAATGGCAACCCCAAATCCCTGATCTCAGCTCAATGGAAAATTTCCAGGCTATTCTTAAACTATTACTTTAAATGAGCTCTATTCTCTCAAAAAGAATGGTTAAATTTAAAACCATAATTACACCAGGACTTTGTTATTGGCCAGACTACGTGTGTGGTCTGTCTGGCCCTTTATGATTTAAATTCTAAGTTAAATTTATATACATATGTATACGGCCCTTGATCCTGTATGCAGGATTTAGAACCTCGTATGAATTAGACAGCATTCACAACAATAGATTTAAACCTGTGCATCCAAATTTTTTTTTCAAACTTATGTAAATTGTGTGGATAAATTTTCTATTCTGAAAACATAAATAAATAAATAAATAACAGCACAATAATAACATGTAATTTTGTGGAACAACAGGCCTCGCAGTTACAGAACATTCTGTTTTACACTGAAGGCGAATGTGAAACTACTGTTTTCTTTGATCCTCATGCGTTTTTGCACACAACATTCTAACGAACGAACACGATGAACCAATTAGCAGATATAATGGTTGAAGTAAGCCCAGCAGCAAGCAAAATGCTACATCCACCTTGAGGTATTAAAAACATTTTTTCTTCATCCAGTGAAAAATTTAGACTGCCTCAGTGAACCCTCAGCATCTTTTTAAGTAATTTTAAACATAACTAATGATCTTTAGGATAGTTGTATGAAAAAGGAGTATTTTAGTTCAAATGTTTTAGCCACCGTTGACATTATTCACCATGGTCATTTAAAGAGTCACCTAGGTAACACATTTACATAAAACCTGTAAAATCTAAATCCCTTTTGAGCCGTTTTTATTGGATCATGACCTCTTCATTTTCCATTTCTGTCTGCTATTTCCTTATGGAGTCACCCTGCGGTTTTTATTGTCTTGTGATAGTCTAAACAGGGTCATTGTTGTTATAAAATAATAATAAAATAATAAAAACGTACGTATTCAGCGCAGCAGATCTTTTTTATGCATTTAACGCGACAAATTCATAGTTGTGTCAGTGCCAAATCTCTCAAAAAATGTTGAGTAACTTTGTGATTACTAATTGAATGACCCAGTGAGCCAATAATATCCAAGCTATGTAGTCAAAAGGCTGTCACACGGTGAGATGTGTTAACATAGGATCAGCTGTCTCTCTGGATGTAAACATTAGAGTGGGATCTAACCTCCACAGATCCCTCTCCCACACCCCCTCCTGTGGGACCGTCGCCCCGGATCCCGTGTCCTGCAGTCTGTCTCGCCTCCTGCAGGAAATCTGGTGTCAAAACAATGAGCCCGGCTGACCCCTGACCCCTGCATGTTTAGACGGCTCAGAGAGACAGACTGATGTTATCAGGGAGTCAGGCTGGGAGCTCGGCTTGTCTCTCTCCTCCTTGCACTACAGCCTCGATGACAGTTGGTTTTAGAACATGGATCGACTCGAACGGCGGAGGCTGCCGCGAGAAGTTGGGCAGCGAGGAATGAATTTATGTTAAAAATTGAAATCCTCTTCTTTTGTTTTTTTTCTAACATCTGATTGCGTGGGATGTTTTCAGACCAGACTCCGACCCCAACACGATTTCTGCAGAACTGTGAAGAGGTTGGTCTGTTCAAGGAGATCGAGGAGGAGTTTCTCCAAGCCCAGGAAGAGGAGAATAACAAACAGGTACATAAACAAAGGATTAGCTTCTTCTTACTCTTTGAAAACAAAAGTCCCATCAGCATGCGAGACACAGTGCAGACCTGTGCAAGTTTGCTTGTGGAGTCTGTAACGGTGTGTGCCTTGAGCGGCGGTTGTTTGTTTGCGAGGGGTGATAAAGGGAGTCAGACCCAATTAGTCGACTGCAGATATCCGACCTGCTGCAGGAAAGACAAACCAGGAGATCACATTCTACCCTCTAAATTAAACAGCCAGCCCTCAAACGCAAAGGCGCACACCTTGACGCTGGCTCTCAGTTCCGAAAAGATCCAAGCCAGTTTGTTGCTTCTGCTTCATCCTCTGCAGACCCTGTCTCATAATGGGCCGTCTTGTATGAATCAGCAACATCTAAAGCCCCAGCTTCAGCTTCAGCACCCTCCCCAACCGCCGCTCAATCATCCCCAGGGCCATGGCCCAATGATGGCACCGAGCTGCAGCCTGGCTGCCCAGCAAGCACTGTCCTGCTCCTCTGGCGCCTCTCAATCTGGATCAGTGATTACCCAGGCTCCCTCCACCTTAACACATTCAGGGTGAGTATAGCTTTACTTTGCTTTATATATAGACACGCAGACACTTGTATTCCAAATGACATATCCGTATCATATTTATTTGCAGCGTTTCGCAAAGGTTTTCATGATCATTGAACGTTTTCACATTATGTCACCTTGCAACCACAAACTTGAATTTATGCTGTTGGGGCTAAATGTAGTAAATCAGCACAATGTGATGATGGGTCAGACTTTTGCAAGGGCTTACAGGGCCCAGGGTGCTGAGTTTTTGGGATCCCCACCCAAAACTAAAATGTACTTTTTGGTGTTGTGTATGTTTTACAAACTTTCCACTTCACATTAAACGCATGGGCTCATTTTGCATGTGGTGTTTAGATTTTTATGAATTTAAACAGCACTCAAATATTTGAAAATTATGAAGTGGTAGCACATTTTTTTTGGAACCAACATGGGGCCAGACCATCCACCAATTTGTACCTGCCAATGGGTTGACCTACCTAACAATGTTCTTTAATTTGCATGAGTAAAACGTTTTTTTATTTTTATTTTTTTTAGGAAAGGGCTCTAAAACTGACCTCAGTCCAGGGCCCCTTATTCTTCTAATTCCGGCAAAGGATGTAAGGCATAACTGTAAAGTAAAAGAAAAATAATACATGGTTTCATAAAATATTTACAAAGTAAAATCTGACTAGCATTCAGTGCCTGCTTACTCCAGTCCCCCTACATAAAATCAAGTCCAGCCATTTTGTCTCAAAGGTCACCTAATTAGTAAATAGAATCCCCCAGTGTTACCGTAATTGAACTCAATATGAACTACAAATATTAAAGTCTTGTCTTTATTAAAAAATAATATTAAGAAGGCCATTGAAAGGAATTCCTGATAAGTCCTATTTAAATTTTGGATCTAGCCATGCATGATCTACAGCTAACATGTGAATGAAGGTGCTCAGGTGAGACCAGAACTAAACTTTCTGGCTTACATGCAAATAATGTACAGTGGAAAACTAACTTTGTACCCCAATACTATAAGCCCTTTAATGAAAAAATGACTGGAAAGGAAATGAGTCAAAGTGGACAGAAAGACAGAGACAAATGCAAAAACCCAGTGAAATCAGTTTGTGGTTAGAATGTGACAAAATTTGAAAAACTTATGATGTATGCAAACTTTGCAAGACATTGTACTTTATTGTCTGCATAGCACAGTGCACAACATACACACGTTTTTTTCTTCTGTTCCTGTTTTTGACATATTATAACTCATTCTGTTGGGCAGCGACTGGCATTTTCCTCTGCATAATTCTTTACCTCATTAATGAAGTGCGAGCAAGGAAGAAAAAGATCAAACATTCATTCTGAGGGAACAAAGTGCAGATGGAGAACCGCTGCATAACGCCCACTCAGTCCTGTTGACTCTACCCGCCCCAGTGCCCGACTAACCGCCTCTATTGTGTCTGTAAAAACTCAGAATCAGACTGGAGTCTCTCAGCGCCTGGGCAGCTTCCTTGGCTCCCTGGTTATCACCCAGTTCAACTGACAGATTAGAGGAGGTTCCTGTCTTTCATCCGACCAGCTCCCAACAGCTGCTCCCACTCTGCCAGACAGTTTGGCTCTAGATTTGTTAACTCAGGAGAAACTCAATCTTTGGGATTTCTGAGAACATAGGCACGCACTATATTATAGATGCAAAGGTAGCTTTATAAGAACAACGAAACGGAGAGAAAAAACATATCGATTCTGTCCGAAGAAACTCATGTCCAAATGTCCAGCTTTACCCAGGTCATGATAAATTAGTTAAACTTTAATGTTAATTTTTAAAAAAAATATTTGATCAGATTACAACCACAAATTTGAATGCAGTTATTGAACTTTTGCTTGAAAGACTGTGGGCGCAGCATAAACCTGTGGATTACCCTATTTGGATTTCAAGTAGTTTTTCCGCATTATTTAAGAGTATTTTTTTATTTGCTTCAGGTGGTGAATTTGTGATATGTTACCAATCAATCGATCAGTCTGAACTTCTGCAACAAATTTCTAAATATGATGTGTACTGCATAATATGAGACAATTCAGTACCATATGACGCACAATAATTCCACACAGTAAAGTTACCAAGATAAGAAGATGCAATGCAAACCGTACAATAGTCCACTATGTTATAATACCATATTGCAATGCTCTAAAATAACATGTAATAAAATATGAAACAATCATGAGATATAAAGTCATACTGTAATATATCATATGACACAATGCCATACAATACAATATGACATGATTTGATTCTAGTACACAGTGGACCCCCGCTTATTTGTGGTTCAGTATTCGCAGATACACCTTTTTGTGTATTTTTTCAGTGGCACGTAACTTCAAATTAAAAATCGCCTTTGTGCAGATTCTTCTGAAAAAGAAAAGCAGCTTGGGAAGCGGAGATACCTTGGTGCAATGCTACTTGACATGCGCTAGGCTGCTGTTTGTTAACCAGTCAATCCAGGATCAGGATTTAATTTTCTTGACGGTGATTGGCTGTTACCCAAAGAGCGGAGATAAGGACGACTGTTGTGAGCTTGTGCGGTAGTGCTAAGACAGTTTCCGCTGTGCATATTAATGAATATCAAAGGTGTTTTTGATGTTTGAACTGTCAAAACAGGCTCTTACAAGCATTTTTAGAGGGAGTGTCAACTATTTGCGGATTTTAGCTAATCAGAGGGGGTTGTGATCCCTAACAGCCACAAATACCAGGGACTCTCTGTGTATGTAGGTATATTTTTCTGTCTCTTTGCTATTTTAGGCTTATTCCTGTCCAAATAGCTGACACAAAGCAAAAGATCAGCAAATGAATAAACTTTTAATGCAAACCTGTCCCCACCAGTACAAGGGATTTCATCATTTGGATTTGTGAGATATATTTCTCCATCACAAACAAACTGAGGCTAAATGAAAAGTGCTTTAAGCATGCATTCAGAACAGCAGTCTTACCTTATAATCTCAATAATCTTGTAGGTCCTGAAAAAGCAGTGGTACTAGCTCTAGAAAATAAAGCAGTGGTCTCTGAACTTAAAAATGTGCCTCACATTCTAAAAGATGTTATTTAGGCTAGGCAATTGGAATCCCAAGGGTTTTGAAAAAATACAGATCTTTTGGTCTTTACATTCTATAATTATTTTTGAAAACCTAAAATGATGTACTTATAATTCCATTTTATTTATTTTAAAACATGCTTTTTAAAAAAAAAAAAAAAAAAAAAAGATATGTTGTTCCTAAATTGGGAAAAGGAAAAAAAGAGAAGCAAACTAACATCATACTTGCAGGGTGACACAGGACATTGTTTGTCTTTCATCCCAAATGTCCGTTTGACATTTAGATCTTCCTATCTCCTGACCTATATATCTGACTGGATCACGCGAGGAACATAAACAAAACATCTGCTACATCTCTGCTGATGATTAGCTGAGTCAGTAAAATAAGCTGCAAACATCTGTTGTGGCTCAGGCAGGCCATGACAGGACAGTATGGAGGGAGAGCTGACAGTCAGTCACGACGCAGTAAATCAGTGCCACTCAATCCAGACGTTGTGCTAGTCAGTGAAACCAATTAAGTGTTATCTGTAATATAATTCTGACTGTTTCCAGTGATGTTTATGACCTGTTACCATGGCAAACGGGTTTTGGAGTGTCTGACACTAGGCCATGTAAGGCTGTTTTGGTTCGTCTGCACTTGCCTGTATGTTAAAGGAGACGTAAATTCCCAGATTCAATGATGACATCCTCGCCGATGACATCAGAGCAACCATGGAGACCCACGCTATCCGACTGGCTTTCAGCCAGAGCGGTTAAGTCAGCAGCACATGACACCCAAGGTTCTGCCTCCCTGCTGTGATCCCCAAGCATCCATGCTCTCTTTCACTCTGTCACTTCTTTCAATATACTATGTTTTCTTTAGTGTGTTTCTCCTTGCTTTCCCATTTTGAATTCTTATTATCCAATTTGTTGCTTCACCGTGTCACATCGCAGTATGTTGAAGGACATTTATCTCTTGGCTGCTTGAAAGTTATTGTCATATTTTATTAATTTGTCTTTATTAGTAACAGAAAGGCATAGTCTATATCTGCCTTGTATTATTTCTATTTTTCCAAAAGGTTTTCTGGGAATAAAAAGAAGTAGTAAAAGTTATCTAAAACAAACCTTTTTTATGTTTTGCCCTAAGAAAAATAGAATAGAATAGAATATTCTGTCTTGCAATAGAAATAGGCCAGTTGGCGCATATCAGAATTAAATTACATTGCATTGACTCACCACTGGAACCTGTAAAAATAAAAGCTCAAAGGTAGGAAATATAAAAGATATACACCCCAAAGATATCCACACAGATAAAACTTTTGCTCTACTAAAAATATTTTAAAGGAAGAATAAATGTAAAATGAAACTTAACTGAACAGATTCTTTACACCAATATTGAATCAGCATATTCTTTCCTTTAATGTCTGTCATGGTGGTGGTGTATTTATGCTGTATTCAGCAGTTGAAATTCCTAAATTTCAAGTAAAAACAACAACAAAAAAACAAAACAGAAAGCTTCCTAAAGTTAAAATTCAGACTTGAAAAGTTAGGGGCAACAACTGATCAAACACAGAAATAGGGATATGCTTTGAAAATAACCTTTTAAAACAATTTATGAAAATTCTATAGATTTATTTGAAATAAGTGAGGTTTCAAAAAGGGGTTAGTTTGTGTTTTCTTTATTACACTGCTTGCTCAGTGTACATTTCCTATTTGTTTTTTTTTATCTTTGCAAATATGGTATTTGTGCAGCACAAGGAATGTTTTTGTAAGTGCTTAGAAATAAAGATGAACTTTCCAAAAATATGGAAAAAATGTTCAAGATCAAGATCTAATATTTTTGCTGTTGTTGCTTATCAACGTCTGGCTATTAAAGACAGGGCCTCCGATAATCATCTTTTATTCTATAGAATAACCAAGATCGTCATAAAGGCCTTATCCTGTCATGAACATTTGTTTATGCTTTTACTAAGCAGGTACCTCCCATGTGGACACGACCATAAATGTTTCGACTTGTGCCTCTTTCTGAACCAGGGTCGATGAAACTTTACCTGAGCAGAGCTTCCTGGACTGACCTGTTTTCCTTTCTGTGTGATCGACCACAGGCCGACTCCTGGGGCGCTGTCCTGCCTCCTTCAAATGCGGAACAGACACAGGCAACCTCTGCCAGCCTCATTACCTGGCACCCTGCCAGACCCCGCCATGCAAGGGGCATCTGCTCAGCACATGACTGTAAGTATCGGAGGATTTATTGTCGTTCTCACAGTTTCGCCTATGCTTGATTGATTATTTATAAGTGATGGGGTCACTACTTGTACAAGTAGGTCATGCTCGCAGAATTATCAATATTTGCTGTCGTCTTTGAAATTTTCGACGTTTGGATGTATTTGTTGAAAGTGTAGGATATTAAACGGACGTGACAAAGCGGGAGGCATTTCTATTTTTTAATAATGAGGTGATATTGTGTTGTTTTCTAAGAGCTACAAAAATATTTGTGTCAATATTTTTTCTTCATCAGATAGAAAAACAGATGTCTTGTGCAATGACCATGCCAGCTCCTGTTCAAAACCCCTCCTGTTGTTCTCCTCAGGTACCACTAAATGTTTTTGACTACTACAAAATTTTCAGTATTCATTAAAAAAGATGTCAGCTAATACATCTTTATGCACTCTAGTAGAATTAGATTGTAAACTTAACATACAGTATTTTACAGCATAAATTCTCACTTGGTTTAAAGATACAATACAAAAATTACATTATGCAATGTGATATGATACAATGCAACATATATAACAGTGAGATCTGATATGTATAGTTTAAGTATAATGTGATCCAATATCATATGTTGAATCAGAATTAGCATTATTAGCTATGTTTGTGCACACAAACAAGGAATTTGACTTTGGTTTCACTTTGCTCTCAACCTACAGACATTTAACTATAAATACATAAAAAAAATTATGTAACAAGACGCAATATGATATGAAGTTTTGTTTTCCGTGACTGACCACAGACCATTTTGACGCACATTTGAGGGCAGTGCTGTAAATCTCAACGTACCACAAGTCACAGTTTATGGAGCATTCCTCCAAGGGTGAAACTCAGATCTTGATATTGCACTCGGTTTTTAGAAGACAGAAAACAAATCGAGTTTGATCATTGCTATAAACATGTCCCCACAGTTCATGAAGACTGCTACATCTGGCTGCTTTCATAAGATACAAACTGCCATTTAACATGAGTCACTATCCCAAAGCAAATATGAATTTCCCAGAAAGCTGGTACACTGAACTCATCCGACCCTCGTTCCTAAAAATTTGGGAATATTTTTTAATAATTCCCAAATTTTGCTTGGAATAAGATGTCAAAAGTCTCACTGAACTTTGATAGTGAGTTCTCAGAAAACTAGGTTGACACTGAGTTTCATACAGTGAAGCCAGTTATCATTGTTTGCATCGTGTTTCTGTGTTTGATATGATGTAAAGCACTCTGAAATGCCTTGCTGCTGAAATGTGCTATACAAATAAAATTTGATTGATTGATTGATTGATTTGATTATCTTAACTTGTCGGTATAGATGAGAACTACCAAGATTTACCTAGCATTAGCAACACATAAACATTAGCTTTCTGCAAACATGGTCAAAGTCAAAAGTTAGCTATAGGTCACTTATAACATTTGAGCTAATTTCCTTAATTACAGATATCTGTATGATAAAGGGAACAAAAAGACATTGAGCAACCATGTCTCTAGGTAACACATGTCTGTTACTTAACAATCAGTAGCTGCTGGATATTTTTTTTTGTAGCTCAATAGTCATCCAGCAGCTCCCATTATTCCATAGTCAACTGATGTGATAGTTATTGTGAAGTGTTGTCACTGCAGCTTGCCCCACCACCGGTGGAAAGTTAAGGAAAAAGTCAAGGAATCTCACTTTTCACAGTCACATCTGGCTTTTAATGTCTTTGCGCAATCCAGAATACCCAGAA
Source organism: Xiphophorus maculatus (assembly GCF_002775205.1). Classification (NCBI taxonomy): domain Eukaryota; kingdom Metazoa; phylum Chordata; class Actinopteri; order Cyprinodontiformes; family Poeciliidae; genus Xiphophorus; species Xiphophorus maculatus. The sequence goes on along the minus strand of NC_036455.1, from coordinate 20,450,807 downwards.
AGTTGAAGATCCTTAAAATACCTGTTAAAAGTGGGATAAAAAATTAGTAACCTGGAGACCCAAGAGCTGTATTCAAAACAGCTCTTGAATACAAGAGCTGTTTTCAACCCATAGTTCCAGTACAGCATGTACTGGAACCCATAGCCTTGGCTGTGAACATCCACGATGATTCGGATGTCAAAAGCTGGGCAATACTCATGCAGCGGCTTGAAGACAAAGATGACAAGAAGCAAAGGCTACAAGTCCTTTATGGTGAATTTATTGAGGCCTCTGTAGTCAATGCATGAAGATCCATTCTTTAGGCCATAAAGTAAAGCCATTCTGCAAGTGGCAACAAAGAGTGGCAAATTATGCTGGAAGCTGGTGACTCATTTATATATTTCTTCGTGTTTTCCCTCTTTGTTTTGGGAAAGTTACATTAAGTACATGCAGCTGGAACCTATTTACTAATTAGGTCTATCTACTAATTAGGTGACTTCTGAAGACTCTTTGGTAACTTTACAATGATCCACTGCTTAATGTTGCCTTATCACATAAATCCGTAATGATGCATATTGAAGCTTGTGGTAGTAACATGAAAAAATGTGGAAAAGTTAAAGCAGTATCAACATTTTCGCAAGGCTTAGTAACGTTTCACCCGGGCCAGCTCGTATGATCCTAAACTCTTAACTGCTCCTCGTTCATATCAGCACACCCGTAATAAAGTCAGTAGTCTTTTCCGGATCCTCAGCACAGCAGTTGAGCTGCAATCAAGTGTTATCAGGCGCTATTCATTCCCAGGTGTGAAACGGGACACTGCCTCTTTAAAACCACAGGAGGTGCATTAACATGCCTCTGTTGTACAGTAACAGTGCACTCACCTGAAGTGGAAAAATAAACATTTGACAAGTGGATCAGTGTTTCATGTAAAGTTTTATGTCTTCATTCACTGATCCCTCTAGACAGAAATATCAAAGCGGTGTGTCATCTAGGCCAAGAAGACCCATGATGTAATCAGCAGCCCCAGCGTCATGGTGTTTGTATGTAGTAAACAGAGCTGAAATACTCATGCCCCGTCCTGCTACGTGTGTGTGTGTTTGTTTGACTGGCGGCCTGGCTGGCTGGTAAAGTTGGCACGGTTACTTCGGTGACCTCATCCTTGGCAGCGACTAAATGTACCCTTTTTTTTTTTTTTTGTAGCTGAATGGTGAAGAGAGACAGACACAGAGAAAGAGAGAGAAAGACTGCCTCTTCTCTTAAAGAAATATTGTGTAACAGCAAGCAGATAGTAATATTGGGAGTAGGGAGGAAGGTGATGTCATGCTCCAAACATGACCTCTCCCTATCTCGCTGAGTGTGGGAGAAAGGTGAGATGAGGTTTAATTTAGCTCGTACAGTCGCTTTAGTCAGATGATACACAGGAATAATAAAGTGTGAAGGGATCAAGCTGCAGATGGCACCATTTGTATGAGAACACATTATCCCTCTTATCGGTGTTTGTCAACACTGTTGGAGATCGTTAGAAGAAACTCCAATTATGGACAAGATCTAATAATTGTTTTTGTAAAGACCTTTAGTATATTTTCAGACACTTCAAAATAACATAAAAAATATATATACCTGTGTGCCCTTTGGGTTCAGCATGTACCTATGTCCATTTTCACACTAAACCAAGAGCGTCCTACAGATTTAACGATAACTTACAGATTTAAGGTACATATGAAATACCTAATTTTTGTGTAGGCGATCAACGTTTGCAAAAATATCAAAATAAATAAATCCTTTATTCATCGTTATTATTTATGTTTTTTTTGTGGCACATGACAGCAGGTCACTTCAAAGTAAATAGGAAGAATAGGAAGCCCAGTTTAAAAATAAATAACAATTTGCACAAGACTAAAGAACTGTGTCATCAGTATAACTATGGGATTTACAATTGTATTAAGATGCAATGTTAATAATAGAAATTGTGAGATGAATTGGTCCAAGGACAAAACTATAGGGAATACCTTTAGGAATGTACAGTAGTTTTTTTGTTTTGTTTTTTTCCCAAGAATATTGATTTACTTTAGCTATTTTTAGGTGAGACATAACTATGTATAATTAATTACATGAACTAATTATTAACTCACAGTACATTTTAAGAAAGTCAACTTTCCTTTTAAAAATAGGAGGTATATATATATATATATATATGTGTGTGTGTGTGTGTGTGTGTGTGTGTGTGTGTGTGTGTGTGTGTGTGTGTCATATATGTGTGTGTCATTTTTCATTCATGAAAAAAGATGTTTGGTTCTTTGGGGGGAAAATTTGCTTGAGGAACTGTGCGGTTCACTCTGCCCCCTAGCGTCCGTTTCGGTGGCTACATCGTCTTGTCATCAAAATTGTGGCTGAAAGTTTCTAATGAAAATACACATATTCACATTCAGTTTGTTTCAAAATTAACTAAGCAGTAATTACCATTATTTGCACATATACACAACTGATATGGAATGCTAACCAAATGAAGTAATGATACCCTTACTTAGCCTTACCTTCACCCCTATCATGCGATGCTATTCTGATACTCTGTCTGCACCTATGCAGATTCGCTCACCTCACCACGTCCTGTTTGGTGTGACTGAGAGCATCTTGAACATTTATTTCACAAGCCTGATGGCTTATTCTTTGATTAATTCTCTTCCTGTGCTCAGAGACCCAAACAGACGATGGGGCATCATTACTCTCATCAACACCCAGGAATGCTCGCCATCAACAATCCTGTGACATCCATGGGTCACATGATGGAGATGATGTCACAGCGCCACCACGCCCCTCCACTACAGCAACAGCAACACCACCATCCTCATCATCCCCACCTCCCTCATCACCATCATCATCACCAACCCAATCAACCGCCACAGCTTGCAGCTCCGCCTCACACCTACCAGCAGCGATGCCATGCTCCACCTCCACAACACCTACGAAGCACTCAGAGCCTCCAACTTCACCAGTCAGGGAACACAACACACTCTCATTCTCACCAATCACCGCCATCACGCCTGCACCAGAACTCCCCACCTGCACCCCCACTATCTGCCCCACCACAGGTGCAATGCATTACACAAAGTACACGGTTTCTGTTGGTGTTGTATTTGTGCTTTCAAGCAAAGAGTTGCTACTTTTTGATGGGTTTTTTTCATTTTTTTTTTTCAGTTATCACCAGTTGCACAACAGATGCAACCATCCCACTCTCAGCACGCAGCACAGGCAAGCTGTAGCGGCAGCAGCAGCGGGGGCAGCGGTGGTGGGGGAGGAGGAACAGGAGGAGGCAGCAGCCGTCGAAGAAGATCGGCTGAGCAGGACCCCGATGAGCGCAGGCAAAAGTTCCTGGAGCGCAATCGGGCTGCAGCAACCCGCTGCCGGCAAAAGAGGAAACTGTGGGTGTCGTCACTGGAGAAGAAGGCAGAAGAGCTTACGCACACAAACCTACAGCTGCAGGTGAGCAATGCTTTGCGTTTTGCAAGGCTCTAAGACTGAAAGAATGCGGACTTGAACAATAAACTTCAAAGTGTTTGATTGTGATTGAATGTGATAGCCAAAGATAGAGTAGTGGGTGAAAATTTGTAACAAATAAAAATCTGAAAGTTCTGAATAAAAAATAATAATAAAAAAAAAAAAAACGTTTGGCGGGTAAGCATATTTCTACAAAGCATCACACTTATCAGATCTATCTGCATCCCCAGAACGAGGTGACATCACTGAGGTCAGAGGTTGGCCAGTTGAAGCAGATCCTGCTCACCCACAAGGATTGTCCCGTCACTGCTCGACAGAGGGAGGCACAGGGGTACCCCAGTGAGTAAAACCCCTTACCCTGCACCTCTGTCTAACAGCCCAGCAGCTTTCCCAGATCATCATCAATGACAGCTGAGGTTATTGTACAGGCACATTGTTCCTTCATAGTGCTAATAGACGAATGCCACATGGCTGCATGTTGTTTCGCTATAATAAAGCACTCTTCTGTTCATTCAGAGACCTTAAACTGTGTCCCGCAGCACTTTGGAATAAAATCAGCTTCTAACCCCACATTCTCCAAATATTAGCGATGCACTTTTGTTCCTCAGGAGAGCCGATCAAATACTTAGGAAGATCCTTCATGTCGCACTCCAGGCAGGCTAAAGTGTATGTCCAACATAAACTTTAACTGACTGTCATAAGAAAAGATTTACAAGCGGCTATTATGCAATGATAGCCTGTGCTATATTCATATATTTCTATTCTTGTCTTTTTACCTGTATGTACAGTATTCAGTTGTTAAAAGAATAAAAAAAGAGATGTTTTCATATGACCTGAGCTGTAGTTGGTTTTTTATTTGGTTGTTAAACATACAAAAGCAAAGCTCAATCCAACAGCGGACAACCCGAACATTATCGGTGACTTTGACAGATGTCTCTGTGTCCAGCTGCAGGGGTGAGTCCAGAAGGGAGTCCCACCCCTGCAGACCCTGAGACTCAGCCACACGCCATCCAGCACAACAGCGTTTCCACCTCCTCGACAGCCGGATCCGACATCGGGCACGGCCCCCTCTCTGGACTCTAACCACCGCTACAGATAATAGCGCTGAACTCGACGAGTGCATTCATAAATCCATACGGACTCAAAGCTGTTTAACCGGCATCATCAGCAGCCCTTTTTTTAATATCAGGTGCTAAAACAAGCCTTGTTTGCAAAACTCTGATGTCAACTTTGACTCTTGTGTTGATGAGGAAAATATCTGGGGCTGTTTACATGAATCCAACCTGCACTTCTAACTCACCGGTGATCCAAACACAGACAAGCATGTTTTGCACTAACTTTAATAAAACAACTCCTAAGCGGTACGGTGCTGGCAAAACTATTCATATGTTTATGTACACAGGTTGGAGAACGAAAATGTTTTACTAAAAATAAATTAAGGCTACTCCTCTTTACTCCGACACTGCTATATAAAGTAGTGTCGGAGACTCTAAATAGAGTACTCGGGTCCAGTTTAATCTAAAAAAATGATGGGACTTTTTGTAAAGGTACATCCCCTCCAAACACACCATTTCCAAAAACATGGTGGTAGCAGCATCATCCCATGGCGATGTTTTTCTTCAGCAGGAAAAAGAAAATTGGACAGAGTTGATGGAAATGTGAAGGGAGCTAAACAAACCAACCCTGAAGGAAAACCTGCTTGAGACTTAACCCATGAGACTTAAAGCCAGAACTGCAGAAATAGGACAGCTAAATGCAATCTCTCCCCTACCTCTGTACATTTCTACACTGCTTTGTGTGATTCTAACTCATAAAATGCAATGAAAGTGTACTGAAATGTGAAAATTTCAAGGAGTATGAGTACATCTGCAAGGCCCTGTATATTTTTATATGTAACTAACTTTGCAGCTGCTGGTTGCACACCTTATGCCTTTTGTTTTGAAGCAAAAAAAAAAAATCATTTCAATGAATAATACAATTGTAGTTGTTTATTAATAAGTAAACCACTTCTTTACAAAATGTTATTTTAAACATTGCAAATGTGTTCTTGTAAATAAAGTCAATCAAACCAGAAATCTGTGTTCCAGAACCATAGAAATGGAAAGAAAGATTGTAAACAGGCTTTCTTGAATGGCACTTTTATCTATCTATCTATCTATCTATCTATCTATCTATCTATCTATCTATCTATCTATCTATCTATCTATCTATCTATCTATCTATCTATCTATCTATCTATCTATCTATCTATCTATCTATCTATCTATCTATCTATCTATCTATCTATCTATCTATCTATCTATCTATCTATCTATCTATCTATCTATCTATCTATCTATCTATCTATCTATCTATCTATCTTCACGTGGTTTTATGTCATTTTCATTCATGAAAAAAGATGGAATGTTTGGTTGTTTGGGGGAAAGATTTGCATGAGGAACTGTGCGGTTCACTCTGCCCCCTAGCGTCCGTTTCGGTGGTTACACCGTCTTGTGACCACAGTAACCGAAAGACATTGAAGCAGTTTTAGGTTTTTTTTCCAGAATGCACTCATAAATATTTCGTAATATATTGTTGCACAAACATTTTAAAGTGGTGTTTTCCCTTTTGTTCAATTGGCATGCCATTTGTATTCAAGTATGTAAGTGTTCAAAACTTTATTTCAAACTAAGCCAAATCTTTCATGTAAAACATTGAAAATGAGTTTAGATAAACTTGAATGATTGACCCTTTGACCTTTTGGTGGTCTTAAAATACTTCGTTGTGCACAGATTTTTGTCTGTTGGGACTAAGTGCTGGAGGCACTCCACCCTGTTGACTCAAACAAAGACACTAACTAATGCCAGACTTCGCTAACATTAACACTGTAAGAGCCTCACACACAATTCAGATTTTCCTTTAAACCTTTAGATTTATTGTTCCACCTTCTGAAATACAAACGGTAGTCTACATTTAAGCTCTGAGTGACAGATGTTTAAAATATTAATAGTTTTCAGCAGTATCGTCAACATGAATGGACTTTGATTGCCTAAAGGTTACAGTATGGCATTACATGAAAAATAAAAAAAAGAGACCACAGAGTCCAGATATCAAACCTGTCCTCTTCCAACATGTGTTTCACCTGTCCCATGTGGGTATAGAAATTTACACTTCTTTTGCTTTGCCAAATAAATCAATACATATAGACACAAAATATATCATACATAATTAAATTGTCCACAAATGCTTCCATTGCAATTTAGGCATATTGTTGGAGACATTTGCTCCCAGCAACTAGTTTATGCGCAATCTGGAGGTGTACGCACTTGTCCACACAGGAAATCCAGTGTGCATACTGATTTCCTTGTGCTTTTTTTTGTTTTGTTTTCTGCATAATATGAAATGACATAGTTGTTTTTACAAAACGTATAAAACATAATACAAACAGTAGGTGTTTCTCTGCCAACCAGCAGCCCTCATCACACACTGTACAAATATTAGACAATATCATGTCTGTGAACTGGGTACTAGCACCATCGCTGAAATCAGTGGTACAACATCCAATATGTGCACACATCCACTCATAAAAAAAATCACATATGTTGAGACATTCTCAGGTGCAAGGAAATGACAGAGGAAAAGGCCTCATTAAGGAAAAAGGAAGTCTGAAAAAAATGGACTTCCTTTGGAGTCTGAAATGATCATTATGAGCTTAGCTGTGTTACAGCTGAAGGAAATTGTTCTCAGTAAATAGAGTCAACCAAAAACAAATGTTCCTGGTCTGGTTTTGCAGGGTGTATACAGTAAAAAACAGTTTTGTTTTGTTTTGTTTTGGGGTTTTTCCAAAGAATTCAACTTGGTCAAAATCAAATATTTCTTTCTATACCGTGCATTTCCATGTATTTTTGTTTTAGTCAGAGAATCTCTGCATATTGCCATCTCTGCGAACACCACAGTTGTCTAAAAACCGATCACAAGGGAACTCAATCAGGTCTCCTTCCTCCAGGGGAGCAAGACGAGCTGATCGACTGCTCTGGTAGCTGGTAAAGTCCGTGGAGACGGAGGTCGCTGCCACTGTGGGACGGAACGGTCTCCTCGTGGAGTACATGTGTCGCACGTGAACGGCTGACTTCCTCTTCTGCAGCCTCTTTCTGAGGCTCCGCCCAAGCCAGATGCCACTGATGACCAGCAGCAGCAAAGCATTTCCCACCAGTGTCACCACGGTCACCAGCTGGAGGTCAGACGTTAGAGAAGTACTGCTCTGACGGCTGGCCACCTCGGGGAGGGTGACCAGTCCTGCACAGTGGTCACGTGGTGCCACATGGCACACAAATCCGCCAACTACTCCTTCCACACAGACCACATAGGTCACTCCCGAGGTGAGTTCGCGAAGGGTCACAGAGCGAGAACCTCTTCCGGCATAGACGTAGCGAGGGAAACGGTCCGGGTTGCCGAACCGGTCAAACAGAATCCGGTAGTGAACTTCGTGTAGGCCTGGCTTTGGTCCTGGAGAGTAGCGATGGTTATCTCTGCTTGTCCAGTAAACGGTGACAGTGCTAGATGTCACCTGATCAACTGAAACATTGGTGATGAAATGTCGGTTGAACACACAAGGATCTGAGATAACGGGCAGTGCCTCGTCTCGATCTGACCTCAGGAGATCAAACTTTTCTCCTGGCTGGACAGGCTCACTGGTAGTGAGCCATGTGTTTGTTGGATGACTTGGTTTGGACGTGACTAATGGATCAATCTTAGGGATAACATTTGACCTTTGGCTTCCTTTGGTACGTCTACCAGCTGTCTCTGTAGCAGGTCGTGACTCTTTCTTTGTTTGCTTTCCTTTCAGGATAGAAGGTTCTGCTGCCTCCAGACCTCCTTGGTCTCCTTGGATTTCTACCTCTTCCTGGCCACCTCTTTTCCTTTTCTCCCCTTCTCTCCTTGTCACTATCCCGCCTCTGTTAAGCTGTCTTAAACCGTCTCTTTCTCCTAATTCTGTTTTATTTCTGTCACCCAGCTCAATCCAGTTCTCCTCACCTTTCCCCTCTCGATCTAACTTTGTTCTATCTTTCCCATCCAGTTTCTTACTTAGGCCTCCTCCCTGACTGTCCTCAGGCCCAGATCCACTCTTACAGGAATGGTTCCAGTTCCCGAGGGGATGCAGCTGGGAGCTGTTCACATAGTCCAGATATTTCCCCCTCAGAGTTTCCGGGTAATGGCATTGCACAAATACAGACAAAAGCTTTCGCTGAGAATGAGCAGCAGTCATCCATCTTTTCAAATCCTCAAGGCGACAGTCGCAGGTCCAGTTGTTGCCGTGAAGATCGATGTTCTGAAGAACGCTGTTGAAGGCAAAAATGTCACCTGACAGACTGGTGAGAAAGTTGTTCTTCAACCTCAACACCTTTAAGTATGTAAGTCTGGAAAAGGCGGAGGGGTCCACACTGACAAGCCGGTTGTGACTGAAGTCCAGCACCTCAACCCTCTCCAAAGGGTCGAGCCATCCAGCATTAATTTCCTCCAGCTCATTGCCATCAATCAGAAACTCCCTGAGGCTTGACAGTCCCCTCAGTCCGTCTCTGTCCACGCCAGAAATCCTGTTGTTACTGAGGGAAAGCTTGGACAGCTTCTTCAGGTTTTGGAAGACATGGTTTCCGATGTGCCGAATTTCATTTTCAGACAGCAACAAAACGGTCAGAGATCTGAGGTGAGAGAAACTCAGAACATTAGTGAGGGCCGACAGCTTGTTGTGGGCCAGGTTAAGAAAGCGCAGGTTGGTCAGTTTCAAGAAAGCGTTTCTGTGGATGTGATGCAGTTTGTTGTGCTCCAGGTGAAGGTACTGAAGGTTGGCCAAATTTGTGAAAACAGAGTCCTGCAGAACCTCTAATGAGTTACCATCCAGGCGCAGTTTTACAAGATTATCCAAGTTCAAGAAGTTCTCCGGTAGGACTTTCTTAATGGCGTTGTCATTCCCATAGAAAGTAGACAGTTTATTCAAAGATTGTAAACTTCCAGCAGGTAAAGCTGTTAGAAGATTATGCCCCAAGTAAAGCTCCTCTAGCCTGGACAGCTTCTCGAATGCTTGTGGGTGAATGGCTGCTATTTGATTATACTGCAAATTCAGCCTTACGAGCTTACAGTACCGTGCGAAATCTGACGCGGAGATGTTCGTGATGAAGTTGCCCCCAAGGCTCAAGATCAGCGCATCAACTGACACCCGCGCGGCTGCTCTGGGCACAGCGCGCAAGCCGCGGTTGGCGCACAGTAGGTGCAGCGCATGCACGCAGTCGCAGCGCTCGGGACAAAAATCCAACACCGGGGAGGAAGATGAAAACCCACCGAGCGACAGCAGGAAAAGGCATATTCCCACCAAGGAGGAGCCGCTGGTATCCATTTCCACGTTCGCTGTTCAGGTGTAGGCGCCCCGCTCCTCTGTCATGCTGCGGAGCGACCCCTCCATGACTCACGCCGTGATCCGAAAAGCGGCGCACAACTCAGGAGCATTTGCTCCGCACGCGTCAAAAAAAAAAAAAAAAAAAAAAAAAAGCAATTTCATTAGTCCAACGTGCTCTGGTGCTGCTCACCACCCGAATGCATCCTCCATCCCCCCAAGTGGTCATCTGCTGCGAATTACACAGCACGCGCGCACACACACACACACGCGCGCGCGCACACACACACATATATATATATATACACGCACACACACGCTGAAGAAGTCCCTCCCCTGCAACTCTGCGACCCCACCGGAGCCAGATGTGCACGCCTCGTCTCTTTTCGCACGAGATTCAGCACCCCGCGCGCGTCCCCGAAAGAGCGGAAGACCCTCTGACCGACATTTGAGCGCGCGCGCGCGCCCCCGCAACCCACTGAGGGGTGATCCAAAGCGGACGCTGGAAGATTTCCTTCACACGTAACCCCAGGAGAAACCCCCTTGAATTTATTATTATTATTTTTTAATTCTCCAAACTGATCTCTCTTTTTTTTTTTTCTTTTTAAAAAAAAGCACTTACCACTACTAAAACAAACCTAGCATTAGTTGAGCTTGAGGTGTGTTTTTCTGTCCCCCGGGGATACACCCAGCAGAAAGCCTTCAATAAGAGTCCGCTCATTTAGTCTGCAGGCGCGCTGTGCAGTAACTATCATCTCGAAGTCTGTAATGTGATTTACATTCTCTCATTAAAGCGTCTGTTTGTTGCGGGGTTTGGGGAGGACACGCCATGGGGAGCACAGATGGTTCGCATTTGTTTTGAAGAATTAACAAGGGCGTGCTGCTAGACTGCTGGAAAGACTTACCGAATGTGAATTAGAGAGACGCAGGGAGCCTAAATACAGTCTGAGGGGGGGTGGATGAAGGTTTAGTCCATAATTTTACAGACAGAGAGGAATGACTCAACCTGTGCATTAGTTTTCGGAACCAGATGTTTAGCTCGCAATGACAAGATATCTGCACCTTTATGATAAACACGGGAGTCAGTGGCTCGGAGAAATGATGCTAACTGCACCTTCCAGCTCTTGACGTTTTGTCACGTCCCAACCATAAACGTCAAGGTAGCATATTGAGACTTTACACTAACTCAAAGTAGTGCAAGGAATCCTTTAGTTACCAAGACAATTGTGATTTTCAATGAAGATGGAAAGATAAAAGAAAGAGACGTAAAATCCAGTATATGTTTGGGTTTCAGGGCTCAAAGGATCAAAAAAGGTTTGGTGCATTTTCTTGTAAAGTTAACAACAGTAACTTCACAAGAGTCTGAGTTGGCCCCGCAAAATAGTTTAAATTTAGATTGGAAAAAAAAAAAGACACAACGTATATTAATTTACTATAATTCGGTGCAATAGCAAGTCAATGTTTCCATCTAATGTGTTGTTAAAAATGTTCAGATCATAGATATTTAACGGATACTATTAAGTTGATATAATGATGCTAAGAGTAAATAATCCAAGCTAAAAACTATGTACTTGACTTATTTAGGTAATATTACTTGGTATAATTATTTATTTTTATTTTAAAAAATATTGATTATTGTTATTATTATTATTTGCTTATTTTGACTCAGCAGTTCTTATATCACCTATTACAAACACATTGCTTCAACTACAGGTTTGCTGTTGAGTTTCCCAGGTTTCACGTTAACGCCTGGGACCCTGAGAACAAAAAGCATCTGGACATCTGAAGCATCTGTATCAAACTAAACAAAAAATGTTCAAGCACATGCAACACATTTCCAGACCCTGCTTCCACCGCCATCCAGATACGAGTGATGCAATGGTTTCCAGAGCCGATGTGTTTGGTTGACTGTTGCTGCTTTTTCGTTTTTGCATTCCCAGCACATGTTGAAAACATTCCGTGGCCAGCAGTATTCCCATGCATAGCTTCTGCTACACATCATCAGACATTATAGAGTTGTGAGTGTCTGTGAGAAACAGATAGAAATACAAACCCAAGGGGAAGGCCCCCCCACTACCTCCCTTTTTTTGCCTGGAGGTCATTTCCTGTCTGACCATATCCATGTTATACTGCTCTGGATGTCTTCTACTTTTTCTCACCCTTTCTCTCTCTCTCTCTCTCTGTGTGGGTGTGTGTGGAGGTGTGGGGGTGGGTGTGCGGGGGTGGGCATGTGTGTGTGTGTGTGTGTGTATCTGTCTGAATGTCTGTCAGGTCCATTTTGGTCTCGCTCCCTTAGGGGACATGCACATTGAGAACACAGTTGGCCCCAGATTCGGCAGGTCCGGTCCATTTGTTTGTACGGAAGTTGCCTGAATTGTCCCCAAGATTCAGAGAAACAAGCAAAAGTTTCATCTTCGTCCCGCTTCTTAATTCAAGATCAGAAGTAACTTCCGCATCTAAAGAGGACCAAAAGGAGCATGATGCATTATTGAAGGAGTTCCGTTGATAAAGTAGCCGAAGGTAAAGTGGAAGAGCAGCGTTAGGCTGATCCAGACAGCAGTTTGCTGTCTGGGCTGACCCAGATTCATAAACACACTGAAATAAAGAGAGACTCCATTGAGAGGAGTGTGGTGAACAACTCTCAAAACTGTGTTTGGCTAATACTCAGCGCATAGCAAAAGTATTCATACCCTTTGAATCACAAACATTAATATATTTGTTGCAATTGTATGACATAGACCAGCACAAAGGTAAAGGTATAAGAGCACACATTAATCTGGAAGGAGTGTGGCGCAGCTGGAAACTCAAGAAGAAACGTTTTAACTTTTTAACCTACACGCAAAACTCTAAACATGGTAGAAAACTTATGTGTTTCTAATATAACTTTGCACGAATGTACATACCCAACAGTTATTAAGTTGTAATTTATATTGCTGTAATTTATATCCAACTTTTTTGTGTCAGTGCTGGGTTTCACCCACGGGGGATTCAGGTGCTGAAACATTGTAACATTAATAGGAACTAAAGGGATTTTCAAGCAATCTCTAAGCTCTCAGAGTTAGAAAGATCAGTCGACTCAGACGTATTGAAGAAGCAGATGGTTGGGGCAGGAAGAGGAAGTTTAAGTTTCAGTCACACAAGCTCATATTTTTCCTTCACATTAAACTTTGTCAAACTTATATCCAAGGGAATATTACTCTTACAAGGGGGGAATATTGTTTTACTGGTAATTCTTGGAGAGAACATGGTGTGTTTTTTAGAGCTCGGTGGTGCATTCAAAAAACCAAAACACACAATTGAGCTAGTTTTTGGTCCTAACCCAACGGCAGCTGATAGACAAACAGTATCTTTCAAAAATAGTCATACTCAGTGATCTTTTTCCAAATTATTTCATGTTGCAGCCCCAAAGTTCAATGTATTTTATTGAAATTCTACATTATAAATCCACACAAAACAATGCATAATGACGTGGATACAAAAAATAAATGCGTATTTTTTTAAAATTACAAACAAAATGTCAAAATTGTGGAGTGCATTTGTATTCAGCCTGCCTGAGTCAACATTTCGTCGAACCTTTTGCTGTAATTACACAAAGTCTTTTCAAAGATTTTCGATTTGATTTTAAAATGGCTTGTTCTATCCAGCAAAATCCCAATAAAAACACTGGAGTTTTGTGATTGTAACCTAAATAATTGGGTGGGGGGTCAGGGGGCTGTAGGGGTACAAATACTTCTTGCAAAGCAAAGTGTCGCAAACCGACGAGTATGGGTGAGATGACAGTAAGAAAGATATTGGATCAAGTTGGGCCCTGCACACAGGAGTTTGTGCCAAAAAGAGGTATGTATTATATTTCTGGTGCTTCAATCTTGCAATCAAAGAAGACAAAACTTAATAATTTAGTTAACGCCATCCAGGAAGTTATGGTCAGTGTGCATTGTTGTAACCTAACCAACAGAGAACGATAGAGGATGGCTGCTTTCTGTAACCACAAATTAAAATCATGTCAACATTTTGTCGCTGTTGCTTCAGCAATATGAATGAGCCGACGCCTTGTGAGGCTTTTAGACTACTGAGACTTTAACTTCATTTTTGATTTTCATGCACACAAAATGGATTCTTTGTTCTCGAGCCTGAGTATTATAAATAGAACCATCTGATAAAGTGCTACAGGTCAGTGACAGTGCTTAAGTTTGGATGTTCTGACTCTAGTTGAGGATAATTTAGTCAGTTTAAGACAGAATTTTATATCTAAAATATTTTTACCTTTGCATAGAATATTGTTTTGTAAAACATAAATGAGTAGATAAAGAGGAGCGCAATGGCTACAAGAAGGTATCTACATTTGATAGATTTTTGAGGTATTACTGAACAATCAGCAGCCAATGAGAATGAAAATGACGATAAAGTGTGAGAAGCTGGGCAAAAAAATAACAAAAAATTACACTTGTTTGTTTTGAGATTGCGTTACAAGAAATGTGATTTTGTTCAGGGACCGAAAATCTTTTCGAGAATAAGTGCTACGGTTCCACGTTTTAGTTGGAGCTCTTGGATGTCAGACTCTGCTGAGACGGTGCACTCCTCAGAAAGCAGAGGTTTCCAGATAGATGTCGAAACAGATGGCATTTTCTTTCATCTGGAGAGAGCACGTGTGCAAAATTCCAGGCAGATTTATCGTCTGCTTCCATAATGATTCACAGGACGCTTCAAAAATAGACACAAACCACCACGAGAACCTGCTGATCTTGGTTTCATCTCACTGTGCTAACCCATGCAAAACAACAAATCTCCAGTTCAACGTTCAAAAAGCAGCACAGCCTCATAATCTCACAAAAGAGAAGCCTGTGAAGCTTCAAGAAGCTACGGAAAGTGGATGTGATGCTCACAGTGCAGCGACAGTTCTTTTTAAAATTTCATATAAAACCAAAATAAAATTAATTTACATAATCTTCTACTTTAAGCCTGCTGAAAATGAGGTCGCCTCCTTTTGACTTAGCTATTATTAGCCCTTCAGCTATCAATTAGAATTCATTCTCTGGAGGGCTAAAACCTTAGTAGGTCACTCCACACATTATATTCCTTTTCAGTCTAAATATAAACAGAGAATTACCACACATGCACTAATAATGGTGGGTAGCACAACCTAGATGGTGATTTGTACTGTATGTTGCACATGTACAGTAGTAGAAGAGCAAATGATGGATGGAGAAATTATTACACCTTTGATATTCACAGCATTTATTACCGATCTTTAAATTCTTCTTGGATCTTCGTCAGGTCAAACTTTTATACCCAAGCGTGCCAGCTTCTTGGGTTTTGAAGTTTTTAATTTATTGTACATTTTGTTTCACAGTCAAAAACATACATACACCGCCTCTAATGTTTGGGTAAATGTCTTGCGAAACGTTTTGCAACATTTGTGGAGCTTCTATTATTATACTGGTTAGATATTTGACCACTGACAAGAGGAAGTTGCTGAGCTTATTTAAATCAGTTGGTTTTATGAGACATGGTTACACCTTTTCTCTGTGGTTAAGGTTAAGGTCCGGGTAATTTCAGAAGCTTAGTGTTTATCTGCTTTATCCATTTGAATAACATTGTGTCACATGTTGGCTTTGCGATTGTTGTCCTTTTGGAGCCTCCAGCTGTTTCCATGTTTTGACTATGAAGCCATTAGGTTGATCCATCATCATTTAAATTATATTTGGAGGCATCAAAGTATGGTGCATTACACAAAGTGAGTGGCATAGTGAAAATATCGCAGGACCTCTGGATTCTTCAAGTTCATCCTGTGACCTCCAACGAACAGGAAACGGTTGAAACAAATTTACTACGGCCTTACCTGTTACAACGCCAGAAAAGATATGTGGCTGCATTTTTGCATGCATATATTTGTACATTTATCAATATAATATAAACCATTCTAGGCTGAAACGTACATGCAAGGATTAAAGCAGCAAAAGGAGGAAAGGAAAGGTTCAAAAAGGAGAGGATGTAAAGTTTACATGAGCAACAGCTGCAGCAGTCATTAAGTGCTTCTGCCTTAGCTGGGCTGGAGCTAAGGCTTCCAAAGCTGAGATGCAGTACAACTGTGTGCGCAAGTGTTTGTTGTTTGACAGATATGTGTGTTTATGGACTTAGAGGACGATGGTGAAAGAGATTTTCCTCAGAGAAGATAACACAACCATCAGGATGTATCACACGCATGCCAAAATGTTGGATAAATGATGGACTGAGAGTGAGAGGAACACCTGGGCCCCATGCCTGCAGCCATCTACATTCCCATTGCTCCCCCTGCTCAGCTATCCCCCCACCCCCAGCTGGTTCCCATCACAGACAGGAGGAAAAGAGGCCAGCACAGACGGAAAAGGACAAAATGACAATGATCTCCCCCTTATCAAAACAACGAAAGTATCTTCACCAAGGTCAGTGCTGGATAAAAAAAAGGATTTTAGAACCAAACACAGCAAAGATACTGAATGCACTGTGCCATGCAACATGGGAATTGGGATTTCTATTTAGAAAAATCTCCAGTGTCTGCTGCCTGACTTCCTGGGGTCGCGTTTGGTTACAGAGGCCAACGTGTTGAACGACCAGAGGAGGGGAGGGCAAACCTTTACAGCTTCCGTCAGCGCGGGGAGAGCAAAGAATGGAGGGAACGGAGCAGGGAGGACGGGAGGTAGTCCACATCTGGAATAAATTACAGAGCATGCAAAGGCCTTGTTGAAAGGAGAGAGCGGAGGGGGAGATAAAGGAAAAAGTAGTGTAGTATAGTGGCTCATGTGTGTGTGTGCTTGTGTGTGGATTGAAAAGCAGACGCTTTGAACTCAGAGCCCTGATAGAAAGTGTATGAATAGCCATAATCAGTCTCAATCACTTAATGACACTGGCATGGCAGATTGCACTGACATGTTAAGCCCGCTGAGCCGCTCACAAGATAACCCTCAGGATCTTAAACACTCAGAGCAGCGCGAGATATGCATGCACACACAGAGGGATAAAAGCGATCCCAAAAGCGCCCATATGGACATGATCTCGGGATTAGAGCCGCTCAGGCTAAGTCGGTGTGGTACAAGTAACAAGAGCGTAGAAAAATGTGGCCTTTATGACTCATTAAAGCACAGTCGTCAGTGGGTAATTTAGGTTGAGACATCTGAGCAGCAGCTGTCTGAGTCTGATGGTGTGCTGTGTCGCCCTCTGCAGACACATGAAGGGATCATCCTTTCAGTTCTGCCACTTGAAGATTTCTCTTTTCTCTCTACAGGTAAGACTAACGTTATGTGTCAGGCAGTTTACCGTTTATCTCCAGATTGTTGCTTGCATCAAACGTAGTTGTGCTTTACTTTGCACATTAGTTTGCGAGGAAAAACTGGATAATCAGGAAAAGTGGTGCACTAAGGACTACCAGCTGGGTATTAGACAAGTACATCTCAATAACATTATCTGCACCAGCTTGTCCTTTACACTGTCAATTTTTTTGGACTGTGGGACTGTTTAGTTGGGACAGTATCAGTGCTGCATGACATTAAGACAATCAACATGTGGTTCTGGTGAGGTGTTAAGGAAGTTCAGGTTATACCTTTGGGTCTGGTGTTTACTATGTGCCTCTGGATAACACTCCATTAATTCCCTATGGGGTTCAGGTCACGCAATGTTTCTGGCCAAGGAACAACAGTAATTCCTTGACCATTAAAACAGGTGGTAATATTTTGACAGTGTGGGTAGGTATCACATCCTGCTGGAAAATTGAATCAGCATCTCAGTGAAGCATGTCGGCAGAAGGATAAAGGAAGTGATCTAAAATTTCCTGGTAAACTGACTTGCTAAGTTTGTAACTGACTGGACGTAGCATCTCCTCAATTGTGCTTATACATCCCTTTACTCTTTAGCCAGACTGTGAAACCTTGATTTTCCAGTGAATTAAACATGTACTTTAATATGAAAAGTACTTTGAACCATGAACAACATCCCAGTATTTTTCTCTTTGGTGTAGGTAAGATGTTGTTGCTGCTTCAGTTGGGGCTTAATGACAAGAATGTGACAGTAGTCACCCATGTCTTTGATACTTGTGTGTGACAGCTCATTATGGCTTAAATTTTGTGTATTTCACCCAAATAGATTGTTCTTCATGATTCTTTATCTATGTTCTGACCATCAACTATGGTTGTGGTAAAAAAAACAACAACAAAAATAAAATAAAAAACAGATCCTAGTTTTGACAAGAGTCGAATCTCTCGTCCTATGTCAACTGTCCTCAAAAGGAGCTCATTCTGAAACCACTGCTGAAAAATCAAGCAAGGAGCTGAGGGGCCTCCTTCTCAGGTGGATGGGGGACCCCAGAGTAGACACAGACTTTCCAGACGGGTGAGGGCAAGGTATATTATGCCTTCTGGTTTGGGAATACCGTGGGATGCCCAAGAATGAGGTGGAGAATGCCGCTAGCGAGAGTCATACCGGGGGTTCTCTAGATGAGCAGAAGATTATGGACACATGAAAAGAGAAAAACAGCTATGTTGTTCCTAGTAGATTCCTATTGTGGTGTGATACTACATTACATCTTTTGAGCATCAAATGCTCATAAAACACATCTGGCTTTTTCACATCTGTGGCGTGAAACAGGTATGGACAGTGATCGACCATTTCCGAGAAACAAAATCTCAACTATCAGGCACCATCACATACCTTCATCAGATTGACTCTTTTCTTTTAACAATTGTAGGAACAAAGTCCATTTTAGAATCATTGGGGATGACATATGTCATTGAAGGAATTCCAGTCCAGACTCTTGGGGGTCTAACACTAAGAACGTTTTGCTTCTAAGTGGTTGGGTTTCCTGCAAGTCCTCCTAGTTTTACAGCCTCCAGCCTGAATAGAAGCCCCTTGAGTGTGCAGTAACCAAAGTGAACCTGCAGATGTCACTGTAACACCCAATTTGTAGGAGGCTTTGTACGTTTCCATGGGTTCTGAAGTGACAGAGAGGGCCTGTGGTATAAATAACCCCAGGTTTCATTTTAAAGCTTTATTCATGTATGCTTGCTCTGCTTAATTGAGACCTTGTCCAGATGTCAAAATCTTTGAAAATGTGGAAAAACATTAGCCACATTCTGAGTGTCTTTGTTGCAAGCCAGGTTAGGGTGTGTTCCCTTGTGGCTATGTAAGTGCACACTCCTTAAATGAGAGCATAGGAATCCACCTTGTTTAACAATGGAAATACCTGAAATATAAACCCAGAGAACAATCTCTTTTTATAACCCTTCCACTCCAAACACCACCCCAAATGCAGACAGCTGCCACACTGTCTGTCAGGTCTTGACACAAGAGGCCTGCATTCCTTTCACAAGTCAAACACTGTTAGGATTTTGTTGGGCTTTGAGTGTCCCTACACACCCAGCTATCTTCTCAGAAAGAGTGAACCTCCTCCCCATCCCCCCACCGTCTACTTTTTCCATGTTTTTACTTCATTCCGTTGCCATAGAAATAAGCCCTGGACAGGAAGTCAGCCTCATGCCCATGCAAAGGAGGGAATTTGTTTTGTTGGGTAAACAAATCCAAAGCATGAAGGTGGTGCACCGAGCCACAAGGACATGAGGAGCAGAACTTCCAGAAAGAGAGAAAGAAAAACAAAAACATGCCCAGTTAGGTAGAGACAGATAAACAATTCATAATTTCTTCCTATCCAATCACATCACGTCTCTCCATTAGTCATTACTTACGTATAAACTCAAAAGTCATGTGCAAAGCCAACTTTTGCAATAGTAGCTCTCAGGAAAATCACCAGTCATTGGATGTTATGGTGTTAGGCAATGAAAGGAAGCAGATTAATAATGCATCTTCACATAAAGCGGTTTGGGGACTATTGTGTAAGCTACAGTAACTATGTTTACAACACAATAATCTTTGTACAATCCAATATTGGTGGAGATAAACATGTTATTTTTCCCACCAAGTCCGTAATAATTCTTTGACATGAGGCAGAACTTCAGGAATGCAAAGCATCAAGATGACTGTCTCAGCTTTCAATCAAGAACACTCGTTGGATAAAGTGAAACTCGTGTTGGGACACTTTATTCTCTTTTCATTGCCAACTAAAACACAAGGCAAGTTGGTTTGTTAGACATGATGTTTAGAGTTTAATGCCCAGATGGCTTTATTTCCTATCGACAAAATTTCTTGTCTTATATCATCTTATTTGACATTTTCCCAGGACAAATGATTTCAAATTTCTTATTCCTCTGATCTAAATTAAACACTGAGGAAGACTGAAATTAGGATTTAGGAATTAGGATCCAAGTATGTTGTATTCAGATTTAGTTTAATAGACCAACACTAAGCAGAGCAGAATTTTATGCAGAATTTTTTTTTAAGTAGATCAAAATGTTACTTTCTAGTCTAAATCTAAACTGACGGCATACTAATATGCTGAGTGGGGCAATAAATGGAGCCAAATAAAGGGCTAAAACGGAGGAAAACCTGTTTGTGATGGTGAGTTCAAGACCATTTCTAAAAATACAACTTGATTGAAACAAAAAGACATGTTTTAAGATAAAAAGAACAACTTTCTGAAAAAGATGATGCAGATAAATCCAGATTTTCTGAGTAATTCACTTTTTAATGCACATTTGTAAACCTCAAATTCGTCTTTTCTGGATACATTCTTGAAATATTCGTCTCACTAGTTTGAAAGTTGTAATTGAGATACCTACAGTATTCAGATTCTGATTAGTACGAATATTTTTGACGAGAATAAATAATGTGATTAATTTCTTACAAAGTAATAGGAGGAAGTTGTATTAAATGCCAGTGGTCACGACGGTTTGCCTTTTTAATTTTTTTTACCTCGTTTGATTTTCAGTGCCTCTCTCACTCTTGCTTCTACGTCACAATTCCGGCCAGTTAGAAGAACGTGCCCGCTCTATCTTTCATTTTCCAACCCCCCACTCATTCTCAATTTTGATTGGATCAGAAGCACGTCACTCTAACCTGCTACTCACCAGGCTCCTCCCCCATTGACACCGTTCAACTCGCTGCTGTGGAACGAGTAGCCGTTCAGTCCAAAACCCGGTGCTGTACCGCTTGTTGAAAGGGGACACGATGCTGTAGCTTTCGCATACCTACCGTAAGTTTCTTTATTTACTGAAACTTGTGGGAAATGGGCGTTTGTCTCTAGCCGTTTGGTTTTTTTTTGGCTGTTTCCGTTTGAATGAAGCGACAGACTTGTCAGCGCCGACTGTGCTCCGTCTGTCTCAAGTGAAATATCGTTTTCGACAGAATTATTAATAGACCCCTCTTGATAACTGGTAACCCAATACAGCTAGTCTGTAGCAAAGTGCATTTATTAATTTTAATATTGGCACCTGATGAGGCTGTGTAATTTTCGACTCCGGGGAATATATTAGACATTTTGTCAACAAGTTTGGTGTTTGCTGTGCTGGCTGCTGTTGGGCAACAGAAGCGGTCTTCTGCGTGGCCACCTGTGGTTTCTCCCTGTGGAGTTTCGCCCCACTAATGAATATTTCATTCAACCAATCCGCCTCGACTGCCTTTCTGACATCATCATCATCAGTAAAACCAACCACGAATTTTCAACATGTTTTATGTTTAATCTTGTTAGCGTGGTCTATTTATTCAGACTTGTAAATTAGTGGTGTGTGTAGTACTCTTCCATTGTGTGTGTTTGCGTGTGGGTAAAGCGAAAGTTTGTGTTATTCTGATTAACTGTTAACTTACTAACTCCTCGACCAGATAAGATTTCTTAATGCATGAGAAGTGATTGTATCACTGTCAGGTCAATAAATACCAATATTTCCATTTAAGTTTATTTGGCTTCATTATAAACAATAAGCAGAAACGAACAGTAAAGTGATATGGGGATTAGCATCTGTTTGTGTCTTCAACTGATAATACCGCTATATTATATTGTTATGATTCATGTCAGTTGTTATCTTTTGAAAAGCAACAGTTTTTAAAATCTTTTTTCTTTTTCTTTTTTTTACATCTCCAGTGTTTGTAAAGCTTTGATTCAGAGTTGAGATGTTTTTGATTTTTCAAAATAACAGCATTGAAAATGTGCACTTCCTGCCACGAGCAGTCGTTAATCATTTGTTTCAGGAGCTGAGGTGACGTCACATGGTGTGTGTGTGTGTGTGTGTGTGTGTGTGTGTGTGAGAGAGAGAGGCGTTATTGAGTTTACTATTATTTCAAGCAAACAAAATAATTATACAGGAGACATTGTAAGATTGTGTTTTCATCAGTAAACTGGTTACTGATTGCCTTCCAAGGAGATTGTACACCCTTGGCTTATAGACCCTTTTCACATGACGTCACACAACTTCCGTTTTGGCTCGAAGCTGTGTATCCTTAGTTCCGGTGTACATAGTAAGTAATGATAAAGTTGTCTATTTCATATATATATATATATACATATACATATATATATATATATATATATATATACATATATATATATATATATATATAGAGAGAGAGAGAGAGAGAGAGAGAGAGAGAGAGAGAGAGATGTATAAATCTGACAGCATATGTTGATCAGACAGATCACCGGAGCATGGAGTTTACACAGTCTCTAAAACATTTGCCTAAAATAAGATTTGAAGATATATCACGATTTGCAAACCAGTTCTCTCTGACAAAAAAATCTAAATTAGACAAAGGCTACAAATTCTTCACCGAACAATACCTGTTTGACTATGAAGGTAGGTATTTTTGTTTTGCGTAACCGTTAGCTTAGCATTAGTGAATTTTGTTAGCTAGCTAACTACGTGACATAACTGTTCCTTAACCAGAACTTTTTACTGTTTTTGAACTATAACGTTTTAGGCTCTAATCTTGATCAGATTATTAAATTATAGACTGGAGTTGCCACTCATCCCATAAAATAGGGATTTGTTTGTTATAAGCAGAGATGTCCGGTGCCGCCGCTGCTTTGTAATGCCTTTAATCGGACCACTTTTTCGGTAACGAATAATCTAACGAGTTCGTATTTCAAATCCAGTAATCAGATTAAAGTTATTTATCCAAATCATTGCACATTAATATTTTCTTGTGTATTTATTTTTATTCCTTCTTTGCGTCTTTGGGAGAGACTCTGTGACAGTTAGCAGTGACAGAAACATGAACAGTGCATGGAGATGCGCATTTTGTTGCTGGAAAAACAGAAATATCGTCAAGCCCAACTGTTATTTGTGGCTTTTGTCTTGTTTTTATTTTCCATTAATACAGAAAATGAACCTCTAAACGTTACATCACTGACAGGCGGCGGTGTATATGTTTCCAAACTGTGGCTAAAGCTGCTGCTAGCTGGTTTACTCATGATCGGAAGCTGGTTCCTTTGAATACAGTTGGAGAATGGTAAATTGACAATGACTGATAACGGTTATCTAACACGTAAACACCGTTTTATAAAACACAGAAAGTGAACCTCTAAACGTTACAGCGCTGACAGAGAGTATATTTTTCCTAAATGTGGCTAAAGCTGCTGCTAGGTGGTTTACTCTCCGATCGGAGGCTGTTTATTTTATACACAGATAGAGAATGGTGAATTTACAATGATTAGTAACAGCTATCTAACACTTAAATGCTGTTATTATTAAACTTACCTTTTATTATATCCTTAAGATTATGAGAATGCGGGAAGTTTTCAGCTTGGTTCCCAAGGCAAAATCACACCGGAAGTAAAGATACCCAGTTTTGAGTTATGGCGGCCATTGTCTGACGTCACTGTGAAAAGGGTCTATCGGTGAGATTTTCTAAAGTTTGGCAGTGTTGTTGGTGTACTCAATTCAAGAGTACATTCAACCACTGTTTAAAAATAGATACCAAAATTAACAGCCAGTATGCTTCTGTCGGTTTCCTTTTAAATAGCTTCTTACACCTTTTTGCTCTTCCTCTGATTTCATTTTTAGTCGCATATTGGAAACACCCACCTTTCACACTGCAGTTCTTGAAAGCTGACCTTGCTGTCCTTGCAGATCTTTGTTTTCCTGACATCTTAAAAATAGAAAAGTTAAGATGCCTTCATGATCTCAAATATGACAAAACAGGCTTCACACGTCAAGCTTTGGCTATTTTTATCCTTAAATTAAAAGACATAGAGTTTATTGCCATTGAGTGACCAGCATGTGTATTGGTTGGGCAATCTGGAAAATTTTATCACAATATTTTGTGATACTTTTCTGACAACAAAAAGTTACATAAAAAGTAACCACTTTTTATCTAACTGTGTGGCTGTTGCTGCATGACTCAGAGAAATCATAGTTCCATAAACACAAATACTGCTCTTGAAAAACATACCTATTTCTAGTGCTCTTCTTTAGGATGCCAACCACTCAAAGATGTGGGATTTTTGTCATTAAACCACTTAACGTAACTGCATTTAGTCATACTTTCAAATTGAACAAGCAGTGGAGAAAATAGTAAAACTAACAATTCCAAAGCTACAGACAATTTTGGGGAGGTTAAACACAATTAATTGGAATTTATTGTGACAACAATATATCAAAATTCTTACAATAATAATAATAAATGTATTGCAATCAACAATGAGCAATATGATAAACGCCCATAGATTGACCTTAATAAAAAAAAAAAACAGTTTCTTTGAAAAGTTAACCAGAAAAAACTATTGCAGCTACACACTGATTATAGCTGTTTTAGTTCTGCCATTATATTGTCACCTTCCTAAAATAGTAGCATATGTCATCTTTTATCCAAAAGATGATTTAGGCAAAAATAAACTTTTTGTCAAAAAATTATTTAGACCATTATTTTAGTAATGTGATATTTATCAGTCAACATTTTCTTATTGCACTTAAGCAGATATATAGAATAAACTAATGTGCTTATTGTTCAGAAAGTTTTTTTGTTTTGGTTTTAATAGAGTTACATCAAATGTATAAAAAGCTGGGTAATAAATCAGACCATCTGTCATCTGCTGAACAGAAAGGCTTCTTTTACCTTGACAGGTTTCTATATTTCTTCTACTTTTTTTTAAAGTTTATGCAAGACTTGCACTCAGTGGTGTGTGTGTAAAGCAAGAAGGAGAAAATTCAGAAAGAGTTGTGGAAAAAAATACTGTAGCTGTTTAAAGATATGAACTGCAACTGGGCCTATGTTGCCTTGGAGTTAATGGCTGTGAGTAATATGTTTGATCATTTAAGCACCACAAAGCTCTGACTCAGCTGAACTTTATTTATAAAGCAAGTTTGACCCCAGGGGCTTTGAACAGAAACCGGACTTAAGCGAAAACATCGTCTCACACGATCCGTCATCGTAATTTATTATGTATAAATTTAAGTCTTCCACTTGTAAAGATTGGTAGTATCAGGAGTAACAGTGTGGCCATAGGCAGAGCCAAAGGCACTCAGGTGTGTTTCTTGAAAATACAAAGTTCATCCATCTCACAATAAAGGACAATTCCTCCACAATTAGCCTGTCTAAGTATGCCAGTCAGCTGATCAACGTTCAGTCCAGCATTCCTGGGCGTCAGCATCCAGTGTGGCTATTGTGACTCGCTGAGTTATCTCTGTGTCACTTTCTCCTTTGCACAACACCCACCGCAAAGCTGGTAAACACTGAGCACTCCTACTCGACTAATTCCTCAAGCAGTACCTCTGATAAAAGCCGTCTTCTGCTGGTGGAGAGGTTGGAGGATGCCGTTCCTCTTCCACTCAAACCACCGGTCAGCACAGCAACTCCATATAAATCATAGTTCAGCTTCTATAAATAACCCCTCTTTAACACTGCCAATTATTATTATTTTTTTTTACAAACATCAAGCTGAATATAATATTGCTTTGTTTTGTCGTCTCCATAGCAACTTGTGATTGAGCAGCAACACAAAGTGTCTCTTGTCTCAGCAGGAAGGAGACCGAAAGACGTCTTTTGTGATGCAGCTCTGATGGAAAATCTGCTTCTAGACCTGAGGGCATGATGCTGTTTGGCATATTATAGTTGCTGCGTATCTTTTTTTATGATCACCGCATTGGTATTTCTCACAATAGGCTCTATTTTCAGACAGAAATACTTTAAAATAGCTTCAAACCAGTCTGTTATATCATGCGTCCTGTCAAACCTGATGTCAAAGGTCAGACAAGTGCTGTCACCATCAGCCATTTCAAAAGCCATATGCTGCCTTTTTCTAAAATTTAGATCTAAAAATAGTAGATATTGCCTGATGTTAGTCTATTAAAAGCATCTAAATGCTGCACTCTGATCATCAGAGGATCATCCTCAGCTGTAACCTGATAATTCTGTAATCTGTGAGAGAAGCTTTTTTATTTTATTTATTTATTTATTTTTTGGCATTCGCTGTGTGGTAGTATCAACAAGGTGGAGGATATTTGTCGGGTCGACGGCCCCTCAAGCTTCAGGAATGCGTAGGAGAAAGTTGCTCCGTCAGCGTCAGTGTGTGTATCTTTTAAAAAAATTTTTCTTATGGCAGGATTAGAGTTTCCAGTCCTGACTATCCCTCAGGTGTCAGCCTTAAAGTCAGGAACAATAAGGCTCAGCTTGGCTGTATGGAGATCGCAGGGTTTGTCTAAAAATAGACAGGATGTTTGTTGCCTGGTGTCACCCTCAACCCAAAAAAGGACAAAGACTTTCTTTGTTTGCAGTATTCCTCCAGTTCCTGGATATTGTAAGAGTTTTTTGCACAGAGGAGCTTGGTCCAACAATCCTGAAGATAGGCAGAAAATGTCATCTTCACCTAATCTCAGAGTGTCCTCACTATAAGGAAATCAAGTGTGACACTTTGTGATGAACTTTGTATTTACAAGAAACACACCTGAGTGCCTTTGGCTCTGCCTATCACAAGTGGGCTGTCTGGTGATCATATCATGACCCCTTATAGACTGTAGAACATGTCATGCACAGAAAGAAAATGTCATCTTCACCTAATCTCAGAGTGTCCTCACTATGAGGAAATCAAGTGTGACGCTTCATATGGACCAGAAAAGTTTAATGTGGTAAATTCGGACATTTTCGGGCTTTCTACTTTAGTTTATTAAGAAAGACATAATGAACAGCAAGTCAGCTGTTGTCTTTTTTTTTTTGCCTCGCCTACTAGGACTTTCTTTAATAAATGCTGTTCAGCAGACCAAATGGTAAAACTTTTGCAGTTCCTTGCATTCTGTTGCAACCACAAACGAGCATGTACTGTACCTGGGATTTTACCCGACAGACCGACATAAGTGGGGCAGAATTTTGGTTTTCAATATTCTCTACAGATAATAAATCTGGCTTGCATTTGTATTAAGACCCCTTTTTTCTGATTAAAGTCTAGTGCAACCAATTAAGATTCACGCTGTGTAATGCACTCTATGTACTCAGTAAAAATACACTTGTGCAAATTTCGCATGTGGTTGAAGAAACAGCCTCATAAAGACCACAGAAGCATAGGAGTTAAGATATGAGGCAATGTCTCTATTAGGCACTATTTTATCTCTTATGAAAGAAAAAAATAGAAATGCAGTGGCACAATTGGAAACCTATCAAGTAACCTGACAGACTGGTCAGTGGGGCATTAATTAAAGAGGCAGCCAAGAGGCTCATCATAACTTACCCAGTCAAAGTCCAGGCATTAAGTCCAGACTTTGAGAGTATGAGGATCAAGAACTGAAAGTCACTGTACTCAGATGCTCTCTGTCTAATCTAACTGACCTTTTTCCGAAGAAGATTGGCAGAAATTTCACTTTTTATATGCGCAACAGTGGTTACAGACGCATACCCTAAATACTTTCAGTTGTAGTTGGTGTTGTACAAACTATTGACTGGTGGGAAATACAAATGCACAGCAGATTTTCAGATTCAAAAGTGTAAAAAATGTTAAATTATCTCTGTTTTTACTTCCATTTCAACAACTTCCATTTGTTGGTCTACTCATTTGTTTGTCCCTCATTTGACCCACTGCCACACTATTTTAGCATAACAAGGAATTTACAAAGTGTTGTGCTGTTAATGATTGACTCACATTATGTAAGACAGGCTTGGGAAAAAATCCCAACCTTTTCTATGCTTACACCGCAGAAGACTTTGATAAACAGGCCTGCGGTAAGTGCCCAGAGGAGATGGTGTAAGTAGGCCACACAATTACACAGTGGGATGTTCGGGGAATCGTGGCCCAGCTTCATTCACAGTTTATCTAAATGGAATCCCGAGTACTTCTTTTACACAGCAGATTTATTACAGCCCAGCAAGAAGTGGATGTGCCATGAGGTAGTGAGAGTTGAAACACAAGCCTTGCACCGATGCACTGTGGTGATTTCTGAGGTTTTGCTTGAACCCCTTGACTGTCACCACAGAAAACACATGCTTTCCAGTCAATGAGTTCATGAGGACACTGGTGTCCCCATGAGGGGTTTTAGAGAAACCCCTATTGACAGTTGAGGGGTTTTAAAGAAATGTTGTTGCACATGTGGTTACTGAGCTATAGTAAATGGGTTGCAGATGTTGAAGGATTGGATAAGAAATAAGTTGATGAATCTTTTTATGCAGCAGTGTTTAGACGAGTTGAAATGTGGTCACTAGTTCTCACGTTCTGGTAATCCTGACAAGTGATCCTTAACAGTAGATGCTCGTTATGTTTTCTTTGGTTATTCTGCTTGTATTATTGCTTGCACCTGGTCTTTTTTTAGTCAAATTGCAAAGTTTAGAAAGTCCATTGAGCCTTGGCAGGAGTTTATCAGTACTGTGTCTGTTGGGTTGCCTTTGGTGGATTTTATCTTGTTTTTCTTTTAAGAGATGTTTCTGGGACCTCTATAACTTGCTTATTGCATATACCGGACCATTTTCAGCAAAATTAGTTGGTGGTTAAGACAAGTAGCACAGACAAAAGCATTTCAAAATTCTTCTAACTTATCCCCCTGCACAAAGGGATGAGCCTTTGTGCAGATGCAATTTTTTCTAAAAGGTTTTGCAGCAAGCACTGACAAAATGACAGACACTTCCTTTACATATTCTAAAACAAGCTTATAACCTCATATTTGCATATGGTACAAACAAGGCCCAGATCTGCCACACAGGTTGTCTCTGGTTCTGTCAATGTCTTTAACACATCTGTCACAGCTCAAATTCTCCTTCTTAGTGTATTTTATTTTTAAAGGGACCACATTTGGATGTTTGACAGTCATCTTTCCTCCAATCATAATGAGTGTCAACTTCCTGACAAATAGTAGATGCCACTTTTCACTTCTATAAGACTGAATACAAGGCCATAGGGACTGCAATGGTACTGTTATTAGTAGTTTTATTATGGGCAGGTTTTTACAGGTGTTTTACACAAATCATAGTTTGATAACTGTAGTTCTTCATAAAACAATTTTAAAAAGGATTTCTATTCATGTCTCTGGACACTTTGTACTTCAGAAACCGTTTCAAGAAAATTGATTCCTCTTTGAAGCTTGACGTGTCGAGCCCTTAATGGTTAAATGTCTCTGAAGCTAAGTGGGATGTGGTATTGTAGCTAACATCCTTCCATGCAAGCAAGTAAGGAGTGGGTCAGCTGTGAAACCCACAGTGTATCCTGATCCTGTGACTAACCTTAAGCAGTAATGGAAACTACCACCACCCACCAACTTGTAAACCGTTTTGTTAACATGGAGATTTCAGAAGCAAGCAGCTGGAGAGACATTGCTAACTAATAGCTCTCCCATACGACACCTGAAGCTGAACAGTCGACGGGTGGCGAGGTGGTTGCAGGATTTTCATATTCACACGCCTACCTCTTCAGCATACATCACGCTGGGGTCCTGACTCCATTGCTGCTTCCTCCAGTTTGCGTTAACGAAACAGTGACGAAGCGAGTGCCACAACTTTCTGCTGACAGAATCCCGTCTGGACAACAGTTTTGCAATTTCCATCCAGTAGATTGTAGATATTTTGTGAAGAATCATACAAATATACATAACTTCTCAGGGCATCTAATAAGTGCTCCTCAAAAGTATTCATGCAGATACAAAAAACTGGATAGAGGAAACGAACTAGTTGAACATATCAACATTGCTGTACGAGCGCATTTCTGCAGAAAACACTGTCACAAACGTCTGATCACACAACACATCAGACAGAGCTCTGTCAGAATAATTCAACAAGGACCTGGTGTTGGGAAGGGGAGGACGACGCCTCCCTACAGGCAAAAAGAGAGCATTGTCATGTGACCACGTCAATGAAAACCAATTTTGAGCCTGAAGAAGCTCATTTATTTATTTGCCTCAATTTCTGGTTTATCTGCAACAGGTTTCTTGTTCCAGAGAGAGAAATTGAAGAATTATTCTTCCCTCAGGTTCACAGTTTCTGTATTTCGTAAAACGTGTTTTTTGATATAAAGGAAATACTGACTAACCTTTTGTACTAGTACTCTAGTGAGAACTTTTAGATCCAAACTGACATCCCAGTCTATGACATCACATTGCAAGAGAGACCCTACCATTAGCATTTTTAGACCACATACTGCAAACGTTCCATAGATTAAGCAAGAGCTGTGTGCGTTGAGGGCGTGTGTTAGTAGATTCCTGACTTGATTATTTTGAGAAAACCTTAAGTGGAGCTGAAAACACCTAGCAAGTCACAACCTGAACATTGCAAAGTGAACAGCTCGGCTGGCTAAATCAACATACCCAAGATTATCATGTGAAATGCACTCAAATATGTTGCCTGTGCTCCAACGCTGTGAGGCCAACAGGCTGCCTGTGTGCTCCAGTCTGCTTTTAGTTGAGTGCTGACTGTAACCACCCTGGTGTTGTGGTTGTGTTGGAGGTAGCGAAGCACGGATTCTTTCCTGTCGATGACTCACGTCCTGAGCTCGGTGCAGACTGCAAGTGAGTGCTTGGGGGAACTTCAGAGTCCGCAAACACACACATATTCATTCAAACCAAACAGGGGACTTACAGAGGATAGAGGATGCAACTCTAATTTGAATCCAGGTGTTGATTTCCATGCATGCTAGCGCACGCAATGCCTGGAGGCCTTCCCACCAGCCAGGGATGTCATTTTCATGTGGCCCTTCCTCTTTCTTGGAAACACATTCTTTCAGAAGTATCCACAAGCAAAAGGCTTGCAAACCTCCATAGACGCAAAACATTCTTAGGTCAGGTCATTTGTGGAAAGGAGAAGAATTTGTGTTGCATCATAATGTGTTTTTAATATTTTCTGCCCATGCTGGTCAGTTATATAGTGAAGATTAGAATGTTACATTTACATAAATATTCTTAGTTTTGACTGTTGTCCCCTCTAGTTTTATGAAGCATTCATTTTTACTGAAATTACTTAGCAATTAATAAACAGGGTTCCAACTTAACAATGTAAGGTGTTAGTGATTTTCTAACCTTTGTGGTGATTGTAAAGTTAATCTCCTAATAGGTCGGAAGCCAGACAGAAAACCTTGTTTGCTTCTTAGTAAAACTCTTAAGACCACGTACTGGGAAAAAGTGCCTAAAGGACACTTAAATGTCTTAATGAATAATAAACTAAACATTTGACTAGATGGTCACATATCACCAACAACCTATGTCTGTACCAAAACAAGCAGTACCATTCACATTGTCAAGCATGGTGAAGAGAGTATCATGCTGTGGGGGTAATTTTAGTTTTTGATAGAAAAATCAGGAACATATTTCAAGGAAATTTAATATATAATGAGGATATTTTTATAGAATGGTGATAATTAAAGGTAGGGTTTAAGATCATGCAAAGGCTTATATGTGCAACTCACAATATCGTAAGCTTGAGTAATAGTACTAAACTAATAGTTTTAATACAAAGATTTAAAATAAAAATGTAAAATGATGTAGTTTTTTCAACACAAAAAACTACTACAAAAGTTACAAAATAAAATGATTAAAATAATATGGTAAAATAAAATGAAATTTTTTCAAACAATAATAAACTTCTTTTCTTTTTCTTTTATATAATAATTATTAAAAAGAAATGTGTAACAAGGTTTCCACTGTATATCATAAGCCTGGCGGGCCACAAAGCTTTACTTGTGCCCCCACCAGGCTAAGCATTGCTTATTTATTTAAGTCTTTTTAAAATGTTTGCATTTTTTAAGACTTTGTAGTTGGTGTTCAGGTGTTAATCTTCCAATCTTTCAATAACACATGATTACCACGTGATATCTTCAAATTTTCTGTCAACTCTTAACTCAAAAACAAGACGGGCCGCTGGATGAATGCCCTAGCACCCAATCACCGGGCTTAGCAAGTTTTCTGGGGGAAACCTTGTGTAAGGCATGTTAAGTAAAATGTGATTATGATCTAACTTTTTTTAAACAACAAAAAACTATAATATTGTTCTACATAATACGTTACATTATTACATATTTATTACAGATATACTAATGGTGTTTGTAATTCCTTTATTGTTCTGGAGTGTGTTAAAAAACAAAATTGCTTGCTACATCTGACAAATCATCAAAACTCAATTCAGTTTCAGCTAAAAAGAGTTGGTCATGTTTAACTATGAAGCCACATATTGAATAAGCACATAGCATTTAGTAGAGGCTAAACACTCTTATTCAGAATACTTTTACTTCCTATCATTTTGGTTTTCGTTCAGTTAAAGTTGAAATTATTTGAATAATTCTTGTGTGCACTTACCGAGTTTCAAAAACAAACATTTTAAGCAATTTGTGTGATTCTTTCATTCAATATTGAATGAAAACAATACAGTTTTCATTGAACAATATAGTTTGTGTGTTCTATATTGCTGTTGCCAACGTACTACCATCATCACAGAGAAACAGTGATCAAAGACTGGCCTTTGATCACTGCTCTTCTATGGCACTGCCATTGCAATAAATATTGACTTGTAAGCATTTGTTACTTATGTTCCCAATCCACATTTATACAAACAGGCCACTAAGAGCAGGAGATAAGTCAAAGCACATCCAAATGCACATTTAGCTCAATAACTGTCTTTCCACTTGTCTGAAAATACAACTGTTGAGCTTCCCCAAACATCATGTGCTTTGGACCTCTGGGGATTTCAAAAATTAGTCAGAAAGACAGTGAGTAAACGATTCCGCTGTTAAAGCTGTATTCCAGGTCCTTTTCGCGGCCACGGCTCTCTTTTGAATAAGTTTAACCTTTGTTATGTGACCTTTCTCTGCAGTGCTGACTGTCGGCGAGCAGCTCCAAAGGTCAGAGGGATGCTCCTGGAGGCTTACCTGTGATTGCAGTTTCCACAGAAGCATGACATCAAGTCGCGAGAAGATGACGTCACCGTCGCCCACACACAGCGACAGCAGCGGCTCGTCCAAGCACGACACCAACCAGGTGTGTAGGCGTGACGCTCGCGTGCTCAATTTGGCTGTCGTTGTGGAGTTTGTTTTTCTTCATGGGTAACGTGAGCTGACCTCTGATTTGCTTTGCTTTGTGAATGTGCTTTTATGTCACTGAGGCTGCAAAACAGGCTGTGTGGATTTAAAACTATGAAAAACTGCTAACAGATTATGAAGGAAGTAAAAATTAATGCTCTTGCAGCCAATTTTGCAATCATTTCATACTTTAGACATCAGCGTTGTTAAATAAATACCTTTAAAAGTTTGTTGAAAATGTCCTAGCATTGTCTCTGTTCCTAATACAATTAGTCCAATGCACAAAAACTGTCACTATCGACTCACCACAACAGCACAATTATGCAAACATGCGGCGGATGATTGTTGTGAAGATGTCTCAGCTCATTAGTCATGTGGTTAATAGGTTTTGCCCCAGTCAGGGAACTGACTGTAGATTAAAAAGCAAAAAATGCTATTTAATAGACTCTAGAAGGACAAAATAATCATTGAAGATCAAATAAAATAAATGTCCACATTTCTTGTTTGTTTCACATTACCGTAAAACCCCAGTGTGTATGCTGAAAACTTCGGCGTACACATTGGAAATACTTCAAAAATATACTATCATATTAAAATGAGACTACTCCTGTAAGCTCCCGATGTTTCAGAATCCTACCAGCACCTCTGCTTTAGTTTAACCAGTTGTTGTTTACATGTGATTACACTGATATGCGCAGTTGTGTACACAACATCTGTTATCCGAAGGGAAGGAATGTGGCTTGCCTGTCTGAGTCATGGCGTGTTGCTCCTGTGTTTTCCTTCAGGATAGCTGGGAGATCGTGGAGGGACTCAGGGGGGCTCCTGCCAGCATCCAGGAGCCTGACAGACAGGAAGGCTTCCTGCTCAAGAGGAGGAAGTGGCCCATGAAGGGATGGCATAAGGTGAGCAACTCACCTGTCATTGTATAGCTCTACAAAACTTTAAAATGTTTTGTAGAGCTTTTTTCTTTTATTTGTTTATACCCTCGTAATTATTTTTAGAAATGTCTTTGATTACTTTCAAAATTTTACATTCACAAAAATTACTGTCTTTAAATAATTTTAGAAAATCTTATGACCTTGAAAGCTTCTGATTCATACACTTCACAACATTGCAATTAATTGGAGGCACACCTCAAGCACACTGCTTCCTTTGGTGATGTCATGGAAAATAAAATATAATATAATAATAACTGTAATTACAGTAATAATCTTTATTGTTATTATAAAAACATATAATACATAGACTATATCGAAATTGGGTGCCTTCCATTTAAAACATTCATTTGCACACAACACCATCAAAAGTTGGTGGACCTCCACATGTCTGGTTTAATTCCACATCCCTGAAGGTGACACTTTTTTTCAAACATATCCAGTTAAGCCCACAAATATTCAAACCGGAGCTGAAAAGGTGTGTGTAAGCAAACCTTTCCCAGTTGCACCAGTTCTAGCTAGAAAAATGGAGCAAACTTATTGCAAGAAGAATATCCAGAGGGGAAAAGGTTAAGTGTATTTTCAGGCCGTGTATGGTTTCAATTTTGCGTAATAGATCCTTTCATTCACATCTTAATCTTTGATTGTAGCTCTTAAATCTCCATCTAGGTCCTCATTTCATGCACTATTACCTTTCCTTTGTGTCTCAGTCTTTTTATTCTTTTATTCCCAAGAGCTACAATGCGAATGACTCAAATAAGGTTCTGCTTTTTCTGCTCAGGCTTATCTGTAAAGATCTGCCTTGCAGCACCACACTCGTACTCGTTCCCTAAGTTCTCCTGGAGTGCCCTGTCAGCATACATCCAGGATTATAAAGTTAAAATGTCCTTGTAAACTATGATTATATCAGTTGTGATCATTCTCTTTGCTGCTGGTCACCTATTTAACTGCTGCGGTCATAAAATTTAAATGTCAAGGTTACGGGAAAGCATGTGCTTTTAATTTAATAATCATTGTAAAGAGCAGCTGTAAGAACATTGTCACTATTTAGATTTAATACTACATGTTTTTTTCCCCCACTTTTCTCCTTTAGAGATACTTCGTCTTGGAGAGAGGCATCTTGAAATATTCGAAGCGACCAGCTGATGTAGGTGTGACCTCAACAGCGCCATCTGTCATCAATTCTTTGCTATGTATTTTTATTTTTTTATTTTGTCAATTTACAACCAAAAACGCACTGCAAAAGTTGGTTAATAAATCACTGACACCAAGGGATTGTGTACAAAAAGATTTTCACTTGTGAAAAAAAATCTAAAACCACGTATCACTGTTATTCTGCTTCATAATTTGAATCTGCTGTGTAATAAAACGCTGAAGTTTGTGGTTTTAATGTGACAATAAAAAAAATAACAAGACAATAGAAACCAACTTCACCACTATTATTATTTTACCACAGCTGCAGAAGGGAAAGGTCCATGGGCTGATAGATGTCGGCCTCTCAGTTATGTCCATCAAGAATAAAGCTATGTGCGTCGACCTGGACACCGAGGACAACATTTATCACCTAAAGGTAACTCTAGAAACACAGAGTTGTGGCCCATCGCCTCCGGATGTTGTCTTTCATTTCCTGTGTCTGTTTCACGCAAAAAGCATTCTCAGACGTTTTATTCCGCTTCCTAATTCGATCTTGCGGCACGCAGGTGAAGGCTCCAGAGCTGTTTGATGAGTGGGTGTCAAAGCTGCGTCACCATCGTATGTTTCGGCAGAACGAAATTGCGCTGTATCCTCACGAGACCTACCTCTTCCACCCCCATGCCGCAAGCTCACCTTCGCTTAATGACTCACTTAGAAAAGTAAGTTGTCTCAGGGCTTTTTTTTTTTGTAGGAAAAATTTTATTTTTTTATTTATTTATTTTTTTTTTTAGATTATGTCACATTTTTTCATCTCTCTTTGTGTCTTTCAACAGAGAGCGACTCTTACTAAGCAGGCGTCGTTCCACCAGTCTAAGGTCAGCTCCTGGCTCCACTCTTCAGAGGAGATGAGCAAGTGCTCCAAAGGTGCAGTTTGTTTTCTTCTCTTCTTGTCTTTACAAAGAAACCATCACTGCCTTTTCATCTTTCTTTTTGTTTTTTTGTTGGCACAGTCTTTACTCCTCATCACTGTGTCTGCACACACCTTCACTTTGATCTAATAATAATCTGCTGGTCTCTCAGAGCTGGAAGAATGCGAGTCTTATCTGCTGGAGCTCAACCAGCTGCTGAAGAGCATGGAGGTCATCCACCGCACGTACTCGGCTCCCGCCATCACCGCACTACAAGTGAGCACAGCCGCACGGAATTACGTTCGCTTTGAGCCTGGACAGAGAAATGCCGTCAGCAGCGTGTTAATGTGTTTGCAGTCATAGAAACGGCGCTCGCCTTAGCGATCATCAGCACATTCAGGAAGCTGTGCATCACTATCACCGTGTTTGATCTGCCAGCACAAAACTTGGCTTGTACACATTGCGTGTATTTGGACACCCAGGACGTGAATCACAACAGGAAGTTCATGTACGGATATTGATATTTCTGAATATAGAAGTTATTTTAGTGAATTTATTAGCCTTGTGGCCTATTGAAAATCATGACACATTTCTGCCCTTGAAGTCTTTTTGTTTCAAACATAAAGTTATTCAATTCAGTTCAAAAATATTTTATAATATTAAATATTATTACCTTTCTGACTCAATTTCTAGGCAACAGAGCCAATATTTCATAGTAACATGTCCTGGATAGTGCTGCAACTAATGATTATTTTAGTAATTGATCTAAATTCTGTCAATTATTATGACGATTAGTCAATTAGTTGGATGAAAGATCAACTAATTGTTGAATGAAAATTCTGCTGATTTTTCTTTTAACCACTTCAGCTATCTGGTACAATATTAACAACACTTGGAAAATGCAAATAAAACAATTAAATTCCTTTTCATTAAAAAAATAAATTGCATAAAATGTAATGACACAGAATTCCTTTAACGTACACATGATCATTTGTACTAAAAGAAGGCTAAAAAAAACTTCTGACGTCAAAATGTGAAACAACCCTTTTTGCTTAACTTAACATGATTATAGTGCAGAGCTGATTTGTTGATGATTTTTTGACTAATAAATGGATACCAAAAGACTCATAATAGATTAATTTTTTACAGAATTTGAACCGATTGAAGCTAAAACTCTACAACCTGAAGAGTTGTGGGTATAACATAATTACGGACAAAAGTTTTTTTTTATCTCGCATGCAAAATGTATATATTTTGTATACTCTTTAATCATGATTAATCCGATTAGTTGTTTCAGCTTTATTCCTGGATGACATCATCAAACACTGCTAATCCGCCTCATTTGCTTTTGCCACTCTCCTTTAAATCTCTGTGTGGCCGTATGAATAGAAACCCTGGCACTCTGGGATATAGTCATATCCCAAACCCATTATGATGAGTAGAAGAGAGGATTTGAACTTCCTCCTATTCTCTCTGCACTTTGGTCTTGCTCTGCATCCATGAAGGCTCCTTTTCAACTCCTCTGTAGTTTGGGGTCAGAGTTCAGGCATTATTTGAGCTTTTGAGATGCTAATCAACTGCTCCCAGTTGTAAACAAAAAAAAAAAAAAACGAACACGATACCTTTTTGCCTCGGGTACGCATTATAACAACTATCTGGTCAAAAAAACTTAGGCATAACAATACTCAAAACCAGAGGCAATAATTGTCCAAACTTGCAATGTGTCTACCTAAAAAAAGAGAAAATCAGAGCTAACGTAACAGTACTGCCACACGCCGCCACCTTCTACAAACTATCAAAATCTTCTCTTTAAAATTAAGATTTTCTCTCATCAAATACAGATTTTACACTGTGACAGACATGGTGTTCAATCTAAAATGTAGCTTGAACATTTTTTTTCTAAAATGTACCGTGAACATTTTAAGTTCATTAAATCTTGCTTGTCATTCTTCTACGCTACAGGCATCTACTTATGACATCCCCAAAAAGGAGAAGAGGCCCCGGAGATGGCGATCTAAAAACAGCAAAGAAGCCAAATCCACACTACAAGTACACCTCTGCTCTCTCTCTTTTATTTATGTTATTGCCAGTCAGTCATATTCCAACATCAGTGAGCGAACAAAGGGGAAAATCATGGCTCCTCCTTTGATTGCTAGGTTCCAAGCTGCATCTCCACCCAGTCCCCCCGTCTCCATGCCTCCAATCCCAACCTCCCCACCACAGAGTCCGCCTCACAGGAAGCCTGTCCCCAGTCGCCCGACTCACCGACAGAAGTGTCACGTCTGCAGCAGGACTTCTACCGACTGGCCAACAACAGTTAGTTCGAAGTGCATGGCATGTACAGTAGAGACAGAGAGAGAAAGAGGGAGATGGGGGTGGGGGGCAAGAGAGCTTGTGTATGTTTTCTTCTGTATGGGAGCATAGTTTCCATGACAACTCCTGTTCCACGTTTCTTTCCTGTGTCTGGCTTTTGCCTCTCTCCAGTT
This sequence comes from Xiphophorus maculatus, assembly GCF_002775205.1. Classification (NCBI taxonomy): domain Eukaryota; kingdom Metazoa; phylum Chordata; class Actinopteri; order Cyprinodontiformes; family Poeciliidae; genus Xiphophorus; species Xiphophorus maculatus. The sequence continues at coordinate 20,412,180 of NC_036455.1, read as the reverse complement.
CATGTTTCACTGAAATCAGCGTACGGCTCCCTGGTAGCAGAGAGGGAGCGGCTGAAGCACACCATCGACCTGCAAGCGCCTCAGCCGCCTGAAGTCGTCGGCCTCAAGAACCTCTATGCTTCAGTAAAAGAATAAACCCTTCCAACTTTTGCATGGTTACATTTGGTTATTTGCATTATTTTGTCTAATTTATCTCAAATAATACCTGAAACCAGGAGGGTACAAGTTCCCCGCACTGCTTGGTCCACCAGGCGTCCGGTGAAAGCAGAGTATCTATCCCAGAGTCCATTTCAGAGTTCTTTGATGCACAGGAGTACCTTCTGTCTTCGTCTTCATCTGAGAATGAGGTCAATATTCTTGTCATTTCAACTGATGTTTTCTTCTTTGTGTTCAAAACCAAATGGGTTTGAAAAATGTTTAAAAATCACAATAATTTAACATTGGCTATGTTGTCTGTACTGCGACATAAAAGGTTTTTGAATATTTCTGTGAGCATAAAGTTGTATTAGTAATAATCATACTAATACACATACTAATACATAAAACATAAATCAATGTTTTATGAGGAAAACATTGATTGTTTTCAGACACTTAAAGCTAAGAAGACATGAACAGACATGTAGTTGGAAAACACTTCAAATTCATTGAATTGACACATTGTTAGTGCAAAATATTCAAAATGAGGATTAGTTTACAGTCTATCTTGTGTTGTCTTTATTAAAGCAAGAAGTGCATCAGGAAAGTATTCACAGCGCTTCAGTTTTTCCACAATTTGTGTAAACACAATTTACAGCCTTATTCCAAGTTGTTTTGAATTAATCTCTTTCCTCAAAATTCCAGCCACAAAACACCCTGACTTTCATTTCTTCCATCTGCCAATCCAGTTATCCATTTGTTTATCCATTATCCATCCATTCAACCATTTGTCTACTACCATCCATCTGTTTTTCAATATGTTTTTCCAGTTGTCCATCCAGTTTTTCTTTGTTTCTTTGTCTCCATCTGTGTATTGTATATTTGGGTTTTGTAACATGGACAGAAAATTCAGGAAGTATTTCAATCTGAAAAAATCTAGAATATTGAAAAGAAAACTGAGTAGGATCCCGATACAAATGCTTCTAAACTGTTTACATCCTAATAACAGTCTCCTTAGCCATCCTGCGGATAATCTCATTTTAAAGCAGTAGCAACATCTCCAGCATTAGCAACATTTTCCATAAAACCAGAGATGACCAGGAAACAAATCCTCAAAGCTTGAGGACTTTACGGATATTCACGGTTTTGTCCGTCGATCCTGCTTTCGAGGGCGTCTTTAATCTTTCCTCATCCCCTTTGTCCAGGTATCGGACGACGACTCTTATATCAGTGATGTCAGCGACACCGTCTCCATGGATACCTTCGACGGAGGCAGCGCGAGACACAACTCCGGTACACGATGAAGTTGTTTGTCTGCTTATGTGTTAAGTCAGACTCTGTAACAGATGGAAAGCCGCCACAGCTTGAATAGATGTTTTTTTTTTCTTGCTCAGCATTGGGCTGTTGATTCTGACTAAGTCTTGGTGTAAAACTTGGTGTTTTACCGACTGTTGGCACTATATAAATTCTGGATGTTTAAAGTTGGTGCAGAGAAGGTGTTAAACATGAGCAATCTTAGCATCCGGACATGTTTGCAAACTAAATGTGGCGATTTGTCGCGGTTTATCCCAAGCCATCTGTTAGCAGAGATCGTTAAGTCACTTCTGCATGCATTTCTCATTAATTTCATTGCATCCGCTTAAAATCGCCTTTTGGTTTCTTCTTCTCTGTTTAACCGTTCTCTGATTTTTAGAATCTAGATTTGAAAATGTCTTCAGCTGACTCCGATCTCTGTTTCAAACGTCCCGTTCCTCCTGCAGTCAGCAGCGTAATGACCTTGACTCGCCGTCGCTCCACGCTGCCGTCGACCTGTCCCTCCAGCACCGTGAGCCTGTGGAACATCCTGAGGAACAACATCGGCAAAGACCTGTCCAAAGTAGCCATGCCCGTGCAGCTCAACGAGCCAATCAACACCCTGCAGAGGCTGTGCGAGGAGCTGGAGTACAGCGAGCTCCTGGACATCGCAAACCAGACCGAAGACCCTTACCAACGCATGGTACATAAGAAAAAAAACACAATGAAAACAAATTGGTCTACCAACACAGCTGTTGGCACATAAAGTGAAGTTTATCTAATTCTCTTGCGATACATACCAGGTCAGTGTATTTTCAGTTAGTTTTATGTGATGGACTTCAAACTAGTATGTAATTGTAACACGGAAGGAAAATTATGCTCGTTTTTAATATTAGTTAAAGGTTAAAAGGGTCTTGTGCTTCTGCCTTCAGCCTACCTGCAAGCTGCAACTCTTTTAGCTTATATGTCTACCAGTTTAGAAACGCTAATCTGTATGAATTCTTCATTGCAAACTTGAACTTGATGGCTCAGACAGGGTCTTTCTAATACATAAAAATGTTTGGTTCTTAACTGTTCCATCTTAGATCCGGTTCTTTGGTCTTTGTTTTTCTAGATTAGGGGTCTGCAACCCGCGGCTCCAGAGCCTTTGGACGTTCCACAATAGCTCTTTATAACAGGAAGCAGTTAATATTTTTAAATACAGATATAATAACAATTGCTGGCTTTTAACAGTTTTTTTTTTTCAATTTTCCCCTGGAATGTTAGCAACAAATTTCCACAAAGAAGGATGCTAAAAGTCCTAGTAATCCAAATTCAATTTGGATTTCATCTGACCAAAGCACCTTCTTCCTAGTGTTGTGTGGTTTTTAAATCATCCAAATGAAATATATTTCTCTCAATTCCTCAACCCTCAGGCCGAATGCTGGATAATTAACCAAAGGTAAATAAAGTGAAAAGGGAAAACCCTTTGGGGTTGAAAGCATGCTGCCATAGCAACACTGGCATCAGTGATTTGTTTTACCGCACCTCATCAGGATGTCTTTTTTTTTTTTTTCCACTCACTTTCTTCATGGTTTTACAATTGAACTAAACAGCGCTGCTCTCTCCTTGCCACTGGTCAAACACATCATGAATGGGGAGCACAATGCAGCTTGCAGATCATTATCCGCTGCATTCACTTGCAGTCAGACAACTGATATTTACTCATTTAAACGTCAGATGGCATTAAAGTTTATATTTCACAGCTCTGTCAGAATAATTAGGGCTGGTAAATTGGTGCCACATTATTTTTTTGTAAATGTTGAAAATCTAAGTCTCTTTTTTTTCTGCAGGTGTATGTGGCAACTTTTGCCATATCTGCCTACGCGTCATCCTACTACAGAGCCGGAAGCAAGCCCTTTAACCCCGTTCTGGGAGAGACGTACGAGTGTGACCGGCCTGATAAGGGCTTCAGGTTTATAGCTGAGCAGGTGCTATCACACAGTCTTCATATTCCACTCACTAAAGTATATAGTGTTCTCAAATATATATGAAAGGTTTAGAGTACTTCTGTCCAAACTATTAAATTACCTACGCTGAAGAAAAAGAAAATCTGTGCCATTCGTCAGTCACTTTTAACATTTTAAAAACAAACACGACTTGCACAACTGGTTAGACTACTGGTCTGTTTTGAGCCTCTTACTAGAGCTAAAGTGCACAGCAGTCAGTATTTTGATTTTACAAATTCACAAGGTCATTTGAGGACAAACTAACAAAACAACTTAAACCACAGATAGTGTCCTATGTTTTAGACCTCCTTGTATTGCAAAAAGAAAATGGCCGAATGTAGTAGCTTCATGGCTATTCCGATTTAAATAAGATCAGTGGATAAAGATTAGTTTCACATTTAAGTATCGGTTGATCGCCAGTGAACCCAAAATTTAGGAATTTGGGGCCGACTAGCAACTTTCTCTTTCTAAATTATTCAAAGCAAGTGATTCCATTTTGTCGCCTTGCTTATTTTCACCAAAATAACTGATCTCTCATGTTTCAGTTGTTTTTAATATTTTCATACCTGATAAAAAGTTGCAGTTGTCACATTGCAACCCTAGATTCAATAAATTTTCAAACACAAAAGAAACTTAAAATAAAGGGCCTTATCATTTCTTCTCTCCGATTCCCAGGTGAGTCATCATCCACCTGTCTCAGCATGTCACTCTGATTCAAAGCACTTCTGCTTTTGGCAAGGTGAGCGCATGTTTGGAATTACTTCATTTCCTCCTAGTAGATCAGTGCTGTCATACTGTCTGTTTCATGCTTCAGCATCTTAACGTTTTGCATGAAAACTTGTTTGTGATTTAAATTAAGCTCATTTGGCCCCTTGATCTTAGTGGATATTCCTGAAACATAACAACAGATGCCTGTTAGATTAAGCATAACATCCATTTCAAACCGATAATCCAAAGGTAGTAAAAGAAACAGATGCTTTGTTTGTTTCCATTAATGTACATGAACCAGAAACCAATTGTAAAAATTGGTCAGATTAACACTGTGATGATTAAAATGAGAATAGTGCTCTTTTTACGGTCACAGCCTCTCACCTATTGTTTTGTGTTGTCCATTTTAGATGTGCGATGGAAAAATAAATTCTGGGGAAAGTCCATGGAAATAGTTCCCGTGGGAACCACACATGTCACACTACCAGCGTAGGTCCTCTCCATTTTTTTTTTTTTTAAAACCTGTGGGTGTGTATGCTTAATCAGAGTGTCTGGGTAATTGTGCACAACAAAGCATGTTATTGTGAAACAATAATGGGAGAATTGTGCGCATGTTTTTCCCGCAGCTTCGGGGATCACTACGAATGGAACAAAGTGACGTCCTGCATCCACAACATCCTTAGCGGCCAGCGCTGGATTGAACACTATGGAGAGATGGCCATCAAGAACAAGAACAGTAATGTCTGCCAGTGCAAAGTAACATTTGTCAAGGTGAAAAAGGAAATGCAGATGTGTTCTGTACTGAATGTTTGTTTCTTGCTTCAAATGGGTGAATCTGGTGGAGAAGAAATTCTTCTGTGATGTTGTATCAGAGTACCGTGTTTAAATAAAGAGCACTATGCTGTCGATGCAAACACTGCCATCTAGTGGAGGAAATATGGATATATTGGGGGGGGGGAAAGATGATCTCAGAAAGATTTTCTCCTAAATGGACAAACTATGCAAGTAAATCCCAGTAAATTAGATAATATCTCTGAACTTGTTTCAATTCACATAGTGATTCTTGCATATTGTATAATTTCATTACAAAAATGGTAAACTATTTTAAGTATTCCTACTTGTTGGGTTTCATGATTATGACTGCATGAGTTAAAAAAATTTTAATAATTACAAATAGACAAGGTGTCCACACATCCTTAAAATGTCTTAAATGAATTTGAGGTACTTTAAGGCCTTAATTTTAAATACACAAATTTAAGAAAGTAAGTTGTCCTTAAATACGTTAATTACAGATCTTAAATTTTGTCCTCATGTCTAGTATAGTATGTGCAGTTTTTATTAGATTTTTTTCCACTGGACTTTTCTATCAGACAAAAGTTTGAGTCCTGCACAGACATTTTTATTGTGCGTCACTCAAGGCGGTTGAGGCTACCGCTACCTAGCTGCTAGCATGCTTTTGCTAGCTAACTAGGTTTTTTTTTTTGCCTCTGTCATGGGTAAGGACAAATTTATCAGCAGTTGGCCGGATGACTTCTGTTGCCATTTGAACCCTATTCATACATGTTTAATTTTAGTGTGAAGCAAAGCCTTGAATCTTCCTCCTGCTCTTTCTAAAAACAAATTTTTCTCCTCAGGCCAAATCATGGAACTCCACAGTGAACGAGATAGAGGGTGTGGTTACAGATTCAAATGGGAAAGTGGTGCACACCATTTTCGGAAAATGGCATGAATCAGTGTTTCAAGGAGACCCTCCTTCTGCCACTTGTATTTGGAGAGCGAGTGAGTCAAAAATGACAGCCAGGAAATCTCAGCCACCATGGTTCTTTCAAAGACACGATGGCAAATCCTGTTTGTCATGTGTTTGCCTGCAGATCCCATGCCAGTGGAGCAGGAGCAGTACTACGGTTTCACCCAGTTTGCAGTGGAGCTGAATGAACTGGACTCCTCCTTAAAACCACTGCTACCCCCCACAGACACGCGTTTCAGGCCGGACCAGAGGTTCGTACTCTTCTCATTCCTGTTTACTGGGCAGAATCAGAACATGATCACTACTTGTTGGTGTTTTTAAGTTGTTTTTTTTCTAACATGTTTAAACGGATTCAAATGTCAAAAGAGAATAAAAGATAAAAAAAAAAAAAAAAATTCAATTTCTACACTTTTAGTTGTTCCTTTTTCTAAAGTTTCCCATCCATCCCTCCATCAAAGTGCAACACGATTTTGAGCCTCTCCTCTACATTGACATTTTCACCACTCAACTTCTTGTCTGTATGCTTGCATCAGGCTGCTGGAGGAGGGGAACATAGACGGAGCTGAAGAGCAGAAACAGAGGATAGAGCAGCTCCAGAGAGAGAGGAGGAGAGTGCTGCAGGACAACAGCATGATCCATCAGCCACGATTTTTCAAGTATGCCATTTTCTACCTGCAGGTTCTTGCGCTCAATCTGATGCACGCTTTAATTCCAGCTGGTCTGATGTGACGAGGGATGAGTTCATGCAAAAGTCTGACCTGTCTGGTTTGGCATTCGTCACAGCAAGGCATACTGTGTCATTCAACTACTAAAGAAATAAATCAGAAGCCATTCTCTGATTAAATATGTGTTGTTTTGTTTGTGTAGGAAGTCCAAGGATGACACATGGGTGAGCAACAACACGTACTGGGAGCAGCGCAGAGACCCCGGCTTTAGCAAAGTGGACTTTCCCGTGTTGTGGTGACCTGCCGGTCAGAAAACATGATAAAACTAGATGAAGTTCAGTAATCAGGAACCACCGACCTGGTTAACACGAACTGCTGTGTGTCACAGTAGCCCACACATGGACCTCCGGCTTCCTCTTTCGGACCAAGTGTACACAGAGCCTGTTGTGTATATACTGTATTATTCTCGTTTGTGTATATTTTCTCCTACTGACTGTAATATACACAGAGTCGGTGTAGACTAAAAGTGCAGATCAGTGTGTTTTACTGCTTTTCACCATTTATCTAAGTGCCTTTTCACTGTAATGCTGCACTCAGAACTGCTGGAGCAGTTATGCAAAAGTACCTTTATTCAGAGACTGGCGGCCGTCTGAATGACAAGTGGACAAAAGACCGAGGACTGGAGGTCACATCCCACTTCTGTGTTCTTCTCCTGTGTCACATTAATGACACAATGACTTTCTGCTGACTTCAGCAATAAGCTGATCAGTTTTTATACATCTAAAAAAAAGAAAAACGTAAGTACTGCCTTTTTCAGTATGCTGCCTTGTTCACATCATTCATGTCTGTAGCAGGACTGTGGATGCCGTTTTCTATTAAGGAAACATCACAAATCCTCCCTTTTGGAAGTATATAAATAAATATTACCATGGGTGGAAGAATTATGCATTATTTATTTATTATTAATAATACATGCAGCGGTTTATTTCACTTCATTCCAGGTGAAAATGATTTTACTCCACTCTTTAATGTATTTGTCTGCTTTGAAGTGTTGTAGGGTGGATTTTCCTCATATTTTCCATATTTACCCTGCAAATAACTGGGTATATATGGGACAAACTTTCTCTTGAGTTGTATTACAGTGTTATGATGCCTCACTGTGGTTTACCTCATGAAGTGAGTTTTTTATTTTTTTTATTTACTGACTTCCATGCCCTGTGTTTGCCATGAGGTTATTTAGATCACGCATGGTGCCACTTTCAGCTGCTGCTACTAAAACATTTAACTTTTGCATTTAACTACAATATTTTTGAAAACCCATCTTTTGCATCTACATCCACAAATTCCAGTGTTTTTTATTTTAGATTTTATGAAGTGCGCTTTTGTGAAGATATTAGAAAATCTTGTAGAAACCTTTTGATGCAAGATTGAAGTTAAAAATCGATTAAAACCGCGAGGAGATGCATGTGTTTAGCTGTTTGGGAAAAGGACAAATTATTTAAAATCTTTTCTGGAAGCACTTTCATAGTGCAATTTGGTGGATTGTTTCAGAAATATTAATGCTAGTTCAAGTTTTGGTTTAAAATTCTGTGCACATACAGGAAGAAATGTATGTTGCTGAACCACACAGACACCTGCGTCCCACAAATTGTAGAACTACTGTAGACTCTGATTCCACAGCTTGAACTGCACATTTTCCTTCTTGCCTATACAAATACAATGAAAACAGCTTAAAAAGCATTTCACACTTTTTTTTTCCTGAGCTTAGTTTTAGTACATTTTAAGTTTGGTACAGAGGCTCAATATTTCTTCACTGTTTTCTTACTAAGGATTTACATGCAAAGTCAGCACAACGCTGTAATAAAAAGTAGTAAAACTACAATTGTTATGGTAAAAAAAAGGCTCACTGGATATAAAACGTCTACACACCCTGTAGGAATTCATGGTTTCTGTGAAAATAAGGCCGATGTGAATCATATCAGGATTTTTTTCCACCTTGAAAGTGATGTTCATTCTGTTATTGATCTGAACAACAAATATGTTGGGAGAGAAAAATGTATTAACAGAAAGCTGGAATAATCTGGTTATTACCTGGTCATATCCCAGATTCCAACATCTCTCTGCATGGCTTTCTAACCAATACAGCCAGAGACTCAATGAGAAGTGGCAAAAGCAAATTAGGTTGATTAGCAGTGCTAGCCAATAACTGATGGTGTAATCCGTGACGTTACTGTGGAATATTGTCTCTCTCTCTATTAGCATGTCTTGGCAGTCATGAGACTGTTTTCCAGCAACAGTCTTCAGTCAGAGTCCTCTTCAGGTACATTGGAAGTCTGACTGCTACTGGAAATCCTTTCTGCAGACAGCACCGCCCTCCACAATGACTCTTTGAAGGTACTTGGACGATTTATGATTTAAACTCAGTCGCAACATTCACTCGGTTTTGGTACCCATCTGAAATCAGTTGTAGTCACCTAATTCATAAACTCAGTCAACTTGTGTGTAATTTATTTTCTTCATCTGTGAAGACTTCAGAGTGGTTGGAGAGCATTACTGAAATGGCTTAACGAAGACGACACCAAACAGAGATGCATAAAGTTGGAGAGAGTTATGTTATCAGATGATATGCCAAGTTTTGAACAGCTAACGGAGCATCAACAGAAAGTAGAGATTGATGCAACTTCAATCCTTCCTAGATGTGACCATCCATTGAAAGCAGCCCAATAGCGACTCTGGAGGAGCTGCAGAGATGCAGAGCCAGTTTTAGGTCTAAAGTCGTTTCAAAACTGTAAAGCTTACCAAAGTGCTTACACAGAAGTGTTAAGCCGCAAGTTCAAAATGGGGGCGCATAACAAATTGTATGAAGCATAACATGTCACATGCCAGTCAAACAAGACCAGCTTTAAGAGCAGAATTGAAAACATGCAATAATACCGATCCACGGTGCTGTGGCGGTGAGTTCCAAAAGTCAAAAACCTCTGTGCTGATCTTCCATGGCAAATCCAGGAGAGGCTGCTGGTCACCTGAAGGAAAGCTTAGTGGTGATGAACAGGAGCACGAGTTTTGAAAACTTCCTCACGAGGGAAAAACAATGTCAGTCAACAGAGGCATATGGGCTGAAACAGTTTCTTATGGGTGTTCTGCATATGACAGGATGTGGTGCATTGAAATCTCTCTCTTTACCTACTTCTCACTATCAGGATGTAAAGCATGACCGCAGACAGGCACGATCAATACAAGAGCCATTAAATATTCTCTCCTTTGATTTTGACTGATCAGAAGTAAACAAAAAAATAAAAAAAAATCGAAAAGGCAAGCCTGCTCACGCCCCGATGGGCCACAGAGAAACATCCCCACTGGGTTCATATGACTCCTCCGGGTGGGCGGAGGAGTGGGCCGGCCTCTCGCCGTAGCGCGCCGTCCTTCCCTCGCCTTTTAACCATAGATCTGGTCCAGCTCAGATCAGTTCGGAGAAGAGCCGCTGTCGGTCCGTTGTCTTCTGCATATTTTAGTCGAGTCCGCGTCTTTCTGTAGTGTGACATCCGGAAAACGCGCTTGAAACTCTACGTTTCAGGTAAGCAACTCTATTTAGGTCCGAACTATTAATACGTTTTTGGGAAGACTTGTTTATTTTTCTGTCCAGCCGTTTCCAGGCACTCCAGATTCCTTGATTTAATTTTATGATCTGAGTCATGAGGCTCCAGGCGCAGCTTGCAGCTGCGGGGTCTGGGTGGTAGAGGGGAAAGTAGGGGGCGGGAAGCGGAGTCTATATTTCCTGTAAATTACAAGAGAATGATTATTTTTTTTTTCCATTCATAAGTTATTAGTGCCTTAGTGGCATCACCGCAATTTAACCCATTTTATAGTCGATAGAAACACCAGTGTGTTCATGAACCCTCTGACCTTGCATGGAAACATTTTGAGGGTGCCAGGTGGAAGACCTCCTTGCCATCGCCCTAATCTTGACCTTTCTTCAAAGACAGAACTCCAGCATGGCCGCCCCAAAAAACGTTACTTCTTTTCAGAAGAAAAATTTTTGGTAAAAAAAAAAAATCTTTGAATTTTCATCAGCAGCATTCGTTAACCACGTGTTGGATATTTGGACACACCTTTCTAATTCAATGGGTTTTCTTTATTTTCATGACTATTTATAAGGCAAGAAATCCCACTTATTAACCTGACAGGGCACCTATGAAGTGAAAACCATTTCAGGTGACGACCTCTTGAAGCTCATCAAGAAAATGCAGAGTGTGTGCAAAGCAGTAATCACAGCAAAAGGTTGCTACTTTGAAGAAACTAGAATATAAGGGCTATTTTCAGTTGTTTTACACTTTTTTGTTTAGTGCATATTTCCACATGTGTTATTCATAGTTTTGATGCCTTCAGTGTGAATCTACAATGTCAATAGTCATGAAAATAAAGGAAACTCATTGAATTAAAAGGTGTGTCCAAACTTTTGGTCTGTACTGTATACTAGTTGTTTCCTACTTGTTCTCCGCGGTTCAGATCACAGTAAACAAAGGCAACATGAAATATTCACCAACCGTACATCTGAGCCTGTGGATTTGGGAGATGGAGGAGAGGGAAAGGTTTAACAGTGACACTACAACGACTCTTAAAAAATTCAGCCCTGGATGACTCAACCCATGTGAAACCCAGAGGAGTCAGAGTTGCTTCTTCCACTTGAAGCTCACGGAGCACGTTAAAACAGGGCCCGAGCCTGCTGACTTCCAGCCAGAGTTCGCATCTGTTGTTTATTTCAGGCATTCTTCTGTCCAACACAGTCCCAAATGATGCTAATCACTTTCTTCTGTTTGCTCCTGAGCGCTTTCGAAACCAAAGCCACGATGTCGGAGCCCCTCAGTGGTAGTGAGAGTGAGGTCATTCCTGCATTTGTGCGGTAGTATTTGGGGGACTTCCTTCCTGAAGGGTTGCGTTGTAAACACCCACACTTTTCTGAAATACTACACTTCAACAAAAAAAAAAAAATATCTGTGTGAGGGGGTTACACAACACTAACAGGCAGAAAACCGTATTAAGTTAATAAAAAATACTGTGCTCTTTATGTCAAAAAGGAATCCCACATCTCTTTCAGCTTTTCCGTAATCCTCTCTCGCCGAGGCCATGTTTTCCAAGGCCACTGCCAACTTCGTCCGTCAGGTTGATCCGGAGGGAAGCCTCATCCATGTGTCCCGAGTTAACGACTCCCACAAGCTGCTCCCCATGGCAGTTGTAGTCAAGCGCAACCGCCTCTGGCCGTGGCAGAGGCCCAAGTACCAGCCGACTGATTTCACCCTAGGCGATCTGCTGCAGGGCGACGAGGTGCTCCGACCCGGTAGGTGTGCGTGTTTACAAGGGATTTCAAAGTCTCACACACACACACAGGCGCACACGCACGCACACACACAAAAGAGGAAAGTGCTCGTTCCATGTTATGCTAGATACGGCTTACACCGTTTTCCTGATGGATGCTGCAGTCATTGCTTGGCAAGAAGAGTCATAAGCCTTGAAATTTTTATATTTGTCAAGTTAAAACCACTGAGTTCAAAGGGTCAAAGGTTAACCCTGCTGCAGTCTTTTACAGCCTCTGTTTACAGGTTTTTTTCCCAGGATTGCCCTGTATTTATCGCCATCTGTCTTTCCATCGATTCTGGGGGCGCTGCCTCTTGGCTTCTCATTCAAAGGGATGGATAGAAACTAAGGCAATCTTACAACTGCTTAATACAAACTAAAGACCTATCTCCTCAATAGGCTAAGAAGAATGCTTTTTAAATGTCCCAATTGTTTATTTTTAAGTAGAGACTTTAGTGCATGAAGTACTTTTAGCACCCGATACAAATCTGGTATCACTTTTTTTTCTTTTGCAGGAGTTTCTGAGACAGAATTCCTGACCTACAAGGGGACGTACCGGGACGATCACTCCGGGAAGCTGGACACCGAGGCCGGTCCCGTCAATGTCAGTCTGGAGGGACTGGGTGCGTCCAAGCTGGAGTCGTGTTTCGGAAAGCTGAAGAAAGAGGAGCTGGATGTCAAGAAGCTGTTGAAGGACTCTGAAAGCAGGTTTTGGCCAGTCTTTTCCGTATTGTTTATTCTGCGTCGAGTCCAACGCGAGGAAGGAAGGAAGGAAGGAAGGAAGGAAGGAAGGAAGGAAGGAAGGAAGGAAGGAAGGAAGGAAGGAAGGAAGGAAGGAAGGAAGGAAGGAAGGAAGGAAGGAAGGAAGGAAGGAAGGAAGGAAGGAAGGAAGGAAGGAAGGAAGGAAGGAAGGAAGGAAGGAAGGAAGGTGTCTGGATGTAAAACTGAGTAAAGGGCTTTGGTGTGACACATTTTGTCTGCCTCAGGTTAGTGGACATGCAGCACATCCTGGTGCAGCAACTGGAGAAGCACGCCGAGGTTCTGACGGTGGTGACGGAGCGCATCCTCACCACCAACTCGTGCTCCGTCACCATGACGAAGAAGCAGCAGTGCACCTTTCAGGGCGTGCTGGGCCTGATGGGCCTGCTGGGGGGCTCCGTGAAGGTCGGCCCCGCAGCTTTTCACATTTATGTGACGCTTTGTGTGCCGTTACCTCCGTAAAATAACGGACTAAGTTAGTTTTTGCTAAAAGAGAGAAAACAAAAGGCCATTATTTTAGGAAGGCGACTATATGCGTGTTAAATGTTTGTTTATAGGTGGTTTTAAAGGACGTGAACAATATTGAGGTGGACAGCGACGTTTCCTTGGAGATTCCCTCTGGCACTGTCATCGCGTACAGCATAAAGGAGCTGAAGATCGAAAAGGACGGACACCAAGGTGAGAATGAGTCCCCAACAAAAAAAGAAGTTAAAACTGCGAAGGAGATGGGCTGCACAGTGGCGCAGTTGGTAGAGCTGTTGCCTTGGAGCAAGAAGGTCCGCTTGAGCTCAGGATTTCAGCTGCTCCTCCAAAGTTAACGTGGAAGAGGTGCTGCGACGAGGCTAAGAGTAGCATTGTTTTTAACCAGTGTTCTTCAAATATGTCAAATCGGTTTGCACTTTCAACTGCGTAGGTGGCAAAATTTCTTCAGTTGGGGGAAATTGTGAAGAAGCATTTAAAAAGTTTCAGAAAGCTTTGGATTTTTGAGTCAAAGACATAAACGAAGACAAAACAGAAACTTTTTTCTGTTTCTGTTTGTGTCACTGCAGGTTTCCAACAGGGAAACAAGTGTTGGCTTTGAGCATCGTCGTTTTTTTTTTCTTCTCAAGATCCTCCTCAAAGTCATAAACTTGAATTCGTCATTCAGTCTTGCTTGTCAGATTTTTTGCTTTTTTCAATTAAAATAAATATGTTCTCCAACTCTGCACGAGTTTGATGAATGGCTGATTTCTGTAATAATTTGACTGACTAATTAAGATCACCACACGCCTTCCTTTTCTTGGATGGCATGTTCTCTTGTCTTTACCATTTTGAAGACAGGCTAAGTAAAACAAGCGTTTTCTCCACGGATTAATAATTCAAAAAGAAATCCTCAACACGGATCATCCATCCATCCATCTTCTAACACCCTAGTCCCTAGTGGGGTCAGGAGGGGTGCTGACCGATCTCCAGCTAACATTCTGGGCGAGAGGCGGGGTTCACCCTGGACAGGTCACCAATCTGTCACAGGGCAACACAGAGACAGACAGGACAAACAACCATGCACACACACACTCACACAAGGAGAATTTAGAAAGACCAATTGACCTGATATTCATGTTTTTGGATTGTGGGAGAAAGCCGGAGTACCCTGAGAGAATGCACAGGGAGAACATGGAAACTCCGTGCAGGAAGACCCCGGGCCGGGAATCGAACCCAGGACCTTCTTGCTGCAAGGAAACAGTGCTACCAACTGCGCCACTGTGCAAATGTTTCACCGGGAGTGCTTGGTGTGTTTATCTTTGCTGCTGTCGGAATTATTTTCAGAAATATGCCTGCGACCCAGCGCTATCGGAGGTTTCCAGAGCGACTCCATCCCGTTCGATGGTTCCTTGGACACAGTGGACGACAGTTTCGACGGGCCCCGGGCTCGGGAAGATGTTCCTTTCACCGTTTTTCACAGCGGTAATTCACAATTTCTCTTCCATGGGAAAGACTAAAGCAGTTGACACGAGGAAGTGAAACACACCGCTGACATGTTGCCAAAGACGAAGGCTCCCTTTCCTTAAGCTAAGCTTTAGTGTGATTAACAAGCCAACAAATCTACTTTCTACTAGACTAATACAAGGAATCAAATTTGCTACATCAGCTTTAAACCTAAAAAGAGTTGTGTTTTTTTTAATTTTAAGTTGTAGTGATGAAGATATAAAATAGTTTGGCATCTTGCAGGATGGTCGGACATGGACCTTTCTCCTCTGGCAGACCTCCCCGGGTCTACTCGATGTGAGTTGATGGACAAGCTCCGAGAGGCTCTTCGGGACAGATTTGCTCTGTCCTACCTACAGAGTGAGGTGAGGGTCACGCTGACTTGACGTACACCAGTAAAGCTAGCATCTGACGACGTTTGATTATTGCCTAAATCGAGAGCAATTGCTCAACAAGTGACTCGCCAACATATTTCTAAGCAATTTTTTCGTAAGTTAAGTACATTTCAGAAAAAAACAGCACTCTTTTTCCCTTTACTCCTCTAAACTTTCCTTTTCATTAGCTGGAGAAGTTGTGTGATTGTGAAACAGCGGAGACTCCCATTATTGGTGAGAAGGAGACAATTCCTACAAGTTCATGTGTCCCTGAATGCGTCCCAACTGGCTTCTCTTCACACCTACCCTCAGTTTACCTGCTGGTCAGTGCCATGGAAGGTAAGAGAAACCTTGAAAATATTTGAAGTAGGAAATAAATCAGTGCAACCTCGGTTAATGTCTCAATTTTTAATCTTGTTGCATGTCTTTGCTTTCAGAGCTGCCTGATGAGACGCTGAACATTTTGAGCAACAGTCGACCTGATTTTCTGTCAGCGGTTGATGTGCTGGTTGGTCGATTTCATTTGCCTTAAATATATATGTCCTTGTTTATACATGCGTAGGTGTTGGCACTATTTTTCTGAAAGACTTAATGAGATACAACTCATTCAGAGTGTCACAAATCTGTTTTTTTTATGGCTATCAGTTATGCAAGGAAGCCATGTTGGATATCGAGGCTGCTGAGAAACATCCAACTTTCCCACTCAGATTCCCACTTCTTGGAAACTTTGTGTTTTCCCGACCTTTCAAATGAAAAATGAATGAGCCAAATCTCTCAACCGGTCAAACAATCCCGCTGAACGAGAGAGTTTTGATGTTGTTGTGTTTATGACATGGCAGAGCAAAACTTGGGAAGTTTAAGTCCAGTTGCAATGCTGTTTTCAATTTGCCTGTCAGGGTGACGGCACTTGGGAAGTCGAGTATTTCCTCAGGTGGTATTTGTTAGGAGAAAGTCTCAGAACTATTGCCATAGGACAAATGGCCGTCAAACCAAATGTATTCCTTAGGGAACGTAAGTAATGGCTTTCTACAGACTCATTCAATAAATCACGACGTTATTGAAAAGTTCACTAATTCACACAATTCACCTTAAACACATTATATGCATTAAATACACAGATACTGATTTATGTAGTTATTTCCGTTAACTAAAATGATTTTCTGCTCGCAGCTATGCTACAAAGCTGGACAACGTTTGTGTGCTTTGGTAAAAACATTAATTACCTTTCTATCTTATTCCACTGAATGAAGATATTTTTTTTGTGAAATAATTCTGCTGCAATAGAAATACCAATCCATTAAACACATCCGTCAGTCCGTTAGATCAGAGGGAAGTGGGTTTTGTCCTTTTGTCTAAAGGTAACAAAATCTCCCCATCGCAGAATTTACAGCTCACTGAACATGCACCACTTCCTGTAGTCCTCCTGTTCAACTCAACTAACCTGGCAGGTTCCAACTTCCAGGTTTCTCACCTTGCGACAGGACATCAAAACGATCCTGTCTATTTTCTGCTTGCGTCTCAACAGATGCGCGGGTTAAAGGAGAGCGGTGGGAGTCTGTCCATCCTGTCCCTTCCCGCACCGCTGCAGGACAACCAGGTCTTCCAGCAGGCAGAGCAGCTGCTGGGCTCCATCAGAGTGACGCTGAGGAGGGACTCCAATCAGCTCCGGGTGGAGATGGGAAACACGGACGGGGCTGTGGCTCTGCTCCTCAGCCTCAGCGTACACGGCCTGGCCTTGCTCTGCACCGGCGTGCATTAGTTTACGGCATCTGCGTCTTTGTTGTTACTTTCTTTATGGAACACATTTATCTTATATAAGCTTTTCATGTTCCAGTGCTCAACTTCGTCATATTATCTTTACTCAGTTTTCTAATCTGTTATTTATCCCATATACATATATTATTATTTAAATAAACTGTTTATATTTTTGTACAAGAAATGATGAGTCTGGATGGAGGTTTTGAGTTTTGAGCATCAGTCACAATTTGCCGTCGATCCAGTTGTTTCTGTGTCCGGTTTCAGCTCACAGTAACTATTATCCTCAGTTATTGGTAAATCCCGGAAAGCTTTTTGTATTTCAGTAAATACACGTTGACTAAAAGTTAATGTGGGATTCGTCATAGTTTAAACAGAATTTGAGAATTGATTGCTTTCTGACAAAACACAAGATGGTGAAGCTTTAAGCAGTTTGTTTTGTCTTGTCGGGAACTTTGGCTCAAAAGATGCTGTCCTTTTGAAGTTCTTCTCTTTTTAAAAAGAAAAATCTATATTTATATTAATCACCACAGGTGTATATATATATATATATATATATATATATATATATATATATATATATATACATACATTTTTCACATTCCCTGAATTACTGGTATTACACCATAAAAAGCTACAGAGTCTATTTTGGTTATTTCCTTTGCCATAAGCTAAAAGCAAGGTCATTCTTTAATGTTTAGTGAAATATAATTACATTGCCTGAAGACTTTTTAAAAGTTTCCTTTTATCGCAAATGTACCACTGTTCTAATGTTTCTAGTACAATACATATAGTTTTAAAATGTGGAAGACTGTTTTGTTTTCTTTTTTGGACGCTGGTTATTTATTTTTGTCTTTTATGTTTCGTTTTACAAAATGTGCAGGTTTAAAGTGTTTAGTGTATTTGGTTTTATGGCAAGAATCTAAAAATTCTTGCAGTTGTTGTGATGCACCAAATCGTGCGGCGTTGGACCCAGCAGATCGTGTGTAGAAGCTGCCACAATAATAGACCAAGGGTGATATGTTGAAAAGGGTTATGTGATGTAGTGAGAAGGAACTTTGCTGGAAGGAAGTGGTAGTTCTTTACTTCTTCATTCACCAAATCACACAATAATCCTGTTATTAATACTATACGTTGTTCATTGTGTAACCTGTATTGAATAAAGCTTGTTCAGGTGCGTCATCTGTGTTCACAAATCATTAATAATCCGAAGTTTTTTTTTTTTTTTTTTTTACAGCAATTCCAATTTAAACTTTAGCCAGGATGTGTTAATATGCATCATATAATATATATTGCATTCAAATTTGTCTTTTTAAAAAACGTTGTTGCACAGTCTGCAAAGGTTTAGTTTTAGCCCCTTAAATGTTGAAAAAAGGAGGGCTAACGGCAGACACATAGGCGTAAGTTTAAGAGACTGACTCAGACATTGATATTTGTGCTACTTTTCTAAAGACGTTTATTCTGATGAAAAGCAATGTGTTTGCCAAATCCTGCACATTGTAAATTATATTTTACCCTACTAATATATATCAGTATATCAGAAATGTTAAGCACTGGATATCAAATGAAAAAAATGGGGACAAAGTTAAACATCCGGACCAACTTTAAACATTGGAGATAACATTGTCCCCGATGTGTAATATTACATCTTTTTAAAATTAATTTTTATTTTAACAGATTGTGAAGACATCCCTGTAAAGAAATCAAAATGGTCAAGTAATTCCCAGGAATGGAAGGGAACCAGGATGGATGGATGGATGGAGGAAGCAAGGATGGATGGAGAGAACCAGGATGGATGGATGAATAAATGGAGGGAGCCAGGATGGATGGATGGAGTTCATCTGGGTCTAAAAGCAACTTCTCATCAGGATGGTATAGTTAAATCCTTATTTTCTTCTCTGAGATCTGCCTAGCAGGAGAAGCTCGCTGCGTCTCCTCTCTTCCAGCCTCCATCGGCTCAGTGTGACGTAGCGACTCAACAGGTGAGGCCGTTTTCAGGCTGTTTGATCTCAAATCTCCCCCACCAATGGAGCCTCAGATGAGCGAGTCGTAGCGACACACCGCCGACCCGTTGGGCTCACTACTGATGGTACCGGAGTCTGATTCCACCAACCTGCTGTGGGACACCTGATGAAACTCTCCCTGCCGAGACACAAATAAAAAGGAGAAACAGGAAATCAGAAATGAGTTAATTTCATCGACATTTATTATGTTGTTGTGGCGGAAAATAAAAACCCACCTGAAAAGACAGAAGCTGCTGAGTGGAGGACCGAAGGGAAGAAGTCCTCTTCATTCTCAGACTTTAAATTATAATGAACATTTAACACTGGATCTGGAAGACATTTAAAATAGAAACTACAAAATGAAAGGAATTATTACGTTTCTGGTCTCGACTAAACCATTTTTTAAACGAACCATTTTGTTTACAAAACACCAGACTGAAGACTTTATTCATCCAGTTTTTGGTAGAAACAGAGAAACAAATCATGCAAATGGAAATTGAGGACGGGAAGGCGACAAGAGGACAGGTGCAGGTTCCATATAAGTAAGTGAACCTAATGAATTGATAACTTGGATCAATAGTCGTCTGACTAAATTGAAATGACTTTTCGTAAATGCCTTGACAACAACATTGTTGTGAATTAACATTATGATTATAAACTTTTGATATCTATTTTGGGGGTTTTGAATGTTTTGGTATCTACTTTTGGGGTTTTGAACTTTCTTGTATTGGTTGTTGGATTTTTTTTTAAATATATTGTTTATTGGAGGGGCTCATTTGTTAGTTTGAAAGTTGAATTTAATATATTTTCAATTCACAACAAATGCCATCTCAATGCACTTGGAAGTAATTTTAGTTCAATCACATGTAGTCCAATTGCTAGCACAACAAGCTCAGTTGATTATTAAAAATCAATAAATAAAACTGTGACTGACAACATAAGCTCCCCATTATAAATAAATATTTTTTATTTTATGGTGACCTTTATTTATTTGATTAAATATTCATAGTCTATTAATTAATAGCGATATTTATTTATTTCATTTTGAACGAAACAGCTCTCTAATTTTCCTTGCCCTTTCCACGCAGTAAAAGCCTGAGCAGACGTCTTAAGATAAAGCCGCCACACGAGGTCGCTGTGAGTGAGCACTGACCGACGCGAAATGATGACGTAGATCTCGCGCGGCCTGTTTTTCCGTAAACAGGCCGAAACTTGTGCTTTGCCGCGCCGTCACAGCGCGTTTAAAATGGTCGTGTGTAACTTTTTCCTCCAGGGCCGCTGTCGGTACGGAGACCAATGTTGGAATGAGCACCCGAGAGGCGGAAGCAGAGGAGGGGGAGGTTATAATGACAGCTACAGCCGCTCCGGTGGTCAGCAGCAGCCCAGAGGAGGAGGAGGAGGAGGAGGTAACATGACACTGAAACCTTCATCTACCAAATTATCTCCATTCGCTGTTCTATAAAACCCCTATGAGGAAATTTCCCATCGATTTTATCGTAGCATAATTTTGTTTTGTTCATTAGAGGCCACATTTTTTTTTTTAGTTTTTCAGTCTCGTTTTCTTGCTTCCAGTCAGAAGGGGGTTTCGTTAATAAATGTCTCCCTGCTATTTGAAATCATTTGGATGTGTGATAAACAAGCACCTGCTACAAAGCTTTAAAAGAATAGGGCTTATAAATTAAGAAGATGTAGCTTAGCTTTTGGAATACAAAAAGTCCTCTGTTACGTTTCGTCATTACAAAACTCTGCTTAACAGTAATAATGTAATTTCGATTTAGATTTTAGTAGAGTTTTCATGTTCTCCCTGTGCATGTTTGGGTTTTCGGTAGGTGACGGTTCCCTCGACATGTTGGGTTAATTGGTTGTCCTTTGATGACGTTTAACCTTTCCTCCGTTTGGCTTCCAGGCTATGGGAACAGAGTTTGGGTGAATCCCTCCCAGCAAAGAGGAGGATATATTCAGCCATCAACCTTCTCACAGGGAAGCAGTGACTGGGGTTCAGGACGTGGTGGAGGAGGAGGAGGAAGAGGAGGAGGAGGAGGAGGTGGTGGTGGTGGTGGGAGAAGAGAAAACTTGAAGAGCTCTGATTTCAGCTTCTCATCTTCGAATCGATTTTCTGCTCTCGATGCTTCCAATGCCTTTGACAAGGGAGGAAGAGGAGCAGTAGCAGGTTTAGGAACTGCTGGAGATGAAGATGACGATAAGAAACTGTGAGTTTGCTTGTTTTTGAATAAACCTTTTAGGCTTATTGTAAGGTATTCATTAATGTTTATATCCGACACTTTATCAGTGAAGTCATTCAGGCGGACATGGATGCCTGGGAGAGTTCAGGACAGTGGGGCTTCTCCTGCTACTCTAGCGTTAAGACGTCCATATCAGGTTCTTGTCTGTTTTATTCTGTTTCAGGCCTAATTTGCGAATCGGCAGTTTTAAAACTTGAACATGAAACTCGATTATTTTGCCTGCAGGCTTCACTGATCTGTCTCCAGAAGAGCTCAGGCTGGAGTACTACTCCACCAGAGCATCAGGGGATCTGCAGGGCTACGTAGGCGCTCGCCTCGTTCCTAATATTAGTCTGCGTTTGTTTTTATTTTGTGTCGTGCAGCAGTCGTAATGACTTCCGGTTCTGTGTTTTTTAGCTAAATGGCGTAAACCAGCTGTTCAGTCAGTGGAAAAGCAGAGTCCAGGAGCTGAAGATTATGAGTCCGTCCACACGTCTGGCACTGGTAAGACACAGATATACAGACACACAAATACGGTCAATGTCAGAATGTTTTCATCCGTCCACTTGAGGAACTTTTTGAAAGTTCAGTGAGCAGGTTTAGATGATGCCATGTTTTCTTTGCACACAGCTCGCCGAGTTAAAAGGAACGGCTCCGCAGTCGTCTTCGAGTGGCTTTGGTTCGACAACGACGACAGGATTTGGATCCTCCACATCCAGCAAAGGTCAATAAGTATTACTGTATTGCAAGAGTAGACAATGGAAGGATCGACTGTTACAATAGGAAACACATTTGGAAACATTGCAAGCAGAATAATGGTGTTTTATAGAGATTTTATGTACCAACAGCACTTACATATCTACAGTATATGTAAGTGGAAAGAAAAGGATATGCGGTTTTCGAAATGTTGACTTTTTTGCTAATTTTTCTTTGCAAAATAACTCAAGCTCAGCCCGATGAAATGAATAGCAATATGTGAGAGACAGATTCTCTATTCGGCTAGGCCATTCTATGATATGAATAAGCTATGCTATAAAATAAGAGCTTGTTCATTAAACAAGCTAATGTTTACCATTAGCTTGTTTAATGAACAGTAGAAGTTCCTATTTGTCCCTTTTAAGCCAAATGTCTTCAACTATTCATTCTCCATCACTCCTTTGCTAATTCTGATCATTCCGACCACGCAGGCTTCGGTGCACCAGAACACTCCGTCAACTTCGGTTTCTCAGCTCTGAGTTCTGGATTCGGCTCTTCTTCTACATCTTCACTTTCAACTGGGTTTGGTAGCCTTATACCAGCTCCAACACAACCTCCGTCTGGGTTCGGCTCTTCCTCCGTGCCGTCTGCTTCGTCCTTCTCATTTACCGCCCCGAGCGCAGACAAGCCGCCGCCAGCGGCCTCTTCGGGGTTCGGATCGGCCTCGGGGTTCAGCTTCTCCTCCACGACAGCAACCACTGGGGGAGGACTTGGGAGCGCCTTCGGGGCGGCGGCAGCAGCTTCACTCGGAGCCGGAGCGGTGGGAGAGACCGCAGACGGTCTGTTCTCACCTGAGAGCAAACTCACCCAGGAAGAACTGAATCAGTTTAAAGCCAAAAGGTTCACTTTGGGACAGATTCCACTAAAACCGCCACCTGCGAATATGCTAGTGGTCTGACAGCGTGGAAAAAGCTAATGCTTTCCCTTTGGGTTGTGTATTGATTCAGTCCATACAAAGAAGATTTTTCACTAATATTTAGGTGCACAGCAAACAATATGCACAGATTTCTACTTGGGACTCATTATAAATGACGTCTTTTGCACCATAAAATGCTGACTTCAGATTTTTAAATTGGGCTGATTTTATTTTATTTTTTTGTAGAACATTCTGTTTGTTATGGCGAATATTTATCTGTCAATGATGAAGAATAGCAGCTACAACAAATCATTGACGATCAATTGCACTTCTATATAGGTCACAATAAGCTGCATTTACTGGTGTTGGTCATAAGAGGGCGCCATGATTGAAGCTAGAGTGTTTCTCACTTTCTCTGCCTTCGTGTCTCTGGTGACCAACTGGTTTAATACGAGCAGTCGCTTTCAGATTGTAATTTTTGCCCAACATTAAAACAATAAATGAAGATCAGTGAGTGCAAAGCTATTCGCCCACAGCTTTCTGTTCTGCACACCACAGAAGGGAACACAGATAAGCGACGCGTGAATGCAGTCTGTGTTTATTAGACGCCGAGCCCCAGCGGGACTACAAGCGGAGTAATACAGAGCACAGCAATAAGCAGTTTTACTACAGAGGCCACTGCGCTGCTGACTGGTGCATGTTTTCAGCTGACGAGGACCTCCTCGTGTTGTCAGCAGAGAGGTGAAAAGGAGCCGAGTGAAGTGTTTGCCAGGTCAAAAAGGTAGATAAGGCTAATGCAATTAGGAGCATCCCAGCAAATAGTTGTAGAACATGAAGTGCAAGCAAATAGAGTGCCGTTTTCTCGCCTACCTCTCAGACTGTCAGCAGTCCACCCCTCCTCATCCGCCTGTCTCCTTCTGCCAGCAGATAATGCATAAATAATTCAACAGATTAAAAAGGGGCTATCTCATGAAAAAGGCCCTCTCATTTCACTGGAACTCATTTAATTTGCAACGCAGCTCCATCAAGTTGCCAGTGTGCTCGCGTCGAAGGGTGGCGTGTGTCCACGAGTGGAGAGCAGATCAGAGCTGTATATTACATGCAATGGATAAGGTCATGGATGTTTGCATACACACACTCACTCACACACACACGCACGCAGCCAGATGTAGTTTATTTTTCCTTCTTTTGTTGCCCCTCTGCAGCAGCCTTCACGTTTATTTGCACACCTGGTAATGATGTATAAAAAGCATTAAAAAATCTGTCATCTTATATTGCAGTGGCATCATCTCACAATAAGTGTTTTGTTTAATTTGAGGACAGGTTTGTTTCAGCGGGACAGAGTCCTACGTTGGGAAATAGTTATTTTGTAAAAATTGTACCTGGTGCTACTTTTCTTCTTTAAATAGAAAAGTAAAAAGGCCCAATTTCTCTTTGCCACACTTCAAAATTTAAAACACAAACATACATGCCATTCAAGTGAGCCAGAAGGCTTTTCTGCCCTTTTTAGCACAATTTCCTCCATTAATATTGATATCCCTGAAGTTTAAAGCTTTTAAAATTAACATATTTTTTTCTGTGGTAGTATTAATTTAATTAAAATGATAATTCAATACTCACCAATCTCAATACTTCAGCATACGAAAACATTTAGGAAAAGTGTGATACTCTCAACTTTGTGGGAACTATTTGGTGATGGCTCCTTGTGTTCCAAGGTCAATAAGGAACTTCCATCACACGGACATCGTGTATCCATCATTGTCTGATCTTGGAAATGTTGTTCTGGAAGAATAGCAGGAAAATGTTGGGTCAGCATCAAATCAAACCCTATGGATTAGGAATGAGATATCGCTCTGTGAAGACAGATGAGCAAATGCTTCCTTCAATATCATACTCCCTAAAGCAGATCACACCCTCTTCCTCTACCTACTGTATATGTGTTTCATCTCTAAATGTTCACCGTTACTCATCCAGTGTGATGACTGAACCAGCTGAATGAGGATGAAACTACTGGAGGCTCCACCCCCCCTCTGACATGCTAACCAAGTGATTTGGACGCGGAGCTCGCCTTGTTGATGTTCGTTGGGAGCTGATCCCGGTCGAACCTTCTTGCCTTCACAGACCAGAACAAGGGTTACTAATTGGAACAATGAATCCCGCGGTGGAATTGATTGGGTTCAGCCGGGGCAGTTTGTCTATGGGAAACGGTTGCATTGATTCCCGGCGCTGTGATTCATGCCGATTTGAGCGGCCTCCCTCACGGGTGACTGAGCGGCACATAATTCACCTGCAGACGTTGGATTAGAGGAGTCTGTGTAACGCGTGTTAAGGATGTGGTTACCGGATCACAGAGAGTTGTGGTCGTCACCTTTCCCCAACGAATTCTCGTCATCTAGACTATTGTAACACCTATGAGCAACTTTTATGATTCTTTTTGGGCAAATTGTCTTTATTCATTAAGCACAACCTGGGGCACCGCATGGCTCAGAGGTTGAGCAGAATCCTCAACACAGTTGTTTCCGGTTCGACTACCGGCCTCCTTCCCTCTCTGCCCTTCATCTTGTCAAGCTACTATTGAATAAAAGACCCTAGAACACCTTTTAAAATAAATGTAAAGCATAATCTGCGATTATAGAGACAAGCAAACAATGGTTTTTCATGACTTTTTCTGTTAATCAAATTTTAAGGAAAAAATATCTGGCTCTTATACTGTAGTGCTCCATCCCTCCCAGGTACGGCACAGTTTCTTGGGCTGGTTGAGGCCAAGTGTCTCTATGCTCAGCTGTGTTCTGGCACCTGTTCATGTTCTCTGAGCCAGCTCTGGCCCATAAATTGTTGTCAAAATTTGTCAATGTTTTGGGTATGTGGATCTGGGCCAGTTTGGACTGAGAGCTGGCACCTTCAGCTGCTTAAGGACTAACAGTGGACCAAACATGTTTGTTGACCTAAATTTTGGGGGGCATACGTTTCCAGGGCGCCTGGCTCTGTGTTTGGGTTGGCTTACACGCGGTCTTCTTCTCATGATTTCAAGAGCTGCGGCTGTCTTCAGCCATTTTGAAGTCAGTGCAATGTCCTGTAGATGTATACAGATCCACTGATTTTCACGTTTTTTCACTTTGCCGTTACAAACTGTAATGTATTTTACTTGGATTTTGCTATAGACTAACAGTACCGTGAAACTGAGAATCAGAAGAAAAAGTATGAGCTAAGAAAACCTTAAACAAAATCCAGTTCAACTAATGTGCAGTTTGTCACAGCCAACATGTGGTACAGTTTTCACAAGTCAAGTGAAATTAAAGTAGATTTTGATCATGCTCTGTTTATCCATTTCTTAAATAAACTGTGAAAATACAAAATCTTACCAATTTTTTTTCCTCTAGATTCTAGTGTAAATATCTTAGTACAATCAAAAATATTGGAGCCTGTTTTAAGTCAATAATTCTTTAATATTGATTTAAAATAAATCAAAAAGCTTCGTCCCACCGGCAGATTTTTTCACTTGTAACAAAATATTTTCCCATATTACAAGTGAAAAAAAAAAAAAATTGCCAGTGGAACTACTACTTTGTTTTTGCTATGGTTTAGATTAAAACATGTTCACTTTTGTCACTTTTGTGCCTGGATGCTCTGTTGTTACGGACACAGCCTATAAAGACTTGATAAAAATACAGATAGAACATTTAAAATTCTGTGGCTGTAAGGCGACAAAATGTGCAAAGGCTCAGGATGCGTCAATATTTCTGCAAAGCTCTCCACATCCGCTTCGACTCCCTTGGCACAGTTCGCAAGGTTTCTTGTTCCAAGGTTTATTCAGAAGGGCTGTTCAGTCCTGAAATCAATACGTTTTGGATTATTTTCTCCTCAGTTTAGACATCATGGAGTACCTCTCTTCCTCTCAGTGTATGCCAGCCAGGCTCTATCTATGCACTTCTTTGTCCAAATCCGTGTTTTTTTCATATGACCTGTAAAAATGCCGTGCAAAAGAAATACAAATATGGTGCTGAGAAGCAGGCGGACTTCAAAAAATAAAAATTTTTTGAAGCACCTCTTAATGGATTCTCCAACATTCCAGATGTAAAATACCTTGTATACATACCACTAATGATATTTGCATTTAGTCCACATAAAGATTTAATTTGAACAAAATCGCGAGTGTTCACAACTGCCACAAATAGTGGCACCAACAGCAATTCTTCAATAAATGAAGCATTTTAAAGTACATACTTGAAGAGGATCTTCAATGAATTTTCCACAACTTTAGAATACTAATATATTCATAAAAAATATTCTTTATCAAGTCAAGTCTTTTGATTAATTTGGCTTGCTGGAATTATGTTTCATGAGAAGGTATAAGTTTTGAATTGCTTATGATACTGAAAAAAGTTGCAGAATACTCAGAAAATATCTGAAAAATGTTGCTTTAGCCAGATAAGTCCAAAACAGTTTTTTGTTTTTAGCAACTTGTAAAGTACTGGGTAGAAACATGATGGTGGCGGAGTCATGCGGAGGGAATGTTTTTTTCTTCAGTCATTAAATCAATAATTTTCCCAACTTTATTAACTTCTCACTTTTCAAATCAGTTTTCCCATAATGAAATAATGAGAAAAGATTTGTCTATGTCCTGTTTTTCAATCTGTTAAAATAAAGTGCACACAAAAATCTAATTCGAAAAAAACCCACAAAATTGTGACAACGTTACAATAAAATAAGACAAAAGTTCCTGGTGTAGCTATCATAATATGATTATGAGTTAAATAGTCACATCTTCTCTGTATTGACTGCATGATGCTATCACATAGCCGATTTTAACATGCTATTGAACCAATGTTGTGTTCAATCTGACGATGTTTACATCAGTATTTAAAGCTGAAAAGGTGTATTAAAAGATATTAAAAGATATGGTGGTGTAGTTTAAAGCGAATTGAATTAATCGCTTTGAGCAAACAAGACTCTTTTTTTTGTTTTCTTTTACAAAAAAAAAAAAAAAATCTTTATTTGCAGTTCCCAAAGACGGCCCCAAGTGGTCGCTGTTTGTCCAAAACACTTCCAGGCAGCTTCAGGGCAACGCATCTCTCCCCCCTCTCCTTTCTACTCTGCTCTCCTCTCCTCCCAGCTCCGCTCCGCTCCTCTCAGCAGTGCGTCCCTCACCTCCTCGGTGTGACCAGCAGCCCTGAGCGGATAACAGCCGTCCGGCAGAGCGCCGCCCGTCCCGCAAACCAGCACAGCCGCCATAAAACCCGAACGATGACATTCTTACAGCAGCGACAGGGGCTAACATTTATTTGACAACTTCCCTTTCTGACACCTTGCCTCCGCCGCTCCTTGCTGTTAAGTGGTGAGTCCCTTTTAAATCTGCAGAATCTTTTTTTTTTTTTTTTTTTTTGACGTTATGCTATAGAAACATTTGGGTTTGCTTTCATAATATCTTGTCATCTTCCTTCTACTGTTGCATATACCTTTTGTCATTCAGTCACATGAACTGCTTAAAGGGGTTATTATAGTCATACAGTCATACCAGACGGAGATGATTGGATTACGCACATTATGAAAGCTGCGGCGGAGATCGCGGTGCTGTTTTATTTACTTTCGCTCAGAATGCTATGTGGAACTGCTTATCAAATCGGCAGCGGAAGAAGCAGGGGTCTTGCTTAGGTCAGTCATGCCCCTCTGGTTCTCAGGAGATGCCCTGCATGGGGGGGGGGTCAAAGTCAGAAATCCACCTCAGGAAGGATAAATCATTCAAGCATCGCCACCTCTTGTTGTTTGCGCGCATTTTAATGCATGTGACTCTCGGTGTGACAGGTGGGTGGGGGAGGGCGAGCATGAGCACATTTTAAAGATGCTTCTGCAAGCGTTCAGCCCCGGGCCAAGAGCATGCACGCTGAGGTGTGAGATAGCATCAGATGGCGTCACACCCCCCCCCCCCCCCCCCCACACACACACACACACACGCGCGCACACACACACACACACACACACACCCGCACACATGCAGCGTAAAACGTACTTCACTCCCCGGGAGCACAAAACAGACGCATGCGAATGAAAATCTGAAAAGTGCGCCGTGCGTGTTATTTGATGCTTTTCAGAATCTCCTGTTTCATCGTTACAGTAACGCAGGTCGCAGCGCTGGCACTCTTTTCGGGAAACGGTCTGTGAAGGACCATTTTCAAGTCTTGCCGTGAGTTCGGACTTGTGTCTTGTGCAGGCGTCTCTCTGTGAGGTTAGCCAGACCATTCATCACATCAACTTTGTCAACGCTTCCCCGCCCCTTCTGTAGAAAAACGTCTCATCTGGTAGGTTTTGCAGTGGAGGTGGTGTTTTCTGGATGACCCGCTGTGTTCATTTTTGATCCCACCCATAGAGTTTTTGCCTCTCGGCCATAAAGTCTAGCTTTTGTCTTATCTGATTAATTCTTGTCCTGTTGACTGATTCCCCCCCCCACCTGAGCTGTGGTTTTCTGCAGCTCCTCCAAAGCTATCATAGTTCTTTTGGCTGCTTCTCTGAATAATGCCCTCCATGCCTAGCGTGTCACACGCTAGCCTGGCTTTGCTAGAAGCAAAACACAACATTGCGATAACATTGTTGAGTGTTGCAGTGATGAGATTGATTGCAGTGAAGTCACATTTTATTGACGCTCTCCTTCTTTTTCCAACATCCTGGCGTCCAGGCTACTCTCCCTCAACTTTAACATGTTACGTAGCACATGAAATATATTAGCTTAGCAAATATTGCATGCCTTAGGAAATGTTTAAATTTTGGGATATTATTTCATAAAAATGCTCCACAACTTCCTCCCTGACCTTATTTGGCCGTCAAGATGCTGTTTGTTCACTAACAACTGGGATCCTACACACTCTTCCTCCATTTTCAAAAAGACAAAACATCTATATTTATTATTTATATCTGCCTTATATTCTGTCTTTCATTTTAAATAATGGTCATTTCACTAACCACTCGGTTTCTAGACAACTTTAAATACAGTTTGAATTGGAGTTGTGGTTGTTAAGCTAAAAATAATGCCACCAGAGTTCATAACCCAAGCTTTAAAGAATCTGTATTCCGTCTTAAATACTTAACTCCTTATTTGACTGGTAAAAGCATTTTAGATTATGAAACGGATCTCAACTACCCAGACATGGACTTGATTATCATTCAACTGCACTTTTAAAATGTACGCGTCGAGCGAAATTTTGTTGCAGGCCTCCAATAATAAAAACAAACAAATAAATCCAAATTGATAATAAAAAGTAAAAAAGTAAGCATATATCTGCGACAGACTGGCGACCTGTCCAGGGTGAACCCGCCTCTCGACCAAAATGTTCGCCGGAGATTGGCTCCAGCACCTCCCGACCCCACTAGGGACAAGGGTGTCAGAAAATGGATGGATGGATGGAAAATAAGTATATAAAGTTTAAAAAAGAATAATGGGAGTTTAGCTGTTTTTGGGAAATTTTTGGGGAATAATGGACCTTTAGGTTCCAGACGCTACGAGAGCATTGAAATCATTGCTCTAAACATTTGAACCCAATTGCAGCATTTTGGATTTTCGTTATTTTTGTACAATAATACAATAAGACCTGAATATTGTTGAAAGAAGTTCGGAGTTAATTGCACTAATGTGGCTGTTTCTGTTAGTAATTTGGTGATTTATGAAAGCTGCTGTTGGATGGGACTTTATTTAGGGGTGTCTGAGCAAAGTTGGGAGGGAAAGTGGAAATGCATGGCACAGTTTTCATATTTTTATTCCTAAAAACCTGTCTAAAAATGTGTATGACGTAGAAGACACTCATGAAGACAGTCATAAACGTTAGCGCTAACATTGTACTGATCTGGGGAAGAATCAAGAGATTGAGGCTAATGAGCTTTATGTCAGGAGGAAGTAAATATAAGGCCTCTTAGACATTGATGCCATGCGTGATTGTTTCCTTCCAAAGCGTGTAAAGCAAGCAAATGGTAAGTGCTTTGAGTTGCATGAAAAGATCGCCACGCTCTTGGCACGCTTCAAGTAGAATATGAATAATTACTCATGTGTTTGAGTTCTGAAATCTCGCCTGACTCACTCTTGATCTGCGGAGTAATCCAGCGAGACATAATTGAGGCTGAACCTCTTGTTATTTTTATTTTTATGCCTCATAATGCTGACGCCGAGCCGAAACGGGCGGCAAAATTTCACACGTGTTCAATGCGTCGCATGCCATCAGATAATCTGGCTCCTCAAAAGGCCAGGCTGACTGCTGTGCGCTCTCTCATCCTCCATCAAAACACGCATGCAGGCGAACTCTTAAAAAAAATCAAAAGAAAAAGTAGTTGGAAAGGTTAGCACACTCTCATTCAGTCATATTACTCATAAATGCAGCGGCACATCTGACCGCTCTTCAGATCCGTTTCTGCCCGTTGCTGGTCCTCGTGCTCTTTGAAATGAAAATCAATTGAAAACAAACCGAGGGGCTGAGCGGACACTTATCATAATAACGAGAGAGCCTCTCCTCGTGTACCTGCTTGCATCTCAATGCGCGTGTTGTTGCACAGCGTGCTGCTGTGTGCACCGTTGGACAGCCATCTGTAAGGCATAATTTGCTGGCTAAGGGGACGTGTATCATCGCAGAGTGAGGCCGTGATTGGTGGAAGGTGAGCGGTCGGTTGGTGCTGCTGCGAACTGGACTGGGTTTTTTTTAATGACTCACCGTTAGATTGCTTCGACCTGCTCAGACTAAAGCCGTTTTAACATAAATGAGGGGGACTGTCAAATCGGTTAGAAAATATGGTAATGATCGCAGTTTAAATATAGGCAGTAGTGGTCTCACAATGAACCATCCAGCACCCTGAGTACTTTTAGGAAACATGGCCTGCAGCAGCTTCAATAAGATTTAGAAAACAAACAAACAAACAAAAAAAAAAACTATTTATTACCATCTGTAGCAATTCCTATAAAATAAATTAAACTGATTTTTTAAATGTGTATGTAGGAGAGTTGCTAAAATATCCATCTCCTTGTTTATTCTCCAGAGAATGTAGGTCCTTACTCCTATATACAGTATATATATATATATATATATATATATATATATATATATATATATATATATATATATATATATATATATATATATATATATATATATATATATATATATTGCCAAGAGGCAGCCATTTTCAAATCGATTGGTCTTTGTGAGAACTGGGTTTGAAATCTTAAAAAAAGACATCAATAAAAGAAAGTAAAATAACAGATTTGCTTTCCCCTTTTTAGCCTTCCTATTACCTGCTGAAAGTCTCGCTCTCGATACTGGAAGCACCACACTTTGAGTTTTCTTCACGCAGTAACAACATCCACGTTGAAGGGCGTTGCGAGTATGGCCCCGTACCTGTTAGTTTCCAGTCACTTCTCAGGCAAAGATTGACTTTTCAGTTTCTAACTTAAAATTACCGACTTGTGCCGGTCAAGTAAAGACTCTTTCTCTTTTTTATAAAATTTTCTTTGTAGCATAACTCATATTGTCTATTTAAAAATAAAATATTTATGCAGTTAGCCTTGAGAGGACAATATGGCACTAGATGTCAAATTGAATAAAAATAATTCTGCATGTTTCATGTTTCCTATTGTCTTGCTGTCATTGAATATTACAGGACTAAAGTGCATTTTATCATAATCGGACCATCTAAATATACAGTAATGGCAAACCATGTTCCTGTGAACACACTCCTCGACTTGTTATCAATTTCCCCTCAGCTGTGATGAGACCAGTGCTGCCAGGGCTTTGGCTACTTTGAGGTAATTGCACGCCAGATTTCCTGTTAATGTGGCCTGTGCAAAGATAATTACTTCTCGGGGACATTTGCGACAAATATATTGGGAAAAATCATTTAGAAAGAAAAACATTAACAAGAGACTCCAAGTGGAGCGCAACGCCTAAGATGAGACATGCAGTAGCCTCCAAAAGACGAAGATGAAAGTGAGTGGCAGATAAGCCAAATAAATACTGTAGATCGCAGTGTTGCCTGATTGGCTTGAGAGATCCATTTATCCTCCGCATATTTTCCATAGATTTAAATGCATGAGGATTCACTGGTGCTGAACACGGACCCAAAAGATTTCTCAAACAGCAAGTTTCCACAAGACAAGTTTACTTTGCATTAAATGTCAGAGAAAAAAAAGTGTTTGTTTGCCTTTTGTTGCAGTTAAAAATAGATTGTTTCAAATTGAAAATAATTATTAAGCATAACAAGTCTATATGTTAAGTATAATTTATCTTTTTTAAAAAAAATCAAAGCAACATAGTCATGTTAGTCATATTTGCTGAAATGTTTCACATGTTTCTGTGAAGCTGTGGTATTTTCACCCAAGGTTATCATATCGTGAGAATTTCATACTGGCCCACGCTTCACCAGTTATGGAACTGGGTCCCTTTTGAGCCTAATTGGCCAAGACTGCTGACCGACTGTTTCCGTTTTGGATATATCTGATTCCCTGCTGGTCAAATTTACATGCTTTGGTTCCCCGGATGGTTGGTGTCATGTGTACAGTGACACGGGAGGTAAGAATGGGCAAGATTCACAATTTGTTCTGACTTCTAGATCATCAACGAAGCATTGGGTGGATTTGTTCCAAACCAGTCAACAATTCAAAGATCATACATATACAGCCAACCAGGATTCCTGTACATCATTCATTTACTTTTCCAGACTTGCATTTCCAAACTTCGCTCTCCTTTTATCCCATTTTAAAAGAAATACTAAATTCATAATGGATTTGTAGCAGATAAGTCTTTAAATATTGATCCTGCCAAAAAAAAACCCAGAGATATAAATGGGAGGAAGAAAAGAAGGAAAAGGTGCACAATACAGAAACAGCTGGATAGAATTAAGGGGGAAACAAGACTAAAGGGACGTCAGGAAGAAGTGGAGAAGAAAGTAGTGAAGGAACCAACGATGAAGCTAAGAAAACAATAAACAAACGTTTTTTTTCCTTTTCTCCACGCTGTGTAGTATTATCCTGGTTAAAATATAAACTAGTTTTCGCGTCAAGCAGGGCTCTCTACTCAAAGAGCCTGCAGGCGCCAGAAGCATCCCCTTAATATTGATTTGTAATTCAAAATTCAACGTATTTGAGATGTCATTTTCACTTTGGTTAAGTCTTTGCAGTACCTATACAAATAATGGTTCATGAGAACTAAAACAGACAGGTCTGACTCTTAAAAGAGCTGCGAATCGACTGTAGGATTCAGTAACACTGGACGTTGTTGGTTAAAAGACGGTATTAGTCAGATCTGTAAGCAAAAGAAGTGTCATGGAAAAAAGAAATAGGTCACGCTTTAAAAGGAGTGCGGTAGAAAGCCTCCAATAGAAGCCTTTTGAGAGAAGAGATAAATATGCATCTTTTTCTCCTGAATTCCTGCAGGGTTCTGAAGAATTTCGCTCGACCGGGAGCATTGACATTGTAAGTGGGGTGAGATCCTGTTTAGATCCAGGATTACACGAGCCGGCCACCAGTATCCCAGTAGGGGTGGAGTGATGGTGGAGTGAGAGGTGGGGGGCTACAGAGAGAGGGATGTCACTGACCACATTAGTCACCAAAGAAAGCAGGCCATGAGTCAGGAAAGCTCTCAGTCTCATCCATCATGCCCCTCTTAACCCACTTTCCTTCCAGACAAGCCGCTCTGACTTTTTGTCTATTTTCTGCCGGCTCTCCAACCCCCTCTTCGCTGCTGACGGAGGAACTTTGCTATCCTACTTTTCACGGCAGAAGACGAAAAAGAAAACACTCTATAGTGCTGCGCAGACTGCAGGTTGAAACCGAGCAGACATTTTTCATGCGGCGGAGAACATCCGTCAACGAGCCGCATTATGAGTAAATACAGTAATTAAAGGGAGTTTGTTTAGCTAGTCGTTGTGAGATAAAAAAAAAATACATCATCATAGTGATGTGGAGAAAGGGACCTCATAAGCGTCAGAGACTTCGGTTGTATTTTATGAGTGGTCTCACGTCTCCAAAAGGCCGCTGGCTCAGTTCCTGGTAACAGGGCATAGCTGACTTACTGCTGCAATGAAAACATGACATTGCCTGCCCAGCTTTGGTCGGATTAGCCTGGAAAATGGGAGAAACTTGGGAGAAGTGGATAAACATTTCTGGGAATACGGTGTAGTGATTTCAGGCTTGTCACTGCTACAAAGAAAACATTTTTCCTGAAAGCAATGCAGCTATCAATGATAGGATAAACACGGGCGCTTTTATGAAGCATATTATGTAGCCACAAGGCGGACACTAGTGTCAAAGTTTTACGTTGCAAAAGGATACATGAATAAGTACAAGAAAAATACTAGTTTAAAATGAAGGCACTACAATTGCTACAAAAATAATTAACAGTGGTTTTGATTTTCTTCGGGTAGAAATGCACAGTTTATCTTTTAGCAGCAATTAGCTTGATTAGCATTGCCAACAAATAATACATTTCCCAAATCAAACACTACATGTTTGATTGACATGTAGTGTGTGGGCATTTGTCCGTTGCTAAAACATAAACCGCCTTCATGATATGCACAAAGACATTTTCCCTTTGAACTTCAGCCTCTGGTAGTTTTTTCCAGACGCATCAGTGCACAAAAATGCCGTTTTGAACTCCTGACTTTGACTTGAATCACTCATAATTCACAAAATGAGAGATTGGAGGACGGAGGACGGATTCTAAGCCAATTCAGATTGGCTTAGAATAATGGCTACACGGATGCCTCTCCAGCTGGACGCTGTATTAGTTGTGATCGGGTCGTGTCAGTTCAAAATATAGCCACCTTCCTTCTGAGCTCTCCTTTTGTCATTAAGCTAGCTGCTTTATTACAAAGGCGCGTCCAGTTCTTCAGAACAGAAGCTAAGTAAAAAAAAAAATAAAAAAATCTTATTTACTCACCACATCATGCATTACTGACAATGTCGCAGACCAGTACACACCTTGGATGATTTTAACAGCTTACGTTGGATAAGAAGAGTTTTAAATGCAAATTTGCAGCATGGATTACTAGGAATTCTCCAAATTTGTGTGTTCTTACTGTGACAAGATGAAAAACCTTAAAAAGGGTTCATACAATACCAATAAATATGGAAATATCTATAAAGTGCAACATCTAATCAAAGAGTGGACAACGTAAGAATGCTATGGTCATACAAAGCACTTTGTTTATTTAAACAGAAATACCTTTTTATATTTCATATTGTGTAAATACTATTCATCGGTTAAAACATTTAAATATAAGTGCATTTGTATACATTTCTTATTGAGTAAATATTACTGGTTAAATAGCTTATTTTTTTATGCATCTTGAGTTTTTAAGTCATTCG
The DNA here is from genome assembly GCF_002775205.1 of Xiphophorus maculatus. Classification (NCBI taxonomy): domain Eukaryota; kingdom Metazoa; phylum Chordata; class Actinopteri; order Cyprinodontiformes; family Poeciliidae; genus Xiphophorus; species Xiphophorus maculatus. The sequence continues at coordinate 20,376,269 of NC_036455.1, read as the reverse complement.
TTTAAAAATCCTAAAGAATAAAAGTTAATGTAGATGTGAAAATGTTTACTTCGCTCATTAGAGACTTGAGACTTAATTTGAAAATGACTTGTAGACATCTTTGTCAACGCACGGAAATAGAGCTGTGCCGAGAGACGTCTCTGGGTGCCGACTCACAGAAGATGCTCGGCAGCCAGCAGCCTCAGGTGAAGGTTGTCGCGATTGAATTAATGCAGACATTTTTTTTTTTTATGGCTATCATACAGCACCAGCGTTTTTTTTTTTTTTTTTGCCCGTTTCACCCCTCGTCGCCCACACACACACACAACCTGCAAGCTCCCAGCACTTTCTCTAAGCAATTAGCAAACACATCTCTCACATTAGGATGTCATATGATGGAGCACATTGTTCTTAAACCGTGACTTTTAAATCTGCTCGTCTATTCTGAAATTAGAAATTGCGCAGTGTATTCCGTTGTTTGCCGCCTTTCAACGATTCTATTAGAATTCTGAACAGCCTCAGACGGGTCAATTTGACCTGTAAACGCGACTCTAATTGGGGAAAATCTAAACATTCGCTTCCTTGTCACGGACGATTTGATATGATTCGGGCTGTTTATGGGAAAACAAAGTGTGACGGATCATATTTATGCGCGCTGTCATGAGGCGATGCTGAGGGAGCGACTCAGCGACTTACCTTATTAAAGATTTTATTGGATAAAAAAAACATTTGACAGGGCCGGCGGGGGGCATGCTTCATATCGACTCCTTTGTGTATTCATTTCACAGGTTCGCTCTGTTTCGGTTTGTAGAAACTGGATGTTAGCGGAGATCCAGTTGAACTTTTCTTCCACTCTGAGCGAAATGAAATCCGTGTTTCTTAGATAAATATTTTGGAGGAGACTTGGATGTTGGTTCGGGTCCATCGGCCAAGGCATCAGCGCCCTCTGTCATCCGATATCTTGGCTCCGTCTCCTGCCGCTCTGGCCACGTATTATTCATTACAGCATATGTGTATTTGCACCACTCCGGGTTTCTCAGTGTGGGATTTTGTGCAGGATCCACTTGGCTCCTGGTTTTCCCGCAACCTGGCACTCTGACTCTGAGTGTGTGCTGGCGTGGGTGTGTGTGTAACTGTAAACCCATCCTTCTGCCTTCTCGCCTTATAGAGCCCTTATGATCAGAGAGACACACCAGCCACTCTCTCACACACACACACACGCCCACACACACACACACACACACACACACACACACCACCAGGCCAGGCACAAAGGCAGCAGGCGCCGGACCGAATGGCACAGCCAGGGGACGTTTCCATGGTAGCATTAACAGGAAGTGCATTACACCTCCTGCGTGCCCTGCTGATGTGATTTTTAGAGGATTTTCTTCCTGTGCATTTTAAACAGGTCACATGTACATATTCTTGATGTTAAAGCTTAATACCAGTTATTGCATTGAGTGTGTAGCTCTGATTCAACACCGGTAATTAAGAGATTCATTCAGCTGAGAGGTCTTTTATTAAATTCTGAGTCACACGCAAGCTGTTTGTGGTTAACACCTCCCTTACGAACATCAATAGTACAAGACTTTTGGATCGACTGGGACTGAAGTGGTCGATGATTTTTAATTGATATCAGATGACCTATTGAGCTTCCTTCAGTGATGCACCTCATTTGATCTGGTACCTTTGACCCTGCTCTCTGCCGTCACAGAGAAAACAGCTTGAACCTTCCCACAGAAATTCAATGCACATAAGAAGACTGAAATGACAAGAGGGTTAGAACTACAGTTCCTCCTTAGCAATTATATCAGTCACGGCGTCGCAGGTTAATCAAAAAGTCCAGCGGTGGCAGAGCGGTTTGTGAAGCAGAGCTATCTCAGAGTGATATTTAATGGATCAGTCAGCCTCTTGTAATTACAAGGCTGTGGTACTTGTGTTCGCATGTGTGGTTGATTCACACCATCGTTCATTCATGTAGTTTTTTTAAAAACATTTTTTACAGTGTTGTTGGTTTCAGTTTTGAGCAGTGATGATGTTCAGGATGCGCTGCTTTGCTAAAGGAACCGTACCTCTCGTGGTTTTCAACACGTCGTCCCGTTGCAACGTCGGTGGGTTTTGTTGGAGTCTTATGTGACGGACCAACACGAATTTATGGAAAATGATAGAAAGTTGAGATTTTTTCTTCACAAATGAAAATCTAAAAAAACGGTGGTATTCATTTGCATCAGCCTTTGTAAGGAAACACTTTGTAGAGCTACCTTGTGTTGCAGTTAAAGCTCCAACTCTTCTGGGATGTGTTTCTTTATCATTCTTAGTTTGAATGAGCTTTAGACTTTGACTGGGACATTCTAATACATGCGGGTGCTTTATTCTAAAACCGGTTCGTTGCAGCTCCAACTGTGGATCGCCATATATTGTATCTGTTATTATTTTTTAATGAAAAATTTCTTATCATAGAAATTTTCATTTATTGTTGTCTCAATAAATTTCAGTTAATAGCATCAAACAAAAAAACTGACAGTATTGTTGGACATTGTAATTTTCCAATTTTCTCCCTTGCAGTTTGAAAGAGTGTCAATAAATATCAGTAAATTTGAAAATAGCATTAAATGCAGTTACTGTGTTCAGTTTTAGTGATAAGTAAGTAAAAAGGCCTCTAAAAGCCAATCACAGACATAGTTAACCAAAAACGAAGTAATAAATAGTATTTTTATCGTATTTTTTTGTCAATGTCACAATAGTAAAACAAAATATCACAACACCATTCAAAGTTCATTTTCCCCACTCTTAACTCAGACTCCATGTTTTGGTTCATTCTTGAGCGTCTCCTTTTTGTTTTGTTTCTTGCACCATATCACAGCGATTCCACCAGAATTAATCTTTGTTTAGCTCACCCACATTCCTTTTGAACCTGACCCGGTTCTTTGAGACAACTAACGGAATCTTTGCCCACAGCATGATAATGCCACCACCATGTCCCATTTCTTTCATGGCTCCTGCTCTGGTTAAAGCTCTCCCTGCCCATTCTGTCAGCTCGGGTGGATGCCATTATTTTGACCAATTTGTATTTTGCTTTCTGTCGTTCTTTAACAAATCTCTAAGACACGTGTCAAACTTAAAGCCTGAGGGCCAAATCTAGCCTGTTGTAACATTTTATGTGCCCCTCTAGAGCACAGGTGTCAAACTCCAGTCCTCATGGGCCCGTGTCCTGCAGTTTTTAGATGTGCCACAGGTACAAAACACTGGAATGAAATGGCTAAACTACCTCCTTCTTGTGTAGATCAGTTCTCCAGAGCCTTGCTAATGACCTAATTATGCTATTCAGGTGTGGTGCAGCAGAGGCACATCTAAAAGTTGCAGGACAGTGGCAATTGAAGGCTGGAGTTTGACACCCCTGATTTAGAGCTTAGAGGACCACACAAACAGAACTTTAAAGATGAAAGTTGTTTGCTTAAATATTTGATCAGTCAAATAAAAGCAGTTTTTATCTGGATAATGCCAAACTACATAAACAACAAAAGATGTTCAATTTTGTTTAACTTTAAGTAGTATTCATCAAATCCAGAGAACGCTGTTTAACTTTACTTTAACAGTTTGTTAACAGGCAGTTCTATCAACCCATAAACCGGCCCTTTAAAAACGTTCACGGTCTTGATGTGGCCTGAGTTTGACACCTTTCCTCTCAGGCCTTCACAGAAAAGGTGTCTGCATCCTGAGATTAAATTACACAAAGATGGACTCTGATGTACCAATTAGGTGGCACTGGATTCTATTTAGGGGTGTTACAGTAAAGGGGGGCTCACTACAGATGGATGAAGCACTTCAGATTTGTAGTTTTGCAATGCAGTTGCAAAGCACTGTGTCTGTTAATGGAGGAATTTTACTTTTAGAACACTTCAACCTAAATATATATATATATATATATATATATATATATATATATATATATATATATATATATATATACAGTACAGACCAAAAGTTTGGACACACCTTCTAATTCAATGGGTTTTCTTTATTTTCATGACTATTTATAAGGCAAGAAATCCCACTTATTAACCTGACAGGGCAGGTTGACCTATGAAGTGAAAACCATTTCAGGTGACTACCTCTTGAAGCTCATCAAGAAAATGCAGAGTGTGTGCAAATCAGTAATCACAGCCAAAGGTTGCTACTTTGAAGAAACTAGAATATAAAAGGTATTTTCAGTTGTTTTACACTTTATTGTTTAGTGCATATTTCCACATGTGTTATTCATAGTTTTGATGCCTTCAGTGTGAATCTACAATGTCAATAGTCATGAAAATAAAGGAAACTCATTGAATTAAAAGGTGTGTCCAAACTTTTGCCAAATGTTTTGGAAACATAACATAAGCTGTAAAAATAGTGACATTTTTATATTTTCAAGTAAGGATAAAAGTTAGGCATATGAATAGTGGATAGTGGACACACACTGTGTTGAGAGAAGCACTGGGAGTTGGGCTGTTTGCTGACAGGGAGAAATAGATGAGCTCTTGGATGAGAAGCTAAAAAGCAGAGACGTTTGATGAGGGTGGCCTGTCTGGCGCGGGAATGAAGATGGATGGGTGGCGGATCCGCCTTAAGGTCCGCCTGCAGGTCCAGTACAAGGTCAGGTGCATGTTGGCATGTGTTGTCGGGGCCACTGTGTTGATGATGGCGAGGTCAGAGGGTTTTCTTATGATGTGTTTCTGCATAAATATGGAATGAATTGATGAAAAAAAAAGTTTCCTTTTAAACTGATGCAGCAACTACATGCCCCACTTTAGAAGGAAGCTTTTTGTTGCTTAATTCATGAGGTGTGGAGTTAATGTAGCACTCAACTCTGTATGGGAAAGAAAAAAAAAAAAAACAGGGCTCGAAAAGCAATTTAAATATGAAAGCTGTGTTTGTAGAGTCAAAAGAAGAGATCTGCAGAAACTCTTTATCGCCACATGATTGCAATTTCAAAGAGTAGCCAAACCAGAAAGTAATGTGCTGTAAAAAAAAAAAAAGCTCTATGATTTTGCTTTTTTGTCCAACATAAATATTTCAGATCGTCAAACTAATTATAATAACAAAGAAAACCTGAAAGCAAAATACAAATTTTAAATTAATGTTTGATTTATGTAAGTAAAATTGCTCTCCAGAAAACCTCCCAGAACAAGTAATCAAAAAATTTAGATATTCAGAATTAATATATATACTTATATGTAAAATATAAGAGACCACTGCAAAAATAATACATAATTTCTCTGATTTTACTTTTCATAGGTATATGTTTGAGTAAAATGAACCTTGTTCTTTTATTCTATAAACTACTGACAACATGTCTGTGAAATTCCAACCAAAGATTTAGTATTTATTTGCAGAAAATTAGAAATGGTCAAAGTAAAGAAAAAGATGCAGCGCTATAAGACCTCAATCTAATGCGAAGAAAACAAGTTCATACTCATTTAGAAGCAACAATTTTAATGTTTTAACTCAGGAAGAGTTCAAAAATCTATATTTGGTGGAATAACCATCAAGTTTTCAGTGGGGTTCACTGCAGTGGTCTCTTACTTTTTTCCATAGCTGTATATAGATATATACACTAGAATTTGTCAGCCAGAGCCATATAGTCAGCATGTCATATCGTTCTTAGTCTCCTGCTCTTGCCTCCAGCCCTGTGTTTCCCACAGATCTGGCCACTGCTTCCTGCAGTGTCTCTCTCCCCGTCCATTTATTATCATGCATGTCCTCCTACCACGTTTCTCTCCTCCTGTTATTCTTCTCCCTTCACTCGTTTTTTTGTCTCCCCTCCCCATCCCGTCCCCCTGCTCTTCTCCGAAACCAAAATTATTCCATGTATCCTTTTGCAGCCCTCTCTATCCCTCTCATCTGTTTATTTTTCTCCCCTTGCTTTGCTCGCTGTATGTTCAAAAGCAGAGAGCCCCCCGCCCCCGCCCCGGGAGCCAAAGAACAGCACACGGTCGTTGGCTAGAACGAGGAAGAAGGGCGAGATTTAGGGCTTGTATGCTTACCTAAATTTCCACTTTAAAAGCCTCACATTCTTCCTTCTGATTATGAGTTTCATTAAAAAAAAAACCCCCAAAATGTCAAAAAGCTTCTTGAGCCTTTTCTAAAGAAGATGATTACTCCTGTGATGCGCCCATTTCAGGTATTCTGTGAACAGCAATGGCACCGCTGTGGCAATCATGGTCAGCAGAGCTGAGGAGGTGATTTAGGGAGATACTTGAAATGCACCGCATTTGCATTTTGGGTCTCTCTGCCAGAGATTTAAAAGTAAAATCACCTCACCGTATACACAATTTGCATTATTTATGATTTTCATTTTGTGTTGATGCCTTGTAAGTCTCTCTCATTTTTTAAAAGTTTGTTGTATTTCTGCACGCACCTCTCCATCACCGACTGGGTGAGCAAAACAAACAACAAAAAAGAATGTCTTTCAGACTTCCAAAAAGTCTGGAAATGAGAATATCACATGTGCTTTTTTTTTTGGCCACGGAAATTTGATAGATTACCACGAAGTAGTGTTCTGACACTCAAAGCACTCGGATAATGAATCCCGCAGATGTTGGCGCGCGCCGCAGACTTTTCTCTCAGCGCCACCGTGAGGGTTTACAGTTATTGCTTTTAGTGAGCCTCCTGAAAGGCTATCGCATTTAAAGGTGCGGAATTAAGTTGGCTCACGTTGATTGTGATTGTTGTAGAATCAGCAGTGACTATTTTGACACCGTGATGAAAATTAGGTTGAAAAATGTGGACGAATCCCAAGTTTTATTTAAGAAGATTTGTTCAGCTGGTGGAAAATATCCAGTGTTAACCAATAATATGCTACAAAAGACATTTATGGTTTTTTTTTTTAATTATTATTATTTTATTTTTTATATTGATCAGTAGACTTTTTGTCCTTTTTATTTTTCCTTACGAAAAATAAAAAGCATATGTTTTATTGAGAGCATAAAGCATATGCTCTCCATATGTTTTATTCTCTGTAACAATCTTCAAAATTGGAAAAACAAGGATACATGCCATTTCAGAATGACAAATGTGTTATTCTTTCTATGTCTCTTTTAATGGCCAAAAGAGAGCAGCTGAACACCTGGACTTTTCCATATGTACAGCCAGGGGACGGATGAAAAGGTTGAAACAGTGGCAAATAAGGCCGGCCACAGACACAAGCTCATATTTGCACATACAGAAGAAAAGGCATAAAACAACCTCCAAAGCTTAGTACCGCAGCAGATTTCAAAATGTGAGCTTTTTGCTAGAAGAGTCACATATCAACTTATTTTAAGGATTTTTGCACATATTTACCAGAGGGTTCAATATTTGTGGATCTAGCATAAATTCAGGAAGTGTTGTTTTATCCTGTAGTTTTCTTAAAAACATTATAATCAGGTTAAGGATCTGAAAGGAAGGGCATAAATAGTGTATTTTTTAAAAAAAAAAAAAGAATTGTTAGAATTTGTTTCTCATGGCTTGAAACATTTATGAAAATCAGCCAAAATAAGAAAAATGTTCCCATTTTTACTCACCAAACACTAAAGAGAGTACACAGTTATGAACCAAAACAAAACCTCAAGGTATGGATGATGCTTTTTTGTAAGATCTACGGCACATTCCTAGAAAGAAAATATAGTTCTTTCTAGCTAACCGCTGCACATGCTGCGTTTTTCCCACCTTAGTGATTACCGTCTGTTGTGAGTTAACTTTAGTTGAGTAGGAAAATATCTAACAATGAAACACTTGAGAATGAAACAGCGGTTTTCTACTGGTCTAATTTGTGATAGCGTTTCACGCCACTGAGTACGTTTAATCTGAAAAGAAGCAGAAGATGTGGGGGAGGACAAGTCATTTTATAGCAAGACCATCAAAAAATTTGTAAAGAAAATCTAAAACTAGTCATTGAAATTTTGTTTTTTTTAGGAGAGTTTTGCAGACATCTTCGTTTAGTGCCCATATCATCATGTTAGAATGCTAACATTAGCATTCAGCTGCAGGTATTTGCTTGAGCCCAAGCAGAGTCTCCCAATTCTTTTGCTAGCTACATGCTCTTACATATTTAAGTGTGTCAGTGTGTTGAGGTAGATACATTTTGCAAGGCTTCTATTAATAGGGTGATGAAACACAGTGGATCTGCTGCTATTTGGTGTTTAAAGTAACAAAGGGGAGACAAATCTGGGCTTGAGGAGCAACAATAAATTGTCATGTGGAAAGAAGAGCAGCGACGACGAAGAAATAATATTAAAAGGCTCACAGCGTCTACATATTTAATTTGCCCAATGGCTGTCAGTTTAGCCTAATCCCTGCGATACTGTGGGAGAGAAAGGAAAACAGATAGCAGATGAGTTCGAAGGCAAGATAAATCAAGAAGGTTTAGCGGCATTGCTCAGAGATAAAGGGCTTTTATCACCGAAGATGTTTTAATTTCCTTTTGGGGAACACACAAGTAGCCAATTATTGAACCATGATTGAATTTAATAGAGCGATTAGACTATTAGGGTCATGGTAAAAAAAACAAAACAAGGGCAAGACGTTGTACAAATGCACTGATCTGAGTTTTGTAAAGCCTTCCCTGATTATTATTATCTACCGTAGAAAAAATATGTTTTCTGGCATTTCTTAGTCATTTAACAATGTACTACATATTATGCGGTATTAACTGTAAGCATCTGTGTTTATGTGAGTATGGATACTTTTACTTGACTCTGATGTTTTCAAACGGCTAATGACATTTTCAAATCCAGAACGCGCCATGACAGATACAAGTTGAACGCTCAAAAATTGCTAAGATCTCGGTTTGGAAAATTCAGCTTCCTTTATGTAGCTTCCTATAGCTTTTGTGCATTGTCACTTGAAAAAGAGCTAACTTTTAGTTGTCTTCCCTCCTTACCAACCTCCACACCAAAGAGTGTTATTGTTAATGTGACCTGGGAATGCTTAGGTATGGTGCTTGAGTTATTGACAGGCGTGTCAAACTGAAAATCATCAAAGAAGAGCAGCGACGACAAAGAAATAATATTAAAAGGCTCACATCGTCTGCATATTTAATTTGCCCAGTGGCTGTCAGTTTAGCCTAATCCCTGCGATACTGTGGGAGTTTTATGGGAGTGGGAGTTTTAGCAGGCTTGTTTTTCTGCCAAAACAAGTCATAAGACGAGTATCTGGAAAACGTAGATTGCATGCTGTTTCAACTATTTAAAAGTTTCACACATCTGTTAGCACATGGTCACAGTGTCCATCTGCTGTAGTGATGAAGTTTACCATGTCAATGTTTAAAGTCTGAAAAATGAGATTTAAAAAGGAAAAAAAAAAATAAACAAGACAAATACCATCTGACAGGGTCACCCCTTCACAGCAGGCCGGCCTTGACATTTAGTGTCTGTGTGTGTTTGTAGAAGTAGCTTTGTTTTTAGCAAGAAAACAGGCTGCATCCATCTGTACTGTCCTCTCCTACTGACCTTTGTGTTCTTAGGTTCCCAAACTCCTGAATATCACAAAGACTCACACTCCTTCCACCTTCTGTGTCATGGATAAACTTCTACCCTCACCTTATTGTTGCTCTCTGTCTTTTGCAGCTGTCCTGTCCCCTCCTTGGTACCCTCCCCACCCGTCGGACTCTCCGGTTCAGCGGGACCATGATGCTCAGCAGCTCCGTGGAGGTGCCCAGCCCGGGCGGGATAAGCGGCCTCGGCGGGCTGAGCGCGGCAGCACGGAACGTGGTGCGCTCCTCCAGCATCTCGGGGACCATGTATAGCCTGGAAAAGAGCCCCAGCAACGGGGGTCCGGACTCGGCGTCGTTGACTGGCAACAAGAAGCGGCGCTCCAGTCTGGGCGCCAAGATGGTGGCCATTGTGGGGTTGTCACAGTGGAGCAGAAGCACACAGCAACTTAACCAGCAAGGTCAGTTTACTGGTGGATAATTTATATGAACTAGAGGGTCTGAAGGTTATGCTGTGTGTTTTAAAGGCAAAATTTCCAATGCTCTCCTCTTTGTCATCCTTTTGAAATTGGTCTTTGCTTGATTTCTCTATTTATCATATTGGAATTAAGGTAGATTTAAGGTAGACAGAGGTTAATCATCTGGATAAAGCAGTACAAAATACTCCTTGATCATATATCACTGTAGTTTATTTTCTTTATTATAGTAAAACTGGAACACCCCAATAGAGGCCTAATGCACTATGAAGTGTATTTGTTGGTTCACTGTTATAATAAGAGTCTATATCTGACTCAACAAGCTTTCTGTGGCATTGTAAGAAACTGCAGGTCTACTGTGTGCACTGCTGTGCTCTGATCTCTGCAGTGGGTTTGCATTGTGACCGTGGCTCCATGCTCTAATATGTCCCCTACAGCGTGTAATTACAGATCCTGTGAAGCTGCGACAAACGTGCTGCTCGGTTTGCGCTTGTGTGGTGAAAACAAAACCGTTTGTTCCTGCTGTACGAAGGGATAACATGTCACACGGTTGGAGAGGCTGGGCCAATAGGGGGAGGGTATCCTGTGGTGTAACATGCTGGGGTTTTTTTTCTTCCAATTTGTTAATAAAAAAGAAAAAAAAAAAAACGGTTCCTCTTGCGCTCCTTCCTAGTGGGTTATGTTTCTGCTGTGAGTACAGTGGCCAGCAACCTGAACAGATCAGTGTGCCTCTGTCGGCGTTCTCTGCTGCTTGTCTGCAAACATTAGTTGTCTAACACTCAGACATGCTTTACTGTTAACTGGCTATAAATATGTCCGTGTCAAGGCTGTAGGAACCTTCAGATCAATTTCTGTTACAGCGTCATGGTACTTGTACCAGAATGTAAAACAAATGAATAACATAAACAGAAAAGGAGGAATTATTCATCTAAATTACTACAGCTATTATTACAGCAACGTGCTTGTTAGATTTTGATACGCAAACTTTAGTAAAAAAAAAAAGAAACACTCCATACAACCTGCAGATTAACTGATGCTGCTTGTATCCTGCTGTTAGTTTTTTATATATATGCTTCTAGAAAAAACAAACAGAATTCCTTTTATGGTCATTTTCCTTTTCCTGTTTTTAAACATTGTGAATGTTCCGAATAAAATGAACTTTTAACGGATGCTTCTCTTCATTGTTCTACTGACTAAATACCCAAGTTACTGTAGCAGCGAACTGATTTATACATTAGACAGATGTTCTGACTCAAGCTCACTCTAGCTAAAAGTCTTCAAGGACATCTTTAGCTTGTGTCCTACCTTTTTATGTATCTATTTTTCAAAGTGGTAATGTTTTTAAAGTTTTCTCCGTGAGTGGCATGCTAGTTGCTGTCTTGCTAGCTAGACATATTACCCCAACGTTGTGCTTTATATTGAATTTAACTTTCATTGTGACAATTCAGGAAACAAATTAAAAAAAAAAAAAAACAATCTTTAAAGTGTCATTATAATGTCTTAAGAAAATCTTAACACCCTTGCTACCTTAGTAGATTTAGAATCATTACTGATATAATGTATTTGATTTGGGCAGAAAAAGAAAATAGGTGATAGTTTTGTCAATTTTTCTATCTTGCTGCGTGGAGCGATATGACAAAATGTTCAGTGTTTATGATTTCCAAAATGAATCCACTCTAAGCAGTGGATCTATGACAGAACTTTACATACTGAAGAGACTCAAGAGCTACATCCAAATCCTGCCAACTTGTATTAGTCACACTTGTTTGTACCACATAACATTTACTTCAGGTATCTTATGAAACTTTGGAATCAATTACTCACTCCCCTCTGGCACTCAGGCTATTTATTCTCCGACTACAGCATCAAGATTATCTTTCGAAATAGCTTTCACTTGAGTTTTTAGTACATTCATGTAGCGAGACACATTTATATAAAGCCCATAGTCCTTTATGAACAAGCTATATTGTCTGCTTCTGAAAACACCATTTCCCAATATAGAATCATGCACACATAGAAAGAACCCGCGCCGCTCAGGCACAGCTGACTCTTGTCTGACGCAGACAGAGCTGTCGATATTTTCACCACAGGGGCTTCCGTGTCTTCCGTGTGTTTGTGGTGCTGAGGAGAGCACATAGGAGGGGAGAGCGTGGAAGAAGAGGCAAGGCGAAGCTAAGGATGTAGAAAAGAGGAAGGGACATGTATCTAAATTTAGATGTTCTGAGCAGCCAGAGGAACACATCAGGCCTGGAACTAAATCACAGCTTCACAGCACCGCTCTTCTTTCTTCTCCGTGTTGTCAACAGGTTGTTACATAAATGTCAAAAGTCATTTCAGCAATTTGAGAAAATATAATTGTTCCTATTACCAAAATTACTGTTGGTAGTGAATTTGGTTAACTAGAGTTTACAAAAAATGATGCGCACTCCTTAGAGTCTTTTACAGTGCCGTTGTATAACCATAATTAAACTTCGGTGTGTTTTATTGGGGGTGTGTTTTACATGTGGAAGAAGCTGCTCTGGCCCACTGAGACCCAAATTGAATTATTTGGCCTGCAATCAAAATTGCATGAAGCTGGTCAGAGTTAATGGGAAGATACATGGAGCTAGCTACAAGGGAAAGCAAGGCTATTTTACTAATGCAGCTCATATAAAACATTCAGTGCTTTATATTAGTGGTCCCCAAACCTGGTCCTGAAGGCCCACCGTCCTGCATATTTTAGGATTCATTCTTTAATAAAACTCAAATTCGTTTGCCTAGAAAGTCTTATTTCATCTGGGGAGGTGTGAATGCACAATCGGACCAAAAAATGTAACTCTGGCCCTCTCAGAAACCTGGGCCTGGTTCAGTTGAAGTGAACTCTGGTGTGGTTCGAATGCATATGTGAATGCCAAACCGACTGGAGACCGCTCCAAGCGAATTATAGTGTAGGATATTCTGGATTAATACCACAATAAGAAACATTCTTGTTTAGAGGTAGAAGGAGAAATGACTAGACTTTTTCCAAAAGACAAAAGAAAAAAAATCTTACAACCACAAATCCTATAACTACAAAATGTAAACAAAAACAATGATTTTGTACTAGGTGTCTTCTTCAAAAGTTTTTTGCGCTATTTCTCTCAGTGGTTCTTGGTGTAGCACCACCACAGACGAGGGTGTGAACAAGTTTTTCAAAGGGTTTGGATTGTTTGACGCAGTGCAGTGTGAAAGTGAACCGCACCAGCTGAAATTGTAACAAATGTAGCAGTTCTGGTCCACAACTGAACCGAGTCTACTGGAAAACTAGTAGACTCGTAAAACTGTCGTTTTAGACAGTTGTCTACTGGACACCTGATTTATAGAATTAAATCATTGGGCCACTCACTACCTCATTAGCACCAAAGAAAAAAAAACCAAAACAATTCTCGTACTGGTAATTGTTTGTAGGAAATACCCTAAAACCTCCAAAAACAAAGGAATCAGTGTATCTTGAAAAGAAAATGTTATTGAGGCTTACAGGGTCAACGTTCCAATTGATTTAGCTTCAAATTGAATCAAGTAACAGGGCTTTTGTGGAACATCTGTCCAGCCAGATGATGTCACTGCTCTTCTAGGAATCTTCTCAGGCAAAGTTACAAGTCTGATACGGATAAGCTGGAGGAAAAACAATCTTGTTTACTCAATGAAGGCTGGATTTGGGTCTTGTTTTCCAATCACTGTCTCTTTATTTGGTTTGCATAGATGCCAAAGGAAAGCAAACTACCTATGTGAGCCTCTGAGACTGGGTGATAAAGAAGCACTGGATCTTAAATACTCGGGCTAGTTGTGTCTCCTTTCAGGTTTTGCCCTGGCAGTCATTAACAGCTCCGTCCGGTCAGCTGCTGGAACTCCATGTTCCGACTGACACGTGCTGATTGGTCGGTGGGCTGGGTCGACCCAGCAGTCTGCTCCTTGCTCCGCTCAGTCGGTCAGCTAATAGCCAATAAGCCCCGGACTGATTTACTCGGGATAGAAGAGTGAGACGGAGTAAATCTGCACTCCATGTGTAGCAACAGTGGAAGATCTCTAGTAACATTCAAATCTGGTTCAGTTTAATGGTTTAATCTTATGTAAAAATCTACAACTTTTTCTCAGTAAACAATGAAAAGCATACGATTATATTAATGCCTTAACCAGCAAGGGAGACACTTCAATGTGAAAAACACAAAGTGGTCAAAAACCATTGGAGAACATGCCACCTTGTCGCCATTACACCATAACGAGGTTATTGTGTTGTAATTGTGTCAGTTTCTGGAGGCTATGTTCTAGCCTGGCTCCATTAGTGGAATTGGACTCGGTCAATTTTCAGAACCACACTTTTTTATCATCTTATGTAAGCGAGTTCATTGTTTTAGAGACGTGTCCTAGATATGTTCTTAGAGGATTTGTGGAAAAATGTTTACCATTTTTCATTTGTCATTATTTGGGCTGTGAAGGTCACAGTGTGTAAAAATGCAGAATTCGAGTACGATCCAAAATGAGGTTGGAAATATCAGTGCGGTGCCACTGGCAGTTGCTTCAATTTAATCCGCCCTAATTAAAATCATTCTGGAAGCATTACAGTAACTCAGCATTGTGCCTGTTTGACAAAAGTTTAATTAAGCTGGACAAATTTACACAATGCTGAAAGCTGCTGCTAGGGTGGAAACAGACCACTTTGGGTTTCGTTTATTTTGCTAACCCATTCCTGGAATAAATACAGAGTGATCAACTATGAGGTGGTGCAGCACAGCACAGTTGTTTTATGTGTTTGACCTGGTCTGCTAGGTTAGGTTAGATTTTCCATTTTATGAAAAGCTCCTTGTGGTATCCTCTCTAACCTAATAAACTGGGTCACCCATTTTGACTGACTGTTTGGTTAAAACTGCTCAATGTCTCTCACAAAATAAACAAAACGTTTGGCGTAAAATATCCTACTTTTCATATAAAATTATCAACACTTCCCCTAAAATATTCAGTTTTGAAAACCAACAGTATGCATTCATGCTTTCAGATTCCCACTAAGCGTATTCGGCTTCCATCAAAAGCCGACTAGGGACACAGTATTCAAGGATCCGAATGCCACCGTTTGGTTGGAAGGCATAAATTATTTTAATTGGCTCTTGTGGTCATTTTGTAGCTGGCAACATGTCACAGCTATGCTCTGGAATGACAAATGTGCAAATATGTCCTATTACCTCATCTGCTATTGGTCAAGTCTTTCTCTAATTCTAGCATCATATTATGTGCCAAGCCGCTAGGACCTTTAAAAGTTAGCAGTAAAACGTTAAACTGAAGTCTGGAGTTAGTAGGAAATCAGTGCATGCCACAATTCTGTTTTATTTTTTGGGGGGTTTCATTTGTGCTTGTAGCTTTTTTTTCAGTTCATCCCATTGTATTTAGTTTTGTTCTTGATATTATTTCTGCACTGGAGTTTTGATTAGTGTTTCCATCCCCAGCTATTAGCTCCAGCTAAAACCTTGATAAACATTAATATCAGTAACAAGCCCAGGTAATTTTTCAGAACTGTGTGGAATAAAGTTTGATTTTCATGTTCATGTTCTAAGACTGCACATTTTTTACTGCAGTGCAGCGAAGCTTAGCAGTTTTGTTGTATAAGCAGATGTTTTATTTATTACTCCTCACCCATTTTAGCCTGTTTTCAAACATTCTTACATCCATATGTTTTTCTTTCAACATATTTCATTTCATATTTCCATGCTATTCCACACGTATCTCTAGTTTCCAAAATGTGTAATACCGCCATCTCACTATTCTAGCCTTTGTAACTGGCAAGCCACAGTGATGGCATTTTGGTTTTGTCTGTGCTTTTTTTACTACCTGCTATTATTAGGATCGGTAAGGAGAGGGAACACACACACGCACATGGACGCACACGACACAGTTTCCCAGGTTTAACGGGTGAGTCACTTCTTTACCGAACAAGCTCTTATCTCATAAGCAGGTTTTATCCATGACTGAGAGCCAGCAGATCAGCTCCCAGTTCACCGTCGACCCTCACACAGAGGACGACGCCCCTGATAGGAACCTGTGGAGCGGTCAGATTAAAACCAACATACAGAGGAAACCAGATGGCTGTATACAATGCATGCACCGTATGTACATCTATTACAGCCTTTCTTTATCTCACTAACATTAAATGAAACCTCTGAACACAAATTTAATTTGTTCCAACCGGCAGTTTGCATCCTAGACATCTGTATTTGGAAACAAGTGTCTACACTGAAAATAATGCCAATTGAGGCAATTCATTCCAACCCAACCACCCACAAACATCAGTCAAAATCAGCCATTTTTAATATAACAAATTGATTGATCCTATACTGGAAGATAAATGAATGATAAAACACTTAAATAATGAGGATGAATACAGTTTTTTTTTTGTAGCCCTAATTTGACACATTAAAAATGATGAAAAGTTTTTTTTTTCTTAATACTTTATTTTTTTCTCCCTCAAGGCAGAACAGGAAAGACATCATGCTGTGTTTTCTGCCGTAAAGATATCAGCACTAAAAATCCGACACAACGAGAGATTTCAGTATCACCAGCTTTCCAGCCGCCTAGAATTACTGGAAGAAATTCCATCATCGTCTCAGAACAAAAATAAACAGTTAGTTGATGCTTGTGTCTGTGGGTCAAAATGTTAGAAAAAGTCCCTCCGCATTTATGAAATTTTTTTTTTTGGTCTATTTTCTTGAAATTCAGAAGTGGCTGATTTGGGTCCAACATTGTGGTTCAGCCTCAGTTTACCCAAATGTTTAAGAGCATTTCGTCTTTGTCGACGAAAACTTCTATATTTGACGAAAATATTATTCACTTGATTTAATATCAAATTGTGAGGGGAAAAAAACAGTTGTGTATCTTTAAATAGCTTTTTTTTCAGCGGGTTAGTCTCCGTCATTACTTTCTTTTTATATTTTTCTGCAAATACGTTCGACTTGTGCAAATTCAATTGCGATCGCCTCCCTCTTTCATTTCTTTATTTGCTTCCTCCCCCTCCCCTACTCATTCAACACCCACACTCATCTTTTTGTAAATCTCAAGTCCTTCAAATATTATTTATTTAAATCTTCCGTCTGTGTGTTTATTTCTGCTGCTCTGCTGCCATGGCTGGAAATACGCCAGAGACAAAGACAGGAAGCAGAGACGGCAAAGGAAGAGTTATTTGACACAGGAAGAGAATACTTGTTAGCTTTCTTATTAAACTGAGTCCAAGTTTACTCTGAGAACAGTAGCAAGTGTCTCCCCTGCTGGGCATTTGTCACAGAAATAAATATGTTTGTGCTGACTGACTGGAAGTCCTGTTCCAGCTTGAGAATAAAGTGATGGGAAGTAGTTTAGATCATTGCCAGTGATGTTATTTCTCACTTTCGTAGTGGAATGCTGTCATTTTCAGCATGAGGACAAGGCAAAAGAAAATTTCACATTGTAAACCTGCTGGAAATATTTGCCTTTTTTTTTTTACATTTATGACAGAACTGGTTATAGTGGTGAATAATTGTTAACTGGAGGGAAAATAATAAATAAATAAATTTAAAAGAAAAAAAACCCCAATGACATGCATATTTCAGTCCACTTTACTGTGTTTTTGTTAAATCAACTACAGTGCAACTCGTCTTAGTGGTGGGAAAGCTAGAGGACAAGTTGTTGATCTTTCAGTAGCTACGTTTCCGTCCACTTGTCATCCAAATTTGCAGTGAACTTTTAAAACATTGCAAAAAGGAAAAACAAAGAAAATGTTGAGTGGCGCGTGTTTCCATCCACTGTGTTTCGACCAGGCTACGCGGAACATAATTTTGTTAGATGTAAACATTGCTGTTTAATACAGCAATGCTAATTAGATTGCTTTAATAAACAGGAAGGGCGTGAGGTAAAAGTTCGGTATGTCCGAACTTATTTGACAAACGTATGTCCATCTCCCCATTAGCGCGTTAACTCTTATTCAGAAAAGCCAAAAACCACCTCAAGCGAGTGTAAAAATATTTTTGCTAAATTGAGAAAGGTTGATGGATGCTGTTTCCAACAACCTTCTCTAAAGTTATGTTTCCAAACGTTGATGGAAATGCTAATGTGGCTAATGCCGGAACTATCAGAATGTAGATAAGAAAAGGAAGCTGGACAAACAAGAAATCCATAATAAATAAATTAATACATTTTTCAATTGATTGATTCATTCAGTTGACTGATTGTCTTCAGCTGGAAAGTTTGCAGCCTACTTGTTCATAACAGCAATATTCACACAGGCACATTGCACACTAGGCAATAGGTAACAGAAATACCCTTTGAATTTGACATTTCCTCTTTGACCCAAAAGAAATAAATACGAAAGCAAATATATATATATATATATATATATATATATATATATATATATATATATATATTGAACAGAGTAAATCCTACCTGAAAATATTTCTCCTTTTCTTGAAGGAAATCAGTAGACAATTAGAGGTCTTATAAATATGTATATTTTAAAATATGTAAATTTAACTGAAAATTGTTTACTGTCCATTCTAGCAATGAAAACTCCAATGTAAATAAAATGACAAAGTCCCTGAAATGTTGAGTAAAAAAAACGTAAAAATTACAAAGGTATCACTACAAACTGTTCCCTCAGGTTCTGTTTGAGGTTTCAGGACAGACATGACAGCTGCAGCCTGTCTTCCTCCTTTTGGTCGACAATTGAAGGGAAAATGTTCCACTCAGCTGAAAAACAAGAACTACAGCTTCATTGCACTGGGATTGTTTTTCCAGACCCGTGGCAGACAAAATGAAATGATAAAAAAAAAAAGAAAAATCTCTGTAGATGCTTGAACTAGAAATACAGTTCTCCCCAACACTCAGATGGCTTTGCCTTGTGGGTTTATTTTTCGGTAATCTAAAATCTTTTCCAATGATTATCTTCTTTTTTTAGTCATTTTTAAGAGGAGGTGTTTTCGACTCGACTCACTCGTGGCCTACTTTTAGCTTCGCCTCTGAGTCACAGTTGGGAAACGCATTTTAAGTCATTTTTGTGGCAACGTTTTGGAACGCCCGCGGTAATCAGATCCTTCCTGAAAAGAACTACTGGAACTTTGCTGCTGCTGCTGCTGCTGCTGCTGCTGCTTTGAAAAGACCGAGCGAGGCGAGCGGCGCTGAATAAAAAGCGGTGAATTGTCATGATGAGGAAAGTTGTTGTGGTAACACTCTAACTGCCTTTCTATAATAATAGCAATTTCTCTCGATGAGTGCACACGATTGCTATTCATACTCCGGGTGAGTCACTGAAAAAATGATGCTATTTCAGGTGAGACTAATGCTTTGTTGTAGGTACACAGCACCTCCTCCTGCTCTACCACCTCCCATTTCCTTTCAAGACAGTGGGGATTTTTTTTTTCTTTTGCTTTGGTGCTGCAGATGCTCTGAAACTTCAGTCATGTCTCTAAAAGCTTTCTCCTCCACACCGAGGCTGTTGGTGGCTACCAGCCCTCTGCCAGGATGGCTGCTGATCACTTTCCCCGGCTCGTCCTGTCTGTCATGTCCCCACTCACCGTTCTCCCTTGCTGCCCTGTCTGTGTTTGATCTGGCTGCTGAAACCTTCATTTCCCCCCCTTCTCCTTTATCTCTCTGTGTCAATCCCCATCTCTTTAGCTCCCAGTTTCACTCAGACATCTGTCACGTTTTCCTGATCATGCCCACCAGCTCGTCTGTGTTCTATTCTTAGCCAGACAGTCTGAACAATTCAACTGTTTTTTTTTCTTGGTTTGAGGTTTCTAGGGTGCTGCTCTGGGATTTGTGTCTAGATTCTGCACGTGCATCGCTGCATCCCTATGAGGTCCTTTTTTGACGTTGTGTGTCTGCAGTAAAGCCAAGTGATGACTATAGTTTTGTGTATTGCCTGTTACTATAAAAGTTGAGACATTTTTGTGTAAATTTGTTTAATCCTGCCATATCACGCTCCCCCTGGTTGCTTCTGGTCGGACGCAGTGGCTGAACGTCCCACAAACTCCTTCTGCTCTTTTTATTTTTTCTAACAAAATGGAAAATAAAATGAGATGTTGTCAATAGCTATTTAATCCTTCTTCTCTGAACTTGAAATAGTCTTTCCTCTCTGCCGTGATCACTGTGTTTATTACAATGTTATAAACCACACATACTCCAAAACGCCACAAGGTTTCCTTTCATCGGGGACTCGGCTCGGTGTGTCTTTTTGGACTGAGAAAGGTGTTTGTGTGGTAAAACAACCTCCTCCAAACCAATTGACCGAGCGTTGACCGTTCGACTTCGGTCAGACCTTGCCTCACCCTTAAATGCGGCGAAGGTACATTGAGGTGGAGGTTAGGTTCATGAGTTCAAGCACAAACAAGGAACTTGTTGTTTCTGTGCCCGCTCAACCTGAAGGTCCGTGTTGGAAATGTTGTAATTTTGTGCCACTTTGCGATCGTCTCCCAAGGTCGTTATGTCAGCGAGGACGGCGAGTCCAGGCATTTGGACACACTGTTCTAACTACTTCTCCGAAAAGAAACACACCACAGAGGTCAGGCAAAGGGCAGAAGGAGAACATGAATCCATGGCGCCATTCACAGAAAATTTTGCACTAAAAAACAAATAAGAGGAACTTTGCGGGAAACACAACTCCAAATGACATGAATAAATCCTTGTCCACGCTGGTAAGGTTCAAAGGTGGATGTAGAAACTGTGTTGCCTCACATTTAGTTTTTAAGAAAGATTTTTAATTCTAAGCATTGTTCTTTTATCTTTTTTTTCCTCCGAAGAGTTTTTGCGGCGCTAGTGGCTCGTATTTTTTGCTACAGTAGGCAGACAGGAAAGAGGGCGAGGACATGCGGCAAAGGTCGCCGGGACCGGGAGTCGAACCCTCGACGTCCACGTCGAGGACTAAGGCCTCCAAACGTGGGGCGCGCTAACCCCCTGCGCCACCACAGCTCGCTTCTTTTATCTGTACATATTGTTCTATTATATTGCAAATGCTCATCACTTGGTCATCAGGCGTTGAGTTGAGTAATCATGAGGAAATTACATCTAAATTAGATTACTCTTTTCCTCATTGTAATTAATTGGCATTAGATTAGAGCCAGTGGGACATATTCACGCATTGACAGACATCCTGCCACACATGAAGACTTTCGATTTCAAGAAACCATTTCCTATGGATTATGGCTCTAAATGACTAATTTCTTCTCCCAGACCCAATACCTTCTACTGCATCCTCGTTTATTACCTCACAGAACGGCCTGCTTTACACACAGGGACAGCGCAGGAGATTAGATTTGTTTAATGCCTCTGTATAATCATTAAACAGAAAACAACACTTGGATTATTGGATTATACTTCAGTGTCTGTCCCATTGTGCTCTCCGTATGCTTCAGGGAGTATAAATAACCAAAAGGGAACAGATTTTTTTTTTTTTTGTTCACGTTGATGATTTGGTCATTGTTATTTAACCATAAGCTCCAAGTCTTTGAGGTTGGAATGCCTCCTATAGCCTTAATCGTTAGCTCCCTGCTAAGAGTCTCCATCGGATTCATGTCGACACGCTGGCTGGGCCACCAGGAGGCGGTAATATTCCCTCCAGTCAGAACAAACATGTTGGGATCACTTTACATCTATGCCTGACAGAAGTATTTCTTCACAAATGCTTACTGTAATCTAAAAAATGGATGCATCCGTT
This sequence comes from Xiphophorus maculatus, assembly GCF_002775205.1. Lineage (NCBI taxonomy): Eukaryota > Metazoa > Chordata > Actinopteri > Cyprinodontiformes > Poeciliidae > Xiphophorus > Xiphophorus maculatus. The sequence continues at coordinate 20,354,680 of NC_036455.1, read as the reverse complement.
CACCAACATTTTTTCATTTTCATTTAGATTCGTTCCTTTCTGTGTAGTCGTCACATCAGAGAAAATTTGACCTTAAACAGCTTTTGATGGGTCCATCTGCATTAGCATCAATTGCAGTCATAGACCACACACAGTTATTAAGAGCCACAAAAGTTATTGATTTGCACAGAAGTTTGTTTTTACCCGACATGATATAAAGTGAAATAGAAATAACACCTCCCTTACTGCCAGTTCAACGAATCTGAAGTTAAAGCTGACTCTTTGACTCTGGCAGTGCGGTGAGTGCATCTGGCTCTGACAGCATCACACACACACACACACACACACACACACACACACACACACACACACACACACACGCCTACACCCGTGCACACACACACAGCCCTGAACACTCGGCTGTCTTTCAGAGCCTTCCACACTCAGTCTCCCAGTGGTCCAAATTTAACAGGACTCCGGCGGTAAAGACACCACAGTGGGTCTTTCATGTCCAACACCCTTCCTTGGTTACTGTTGCTATGCATGGCGGCTCGTTGCCGTCACCGATGCATCCAATAGGCATGTCGGCGCGGCCGGGGGAGTCTAAAAACAGCATTCTATATTACAGCATATAATGAGAGAGGCTTCATCAGTGTTCTCTCCAAATGTCAGAGCAGCTTTAATGAACCACGCACACACACACACACGCACATACACTGAAGCTGTGTGCATGCTATCTCAATGTGTGAGGCTCATTGTTGGTGTTTTCTGTAATCCCACCCATCCTTATTCCTTATCTATGATTATATATTTGTTTCTTCATGCAGCATCTGCCTTATCTTGTTACTTTCATGGTCACCATAAAAAAAAAGAATTCTGTTTTTCCACTTGAAAAAAAAGTTCTGCACATCTGTTCACTAGTTACAAATTTGCTGTGTTTTTTTGTTGTTGTTTTTGCCTCTTTCGGTATTATTATGAAGACCGGATACATTAAGGGTTCTGCTGAACACAGAGACCCAGAAAATCCCTTCTCCAGATAATCTTAGACACTCGAAAGGCATTGAACCTTCGCTACTCCAGGATGTGTCTGTGCGGGTTTGATGTTAATACCAGCGAGTCAGTTCACATGCAGGGCAGGAGAAAATACGTTGAATTATTTACGGCGAGTGATGAGCAGATGACAAATAGATCGGAGCCCAGTAGTAAAGATGGACGGAAGCAGAAAAACTAAAAGAAAAAACAGGACACAATGGAGAAGCAGGTAAAGAAAAAAAAAAGAGAGAGAGAAGTATTTAATGGAAGGAAGCAGAAGGAAGAGTTTGTTGCCAGAACAGACAGAGAAAGCAGAAAGCAGGCTGACGATTAAGAGTTGTGGAGAGGACAATACAACCTAAGAGAAAGAGACAGAGTAAGAGGAAAGGCTTATGAGTGAACATGCCGGCCAGGGCTCTTGGTGCATTGCAGAAGGCATTGCCATGGAAACGAATGGGGGGAAAGCGCAGGCGAGGAGGAGGGGATTAAATAGGAAGGAAGAGATCACTGCTTCACACTGTTGAAGCTGGGAGGGAGGGGGCTCTGATGGGAAAGGAGGGGCATGCAGACAAATAACGGGATATGAAGTTTAGATGAATAGCCTCTTAATACTTTACCACTAAGAATGTTTCAGAGTGGTGTATAAATTCATATTCAACAATCCTTTGTCCGATCAGAAACACACTTGGTTGCAATCATAAAACAGACTTTTACGATGATGATGATGATGATCAATCAATAAAACAGTTTATTTACAATTTAATTCTTCGTTTTAGCTGTCAGTGATGCAACCATGTTTCACCAAGATGACGTTAAAGGTTTTCTAACATATTTCTGCTTACATTATATGCCCTGAAAGAAGACTGAAGTTATTGTGTAAAAGTCGAAAGAGAAAGACGGGAAAAGGAGCAAATTTGCAAATCAACTTACAGCAGATGGGCAAAGTTAAGCCCAAATGTACTTCAGAGTGAAACTGCTTACCCCTCGGCGACTGGCTGCTGCCAACAAAAAGTAACGGTGATTCTCCCAATAAATTTTACTAATAGTCAAGTTCAGGGTCTCTAGCTCCAAGTAAAAAAATAAAAAAAAACACTGCTTGAGGTTATAATAAATATTTTTGGAATGCAAAAACATATTGACTTTTTTTTTTTTACTTTTTTGGACAATAAAAACGAATCTGGAAAAGGTTTCTAATAGGTTCAGTGCTTTGGAAAAGCATTAAAAGCATTAATACACCTTGAACTTTTTCACACTTTGACACATCACAACCACAAATGTCAGTGAAGTTTAGTAGGGTAAAGGTTTTAGGTTATAGACCAACATAATGTTTCCCTCCAGAGTTCAATTCAATTCAAAAATACTTTATGGAACCTAAGGAAAAACAAATGCTGTTGAATTCAATTTTTCTCAATGGGTTGTTGTAGATGGTGATGGCTATCGGCAATATGCAGCAGTCGGTTTTACAGCAGATCTGAGGAAGCCTCCAATGGAAGACACTCTGTTGTTGTAAGAGAATGCTCAGAGTTGTCCATAATGTTCTTCGTTTTATGAAAAATCGTTCTTTGCACAATCATCGTCAGAGGAGCAGAACCAACTTTCTTCATCCGCTTAAGTTTTTTGTAAGTCACTAACTGATGCTGCTGCCCCAACAGATGATGATAGAGGAGATTACACTGCAAGAGAGATTTATAGAAAATATTCAGCATCTTGCTGCAAACATTGAAAAACGTAAGTACTTCAAAACGTACTTAAGTCTAAACTTGTGTGTTTAGTCTAAACTGCTCAGGCAATCACTAAGATATTTATACTCCTCTACCTCCCATGATGGAAACAGTGTTTGACCTGTCTACTTTAAGGTCACATTCAAGGAAAGATGGTTGGGAGAGTGCAGTCTATCAATCATCTGTGGTGCTCAGGTGCTGCCGATGTGCTACCTTTAAGTTGCACAAACTGTGGTCTGTTTGTCAGGTAATCACTAATCAGTGAGCCAGGTGATAGAGACATCCACCTGTGTCTTCTGGGGTTTGTCACTAAGTAAATCAGACTGAAGACACTTCAACTTTCTCCAGGGTCAGACTGAGGTTAAAGAGGTGCTGCAGAGTCCCGTTGAGTTGCATCATTTGTCTCCATCTGGTTTCCCTTTGTCTTCCCAGTTCTTCTTGTAGGAAAGCATCCTCGCAGTAAAACATGGCGACAGTAGCATCATGCAGTGGGATTCCTAACTGTGAGATTCTTGGTTGGTTTGCAATGTTGCAACATTTCTTCGGTTTTCGGATCATAGAGTGCTCTGTGTAATCTTAAAATGTTAAGATTGAGTTACCAACAACAGCATTTAGGTGACTTTTGAAAGGATTTGCGCATTTAAAAAAATCTTTATTTATTAGTAACGAAGTGACGGGGGCTGAGTACAAACGCATGCTACACTTTTCAGGTTTTTGTTTGTAAACTATACAGCTCTCCTTCCACTTTGTGTTTGTCGGTAACATAAAATAATAATAAAATGTATTAACATTTGTTGTAGCATGATCAAAATGTAATTAAGATCAAGGACTATTAATACATTTGCAACAATTTGCATGTTGTGGAATAACAAATTGATATTTTATGATGCCCCAACATTTTTTTTTATGTCTGGGCTTTCATTATCAACTCATATAAGATGCTAAGACTTGTTGCCTTCTAACCACGTCTTGAATAACAACTCTTAGCGCTTAATTATACCGGTGTGATTTGATTGTGAGCCTCGTTGCTGTGAGGAGTCTAGTTAAAGTGCCAGGGAGCTAAATAAGTGTTGCCTCAATAACATAATAATAATAATAATAATAATAACAAAAAAAGTGACGAGATGAGCCGGTTGTCTCGGGTGGCATTGTCTGGGTCCAGATCCGAGGGCGAGGTTGTCATGGCAGCAGAAGTGCTCATGGAGTTTGTCTAGGTGTCATGCTATTAAGACACACACCCACACACACCCCTATACACGTGGCTATTGGAAATATCCTTGACTGCAGGATTATAAATAGAAAGCATCAGAGGACAGTCACCCCCCGTGGGACTCCGTCCTTCTCATCGTCGTTCTCCCTCCTCTCTTCATCGGTGCCACTCCTCGTCGTTGACTCGAGCCCCTTCCACCCTCACCACCCCCCGATCCCTGAAGTCTCATCGAGGGGCTCTGTTTGCCTTTGTTTATCTCCATGGCGATAGTGACGATGCTGGGTGTCGGTGGTTGTCATGGCGATGAGACGGGCATGGCAGGGGTGCTTAATGAGACTGGAGTTGCTCGGGCTAATGAGGTGGGACGGCTGTGGCTGGGTGTGTTCTTCGACTGCGACAACAGGCAAACGGCTTGTTAAGGGTCCTTCTTTATACGTAACTTCTCTGCGTTTTCTGAGCTGTCTGGGCTCCTATAGAGTACCACGTTCTGCCTGCACCACGGCTGCAAGCCTAACAAGCTGCACGGAGCCAGAGTTTATCCGGTTGATCACATTTTGTTCATGCTGTCATAACAAGTGGATTGACGCGGCATTAGCAAGTTGAAAAGGGACGGAAAATCTTTGAGCTAAAACGTAAACTAAGACAGAAGATCCTGCCGTGTTTCTGATTTGTTGCCCTGCAGCCGAGAGCGCTCACACGTGAACACTGACAGTAAATATGGCATGGAATATAGCTGCGCAGGTCACCAAATATTATTGCCATGCTCCTCTGTGGGTGTGCTTTGTCTTCCTCGCAGCAATATGTCTTTTGAAAAAAGTTAATATTTCTGATGCCTGATTCCTTGTCAAGAAGTATCCTTCTTGGGATTTCTCTAATCTAAACCATACCTAAATAGAATTGTAAAGGTGTTTTAAGAAGTCCAGGTATTAGAGCGATGCTCCAGATTCACTGTTCTTTGTAGGACAAAAGATCAGTGTCTTCAAAGTTGGTTGATGTATACATGATGCGGTCACTGTCTTGTTGCATAGATTAAGTCTTCCATAAAAGTTTTCTGTTGTAAGAATATTCACCCCTAGTACTCCTTGGCATGACTGTGCAAAATGTACGGGAGCAGCGATGTGGAATGGGTACAAGAGTCAGAGAATTCATATTACTGGAGTTAGCCCAGTTTGCAGATTTTTCGTCATCAGGAACAAAAATAGTCCAGGGGAGATTTAAACCGGAACCCTGTTGTAAGTTGAAAGTTTTTCATGATGCAGTTGAAATACAAATGTGCGATTTCTGTTGTCATCCTTCTCCTTGGCCAGACTTCTTGAGTGCATGAATAAGACTTGTTCTATTTCTTGAGGTTTCCACCTGAACTGTGGATATTTGCAGCTCCTCTAAAGTCACAGTGGCTCCACTGACTAATGGCCTTCCGGCCCAGCTTGTGGGTTTAGGCGGAAAGCTGCGTTTATATCACTCACCCCAAACGCTGCGTATTGTGCTTGGTTGCTAGTGGGACTATCTGTGAAAACCTCTTTACCGCTTGAAAACTTATTGCCTTCAGTCACCAGAGCAGCTGCCAAATGACCTGTGCGTGTGTTTAAAATGGAGTGTAGTATTATCTGAAAAGTGGAGAGAACTCTTTTCAACAGAGCAGGGACATCCCAAAGGATATTAGGTAAGATTGGCTCCTCGCCTGAGTGAGCTTGCTTCAAAACAAATAGCGCAGAAACGGCCGTTCTCAAGGTGAATTTAAATTCCTCCTCAGTGGAAAGGATTTGATTTTGAAAAGGCAGAAAATAGAGTTCTATGATCACATATTCTCATTTGGTTTGGGATGCGTGTGTGTAAGGGTTTTTTTTGTTTTTTCTTTAGATGGCGGAATGAAGAAGCTCCGCAGTACAATCCGAAGGAGCACAGAGACTGGCATAGCAGTGGAGATGAGGAACCGGGTGACGCGGCAGGGCAGCAAAGACTCCACCGATGGCAGCACCAACTCCAACAGCTCCGAAGGAACGTATGTGTCCGAGCGGTGATCTCAACATCCGTCCATCCGTGATTGTCTGACAGTCCATCGTAATCTCTGTTGTTCTTTTTTAGGTTTGTCTTCCCTACCACTCGCCTGGGGCCTGAGAGTCAGTTCAGCGACTTTCTTGATGGCCTTGGCCCCGCCCAGATCGTAGGACGGCAAACACTAGCCACACCCCCCATGGGTAAGGCTCTAGTAAAACCCACATTTTGCAGGAGATATCCACTGTGGCAGGTTGCACAAATATTCTGCATGCAATATCTATAAAATACTTGCAAAGAGAGAGCGTGGGATTAATCATATAAGATTAACCCTAAAATATAGAAATGGAGGCATGTTTCATTTGACTTTGCTATTGGACTTAAATGGTCCAGAGAGATCTCTATTATTATTATTATTATTATTATTATTATTATTATTATTATTATTATTATTATTATTATTATTATTATTATTATTATTTAACATTTATAATTTTTAGATGGTGGAAGGAAGAGGCAGAGAAATCTGGTTCTGTTTTGGGTACATTTTAGCTAGATAAATGTTTTATTATGAAGAAAGTTGACTTTAAACCCAGTTAAAAAAAGGTTCTTCCTTATGTTACAGTTCTTTGGAAGAAATAGGTCTTAGTTAAATCTGCAAGTCAGAGATTGAATAAAATGTGAAATTTGACTTTTAAAACATGCATTTTTTTCTGTTACATGTAAACAAATGCATGTTAATTTTTGTCAGTTTTCCGTTTGCAAATATGTATGTGCTTCTTTATACTCACAAATGTTTTTGATGTAAACAAAAAAAAAAAACAAAAAAAAAACACAGCAGGCTGCTCCCTCTAACTTGATGGTTAAACACAATCCACCAGGTCTTTGTCGCCCTCTACTGTTGCACCCCGTCTTCTGCAGTTTTAAGATGAATTTTTAATTCCATGTCTAAAGTGCATCCATTTATTTGCTGCTGGTTTGTTCCCTCCCTTTAGGGGACGTCCATGTAGCCATGGTAGACAGAGGAGGGCAGCTGGAGGTGGAAGTGAACCAGGCCAGAGGGTTGACCCCAAAACCAGGCTCCAAGAACATACCAGGTACTGACGCCACCGGCTACATGTGCAACAGCTGTCCATACAGAAGGCTCACTACAAATCATGTCTCTTAGCAACCTACGTGAAGGTGTATGTCCTGGAGAACGGCATGTGCTTGGCCAAGAAGAAAACCAAAGTAGTAAAGAAGACTCTGGATCCCACCTACCAGCAGGCTTTGTTGTTTGATGAAAGTCCTCAGGGCAAAGTCCTACAGGTAACTGGTCTATGGTTTTCTGATTTTCTTTTATTCACAACACAATCAGATGAAAAAACTTAAGTTATTATGCTGAAAATTCCCTGTGTGTGTGTGTGTGTGTGTGCGTGTGTGTGTGTGTGTGTGTGTGTGTGTGTGTGTGTGTGTGTGTGTGTGCGTGTGTGTGTGTGTGTGTGCCACCATTTCAAAGCAGAATATCTCAAGCTGTCTCCTTGAGATATTTACAGTATATAATAAGCACATATTAAAATGTGCTTATTAGATAATCTTAGTTACAATTTTTTTGCACTGTTGCTTGCATCAATGGCTCTAGTCAGTAAATATTTCTGAATTAGAGATTTAAGTAAAGCAAATAGTGGGTTAAGATCATCTTTACCCTAGATTAAGAGCATCCTATGGAGGTCTCTAGGATCTCCATGACCCTTTTAACCAAACTGGAAAACTGTTGCACTCTATCCACTCATCACATTCTGTTTTCACTGCTGGTCTCCTTCCACTATAATCCTGCTATAATGAAGCATCTGTGCTAAGATGCTTCCTCAAAATATTTTGAATTTCCCATTAAATATGTTGCAGCTCAACCATCAGTTTCAGCCATACTTTAGAGGTGTTAACATTATCAGTGCATTGTCATCAACTTATTATACCCAGTCCATCTGTACAAGATGCCTGATGAAGGATTTTTATTCTTTTTGGAGACAGTTTATTGTTTGATTATATATTCAACTTGCAAGATAGCACTGCTGCTAGGACCCAGATACTGTATTTGCCCCCGTATTATTGAGCAACCTTGATTTAGCTATGGAAATCTTTCAAAGTCTCACACGTCCAATAAATGAAGACATGTCAGAAGGATCTCTCCAACAACTACCAGCTACATTCCGGCTGATTTTTAACGCCATGGCGGAGTCTTAATTTTGTGTGAAGGAGGTCCAACTCAAAACGTACATCTAATATTTTAAAATGTAAGACAAAATATAATTTCTTGTAGATAAAGATGCTTGAGTTTTTTCTATTTGTATTAAAAAAATGCAATTAAAGAGCCTCAATTTACACTTGGAAAAATAACATTTTGGCCCATTATTTTAATGAAAGATATGCAGACATGAAGTTTACTTACATCTATTCCCCATAGCTCTTGGGCGCACGAAGATGTCACTTACAGCGCTTTGTTTTACTGTTATTTCTCCTCCAGGTAATAGTGTGGGGGGATTACGGACGTATGGACCACAAGTGCTTCATGGGAATGGCTCAGATCCTCCTGGAGGACCTGGACCTGTCTGCCACCGTCGGCGGCTGGTATAAGCTGTTTCCTACCTCCTCTCTGGCAGATCCCAGCATCGGACCCCTCACCAGACGCCTCTCCCAGTCTTCCCTGGAGAGTGCCACCAGCCCCACGTGCACCTAGACACCCAGCAGATGTCCCGCAGAGCGCAGACACCGGCACGCGTACTGTATATACACGACGACTGTACCTGAAGCGCGTTCCAGATAGGCATACACCGTTCAGCGGCACATCCCGGGTTCCATACGCATCGACGGCCACACATTCCTCCATCGTCCATCACGATTCACCCGCCAAACCTAACCCGACGTAGACACAAGCGACGTGAACATGTAGCGATTTTCATTTCACGACAGCCACCGCACCAGGCGCCACGTCCCGCATCCCGAAGTCGTCAAACCTCCGCGGCGCGTCTCATCCCGGGGCCATCCCGATCGATGCCAGTTTCTAATCTCTCTATGCCAAACTAAGAAAAAACACTTTATTTTTTAAAACCAAAGCAATTGTTATTGTTGTTCTTATTATTCCTATAAGTAGTAGGTGAAACTAGTATACAATATAAAGTATGGATATGTAGCAGAGTCAATGACTTAGATGTAATGCAAAAAAAAAGGAAAAAAAAAAGATATATTCTACATACACACACAGAGAAGTTAGGAGCGGGTTGTCAAACACACAGACCTGGCTCGGATGTTCACATAATGGCTGTTATGTGAGGTAGCAACACTGCTATATTCTATGATTTTCAGGGGGCAGAGTTTATACATGAATATCTAAATATATACGAAATAGATAGCTAAATACTTATTTGTCTTTCTATATGTATCGGCTGCATTCTGCATGTTTGCTTGCGAGACATTTTGGAGTGCTTCAAAGTCTTTTTATTTAGCTTGCCTTGAGCAATGTAAACAGTGCCACTGCTCTTATTTTTGCTGATATGCCCCGACGAAAAGGAGCGCCGAGTTAGGGCAAAGGACGTGACTGTCATCGCTGTTTGCAGAAGAAGAAAATGGATTAGCCACACACTCGCTGCTGACTTTACAGTCCCTTCCTTCACCTTTGGTGTGTATGAACCACTTCTGCATCGGGGTTGGAGTTGGGGTTGGGGTTGAGGGAGGGGTGTTCTCACATGGTTGGACTGCCGCTTCATTTCCTTTGTTTTGATGTCCTGAATTCTTCTTCCTGCTCAATGAGATGGGAAGCATCAGCAGCAGCCCTTTTCATTTGTCCCTCTGAACCTGCTGTAAATATGTAAACCTGTATATAATTTCAAAGGACTTTTTTTTCTATTTTCTTTTTTTTTGGACATTACAATAGCATTATAGGTGCAGCCACAAATATTAAAATAACATTGACAAGTAAACGCATTTCTTCAGTTCAGTTCAAAAAGTGAAAGTCATATATTGTGTAAAAAAGTTTTTATCACACTTTTTCCTTCCACTAAACCTTTCATTAATATGCAGCTGACTTGACAGTTGTTCACCAGTGTTAACCAAGATAGATTAGTTCATAACATTATATCTCAGATATTAAATTAGGAACATTAATATTACTAAACTTTTTTATTTATTGATCTTTAAATAAAATAAATGAGTTATAATATTCTCACATTATAAGTTTGGATTTTCATTAGTTGTAAAGTATTACTGTCACAATTAATGTAATGAGTCGACAGTATCCAATGTATGATTTTCACTTTTGAAGTGAATTAATAAAAATAATAAACTGATGATATTCTTATTTACTGGCACAAACATTTACTTTACTAGCACTTACAGTAACTAGCCTTGTTCTGGTAGTAGAACTTGTTTCAGGTGCAATATGTTACTAACACAACCTTCAGCATTCCTGTTTTATATTTCCTGTTTGTCAGTATGTTTATGTTTTTTGGATAGCACTTTATTGTCAATTTTTTTGTATTACGTTTCAATTTTAAGTCCAGGCGGTGGTGAACCACCTCTATTTTTCTGTATTATATGATGACAATTACTATTAGTAATATTATTATCAATGTTGTCACATAAGTACTGGAGTTTAAATACTCGGAAGTTCATTGCACATTTCCAAATCTTTGAATTTCAGCAGAGTGTATTTTGTATTGAAATTATGGAGACGCACTGGAGCGGCTGAGACTGGTTCTGGTTTTAGACTTGCATCTAAGCACTTATCTATAATATTTAAGTCCAAAATAATTTTTTTGTTCACCTTGGACTCTATAAAAAAAATCATTACATAAGGAAAGTTAGAAGATTTGTCACAAAAGTCAAATTGCTTAAAATTGCTGATTTTTTTTTTTTTTTTGTTGCAAAAAGATATTACTTTTCTCAGTTCATGCAACACGATAGTAGGCATGGGCCGGGATTAAAAACATAAAGGAAAATCGCACAATTAAATTATTCAAATTTTCCTCACTGCATAATCAAAAATATAGACAACACAAATCTAGAATGTGATCTTGAATTCTTGGACGTTACACAACAAATGTAAGTTATTTTTGAACTCTGGCACTCTCTCTGGCTTCTCTTTAGAACGACTCTAAACTGTGTAGACAATTTGAGGAATTAACCTTTTTTTTTCTCTACGATTTAGATTCACTTCCTGTTTAAAAAGTCGTCATGCCTTGGAACCAGAAATCGGCCCATGCCTACCATCTCATGCTACATTGAACTTTCTGAGTCAAACAGATTTGGGGGAGGAAAGGGCAAAATGGGACCTATCAGCTGTTCTAGTTGAGCGTGCAATGTTTGAGTTTTCACCATCAGCAAAGGAGCGAAAGGCCGAAGCAAACCGCTGGGGTTTCTGAGGTTCCTTCAGGATGGCGAACGTTTTAAAGAGTCACTTTATTTGCTTGTTATAATTAAGAATATTCTTAAGCCAACCTTGTATGTAGATGGATTTCACCTGAGCGTTAACACTGTTAACCTCTAAGGCCTTTATGTTGATAAATTTCATTTTGGTTTCGTTGTTGTCTGTCATCAAAGAGCTTCTTCTTCTCGTCATCTTTCACCTTAAAAGGGGAAAAATTGATGAGCTGGGTCTTCTCAGCGTCTGTTTTAACCTTTTTTGAACTTCAGATACATTTCTCTCTGACATTTTCAGATCATATGGATGTTTTAACCCTGCTAGTAATGTGCTTACACCTCTATTTTAGAAGTAGCTTCAAATCAGGGCTCTATTTTCAAGCTATTTCTTGTTAGATTGCAACTGGTTATGGTACCGTTTCTAAGGTAATCTGGATCTTACATTGTTTGTATGTGATTTTCCTGGATAGCTGGCATGATGTACGAAAACATATGAGAGTACTTTCCATCTGCACACATGCTTTGAGTATGAAAAAGAAAACCACATCTAAAATTGATCTCTCTTTCTCTTATTTATACTTACGAAGGTCATATTTTTTGCAGTGATTCCATGATTTAAATATGTCGAACTGTGCTGCTTTTGCTCTGCCATGCCAACTGAATGAAAGTAACTATGGGTTTTGTAAATGTCTGTCAAAACAGAAAACAATGGATTTCTGCAACCAAAAGAAATGATTAGAATGTGCCCTTCCTTTAAAGTGCAGCATCTTTGTGTAAGCTTTATTGAACAAGTGCATTCGATGTACTTGCGTGTTGCATCATGCGTTGCAGGCCAGTGAGTGATGTTATCTAGATGATGACTGTTGAATTGTTAGAAATCTGAGAAAGGTCCTCCAAACTTTTCCCAGCTTTCATGATCCATGTACAAGGGATTTTAAACTGCATAATACGGATTTCTAATTTAAATGTGAAACAATGATGTGAGTAAATATAAAATGCAGGCTCCAAGCGATGAGTTCATTGTAAAAAAAGCTATTCAAAGTCATTTGACCCTGCGCACAAAAATAAGTCTAACTCTAATGAAAAAAGGTTTTTTTTTATTTACTTTTTTTTTTTTTACGTGACAAAAAAAAATGCTAAATTGGAGGCAATTACTTTTTTATAGCACTGTACTGTCTTTTTAAAGTGTGGAAAAGCTGAAGCCTGGAGGAGTTTTGTGGAGCTAAAATCTAGAAAGATCTTTCTGTCTGTTGTCAAGGCAGAGTCATAGATCAGGACTGAGTGGGAAACATGTTCGCTCCCGGTCCGTTTTGGTCCGCTGGCTTGAATTTCACATTGATTGTAAATCCGTGGAGGTTCAGAATGTCAAATCCACTTGCTTCACCTTGTGCATAATTGCGTCATGTTCATCTTTGCCCGTGTTGAGCACTGCGTTTAAAACGTATTTTATTTTTGTAAGGACAGAGATTTTATTGAGAGCAGGAGTCGGAAAGGCGGGGTTGGGCAAAACCTGCCTTTAGGTTTTTGCAAAAAACAAAAAACAAAACGAGGGCTTGATCAGTTTACAATGGCCTTATTTTGTGTGGGAGACGTTGCTTTGCTATAGTAGCACACACAAGTGAAAGTTTTTTGTATAAAAAAAAAATAATAAAAAAATTTATTTTGCTTGAAATAATGTACCGAAGTTCTATATGCGTATAGTTTTTTTGAATGTATTTCTAATTTGTGCACTTTTTTTGTCATCCTGTTTGCTATATTGTCTATCTGAAGAACTTTACAGCCCCCTCTCTTCTACTGTACTGTATTATCTACGTCTTTATTATTTGTATCACGAGAAAGGAGCATGAATTCTGTCTGGCAAAAGGCATTTTGATTCATGTAAGTCGCCACAATGACTGTTGAGCTGAAATGATTGCTCCCTTTGCACCCTCTGCATCCTGTCCCTGCAATGTCCCCACTTTATCAAACTCATACTTTTGAATAAGGTAATATTTGCTGCACGGTGTTTTCATGACAGTTTTTTTTTTTTTTTTGTCTGATTCTGCAAGGCACAGTGAAGGGGTTTCCATTAGGCAACTCACACATATGCAAGAGAGTTGTCTAAATGCTGTACCTTTACGTAGCAAGGCTTCGGCCTTATGTTTTCCTCGATACGTCTTCAGGCAATAACCATTTAGCTGTAGCCTGTTTCTCAGTTATCAGAGCTGGTCCTGTGGTTACTGCGCCACCACAAATAAAATACATTTGAACCACTTTTTGAGCACTGAAAGTAAGTATAGTCAATCTAGCATGCTCTGCATTGTGAATACACGTTAGGATGGCTTTCATGAAAAACGAGGTTCGTTTTGTCTTTGAGCTAGTACGCATTCCATATACCGCTAACACCTAATGGCACCACTGGTGAAGATGTGGAAAAATACTTAAATTAATTCAATAAAATCCTGTTATACAGCCGACGCAAAATGTCACAGTAGACATTTTTAAGCTGGTCAGTCTCTAGGAACCTTTAGTTAGTAGTCTCTGTTGTCATGGGGTATAAATATCCCAGGACACTGATAAGGATGGGTGGAGAACTGTAATGAAGGTAGAACTGCAACAAAGAATTGCACTTTGGGGCCATAAAGCCTCCATATTAGCTACAAAGTCGTGTCTTTCCCACCATCACATTCATAAACTTGTGTAGTTTGTGTGTTCACACTCATATTTTTTTCATTTTGAGACGGAGCTCTGCCAGCTGAAGATGACTTTCAGGTATTTCACACATCTTCAGCAGGAGTCCCATTATGTGTGGAAGGTGCTTGAGTAGCAACTATCAACATGAACGGGACAGGCATCACCCCTGAGCTTTTATTTATTTTTTATTTTTTGGCAAGTTTAAGAGTTGGTGCTGCTGGATCATTTTCCTCTGTTGTCTATAACCATTAGCTACCACAGCACAAGCTTTGCTAGCCACATTTTCTTATTAATGATTTTTGTCTGCCAGGCTATTACATGGCCCAGGTGTCTCTCAACCCTTCATCTCGCCAAGCCCCTAAAAGCACAGAACACAACCTGAACTAACAGCTCCAAGAGTCAAAATTACATCAGTATTCAGATTTATTTTTGTTGGAATCTGTAATATTCCTAGCAGATCTAGATGTAAAACGTATAAAGATTGAACAACTCTTTCGTGGTTGTCTTCGGCGTTCCCATCCGAGGAATGCCAGCAGCGCAACAGGGTCGGAGACAAAAGTACCGGGCCATGATAACGTGTGTGAGGGTTTGCGGTTGAGAGGAACAAAAAGGGAGCTGTAATTTTATACCTGTGCTTTGTAAATGTTTTCTATGTGCAGTATTTGATAATGTAAAACTGGTATTTTTGTGGTTTGTACGCTGCAAAATTGATTACTTAAGGTGCACGTAGTTTTGTAATAAAAAAGAAAAAAACAATAGAGCCAAACTGAGAGGGGGGGGGATTGAAAACAATTTGGGAGTCCGAAGCCTGTATTTGCATGCCCTTTGACATCTGAACGCTGAAATAAATAAAGTTCATTTGAATCACTATTTGTGTATATCTGTTGTTTTTTTTTTTCCTTTTTTGAGGCCTCAATGCTGCGAAGATCGTTGTCGGCGTTTCTGGTCACCAGAGGGCAGCAAAATCAAAGTTCACACAACACAAGTTTATGGTCATAATGTTTCTTTTACAAAAAATGTTTTAATTTTATGTATGTTTTCTTTATGCAAACGTTTAAGAAACTGCTTGTAAAAAGAATTTATTTAAGCAATATTATGTTTTTCTTATAACAGGGACAATATATTTTTAATCAAACTTTTATTCATTGATTTTATGAAGACAAAACTAAAAGAGGCAAAGCATGTGAAAAAAATGCAGAGCTAATATACAGAACGAATCCATCAATCTTGTTTATGAATGTAATGTACAGACATCCTATTAAAGAATAAAACCTCACTACATATTGACATGACAAAAAGGTACATTCCTTCGTTTTCTTTCATTTCCCAGGAAATGTAACAGAGAAAAAAGGACTGGACACAAGGGAACTTTTTCCATGAAGTCCTGTGTTCTCCAACAAAATCTAATATGACAGTGTACAATCTTAGCAGATAAATGTTTCTGCCGAGCCAGCAATTTTAGTCACGTGGCCCCCAAATTTAGCCCAACTGGAAAAAAAAGAAAAAAGAAAAGAATATAGCTTTAAAGAACAGAGCTGTGAAAGTTGCGGTGTGTGCAGATATTACTGTGAGTCTCTCACTTTAAGCATCAAAAGCAGTGGCTTCAGAACCAAAACCGGTTAAACAGAAGGTAACCAAGTGTGGAGAAACTGAGAGAGTTTTCAGCAACGGTTTCATGCATTTCAAATGAAGAGCAACTGTAAACGGCAAAGATAAAGACGAGGTTTTCTGAAGTTTTGCGAGGTGGTAGATTTGTGTATGCACGTTCTCTTTTCCACTTCGCATTGTACGTTGGCCAGACTGTAAGTGTTCCTGAATCACCTGGAAAAAAAAAAAAAGACTAAATCAGTCTGATCACAGTTTGCTCCCAACACAGCGGCGAAATGACGATGGAACAGAACCTGACGGAAAGGCATTCCACCACAGGACATTCGAAAGACAAGTGCACACTGTTGGACGCGTTCAAATAATATTAAAATAAAAAAACAACAACAATGGCAGCAATAGTCAAGTCTGTGTACCCATTACAATCAGGAGAACATTCATGACACACATTCATTGATAGTTTTGTTAGTCTTGGTCACAGACTGATTAGAATATACAGTAGATAGAAACATCTGGTAATCTGAAAACGTACAGTATGCACAGTCGATGGTGGATAAACATTCTTTTCATGCAGTTCTGTGGAAGTATCTGAAACGTGACTGATAGTCACCCCCTCCTTGGTTTCACTCTCGCTTCGGGACATTCAACGTTGTTTGAGGCCACAATTGTACAAGGTGGATAGTCAGCTTAAGGTGTTTGAGCAGTTACAGGATGACAAAAACATGCAATGTTTTGAGAGTGTCCCACCCTTTCTGAGGCAATAGCACAGTGAAGTGTAACAGCAGGTATTCCCAAAGACACAGCTAAAATGCTGTGGTCATTTTTATACTAGTCACTAGCTAGGTGGCAATTTGAGAAAAGAAAAAAATAAAATACTGTACAGTCTTAGTAAAGCTAGTGCTAATCTTTGGTCTGCAAAAATCCAGTATTGGACTTTTTTTGACACTTTATTAAGAATTTAAATAAAGCCCTCAGTGTTTTGAAAAGCAGACATCATATAGAAATGTTGTTTAAGTAGGCTTTGTCGCAGTTCTAGGTTTCAAAACAATGTTGCTCTAGGAACGCAAACACTTAAAGAGACTTTTTAGAAAAAAAATCTTTTCACTTGGGACCCTTTTTCTTTTGTTTCTTTTACAGAAACAAAAGAAATAAAGAACATTAAAGCCATTCAAACGATTTTAAACTTTCGGGAAATCATGTAATTGCTAATACTACTGGAAAAGAAAAAATTAGCCTAGCCTGCTTTAAGTCATGGCTGGTCATTGGAAATGAGATTAGAAAATACACTTTAAATAGGACTCTCTCTTCAAGATGAGTAGCCATGAGTCACCACATTCTAGTTGTGTATTTCACTACATTGTACATTTCAACAGTTATATCGAGCTAATTTGAGCATCCCACTGGAACAAAGCTTGCTTCAGCTCAGTTTTAGGAGAATGTGCTTCATGTGAGACACTTTGCTCAAAATATTTGGCAATTTGTGGCAAATTGGACATCATAATATTCTTTATTTATTTATTTAAGAGAGGACATTTGCCAAACATTTGGAAAATCTGTTTCTTTTGTTTTTTTCGATCCCATGCACAAAAAAAGGGAAATGCTAAGCACATTTTAGTATCCTAATCCTAAAAAAGGATTAACATAGTTTGTTTTAACGTCACTTTTAGCTGATCATATAAAACAATTAGCAGCAGTTTCTTTCACTATCGAGAAAAAGTAATTTGTGACCATTTGGAAATGTTATTCTTATTTATTTGCTACTCCGTGCTAAAGCAAAATTTTAGCATCCTAATGGAAAGGGAAGATTAGCCTAGCATATTTTAGCTTGATTTCCATCTGTTCCTATAAAATATATTTCATTTCTCTTGTAAGGTAATATCCTGTAAATAGGAAATTAACTTTTCAATCATCTGTGTTATTCTGGAAGTTACGTGAATATATTGTGTGGCCTTATACACCTAAAAACACATTTTGAGCAAACCACTAAAAAATGGGAAATTAGCCTCATTATTTTATATTGATTCTCAGGTGGAGTAATTAGCAGCAACTTCTTCTACTTGCAAGAAAGTATACATTAAATGGACACGGATTTCCATCAGAGTAATTTGTGATAGTTTAAAAATCTTGACTATTAATATTTTTGCTAGCTACAAGGATAGGGAAAATTAGCATAGCTTGAATTAGCCTGTTTGACCATTCACAATACGGTGAATGGTCACAATACAATCACTTTTTATTTGTTTCCTTAAAGCCATTGGAAAATGGAAATTAGCCTAGGCATTTTTTGTTATCTTATGTATTTATAACTAACTGTTTACTAGCACCTGTAAAAAATGTACTTTAAGCTAGATTCTGCACTCAGTTTTTGTGTTGATAACAAACCATTTGCTATTGTAGCCACTGCTTTACACATGGTTCATGCCGATATGTAGCAATTGTCCTTTTGAATGAGCTTGCATCAGGAAACCCTGACGGTGCATAGATTACAAACAAATCCCACAAGGTGCCTAATATTTTCTTTGTCTTGTCTCAATAAATTTGATAGGCAAATCTCTGTGCTCAACCTCAGGGTAAAAAAAAAAGAAATTTTCCAAAAGCCAAAGCAGCTTCTTTACACCTACTGAATACACATGTGGGGATATGGAGATACTCTCATGTAACGATTAGATACAAATAAAGATGTGAATGCCTAAGCAAAGGTCTATGAACCCTGTTGTCTTGGTACCAAAATGTCCTGAAGGCAAACATGGAAATTTGCAGAACATGGCTATGAATGGGACAGCGAGAGGAGGCTTAGGTAGAGAGGAGAGGGAGAGACAGAGGTAGTAATCATTTCCAAAATCTTCTTCACGCCCGTCTTCTCCTCCTCCTGTTGCCTTGCGTTTCAAAATGTTCCGCGTTCTTCCCAATTCGTTCGTTGCTCTCATCTTGAAGATGTTCCTTCAGCTTTTAGGTGTATAAAATCACTTCCAGACGTGTGCTGTCATATGCGCCGAACTCGGAGCTGTTGAGCTTCCTGTGTGTTGGCTCCCGTATCCTGCCATGCCGTTGGTGCTGTAGAGATTCATGCCAGCTACTTGCTGAGTCATCTAAGAGAAAGCAAAACACACTTTAGAAAGAACGAGGATTTTTGACTTTTTTCTACTGAAAACACTCTAAAACCATTACACACACCTGAGCCATGTTCCACTGAAGCTGCTGGCCTTGTTGCACTCCGTACATTTGCTGGTGAGGTAACGGGCCCATGCCTCCAACCTGCTGCTGTCCCGTCATCCCACTCTGCTGTGGAGCCAATACTCCATTCTGCTGCTGCAAGACCATTCCACTTTGCTGCTGTCCCATCATTCCCTGGCCCATCCCTGTCATGTAAGGTGTTGCCACAGCGCCGCTTGGCTGAGCCATGACACCCTGACCGCCCATTAATCCGTTCTGCTGTCCCATCATGCAGTTCTGCTGGGCTCCGATCATGCTGTTCTGGTGAACCCCCATTAAACCACTCTGCTGCTGACCCATCATGGCCATTTGTGACGTCATCATGGCGCCTCCCATCCCCCCAACCTGGGCTAAGGAATGGTATGGGCCGTAAGGATGTGTCGGGAATCCTATTCTGTTCATATATAAGCCTGTTGAAAACAAACAGAAACGCCATAAAAACGAACAATACTCATTAAAATAAGCTAACCATGAAGGTATTATAAGACCTGAGGGAAATCTATGCAGATCTCACCGTGTGTGGCCATACCGCTGGCGTGCAGCGAAGGCGTGGAGGCGTACAGGGACAGGATGGAATCCTTGGACAGCTTCTTGACGGCGCCTTCCTCTGCTTTGGGTTTTGGATCCATGAACAAGCTGAGGTTTTCAGGCACTGAGGCGGTCACCCTGCTTTGAGGCAAGGAGCTGGATGCAGGCTGGACAGAGAAAAAAATGCCAATGATTAAAAAAAAGGAAAGAAAAAAGCCATCAGAATGCACAAGTACAAAATAGAAGAACTGAAATTGGGAACTGCAATGCAGAAACATTAATGTATTGGGTTTTAGATTTAAAGTTTACACATTTTTTCATTTTATTTTAGCACAAACCCTTGATGCACTGAGAACCCAACCAACCTAATAGGCAAAAAAAAGAAAACAAGAATTGATTCTTAACTGATGAACGTTTTCCAATATTACTTGAAAGTCCACATTTAAAATTGAAATAATGGTCAAGTTTTGTTAGTGGGGTGGTTGTCAAATTCCAGTGGAAGTTTCTGAGAACTGATTATGCATATCATGGAAGCATAATAATAATAATACTACTACTAATAATAAAAACCTCTGACGTAAACTTCTCTGCCAGGTAAAAGTTAAATGAGAAATTAGAATACAAATCTAGACATTTACTTCTTCAAAATTAAATGTCTGTTTCATATTCATGAATCCAACAAAAATCAAACTGAGGAACTTTTCACTTTGATTGCATAAAAATTGCACATTTTCATTCTAATGTGTAATTACAATGAAAAAGTTATTTTCAGTTTAATTATGGATGTGGTAAACAATAAAGATTTTTAAATCTGTGCATTACTAAATATGCCTTTATTTATAAAGCATATTTAAACTGGCTTGGCTCATATTGCCCTCTTGTTTTCAATAAGGTGGATCTATTTTAGATCTCTTCAAAACAGTGCCAGACACATGACAAATCTGACAAGATTTCTAGAACAATTCGCTACATTTTAGAGATTAAAGATTATTTTGGAGGTTTTGGATCAAACGTTGATCACACACTGAGGTGAAATAGTCCTACTTGAAAGAGAAGGTTTAGCTTCATAAAGTTGATGTACTGGACTATTATATGGTTACAGGAGAATTTACGACATGGTATCCTAATCATGACTTTTAGCTTATTCCATTCACTTTTGAGATATAATATAGCCTCTTTTAGATTAACCGTTTGTTCTGTTATCTTCATGCCTAGCTACCAAGTACAAGCTATTTCTTTCTTTCTTACATATTTCTCCACTTTGCACATCGAATTTAGCAACACAATTGTATGCAAATAAAATACAACGCGAAAGAAAAGTTTTAAAAAATAAGGTACCTGCCCTTCTATTTGATCTCTTCAACATGTGGGAAAATGCGAGAAAACCTTACATATTTTTAAAAAAAAGAGAACAAAAACTTCACGTTTGTGTCGAGTTAATAAATAATCTGCATGCTGCAAAAATATAGCATGGAGTATGGCGGAGAGTGTTTTAAACTACCGTAGTTTTCGTAGAGGACACTGAGGATGGGGCTGGAAGAGAACCAAAGAGATCAAGAGCAGATTGTGCCTGAGCTGGATTAGACGCTGCCGGGCTCTCGTTACTGTCTGGAACACATCCTCCACCATTAGACACCGCAGGACTGGGAGTAGGTGCATCTAATGGAGGGTAGATGGAAAAAGGGAGACCGTTATGGCTCCTCAAGATATGAGTCAGCCGTTTTTAAATCAATTTATCACATAAGATGTTCGTTTTAAACCTCAAAGTGGTGATAATTTCTGCCTAACATTGAAAGATAAGCATATATAGAGCGGCGTGGAAAGTCCACTGTATACACTGTAAAGTGTGAGTGCAGGTGAGGAAGTTCAGAAGATACAATACCGAGTCCAAGTAGATCTGTAACGGCCTGGGAATCTGTCTTCGGGCTCACCTCTTTTTTCTAAGAAAATCAATACAATCAATGCAGCATTATTGCTAATTGAGAAATGGGCACGAATCCAATGGTCTTCTCAATCATTGACCTTCTCGCTCAATGCAGACTTGGAACTGGCTGAAAACGTCTGCTTCAAAGAACAATGCTCATTTTACCTTTCATCTAACAGCACTAACTATACTGCACTTAAAATGTTCAAAATAATAAAAAAGAGAAACCTACCAGTTTCATTTTCTCAAACACAACAGGCTCCTTAGGAATGTTGTCACAACTTTTTTCTTTCTGTGAACAGAAAACACATTTGGACTAGACGTTAGCAAGAGCTCTTTATCTTGAAGATTCGGCCTGAGGCAAAAGCCCAATTGATTTTTTTTTTTTTTTTGTTTGGCTCACCCTGAGCATCTGGATGTCAATAACCTTATCCATATACTTCTTTTTCTCATACTTGTCCCTGATGAAGATCTCTGCAGCTTGGTCTGTCTCGGGCCTCTGGAAGCATTCAGGTAAAAAGGCCTCGTAGAGACGCTTGGCCTTGGCGTTTCCCATCTCTTGAACGCACTAGGGTCACCAGAGCACAACAAACACAATTACTGGATTGGATCAAATAGAACAGCAGAATTGTCAAGGTCTGACTCACTTATGTAGAGATACTAATGGGGAGCGGAGCCAACAGAGTATTCAAGCTTGCTTAGGCCCCAGCTATCCTACCCAAGACATATTTTTGTCTGATTAAAAAAAAAAATCTCTATCTACATGGTTTTTGGCAATCCAATTAAAAAATGTTGTAAATACCTATGGTGCCATTAGGTTACATTAAAAACCTCAAAATAAGAAGATGCTAACCATGACTAAAGTATGCTAGGCTAAAGATTATCTCAAAACACCATTTACTCTCCCGTTCACCAACTTCACTAGTTTACATTTGAAGTTTTACGGAAACAGTGTGAACATAAAACAAAGATATATGCAGGAAAACACACACACACACAAACTGCTTCATCATTGTTGTGTTTTTTTTGTTTGTCACTATAGATAAATGTAACAAGGCTAAACAAGTTGACTAGCTTTTGTTGAAATGTACTTAACAGAAAATGTTCAGTTGTTTTATTTTTTTTTAAATCAATGGCATCTTAATTAGGGCTGCTGTAAACAAATATTTTAGTAATTGAGTAATCTATCGATTATTCTTACGATTAATCGAGTAATCGGATAAAAAAAGATAAAATAAAACATTTGTAAATCTAACAGCAGTATTACTATCGCACATCAACATCTGTCCAATTTTTCACATTTGAGCATCCCTAACAATAACTTTTCTGTAGTTTAGAAAATTAACCTGTAACAATAATAGCTCACTTTGTAAGTTAACCTAAAGAAAAGTTATACAAAAATCTGCATTTACTGCATTTTTGTAAACGTATGCATTTACTGTAACTGGAAATGTCTCCTTTTTGTGAATGACAAGCTATGTAGAGGAATATGTTGGGGGAGGGGAGCAGCAATGCGTTACTCTCCATATTGCCGGAATATGAAATTTTGAAGCCTTTGAAAGGGTAATTTAATTTTTAAAAAGTTGTTACTTAAAATAAATACTGGTAACTAGACTACACCTAACCATACATCATTTCTTATCAGTTTTCCTGATGCTAATTAGCCATGACAAGCTAGTAGCTGGTTAAGTTGTTCAAAACACTAATGTATAAGAATTGTGCCGGCAAAGAACCCACTGATGATTTGGATAGACTCATCAGTGTCTTATTGAGAGCAAGAAATGCATACTCTTAGCTTAGAAAAAGAATAATTTCTAACTAATTTATGTTAAATAAACCATTTATTTGACATACTGACAAATACCAAGGTTATTGTGACGCTAATTGCATCAATGATAGCTCATTAATTAACTATTAAGATGTAACCAGTATGTAGCCAGGGAGTTAATTGAATACTTGTGACTATCAAAGAGACAAAAACTATTTTATTGATCCCTCACAAATCTTCTTCAGAGCAAGCTTGTGTATTTTGAAGCTTTTGCTAATCTATCCCTTTAGCATACAGACAGTTCGGGCCTCTGACCTGGACCTGCTCCTGTGTCCACTGATCCAAGTTGACAGACTTGACCTTTGAGATGTGGACCCCAAGATTTCGATGAATCCCAGCACAGCGGATGCAAACGAAGATGCCTAAATTCCAGGAAGCCCATCTTGGACCTGGGACAGAAGGAGGAAAAGGACAAAAACTATTTGAACACAGAGCAGTGTTTCCACGAGAGAGGGTAATGAGTCTATCTAGTGGGATAGCAGAGTGCCGGCGTGTGTGGGAGTGAGTTCAATAATACATGCTGAGTCTGAAACCTCAATTATGAGTTTGAATTCAGCAGGGAACACAACAAGTAATCTTCTGCAAGTCATCTGGTTTGCTAATGCATAATAGCATTGAATAGATGTGTTTGTCTGCATGACTGAGAAGACAGGGAGAGCACAAAAAATAAATAATGAAAAAAACACACACACACATAAACACTCTCAGTCTGGATACCTGCAGGGATGATTACTCATTTGGTCATGAGCCTGCATGTGTGGGAGCAATGTTATCTGAACACGCTATTATGTTCACAACACTGCCATATGCATCTAAACAGATCCATCTGATGTTTAAATCACCCTCCATGCGCTGCATACACATGTAGAAGATAATTACCTTTTATTTGTATCTATATATTTTTTTCTCAAGCGTTACATTTTTCTATATTGTTCTATTTCACATTTATTATACTCTTAACGACTAATATATTTTTATGCCTGGTTTTCGTGACAGTAACACATTCTAACCACATAAGAATACTTTACAGGGCAATAAAACTACAGAGCAAAAATTACAGAACATAAACCAGGAAAATGTGATTATAGAGTGCATGCTATCTATAGCAGGGGGAGTTTTGAGTCTGGATCTGAACAGAGGGAGAGAATCAATATCTTGACTGTCTGGTGGGAATGAATGCCTGAGTCGGGTAGTATAGGAGACGAAAGCTCTGCTCCCTAGGGTGCTAAGGTGGGTGCAGGGTGTTAGCGAGTCGGGAAGACTGTGGATGGCGTCGAATGTGTGCACAAGGAGTTTTATGTCTGTTTTTGATGTGCGGTGCAATTGCTGTAAAACTTTAATGATGTGTTGAAGTCCACGGTGTTCAGGTGATAAAATGAAGCTGCATTCTTGACCATTTGAAGCTTCTGGGGAGATTTTGAGAGAGACCAAAGAGGAGAGAGTTACTATAGTCAATAGGTGAAGTGATGAGGACAGATAAAAATAAGCACAACAGACATAATGTGATAATTAAATTATATTTGGCTGCAACAGATGGCACTCAAACTCTTGACCTGAGGAGAAGGGGAAACAGAAAAACAGTTAATTGGGATGGAAGAACTGACAACTTTACTTAATTTAGATTCAGTTCCAAGAAGAACAACCTCTGTTTAATCACAGTTCGGCCTTAGAAAGTGTAAGGTAAACCAAGATTTTATTTCAGATAAGTGGGTAATATGAACGGATAGTGAGAGAAATTGATTTATTTCAATAGAAAAGTGGAGTTGGGTGTTATCAGGAAAAATAACATTGAATTTGATGAAAATATCTTTAATGGCAAATAGGTAAGTGATAGAGAAAAGGGGACCTATAAGAACACCTGAGGAAACGGGGAAAAGGTCAGATCTGAGTTCAGAGTGAAATCATTTAGGATGCCCCTCTTGGCTTAATAGATTAATAATCTATTAAGAAAATGGCGTGGGAGATTGTATTAAAGACTGCCCTCTGACCAAGGAGGATGAAAATAATGAGACCACAATTCGCTGTCATGAGGAAATCCTCTTCTATCACAATTTTAGCTTTTATCATGAACGGCTGCAACTAACGATTATTTTAGTAATCCAATTACTCTATCGATTATTCTGATGATTCATCGATTAATCGGATATATAAATGACACATTTTGCAGATGTTTTATTTAACCACTTAAGCCTTTTTTCACGTAGAGCCTGTGTACTCCAGTTAATGACTAAAAAATTACTAAATTAGTTGATTATTTCAATAATCAATTAATTGCAAAAAATTTGATTAATCATTTCAGCCCTAGTGTATTTTTCGCTTATTCTCCATTTATTTCTTATCTTGTGGTTAAGTTTGACAAGTTTTTTTTTTGTTCTCTTCTTAAAAAAGATAAAAATGTACATAATTCACATTATTTTATATAGTTTATATCTGTCTCTGATCTTTTCTCAATACACCCTGAATGACATTTTCCTCCAATTCTCCAGTATTTATCATCACTCCTTTGGAACTAAGCATTTTTTATGTTAACTATTTCCTGTGCTCTATAAATAAAGCCTGATTGGTTGAATTTTGACTTACACCCTAAAAGTTGATGCACTGTGGCCCTTTCCCCACTAGGTGGCGGAACAGCTTTGGGTTTGGATTCTTATCTCCTGTCAAATGAGAAGTCACTGTGCAGAGTTGGGGAAAGGGCATTCTATGCAAATGAAAGCAGAAGCTGATTTTCAGGACGAAAATCCTGCAAAGCCTTCCTCTTTGTGGCAGACGCGGAAACCGAGTGTCAGGGTCCAAGAATAGCCTTTCGTCTCAATTGCAAGACTGGCTACTATATTCTCTTACTGAGACTAATCAGGAGAATCATTTTTAAAAACAAAAAGCAGAGCAACAATGAATGTTAACATCAGCGCTAAGAGGAAACCAGCAAATGTAAACCACAAGATCATCAGCTGGATGGTCTATCTATCAGCCTGACAGCGAAGCTGCAGCATTAGCTCTCATGCCGGCTAATAATAGTAGAATTACTCTGCAAAGCCTGCTTAACCGTTGTAAACACTGGCACTGACACAGACGGACTGTCAATTGTACTGAACTTCCTTTAAAACAGGAATTTGGTAATCCTTCATTCTTTTTCACAACCCCCTCAGTTTCTGGCCTCAGTCTCTTCTTTTTATCATATTTATTCACCGCTGCCTCTTTGTACAGCCACATCTCTTTCACACAATCAAATTGATTATTTTTCATAAATATCTGCGCCCTTTCCCCGCCTCCAGAATTGTACTCGTTTTCTATTTTCTTATGCAAATTACAACATTTCCCAAAATTGTTGTAGCCATTGTGTCCACAGCAGAAACAGTGATGTCATACTGGACTATGTAAAAAACACTGCTGACGATTATGTGTTTGCACGTATGCAATAAGCAGGAGAGTGCTAAATTAAGACGTATTCTCCAGGAGAGATTTAGCTACAAGGCAAATGTATAAGATCACCGAAAACTTTGAAGCAAACTGAAGATGGCACACAATATGACTATTGAACTCTGGGTAATGGTATCAACATCTTGTGGCATTTTATCTTGCAATGCTAAAACATCTTGAGTCTAACTAAAGTAACTTACAATGCACAAAAGGGAGTAGTTCTTGAACTGGATTCTTATGTGGACAGAGAGGACTAATAAGTATCAGTTGGGCCATTCGCTAACTAGACTATCTCAAATTGCCACCCTTGATACAATGAAACGTTGCTATTTTCACTCAAGGTGACATGCATATCAAATTGGTTTGTCTTGTTTGTCAAATCTGTTTCTCAGCAGATATTTTCCTATCTAGACTTGGATAGGGTAGGCCCTACACAGTTGTTCTGGATAAGAAAAAAAATGACAAAATAGATTACAACTGCCTTTGTGTCAGTGTGCTACAGTGAAAAAGTAAACTTAAAACTGTTTTCATTTTTGGCTGTTGTCTTTAATACAATACTAGCATAAAAAAATGTTGTTTTCAATCAAGGTATGTTAGCATGTTGATGAATGCTTTTAGGTCACAGTATGGATTTGATAACAGCTAGCCTAGCTACTATATTTTGTTTTTGAAACTGTAGCCTGAGGGATGTTATGATTTGTACTTCAGGTATTTACAAGAATCAATTGAGCCCAGGAGGATTTAAAGAAAAAAAACCCCAAAAAACAAACATTTTAAAGTGAATCATAGCCACACACAGAGTTGCAGCGCCTGCTTTAGCTCAAATCCATGTAGTGGTTGAGCAAGAACTCATGATAAAGTATGTTCAGCAAACACACACCTCCAGGTACTTCTAACTGCTATAGTTGAAAGAGTGTAGGAGGAACAGATAGCTAAAAAAAGGAAGGAGAGACTGAGAAAACACTTCAACAGAAGCAAAGTGGCTATGCTGAGTACGTGGCAGTTTTCTTTGTAAGAAAAGGTCATGAATATTGGAATGGTGAGGGTGTGACAAATAAATGCAACTAAACTTTCGAAAAGGTGAGGTGCCCAAAAGCAGAGAGGGTTTGAAGTTGTTGGTGGATGAATCATCCTGGCAAAAAAAGTGAACGTGGTTGTGTGTGTCAAACATCTAAGCCGGAGCACACGAGTAGTGGAGAAGGCAAAGGCAAACAGGACAAGATTATCTTAGTCATCAAATGGTGGACTTTGGTTGTTTGATGATGTGCCTGAATGTGTACAGGGAGTTAGGATCAAAGCGAACACGAACCGAGATTTAAAATCAAAGCCACTTCACAACAAGTTCTAAATAATTCAATTTTGTGAGCAGCCATGTTGGGAATGTGCTTTCCCCCACCCCCTTGATCCTTCGGCTAGTTTCTATTTAAAAAACAGAATAGATAATGAGATGTTTAAATGTTTTACACTGTTCTGAGTGTGCTTTAGAAAGTGCCTTTGGACACACGTCATTTAGCTTGTAGGTAAACTTGCTCGAGCAGGTGCACATGCCTCATTAGCCTACATCCCACAAAGATAAATGGTGTTCTCTGCAAGCACCGAGTTAATCCTGTAGAGCCTCGGTTATCAGGGGATAGTGCACCCTCCTCCTTCGCCTCCTCCTCCGCCTCCATGCAAACATAGACGCACTTGTTTCATCCTCCTGTCCTCTAGCGTAAAACCCCAACCGGAAACCCTTAAGCCATCCTTCAACCCGATCTCAATCTGAGCAAGGCAGATGGGCTCACATTTAAAATTTACCAACATACACCCACCATCTGTGTTAAGTTTTGTTACTGTGTCTGAACAGGGTAACACTCAACGACGCAAGAAAAAGCATGGATCCTTCTAGTTTGTTTCATTTAAAAATCTCTTCTGGTTTTCCTCCAAGCGGTTGTAAACAGCACACGAGAACTGATTTAAAGTGCAATAAAGTCGATTAGAGATGTCCCCAGAAACGGGTTGTCGGCTGGAATTGTTTGATATTTTTGCCTTCCAGAAAACACAGCACATGGAGTGCTACCAGTCTGTGCTGACAAAATCAATAAAATAATATCTTTGGTGTGGGTAATGTGACTGAATGAGGAAGACTTGAAACTTTCCATTTCTGGGAAGGAGTTCAAACGAAGACAGAGGAGGCAAATGTAAGAAACCATCTGTTTTCTATAAAACGTTGAGACACGTTCGCCGTTCTTTCAGAGAGCAAGGGAGAACAAGATTTTCACAGATAACACAAAGTGCAAAATGAGGAGATGTTGATTGCTCGCTCTCTCCATCTTATAGTTTAGTTGATAGGGAACAGTTTTGCAACTTTAAAATGTGGATCAAAAAAAGGTAACTATTGCCTCCATGGTGACATATGGCACCCTAAAACGTGTTTAATTATTTAGTATTTTACCCGTAATGAAAACAGCAAACTGAAAGCCTGGGGCGGAACATGAAAGGCAGGAATACTAATTAACAAACTTCAAACTGAATACAAGGATTATGACTGTTTTGGAGTCTTTGCATACAAACTTGTTTACAATGTTCTTTACAACTGTGCCTACGTAGACTCTCCTTGGTACTAAACCTTTAACCTTACTAAACCTTTGTGTCTTCCAGAGGGCACAGGTAACCTTCTTGTTTGACTGGAAATCCCTGATGGCTTTTGATTGGATGAGATTAAAGGATGCAAAGGGTGAGAGGGTGCTAAGAGCTTGTGGTGGAGGTGGTGGTGGTGGTGGGGGAGCATGACATAGCCAGGTGATATCGCCACAGCAACCTGGGCCTAGCCTGCGTGTAAACACGAGCACGTTGAAGAGAGAGAGAGAAAAAAACAACAACACTTGAGACTGGAGCCAGAAATATTGACTACATTAAACACCTGCGTCTTCCTTTGCCACTATTTCCTGGCGGCGCTAAAGGTTTTACAGTCTCCGTGTCACTTTGTGTGGAAGTGGTTTTGAAAAAAAAAAAAAAGAAATATGAATTTACATAATGTCAGGGAGAAGAGAGCATGAGACTGGCAGGAAGTTGGCTTGCACAGCTATACAACTCAGCAAACAGAGGTATTGTTTTTATGGCTGCTGTGTTTGTATAGTAAGACAGCATGGGGAAAATGGATAGGCAGGAGTGTTGTTTGGCTTTTTCACACCACTTCCTGTACAATCACTCACAAGGGTGGGAGGTAAATCTGTCGATGTCAACGCAAACGAGATTACATCAGACGTCATTGTGAGCCATATGGCTAAAACCGCGACTTTACAGCTCATGCTTGGGGAGGTGCGGGGCGGTCGAAGGCAAGAGTGTGGATGGGCAGACAGAAGATAAACTGCAACCAGGATTATATTATCAGCACACTCATTAGGAGCTTCATCCAACAACGTGGGGAATTAGCCTAATGTGTGACCTTTTAAATCAGTGTGCAGCCATAAATGCATGCAAGACTAAATAATGAGTGCAAAGGAGAAAATCTGCTTCAAGTTGTCGCTGAGAAATGCATTTTTCACATTTTGTCCTGTCACAACCACATACTTAAGTGTGTTAAATTTGGATTTGATTTCAAAATCCAAAGTAGGGCATCATTCTGAAGAGGAAAGAACGTCAAATGTGGTTTTCAAATGAAAACCCTGAAAGGCAGATGAATCTCCAGAGACTTGCATCTTTGCCCATTCTCCTTCACAAAGCAGCTCCAGCTCAGTCTGATTGAATAAAGAGCGACTGTGAACACTTGTTTTGAATTCTTTCCACAAATTCTCATTTATTGAAATTTAGGTCTGGACTTTGACTGGACTGTTGTGACACGTGTGATTTATATTAGGGGTACACCAATAAATCAGCCGTGATTTCCTTAATTTAGGAAATCGGTTGGTACTTACACGAGGAGCCGACCTTATCCACCGATCTCATCTACCTCCGCAGAGGACTGAAAATCACTCACTGTTCGCTTTTGCTCTGCTGTGAGAGAGCGGGCTGACTGACAGAGCCACGACCAGGTCACATGCGTGGTTAACAATAATTGCGAACTTAGCGACTTTGTTGCTATAATTAGCAACTTGTCAGACAAAAAATATATATCGATATCGGCAAGTCGGGTTTTTTGAAGATCGATGATCAGCCAGAAAACTGCAATTGGTACACCCCGAATTCATATCATTTCATTTTAGCTCTATTTGTATGTTTAGAGATATTAGGTGGAAGGTGAACTTCTGCCTCAGTTCTCAAGCCTTTTATAGACTCTAATGTCTCATTTTCACCGAGCGCTACAGTACAGGTCAGTGAGGTCTGGTATGTTACAAAACGATCTATTTCCAACTTATCTGACAAGGAAATCTTACGACAAACAACAAACGGAGCTTCTCATAAGCTTCTTCTCATGAGAAATATATCTCTTATAGGCAGGCAAAGTTGTGGCTATGCCAGGCAAAAAAAATGTTCAAGTGGCACAAATACTTTTTCAAGCCCTTCCTTTATACACTAGAGAAAAACAACATATATTTAAGTTTTAAATTGGAGCCTAATAATCCTCTGTGTGTCCATGTATGTGTTCCTGCTGCTGCTCTTCCCTTAACAGCCTGATCTCATCCACAGTCTAATTATACCAGTCTGCTGCAAATTGTGACCAGTCACGCCAATCAAAAGGCCAAGAGCACAAGCACGATTAGTGAACATGAAATCAAGCATGCAAAAAAAAAATGTTAATAATAAGAGCAAGAGATGGCCTTAAAAGGCTTTTCTCTTCCAGGAAAGGCTGACTGCAAGTCTCATTATTATTTTAAAACATGCACCTTCTTATTTGTCTTTAATCAAGTCTTGGAGGAGCCAGAAGAGTCTGATCACAGCTTGGGTTATATAACCAACTTCGCTTGAAGTGTCTCCACATCTGCATTAGCTCTGATTACAGTGGGTTTTATTAAGAGACAGGGTCATCATTAGGCAAAATGACAAGAGACATATTTTTATTTGATTTGGACTGATGTAATACTCTAATCTTAAATAGTGTGTTTCGCAGCTGCAGGCATAATTAACAGAAATAAAGACGTGGAAAACATGAGTCTGAGTGTAATTGTTCTAGATAACGTGCGTCACTTAGTGGATTGAGTTAATGACATAAACAAACTTTTCAATAACATTCTAATCTACTGAATATGTCTGTTGTCCCTGCAATGAGTTCTTTTTTTTTATTTTTTAAAAAGCAAAATTTTAAAAATATAATGAATTTTATAGTAATATTAAGTCAAAAGGCAATGTAATATAAAGTTGGACAAAAAATCTGAGATGTTTAATGTTATTTCTGTTGAACAGACTAACATCAAAAAGTGCACTCCAGATGTTTGAAGGTTGTAACAGTGCACAAAAAGTGCAGTTTGGTAAATACTTCAGCTTTAAAGTCACCTTTACAGTCACTCACAAATAAAATGATGGATGGATGGATGGATGGATGGATGGATGGATGGATGGATGGATGGATGGATGGACGGACGGACGGATGGATTAAACAACAATCACACCACTTGGAATGGTCAGTTTTGTTGCTCGGAATTTTTTAAAGTAAGTTCAAATCATTTGGAGTTGTTTTGATATTTAGGCAATCCTGAGTATGAGATTTAAATTGGAGCCTAATAATCCTCTGTCTGTCCATGTATGTGTTCCTGCTGTTTTCTTCCCTTAACAGCCTGATCTGTTACTTAAAATCATAAAACTTTTATGGCTTTAAATGCACCATAAAAGTGTTTTCTAGCCGCATAAGTCACATAAGCTGCGCAGCGTTTTGGATGGGTTGAGTGATACAGGTAACTGGATATGGACCTGGGTTTGGGCGTGCATTTTGGGGGAGCAGCTTCTTTACTGTGGCCAATTGCTGATTCCTGAAGACCAACAACCAACGGGATAACTTAAAAGGCATGTCCTCTTGTCCTTCCTATTTTTAAGGGTGGATAAGGGACTGTGTCACAGGACGTCACTGATTACAGGGTGAAACTAAATGCACCTTCAGTGATTTTGATCATTTCTCCTCTGGGATTGTCACAAATAGATGTAACCAAATTACAAGGTTGCTCAAGTTTTCAATATCAGATCATTCGATCTAAGTTTTTTCATGTTCTTGGCAGATTTTTATAGTGTAAATTTTACAGCTACAAACAATGAAATTTGTCCCACTGTGTCCCATCTGGCCCGTATGTTTTGCAGCATGCCAGTAACATTAGGTATCCCAGAATATTCCTTAAAAGAAAAACAGAGCAATGATTGGAATCATTCAGAGCGTTTTCCTGAACAATCACTCGGTGACTCTGTCTAAAAGCCTGCAGCAATTTACTGTCTTGTGGGTGCGTGGTGTAGGCGTCTCCATTAAATGACAAACCTCTCCGCCGCTGAGGCATTTCTCTGACAAGGCACAGCCTCACGAGGCCGTCTCAGACAGCTCAACACCAAGAGTGAGCTCTGATGACGCTCACGATGACGAAGGTAGCAAAGTATTCACCTTTTCTAATAACACCCCACTATCCTGCAGACTAAGTTTAATTATAGTCAGATGTTACAGCTTCCTCAAGCCATCAGCAAGTCCGACTTACATTGCTTTGCAGAACTATTCACACAGTTTAAATCTTTCCACATTTCGGAAGTAGCAAACACAGACTTTGATGGACTTCATAGGGATTTTATGATACAGACAAGCAATAAGTAGAGCACGATTGTGAAATGGAAGAAAAGTTGTTGTCTTTTATGTCTAATATAAAATCTACTAAATTTAGTATCCATTGTGGTTGCTGTCCGGCTGGAAGCCAGCGACTATGTGGCCTCAAACAGGTTTTCTTCCACTTTTGCTCTTTGTTTAGCTTCATCTATCTTCTCATCAACTCTTAACCAGCACCACATATTTCTTGGTAGCCTTCATTTCTTTTTACAAATAAAATTGAAAAATGCGCTGTGCATTATTCAGGTCCATTAACTGGGATGATCTTTGTTGTTAAATCTACCATCTATGGAGAGAGCCATTAAGGAAAGAACTTCATAAGCCATATAGGGTCACACAGCAAACCAGTGGAAGAAAGTGCTTTAGTCAGAGGACACCAAATTTGGCCAAACGTTTTGGTCTATGCTCAGAGTGCTATCTGTGACACATTACCACACCAATCGTGCAATGAAGCATTGTGGTTGCGGCGTCATGCTGTGGGGATCCTTTTCTTTAGCATAGACATGGAAGCTGGTCAGAGTTCATGAGAAGAATGACTGGGCTAACCTGTTAGAGTAGTGGCTCCTGAACTTTTCTAGGAATACATGTGGAAAGTCCGTGACCCTGACTCGTGGTTGATCATATAAGCATTTATACTTTGTCAGCTAAAAGGTGGTACAATGTAAACACCATCAACATCATCAGCCAATATACTGACCAAAACATTGCCATGTTCTTCTTATGGCCTTAACACCACAAGCTTACATATTTAGGGTATGAATACTCTGGCGAGACACTATAAGTTTTAGAGAATCCAATGATGATTTGGTCCTCAGCGTTGCATTTTTGCAACCTAAACATCGATGTTTACCCAACAGCGTGGCAAAACAGATTCGGCAAACAGCTGATGACATGCGGTTCAAGGCCCCCTGGAGGACACATCCCTTGTGGGGTTAGGAGATACACATGACCGACAGCATGTCATGGTGTGTTTACAAAATCATACACCAATTCGGTGGAAATTAGGTTCCGTGATCAGAAATCACACCAGGCAGTCAACATGAGTGGAATTGCAACAACTGCACAATCTAAGAGGAGCAGCCTCACTTTGTCAGGGCATTAAAAAAAGTGCCATTTTAATGGCAGAAAGGGTTTCCTGTCTGCTCCCAGCCTACAGGAACAATCTATTCAGGGTGAACCAAAGTCAGCACAGGTGTTTCCCAACAAGGTCTCAATTTCTCCCAATGTTTCTCATTCTATTTGATGCTCTAGTTTTCACTATAACTCGCAGATAATTATAGGTTTTTATGTGTATACAAAAACTCTAATCAAACTGTGACTGTCTTGAGGTATGCTGACATGATGTAACTGCATGCCGTTCGTCTGCCTTGGGAGGATGTGGCCAAATCTCTTGCACCACACCAAGACGTAATTGGCCGAGGGGGCAGATGCATGCAATGCCGCATTTATTTCCCGCTGTAGTATAAATAGGATAAACTGGAAAGATTCGTGCGCAGGGCCATCTGCAGGCGTGATCAGACACAGGACGAGGTAGAGGGAAATATGATCCAGGCGATGATGATGATGATGATGATGATGATGATGATGATGATGATGATGATGACCCACCTTTAGAGTCGCAGTCGGCGCAGTATTTGTTCTCCTCCAGCGCCAGCAGAGAGTTGAGCACCGCCTGGTATCTGTCAACGTCTTTCACAGATTTGCCCGTCATCGCGGCGCTCTGAGTCTGAGTCCACCCTCCTCCACACACAAGACCCCCCGATGTTTCTCCCGTCCGCGCCGGCTCTTGTCAGGGGGAGCTCGAGAAAAATGAAAAGCGGTGCGGCGGTCGGATTCGGCGATGCGCTCAGTTCCTCCCCCTCCTCCACCTCCTCCTCGTCCTCCTCCTAAATGTGTGGAGCGGAGTGAGTTTGCTTCACTGCGATCATAGGATGAGAGAGAGCCTCTCCCCGGAGCCCAGTACACAGGAAAACAGCCACGTGATTTCCAGGACTGAAAATGAGCAGCTCACTTTGAAGCACATCTGTAACCTATCAGAGAGACCGCTGCTCACTCCTTGGAGTGCCTGTCTCTGGACCTAAAGGAACGCGCACCTATGCTGCCATCTAGTGGTTAAACCAAGGCACTACTGTTGAGACAACAGTACGGTCGCCATGTTGTGACTGGCAATTTGCTATTAAAAAGTTGTATTTTCCCATTACAACAACACCCACCACTTTTAATTATTACTTTTTTGATGAAGTAACAGTTAGGGATAGCTATTTTGTGTTGGGGTATTTTTTTTGTCCGGTATATGATGAGAATCTTTTTCTAAATTTGTGTATACTATAATATATGCACTTTTATGTTTCCACCGTCGTATTTTATTTTTCTGAGAAACTCAATTTTTGTTTTTAATTAAGTGTAGATCATAGTCATGACAGACATCGACAGAAATAAACTCTTAATAATGAACATGATTTTCAGTTAATTACATGTCAGAATAATGAATTATTTGAATGTATTCTAATTTATGCACCTGTATGTATATTAGAATCTGAGGAGAGCTGTTATCTTCTTGGTCACTAGAGGGCGGTAACTCTACATACTATCGGGAAAAATTGAGGAAATACAGACGCGTTGCCTTCAAAATAAATGTCCCAGTATATCTTTTCCCAAATTATAAAAACCATATACTGTGTAGCGTTCTGAAACATAAGCTAAGTTGCTCTCTTATTTAGTCAAAACCCTCCTTGTACTTTTTAACTCTTTATGTTGCCTTTCTATTTCACATCCTCGCTCTTTTAAGCTTTTAAGTAAACCGGAAACTGATGCTTCTATTTGGCTAACTTTGCACAGCAGGAAGTGTGTGAGTGAACTAGTGATTACGGAACTAAGAGCTTAGCCAGAATCAAATAAATAAAAGATTAATCTCGAATTACCTCCCGTGTAATCCTGCAACTCTTTCCACGATGTCTCGGCAATCCAACCGAACGACAGACAGCAAGAAAATGGTAGGATTTACGCCATAGGAGCTAGCTAGCTAGCTAAGTTGCAAAATGCTAACCTTTGGAAAATAAAATACTTTAGAGCAAACAATTTCATATCTTCGTCAAACAAATGCTTGACAGTCGTGATTTGTTGTTTATGCACTTGTGACAAAACGTATTAAAAACATGAAAACCTGTTACGTATATGTATCATTTATTGCTGGCTTCTAGGGGAAGTGTAGCTCGTATAGCATGTAAGCTAAAAATATAGAGGTTTACATGCAGTCATAGTCGGCTGCGTTAGTTTTGGGGTGTTTATGTTTTGGCTTTTAATGTTAATTTGCATATTTTAAGTAAGTATCTTACCTTAATATGTTCTGGTAACTGAAGTAGCACCACATCCTGACATTAGCATAATCCTTCAGTGGATAAAGAAAATGGGCTTTGCATTCTTGGATTCTGGGGTAGTAAAAAAACCTGAAATATTGTATTTTGATTGTAGCTCGTAAAGGCTTTGTAATATGTCTCTTCTGAGTGTTTTACCATTGTTGGCTACCAGGTATTTATATTACTATGTAACTACATGCCGAGGCTTAATAATGATTAAAAAAAACATATACAGTACCAAAAGAAAAATTTAATCAAGCTATTATAAAGTAAAAATCTAAATGAAAGCAATATGTAGCTGCCAGTCACATCATTACGGTTAATGGTATATAATTTCATCTTGTGGCATGATAGGAGTTTGGCACGTGTTTTTAAATTTAACAATATATTTCTTGATACTTTTATAAAGCACAAAAATGTCCTGGTTTGTTATTTTCGAATTTTTTATTATTTGTTTGTTCCTGTAAAAATTCCTGTCACAGATTAATGATTTCAGTTTCATACAATCTTGGATCTTTTTTCATGTGAATGTTTTATTTTACCTTTTCATAGCTATGTTAGTGTACATTAGTTTACCAACCCATGAGCATTGAAACAGCAAAAAGTAAATACATTGCTGTGCTTTTTCCTTTAGAACTCTGAGCTGTTCACATTGACCTATGGGGCCCTGGTGACCCAGCTTTGTAAGGACTATGAAAATGATGAGGAAGTCAATAAACAGCTGGACAAGATGTAAGTACACTTTAAGAAGCATTTTTCACACCCACTGCAGGTTGTAAATGATGTGAACCTTTGAAGCAAATTGGTATGTTTAGCTTCTATTGTTTGAAGAAAATCTATTTCATTGTTGTTTCTGTTCTGGTATTGCAGAATGTGTGCATTGCTTTAATTTTTTGCACCATAACCACCAGTTATTTGATTACTATACTGAAACTATTGCAGTCATTATATTATGGCTTGGTGTTACATTATTGACCATTATTACATTGGCAATTGCTACAAACGCGTTTGAACCAGTAAGTGAAAACAAAGGCTTTTCTGCACCAGAAAGAACAAAATTGCATCTTTGAGTGTCTTTGGGAAAGATTGTGAACATACTTTGTGCTCAAATGTCACCTATGGACAGGATGCTCACTACCAGATTATGCATATTCATTATTAAGTTAATCTGTGCGCTCTAGTGAACACCGCAATACATTGCATTTCATGTATTTAATAGTATAACACTAAGATTAGCACTTTACAATATTAATTTTGTTATTCCATAACAACGCTTTCTGTGAGATAAACTACAATGTTGTCTGTCATGTGAAAATGTATCTTTGAATACGTAAAAAAGAAACTGCCTGAACTTTGTGCGCTGTTGGTTGCCAGTTCCAAAAGCTTAAGTGTAGCTTGGCCATTCTCCTGCTGTAAGATCAGTAATACTGTGGCCTATGTTAGGATTTCATTTCTCACACATATCCATGTGTTGTTAGACTTTTTTTAGGGAAAAAAAAGCTTTAGAAGTAGCTAATGTTGAGACTAGTTTTAAAGACAGACAAAACATCTCTTGACGGCCAAGCTGGATACAGTAATCCTGGAGCAAAATAGTTTAGACAAAACCATGGATTTGTAGCCCCAAAAAATTCAAAACATCCCTTCAAGCCGGCAGATCTTTGGACTGAGTTTGCTTTGTTTCTCCGGTTGTATGGCAACCCCGAGCTTAGAGCAGGATTAGACATGTCTCAGCTGCCCAAAGAAGGTAGTAAATGTTCTCTGCCCGCTCTCAAGTTTTCCACCCAACTGGTCAGAGATGGGCTATGTTAGGATAGGGGCGCATTAATTGGCTTCCAACTGCAGTCAGGATAAGTTGTCTCGACTTAAGACTTAAGTCACAATTGGCAGCAAGTTCAAGGCTTCAAGTGTGTGAAGCAAAAATGCCTTGAAGGATAGAATTTCGTATAATTTCTGCCTGTCCTACCATGGATATGAGCATTGATATCCCTTGCCGTTCTGTCTGGCTCCCTTTCACTCACAGGGGATACAACATCGGAGTGCGTCTGATTGAGGACTTCTTGGCGCGTTCCAGCATCGGCAGGTGTCAGGATTTCCGAGAAACAGCCGATATCATCGCTAAGGTAACTGGAAGGTTCCAGACCAATTGGAGCGTGACCGCGGACGTCTCCCAAGACTGGGGGTGGGAGGAGGTCTTAAAAATTCAGATTAGAGAGATCAAAACACCCCAACACATGATGAGTGAAAGAGCAAAAGTACAGATGGGAGATCATATGTTTAAGGCCAAGTAGAGGAGAAAATGGTAAAGTTTACAGGATAAAGTTATTAGCATTGATTTTAAATGTTAAACTAAGATCACCTGCTGTGGTCAAAATACAGCATTTTGACCCAAAATGCTGTATTTAAAACTGCTAAGCTTTAGTAGGCTGCATATCAGGTGGAAGAGTTCTGCACACGAATTTGGTGCATATGTCACTGGAAGTTTATAAATTTATTCAAATGTTCTTGAAAATCCTTATGAGTTAATAAAGTCACTGTGTTCCTAATTTGATTTGCATTCCTCCTGCTTTTCTTCTTTTGTTACACGTTGTGGTTTTTTTGGACTTAAATCTGTTTTTCCTGATGGCTTCCCTGACAAGAAAACAGAAAAGCAGCTTTTAAACTTCAGCTGGTTCAGATGTTACTGTTTCGTGCTTGAGGAGATTCAGTGCACAGATGGAATAGCGCTTATTCAGAAAACAGTAGTTTGGACTCGACAATTAATGCTTGCCTTGCCTTGGGATATCACTTGGCCCCTCATTGAACCTCAAATATCATAGAAGCGATTTATTCAGTCAGTTATGCAAGAACGTTACTCGCAGTGCATAAAGTATTTAGAAATTTTGCTCAAGTAATAGTCGCCATACTTTGTAATAACATTATTCAAGTAAAAGTAAAAAGTACAGTGTTGTAAAAATACCCCTAAAAGTAGTTCTTCCCCAAAAATACTACTCTAATAAATGTAACTAGTTAGTATTACACTGATCTCATGGCTGATCTATTGAATGTTTCATCATTTATTATTTAATGCTTTTAAAAAGGCACCAATAGTTAGATGGGTTTGTTCAACAATATTTGACGTTAAAAGTAACTAAAGACAAACCATGTCCAGCTAAACTTACCGAATAAATGTGCAACAAATACAAGATTTTCTTTCCTATCCAGACCTTGATTTGTTTTCCTTTTCTTCCCCCCTCACCCTTCTCTTCAATATTGTTGTGGTCCGTTAGGTTGCATTTAAGATGTACCTGGGAATTACCCCCAGTGTGACCAACTGGAGTCCAGGAGGAGATGAATTTTCTCTGATTCTGGAGAACAACCCGCTGGCTGACTTTGTGGAGCTGCCAGATAACCACAGCACGCTCATTTACTCCAATCTACTGTGTGGTGCCCTCAGAGGAGCCCTGGAGATGGTAAATTCAACCGCTTTGTTTTCCCCATTGTGAATAAGACTTGGTCAGAATTGATAAAATAACATGGCTACCATGGTTTAAGATCCTGAATTTGGTGCATGTGCAGCTGGACTTTTATAAAATGTATTCAAATGTTCTTGAAAATCCTAATGAGTTAATAAAGTCACTGTGTTTAAAAGAAGGATATAGACATAGACAGAGTTCATTGTAATTCAGTTGTATGTTTAAAAATGCACAAATTGAAAGAAATTTCATTGCAAGGCTCCAATAATAATAATTAAATAAATAATAAAAGTATTAATGTAAATATATATAATAAAAGATTAAACTAATAAATCATTTATATGCAAAATAAATAATTTTTTTCTGCATGTATAACTTTTCTGATAATCTGCAGATTTCTTTCTTAGACAGACATATTTGAAGTATTTTGAAGCTTGATAAGATATTTAAGACTTTTAGTTTCTTATTTAAAACTTGTCTGTCAAAGGAAGAGTGTTTCTTGAAGTGCTTTGAGTCTCGTTTGGACCTACGCATATGACATTCTGAATCTGATTTAGGTCCAGATGGCAGTGGATGTGAAGTTTGCCCAGGACAGCCTCAGAGGGGACAACGTTACAGAAATCCGCATGAAGTTCATCAAGAGGATTGAAGAAAACCTCCCAGCCGGAGAGGAGTGACAGAAAAACAAAGACACTTTTATTTTGTTTAGGTGTATTTTTTTGAGTTGCGTGGCATGTTTCTTAATTTATGCATATAATTTTTTCTCAATTAAATCAACATTAATCAATGTATGTTACGTGATCCTTTTCTCACGGGAGATTTCAAAACATTTTCACCACACTTGAATTTGGGACGGGACTATATGAATAGGCTGTTCCAACACATTTGTATGCTTTGATTTAGTTAAATCAAAATTAAGGGTATTTAGGGTTGTTTTGCTAAAAAGCGTTCTTCTACTCCAGTCTTATGGAGCTTTAAAGGTCTTTAGTACCAGGATTTTCCTGTATTTCTCTCCATCCATTTCTCATTCAATCTGACTAGGTTTAATGTCCCCACAGAGGGGAAAACATTCCTGCAGCATGATGCAGTCACCACATTTCATGGTGGGCTATGTTTTAAGTGTGATGTGCAATCTTAGGTTTCCAAAACACGTAGCGTTTAGCACGTCCACTGAAGGGCTTTGGTGTCTTCTGACCGGAGTACAATCATCCAAATATCTGCAGCTGCTCCAGAGTTACCACGGTCTTCTAAAGGCCCGCCTTCACAGTCGTGGCTTTAACCGGTTCTTCCCAGTCAGCCCGGCCAGTTTCTTATCCATTCGCAAATCCTGTGCGGTTCCTTCCTGTTGTTTGGAACCGTCCCAAGAGTGGTACAAGTCAGGCCAATCTGGGTACAGCAATTTGAGTGCATTTGTTGATTGACCCGTGTGGATTTACGTCACTGGAAAAATAAAGGTGTTACTTGTGGAAGAATGCATACAGCATCACAAAATGAACAGAAATATAATGAGAGATCTTGGAGAAACTGGCTGCCCAAAGGTACATGCTTAAAATGACGTTATCAGAGTGTCGACCGCATTCCCACATTCCCGCTCACATTCTTACGCATATTCATGCGCACAAAGTGAAGAACAGACACCCAACTCGCTAGAACCAAAACAGACTTTAACCGGCTAGAGTACGACTTAGCAAAGGAGATGGGACATAACAGTTCAGGGGCTGAATATTGAAAATATACATTGATGAAATATGAAAAGGTTTAAGCCTCATGTTTCTACTTGAGGTAATTTCTTTGACGCACCATAGGTGCTTTGCGAAGTCGAACAGTGCTGGATCTGTTACCAGGCCTGTGTTTGTGCAAAGTACATTGAATGAGTCTTGAGTATGCGTGTCCAGTAAAGCTTGCAAGTGCTCACTTGTGGTTTTCACACCTATGAATGGTTTTACATCACCCAGAAGTAACGAGCAGAACCCCCCAGTTTGTCCCAACACGCACCTCGTCAATAACCCAAGAAACACAGATGGCTTTTCAACTGCCAATGTGCTCACACATACACAAATCATTTCTCCCCTCACATTTAAAGAAAGAGGGAAAGAAAATCTGGTATGGCTTCCATAAAAACATTAGACATGTTTTTCCTATTGTTCTTCATTGTAGCAGAGCAACACTTGTACCAAACTCATGAGACGGCTGAAAGCACTTACGAGGATGAGATTGTCAGATAGGGATTTCCTCTTGGAAAAAACTCTGTCAGCTAATAGCTGCTGGAAACCTCTAGGGTCTACACATCCAATTTTATAGCTGTGCTGTTACATAAAGCCATGCCTTCTTCTGCTGCTTGAGCATGGAGCTGATGTAGACTTCCTCCAACAGCCACCAGAGGTTGCTGTTTACATTACGTTACCTTCCTGAGACCCTGTCTCTCCGGAGTGTGAGGATAAAACTGGGTCTTTTTGCCCAAAGCTAGGTATTGTTGCAAAAACACATTCCATTATTTGTAAGAGGAACGCCTGGAGCTGCCAGAAAACATAAATAAACAGGTCTTTTTTTTTTCTTCTTTTTTTTTTTGATGAGGAATATGGAAAGACAATCCACTACGGCGGAGCAGAGTGACCAATGCCAATACAAACTCTGGCTTTGATTTGGCTCAGGATCAGAGAGTGAATGACATCATGCCACCTTTGATCTTTGCAAGATGTATTAGGGATAGGGGGTCTGATTATTGCCTCTGTCTGCCCTGTTGACTATTTAAAGTGATCACCGCTGAAAAGTGGAAGCACCAAGAGGGCCGGCACTGTGCAATAAACGCTTTGTGTCATTAGGCAAGCTCTCAAAACATTACGAGTACATATCAATGCACCCTGAATGCCTGGAATGTGTATGTTGGACCTGAACGGAGGCAGGTATCTCCTTTTTTTCATGATGTAGATTACTTGGCAGGCTTATAGCTGTCTACATGGAAATGGATGGACAGCTAAGTTTGTGTACTTGAGAAAAACCTGAATCCCTTCACCATATGCTCGCAAGAGCTTGACAAATGCAGACAAATACACATGCTGTGCGCGGAGGCCAAAACGAGGATGAATTTATTACCATTCCTACACTCACACTCAGGTGTTAATGCACACTGAAATGACCTTTTCCAAGCACGCAATCTTGCTTTGCAGCCCTCAGAGCCATAACAGGGATTCTCACATATTCTATAACAAGTACCGCCTAGAGCTGTCCAACGAGCAGCGTCTTTGTAGAGTTTTTC
This sequence comes from Xiphophorus maculatus, assembly GCF_002775205.1. NCBI lineage: Eukaryota > Metazoa > Chordata > Actinopteri > Cyprinodontiformes > Poeciliidae > Xiphophorus > Xiphophorus maculatus. Next base: position 20,311,385 of record NC_036455.1, on the reverse strand, counting down.
AAACAGGACTTGTGAGTTTTAAGTGGGTATTTTACTGCTTGCTGTTTTCTTGAAATTTTTAAAATGGTTATCACCATTGCGATATATTGTGACAGTAAATTGGAATTTGTGTTGAAAATTAGTAGGGGTCCTATTTTGGAGAAGCAGGCCTGTTTACCTTTAACCAGCAGCAATGACTTCTTAGTTCATTTTCATCCACTACCTTATGTTTGCATTTACCTTACAATTAATACAAAAAATTCACTAAAGTCAGGCCAAGTACCACCAGCGGCAGGTGAACCCCACTTTGAGAACCAGGGTTCTACTGTGGGACTCGTGAGAGTTTTTGTTGATGGTTTTAGCAGTTTCTGCCCATTAAACAAGAGGTATGAAGACTTCAAGCTAATGCTCCATTATGACTTCACTCCTCATAAGCGGGCAGATGGGATTTCTATTCCCTTTCCCAAGACTGCAGATGACGTTGTCGCAGAATAAAAACACTCCAGGGTTGGGAAAAAAAAGGGGTTTTTGCGACACCTAAGTCTTGCTGAGCTGCAGGGAACTACTTGAAGATACTGTTGTCATATTTTTCCCCCTTCCTTCTCTCTTCCACATTTGTTTAAATCAGTCTAAGACAGCTTGTTCAATGCCTGAACTCAGCAGGCCTGCTGTTCTCTATTAAAATATCTAATTTTATTAATATTTTTTATAAACGCTGCCTATATTTTTCAGAAAACTTTATTAGGACAGATCTGAAAAACAAGTAGCAAATGTTAAAGGCCCGAGACAGTGTGCGCGGATCTGCTTTAAGCCAGATAAATGTTTCCATGTGCTGTTTATGGAAAACAAATGGTGAAAGGCACGCTGTGACAGCGAAAGCCGAGCACGTAGAGTCA